>NC_042626.1:51458059-52058059 GCF_901001135.1 Rhinatrema bivittatum
CTAAAAAGTCGTTCTTTCGGCCACGTCGTTACTATCCTCCATCGGCCAGGCCTCGTCCTGCTCGATCCTCCAACAGACCTCAGCCTCGTCAGCCTAGGAAACAAAGACCTACTGTAGCCCCACCTCCTGGGCCTGCGGCGGGCCTTTGACGTCCTTGTACGGAGCACATGCCACATCCCACTCCCAGACATCCCTGTGGGGGGTCGACTGTACCACTTTTTACAACGCTGGATACAGATCACCTCAGACCAGTGGGTGCTAGCAATTATCGCAAAGGGTTACCACCTCAACTTCATAACTCTTCCGGCAGACTCCCCGCCTCTTCAAGCATGGAGTCTAACCAGCCATTTGACTCAATTACAACAGGAAGTATCCCTTCTTCTGCAATCAAATGCTATAGAACCCGTCCCTTCCTCTCAACGAGGGAAGGGATTCTATTCCAGGTACTTCCTCATACCAAAGACATCAGGGGGGCTACGTCCCATTTTGGACCTCCGGGCCCTCAACAAATACCTTCAAAAAGAAAAGTTCAAGATGGTAACCCTGGGCGCGCTGCTCCCTCTGCTGCAAAAGGGGGATTGGCTGTGCTCTCTCGACCTCAAGGACGCTTATACCCACATTGCGATTACACAATCCCATCGCAAGTATCTGCGATTTCTGGTAGGCCGCGACCATTATCAATACCGGGTACTACCTTTCGGTCTGGCATCTGCTCCACGAGTCTTTACCAAATGTCTCGTAGTGGTAGCAGCATTCCTCAGGAAGGAAGGTGTCCACGTCTACCCCTACCTGGACGATTGGCTAATCAGGGCCTCCACCCCTCAGATTGCTCAATCCTCCCTAAAATTGACAATTCACACACTCCTTTCCTTAGGGTTTCTTGTCAATTACGAGAAATCTTGCTTAGTCCCATCTCAAACCTTATCCTTCATTGGAGCAGACTTGGACACCTTACAGGCAAAGGCCTACCTTCCACTTCAACGGGTCCAAACTCTCATGTCCCTAGCCCGCCAGCTCCAGTCTCAAAACACTGCCACGGCTCGCCAATTCCTCATTCTCCTAGGACATATGGCATCCTCGGTTCAAGTCACTCCCATGACCCGACTAGCCATGAGAGTAACACAATGGACTCTGCGACACCAATGGATTCAAGCTTTTCAGCCTCTCTCCTCCATAGTCACAGTTACACAAGCGCTACGTCTGTCTTTAACCTGGTGGACGACTCAGGTCAACCTCCTTCAGGGCTTACCTTTTCTCCTACCAGATCCACAAGTAATCCTAACCACCGACGCTTCCCACATCTGTTGGGGAGCCCATGTGGACGATTACCAAACCCAAGGGTTATGGTCACCAGACGAAGCCGAACACCAGATAAATTTCTTGGAACTTCGAGCAATCCGCTACGCGCTCAGAACTTTCAAAGATCATCTCTTGATTCAGATAATCTTAATCCAGACAGACAACCAAGTGGCCATGTGGTACATAAACAAGCAGGGAGGCACAGGCTCCTTCCTTCTGTGTCAGGAAGCTGCGCAGATTTGGGCAGAAGCCCTCTCCCACTCCATGTACCTCAGGGCCACTTACCTACCGGGAGTCGACAATATATTGGCAGACCAGCTGAGCCGTGTCTTCCAACCGCACGAGTGGTCACTAGACCCTCTGGTAGCGACCTCTCTGTTTCGCAAGTGGGGTTCTCCCCGCATAGACCTCTTTGCGTCCCCTCAGAACCACAAACTGGACGATTACTGCTCTCTCATTCGGAGCCAGTACTCTCGGCCGAGGGATGCCTTCTCCCTCAAGTGGACGACAGGTCTGCTCTATGCATTCCCTCCACTTCCTCTTCTGTCAAGGACTCTCGTGAAGCTTCGCCAGGACGGAGGAACCATGATCCTGATAGCACCCCACTGGCCACGCCAGGTGTGGTTTCCCATACTCCAGGATCTCTCCATCCGCAGGCACATCCCTCTGGGAATGGATCCGCATCTGCTCACTCAAACGACGGATGCCTCCTCCATCCCAGCCTCCAGGCCTTGTCCCTGACGGCATGGATGTTGAAAGGTTAGTCCTTCAGCCTTTTAACCTTTCGGATTCTGTTTCTCGTGTCCTGATAGCTTCACGAAAGCCCTCCACCAGAAGATCCTATTCATATAAATGGAAAAGGTACACATCATGGTGCACTTGTCAGTCCCTTGATCCCCTTTCCTGTCCAATCTCTAAGTTCTTGGACTATTTATGGCATCTATCAGAATCCAGTCTTAAAACCTCTTCCATTAGGATGCATGTCAGTGCGGTAGCCGCTTTCCATAAAGGTATAGAGGGTGTTCCTATTTCAGTACAACCCCTGGTAACACGCTTTCTTAAAGGCTTGCTCCATCTGAAGCCACCTTTACGTCCTCCGGCCCCATCTTGGGACCTTAATCTGGTTCTTGGTCGCCTTATGAAACCACCTTTCGAACCTCTGCACTCCTGTGACCTAAAATATCTCACATGGAAAGTGTTATTCCTTTTGGCTATCACTTCAGCTCGCAGGGTTAGTGAATTACAGGCCCTAGTTACCTATCCGCCTTACACTAAACTCCTGCAGGACCGGGCAGTACTCCGCACTCACCCTAAATTCTTACCTAAGGTAGTTTCGGAGTTTCATATAAATCAATCCATTATACTACCTATCTTTTTTCCCAGGCCCCACTCCAACTCCGGGGAACAGACTCTGCATACCCTAGACTGCAAACGAGCTCTAGCTTTTTATCTAGACCATACACTTGCACACAGGAAGAGCACTCAATTATTTGTCTCTTTCCATCCTAACAAGTTAGGACAACCTGTAGGTAAGCAGGCTCTTTCCTCCTGGTTGGCGGACTGCATTTCTTTTTGCTATCAGCAAGCTGGCATTCCTTTTCAAGACCGTGTAAAAGCACACTCTGTGAGGGCCATGGCGACTTCGGTAGCACACCTTCGATCGGTGCCGCTTCCTGACATCTGTAAAGCTGCAACCTGGAGTTCTCTCCATACCTTTGCAGCCCACTATTGTTTGGACAAAGCTGGAAGACAGGACTCCATCTTCGGCCAATCTGTCTTGCGTAACCTTTTTCCAACCTGATGTACCAACACCCTTCCACCTTCCCGGTAGGGTGCGGATGCCCTTTGCCAAATTCCACCCCAGTTGTTGTGCATGTTGCACGTCGTTGGGGGCATTTGGTGCAAGTCAGGACATCCTCAGCTCGGTACTCACCCATTTGTGAGGACAACCATCCTGCTTGTCCTGTGAGAAAGCAAATGTTGCTTACCTGATGTAACAGGTGTTCTCACAGGACAGCAGGATGTTAGTCCTCACGAAACCCGCCCGCCACCCCGCGGTGTTGGGTTCGTTTTAGTTTTTACTTTTTTAGGCACTGCCTGTAGCTTTGAAAATCAGACTGAAGGGAGACCCCTGCTGGCTGCAGGGTCAGTGCCTTGCTGGGCATGCCCAGTAGGGGCCAGTCAAAGTTCTGTTAAACTTTGACAGAAGTTTTCCGTGGTGGGCTCCATCCTCGATGTCACCCATTTGTGAGGACTAACATCCTGCTGTCCTGTGAGAACACCTGTTACATCAGGTAAGCAACATTTGCTATATATATATATGTATATATGTATGTATATATGTATGTATATGTGTATATATGTATGTATATGTGTGTATATGTGTATATATGTATGTATATATGTGTATATATATATATATATATGTGTATGTATATATGTATATATGTGTATGTATATGTATGTATATATATATATACACACACACACACACATATATACATACATATTTATTTATTTATTTAAACGGTTTTATATACCGACAACCGTTTGCACGTCGTGTCGGTTTACATGTAACTTACAACTAAAGTAAATATAGGCATTGCCTTTACAGAGAACAGGAACAATAGAACGAACTAACAGTGCAAAAACTAGTTAAATTGGGAGGGAGGGAGTCAACTAGGAGAGACATAGGCGGGGGGGGGGGTAAGACAATGACACAAAGGGAAAGGCTATGTACAGGGATTAGCGAGACATTTGTTATACACAATGTTATATACAAAGGTTATATAACCCTGTATACAACACTCGGGGGGCGAGGTTATATACAAGGATATATAACGTACGATATATACACGGTAAAGTGATGCATTTGTATTATTGTAGGTTCTTGATTAGGGGAGAGAAGACGGGAGAGGAAGGCTAGAGGGGGCAAGTGTTAGGTGTGGGTCCTTGAGGGGGAGGATTAGTAAGTGATGATGGGGGGGGGGGGGGGGGGGGGGGGGGGTAGGCTTTGACCCGACGTCAAATGATAGCATGTGTATATATGTATATATACACACACATATATATATATATATATATATATATATATACACACACACATGCTATCATTTGACGTGGTATAGAAATTACACATACATAGAAGTGTTACAATACTTGGTAAATATAGGCCCAGTTGCTTTTCTTTTGACCCGACGGCTCTCGTCTGCACCTATGTACTTTCATCTCATTCAGAACCAAGGCTGAGATCTGGCTCATTTTTCCCTTGATTTTTTTAAATTTACATTTAAATTTATAACTTGAAAAAGCACAATGATTCATAATTACAATAATCAAAAAGAAAACAATCATCAGGTTTTCATAGAGATCCACAAAAGTGGGAAAGGCCAAGCAGGAAAGCTTGGAATAATAGGCATTAAATCCCATAAAGCAATCTACTCTGGAGAGCAAAATCCCATCAAGATTAAATGGCCTGCATAAAAGCACCTTCTAAATATAGCCAGAATCCTTAACAATATTATTAGGATTATCCTGCTGCTTCTTATCCAAAATTTCAGGTGAGAGGGCTCAAAATATACACGGGTCGATTTTGAAAACAATGCGCGAGTGAAAAACGGGCTATACGCGTGGCTGGGCCTTGCATTAGCTGTGCGCATTTTGAAAGGAGCCCGGCCGTGTGCGTAACTCGCATGTGTGCGCGGCCTGCAGAAGCTCTCTCCCATTCGATGTACCTCAGGGCCACCTACTTGCCAGGAGTGGACAAATGTTGGCAGACAAGCTGAGTCGCATCTTTCAACTGCACGAGTGGTCTCTCAACCCCTCAGTCGCGAACTCCATCTTCCAACAATGGGGATATCCTCAGATAGACCTCTTTGCGTCTCCTCAAAACCGCAAAGTAGAGAACTTCTGCACTCTCATTCGCAGCAAACACTCTCAGCCCAGAGACACATTCTCCCTCTCGTGGGCAACCGGTCTACTTTATGCATTCCCTCCATTTCCTCTTCTCTCGAAGACTCTCGTGAAGTTACGTCAGGACAAGGGAACTATGATCCTGATAGCACCTCATTGGCCATGCCAAGTGTGGTTTCCAATACTTCACATTCGGAGGCACATTCCCTTAGAGGAAAGGACCCACTTCTGATCACTCCAAACGACGGGTGCCTCCACCACCCCAATCTTCAAGCCTTGTCCCTGACCGCATGGATGTTGAAAGGTTAATCCTTCAGCCACTTAACCTTTCTGAACCAGTTTCCCGTGTCCGGATTGCTTCACGGAAGCCTTCCACGAGAAAATCTTACTCTTACAAATGGAACAGGTTTATGTCATGGTGCTTTTCTCAGTCCCTTGACCCCTTTTTACCTCTCCTATCATGAAGTTTTTGGACTATCTCTGGTACTTATCAGTCAGGTCTAAAAACATCTTCCTTCAGAAGAATGTATGTCAGTGTGGTAGCCGCCTTCCATAAAAGTGTCTGATGTACCGATATCAGTATAACCCCTTGTAACACGTTTTCTGAAGGGCTTGCTTCACCTCAAGCCTCCACTGTGTCATCTGGCTCCTTCTTGGGACCTCAATCTGGTTTTGGGTCGACTCATGAAATCACCATTCGAGCCTCTTCAATCCTGTGATCTTCGCTATCTCACATGGAAAGTGATTTTCCTTCTGGCAATCACTTCGGCTCGCAGAGTTAGTCAATTACAGGCCCTCGTTACCTATCTGCCTTACACTAAACTTCTGCAGGACCGGGCGGTACTCCGCACTCACCCTAAGTTCTTGCCTAAGGTAGTATCGGATTTTCACATTAATCAATCCATTATACTACCTACCTTCTTTCCCAGGCCCCATTCCAATCCAGGAGAAAGGTCCTGCATACCCTTGACTGTAAACAGGCTCTAGCATTCTACCTAGACAATACAGCTGCCCACAGGGTAAGCACTCAATTGTTTGTCTCTTTCTACCCTAACAAGTTAGGGAAGCCTGTGGGTAAGCAGACTTTCTCCTCCTGGTTGGCGGACTGCATATCCTTTTGTGTTTCTTTTGCTTGGCAATTTGTTTTGTTATTTTTTTTTCTTTTGATGAGCAAGTTTTAAGCTTTGGGACATAATGGCAGTAGCATAGCAACTTTGCACAGTATTCTAATGTATAGGTGCAGTAATTTAAAAGGGAATGGTATGTTTGTCACAGTTTGGTAGCTGCAAACATTTAAATGGGACAAGTTGGATAATAGTGCATTTTTGTGATTGTGTCAAACTAATTTTCATTTGTCTGTGCACTAGATAAGTAAAATTTTAACGATGTCAGGCACATGAAAAGCCAGGGCCTGCTGGAAGAGTGATCATGTCCCATGATCCTGATTGTTCATGTCCTACACTAATCTTTCTGAAAATGTTAGTTCACATGCCAGGAGACTGATCCAGGATGTTTCTGCTTAGTTCTAGACCAGGAGTAGACAGACTACAGCTTGCAGGCCAAAACTCGCCTATCTGAGCCTTTTTGCAGCCCACCCACCTCTGCTGAAAGCTGCATTATCTCCAGCCTACTGATGCTCTCTACCCAACCCTGCACCTGTCAACATGGCAGTGAGGGTGACGTTTCAGGCACCCAGGTCAACATCCATGGTAGGAAGGGTCATCTATTGGTGCATTTTCACATCTACAATTAATTGGAAGTAGGAGGCTCCTGTCTTCATGCTGAGGAGGCTGTGGCTTGCCTGCACCAGCTTCTGCAATACTTTCTCCCCCCATGTTGGCACTGAAGGTAATCACAATAAAGAGATTCAGCTATGTAGAGAACTCTGACAAGTGTATTTATGCAACTGTCATGAATGGCCACAGTATGCTTGATGGCTTATGTTATAAAGCCCATAAAGCTCTGGGCTTGTCTAATCAAAAGGTTGCTAAAACACTTAATATGCACCATCCAGGGCTAAGTCTTAAGCGCAGACACTGTATAATGTGAAAAAACTAGTGTATGCACTTATCTGGATCCACATGACAGCAGTAAACAGTCCTGAAGTATATCCTCCGACACCACAGTGTTTCGGAGTCTATTACTCCTTCTTCAGGGAACTCCAGGCAACAACGAGCCGTCTGTATAATTTCTGTGATAGTGTGCGGTCAGTCCATAAAACTAGAAACAGCATCTACTGAGGAACAGAATGCTGGCAGGCTGCATATCGCACATCGTATAAGCAGATGCTGTTTCTAGTTTTGGGCCCTGAAGGTAGACAGGTCAGAGGTGGAGGGGGGAAAAACAGAGCCAACATATTCATGGCTAGGAGAATATTTTTGCCTGGTCCAGACTGGGGCCTAACCTGCTGGAGGAGGGAAGGGAACAGAGAGACCAATTATTGTATTCTTAGGTTAGACCAGGTAGGAAAATTTATTTTTTTTTGCCTAGTCCAGGCAGAAGACTATCATGCTGGGGAAGAGGGACAGTAGCACTGTCTAATGGGGTGGGGAGGTATTTCCTCTCCAGCCAAGGTAATAGAAAGCAATGGGACCCTATCTAAGAGTTTGCTACCCCTGATGCATTTTCATTATAGTGTTAACCTCTGGAACTGGGTTTAATGGCTGCATGTTTAATGGCTGCAACCCATCAGGCTTTCACAATATAAGCCAAATGTAAATTTTTAACAAATACTCCTCCTGAGCCTTAAGACTGATATTTGTAACTATTGGCTATTAATGAATTGTCTGGTTGACTCCTGGTCACTAGTACAAATACCAGTCAAGACTATTGTAAAACTGGCTGCAGCTACCCTAGCAATGTTTTCACTAGTTCTCCAGCATGAACATGCTAACAAGCATAAAATATACATGCTTGCATTAATAGTTGGGTCTGAGAGTATCTTAGGGAAGAAGGCTGCAAACAGGCCTGAAGTGTTAACTTCCTTTCCACAATAGCAAAAGAGACTAGCATAAAATACTTCCTTTATTGAGATGTGTTATAAGGAAAACTATGAGAAAACTTTACGACACTCTTCTCACATGTTGCAGTACACAATCTGGATTAAAATAACTGGATGTTATTGGGTCCCAGGAGCACAGGCTCTAACCGAATGCTACCTTAAATTAATTAACCCAGCTCTTATCCACATCACCAACCTCAGAACAAAACCACGAAACTTATAACCCTACATGAGATCACAGAGCAGAATTGTTACCCAATTCTAGTAAATATAGAATACAGTGCCACATATTCCTTTACCTATTCCACATAAGATTTAGAAACCAAGGAACAGCAACCAAGTATAACATTTATACAGTTAGCAGGATTAACCGAATTCTATTGGTCTTCCTTCCAAGCATATGATGCCCTGGCATGTCTGACCTGTGCATCCGGTTAATTATCCCAGATCACATCTCTACTGCTCAGCAAACTCTTCTGTACTATGCCTCATCATGTATGGGTCTATGGATCTTGCTAGTGAGAAGGCCAGGCCCATTATTTACACTATACTTTTGAATGCTATTTCATCTAAGAAGCAGCATCCAAGTTTTTGGCAACGATCTCAGCTTGCAGGTTTATTATGTATATAGTATTTTCATAAACAATGAAATAGCTTATGTGGGAAAGAAAATCAATTTCTACACGTGAAAGGGCCAGATTTTTAGTTTCTAATTTTCAATTGTACTAGCTCATCTCTTTCACAGCCCAGACTACATATTCATTATTTTAAGTAACAGCAGCTATTATTACTATTATACTGCAACAAGACAGGCTTCTTTATGCAAAATATTTGACTGTGCCAAAGAAAAAACTTTGAAATTTCTCAGAATTCATTCGGCAAGGTGATGAAACCTTGTTAAGCACTTTTCTAGCTAATTTAATTTTGTGTCCTACCCAAACACAGCCATAAAGTGGAAACAAGTCATCCTTTTAAAAAACTTATCTTACTGCACAAACATTGGCTTTTTAATGTAGTGCCCTTTTGTTTGCCTGTTTTAAGCCTCAGAGGCAGCACCAACAAAGATCCATTCAAGTGCAGTCACTGGAAGACAGCAGCAACAAAAAGTCATGTTGAAAACCCATTCTTAATGCAGTTTTTATATATATATTTATATATACATATATATATATATATGTGTTTTCCCTCACAGGTGAGATTTAACAGCCTACAATCCTTGATCATGTGATGTGCTACACCACAAAACTGCTTTAGTATCTTACCTTTCTTAATTGGCTGTAGGACTGTCACAGCAATTTCATGCTTTTCCTCTTGTGGCTGCATCCCAGCAGTTGTAATCACCCTCTTAATGTTCTGGCCATGTTATAATTCAGTTTTTAAAAAAATAGTGCTTAGAATCTCAAAGCCCTTTAGGGCATTTAGGATTACTTGGTTTTGTGTAATCTTGAGACTTTCCTCCTGCTTCAGGCCAGCATCTCGATTAAGAAGCAGCATGAACACTAGTTTGTAGACAATGGTGCCGATGCAACACAATGCGGTCAGCCAAACTCACTGTTTAACCCGTGATTGGACGCAGGTTTTGGATGCATGTCCACAACCTCTTACCTGTAGGGGGATTAGTGCGTCCAACCCCCCCGCCGCGAAGCTAATAGTGCTCATCACATGCAAATGGATGTTGTTAAAGCTATTTAGCTATTCTCCCCCGATTGGAAAGAAAAAAAAAAAAAGTGAGCCCAACATGACATTTTTACCCAGAGCAGGTGTTAATTTATGAGCAGCCTAAAACACCTACAGAAAAGCAGAAAATACTTCTTTTATGTACTTCCTCCAACTTAATATCATGGCAATGTTAAGGCTGAGGAACCAAAAGGACCAGAATGTTTAAAGAAAAAAAATGTGTGCCGACGGTCAGGTTAGGAAAATTGAAGCTCGTAAAATTGAGCCTGTTTTCCTAACCCACTGACAGCCACCTCTCCTGGGCACTTGCTGGCAAGGAGGTGCTAGGGGCGTACATTTATCCCTAGCATGATCCCTCATTTAAATATTCAATTATGTGCCCAGGAGAGGTGGCTGGGCACATATTAGGAAAGCCGGCTCTCAAAACAGAGTGTCTGTTTTTCAAAACTATTTATTGCATCGGCCCCATTGTTTATAGAAGACTATACGGAATGAATTGTCAGATCGTAAGGGTTCTAGCCCCAAGAATTTACTATTTAAATTTCAGTAAGGAGAGCTTACGTGACCACAGGACTGTTGTAAATCAGATGAAATCAGACTGTGCTGGGTTATAGAGGCAGAAGGCAGGGAAGACAGCATCACTACACTCAGTGGGAATAAGAATTTTGCTGCTATTACTGCTTTAACCTAAATCTTGTGCATGTCTAAGAGAACTTATGAGGCAAATCTTCTGTATGCAACTTGGAAATAACATGGCACAAACATTAGTGCAGATTCAAATAGAATATATTTTATATAATATTTTTTTCTCTGTATATACGCTAAGATAAAAAGAATGTTCACAGCCAGAGCCTAGAAAGCATCATTTCATAATTTAGAGCTGCTACCACTGAAACATGAAATTAGTTACAAATAGAAAATCTGTATTTTAAATACAGCCTAATCCAAACATCGATCTTCAGCTGTGCAACAGTTTCTACTGACAGAAGCCCTAGCTGTGCCAAGAACAGCTGCACAGTTCAAGGTTTGGCACATGTAGAAAGCGCTCTACACAGGAGATCCATGGCTGATTTTGGCAACTTATACAATACCCTTTACCTGGTATAAACTTGGAGCAGAATCAAACAAAGGGGACAAATATTTGATAGCCTCTGTTCTGTGCAATGTCACCATACTGTTGCCCTTTGAACTTCACTAGCCAAATTTCAGTTGCTGAAAGAATTAAACTTTGCACCTATTTCTGTGGCCAGCTGAGTGGGGGCAAAATAGCAGAAATTTATCTATATATGCACTTTTTTACTCTCTCAACCTCAACCCACCCCAGGAAAGTCTCTAAAAATGTGCCATCTGGAAGTAGGCATGTACTTTTAGCCATGTTTGGGAGGAGGTGCAGTTTTCAGGCAGGTCAATGGCTTTGGGAATTGTCCTGAAGAAGTACAGAGAAGGGTTCAACTTTTAAAGGGAAACAAATCCCATCCTCTTAACTCAGCCTCCTTCATAGCACGTAGAGGCATATGATGGCCTTTGGATATAACACATCCAGCATCCTGGCTTTTACAATACTGTTGTTAATAATAAGTCTGCTATCAGGCAAAAGGTGAAATTAGATTTTACCTGATAATTTCCTTTCCTCAAGTCCAGTCAGACCAGTCCAGACAAATGAGTTATGCTCACTAACTAGTAGACAGATCAACAGAGTTGCCATCACCCCTTACATGCATCTGCATTGACCTCAGCCTGGCAGTAGTATCTGTGACACTAACTATGGACAACCTCAATTTAAACAGATTTTTTTTTTTAATCAACCAAAGGGCTTCCAAAAGGAAATAAAAACAACTAGATGTAGAAACATCAAATTATCAAGCAGAAATCACACGCCAGTGTGAACATCTGAAGGAAGATTTAGCCAAGTTTGGCAACACCGGGAGGGTCCTGGACTAGTATGACTGATGGAAAGGAAATTATCAAATAAGAACTAATTTCACCTTCCTCTCCATCCACTCAGACCAGAATAGATGAATGGGATGTACCCAACCTATTCCTGAACAGGGCGGGATATTACCAAACCCACTGTCAATACAATGGAATCATAAAAATCATAAAAAAAATTGTTAAAAGTAGTAAGTTACAAATCTCCAGAGGAGACACCAAGCATAGCCCTGCCCATAAGGTAGCTTGAGCTTTTGTGGAATGAGCGCTCACCTGGATAGGTAAGACTTGACTGCTTTACGCATACATCCCTGTAATCACGTCTTTAGTCCAATAGTTATTGTAACCTTAGTAGCTGCCTCACCTTTCTGCAGTCCACTATACAGCACAAAAAGATGATCCAACTTCCTGACAGCATTAGAGACTATGAAATATCTTAAAATAAATCTTCTCACAGTCAAGGTGTGAAACACTGCTTTCAGCCAAATCTGTATGTTTGCTAAATGAAGGCAAACTGATAACCTGATTCAAATGAAAAGCTGAGATCACTTTCAGAAGAAAAGGGAAAAAAGTTTGAATCTTAACAATATCCTTCAAGATGGATAAAAAAAAAAGGTTCTATGAAAGAAAGTGCCTGCAATTCCGAAATCCTACAAGCTGAGCAAATAACCACCAGGAAAGCCACTTTTAAAGGTAAACTACTTTAGTGAAATACCCTTAATAAGCTCAAACTGGATATTGTTTCTGATATAAAGGAACAACAGCAGGACTTGAACCCTGGTCTCCTGGTTCAGTAGCCCACTGCTCTAACCACTAGGCTATTCCTCCTATTTTAAAGGGATGATGCTACATCCCTTTAAAAAGGAAGAGCTGGCATCCCTGCCTCCTTTGAATATTGCAGAGGATAAAAAGGAAGAAGTTTTCAGCTCTACAGAGGATTTCATTATGGTCAGAATTAAAAAAAACAAAACATCTAAATTCTTCCTGCTTCATAAGGCAGTGAAAGATTTGATTGATCTAGAGTGGGTGTATCCAGAAGCAAATTTTAAGGGAGTTTACTCGCTGGACAAATTATAGCCCTTGGAATTTGAGAAAAGGATAGATTTCATTTGCCCAGGATGCATTGGTCTGCTCTGTAACCAAGAAAGGAAAATTAGTTCTTACCTGATAATTTTCGTTCCTGTAGTACCACGGATCAGTCCAGACACCTGGGTTGTGACTCCGCACCAGCAGATGGAGACAGAGTCAAACTTGACGGGCTCCCTACATATAGTAAGGTACCACCCACAGCCCCTCAGTCGAACGTAATGTCAAAGCAAGGGAAATGCCAGACTAACTAACTTGAAAAAACCAAAAAATGGAGACCGATTCCCCACCGCACCTCCGGCTGGAATCGAAAAACAGCAGAACCAGGAACAAAACACAACGGCCTGGTCGCAAAAGCAACATTGCAAAATATCTCAATTGGAGAAAATGAAAACTCAAGTCAAACAAGCGGGCTCTCCCTCTATTCATCAGCAAGCAACAAACACAGACGGGCGGGAGCCTGGACTGATCCGTGGTACTACAGGAACGAAAATTATCAGGTAAGAACTAATTTTCCTTTCCCTGTACGAACCCGGATCAGTCCAGACACCTGGGATGTACCAGAGCAATTCACTTAGGGCGGGAAGCAGAGAGCCCCACTCGGAGGACACTTGCTCCAAACCCTTGAGACTCAGCCGCTTGGACATCCAGTCTGTAATGCTTAGTAAAAGTATGCAACGACCGCCACGTCGCTGCCCTACAGATCTCCTGCGAGGACACCTGAGAAACTTCAGCCCAGGAGGCAGCTTGCGCCCGAGTCGAATGAGTTCGAAGCCCCAGAGGCGCCAACTTGCCCTGCAGAAGATACGCTGAACCAATCACCTCCTTGAGCCAACGCGCAATCGTGGCACGCGAAGCAGCGGACCCCCTGCGGGCCCCCGAGCATAGGACAAACAGATGGTCGGAAACCCGAAAAGGATTCGTAACCTCGAGATAACGAATCAAAATCCTACGGACATCGAGCTTCCGTAACTCTTTCGACCCCTTGTCCCTCGGGTCCATGGCCGAAAATCCCGGGAGGTTCACAGACTGATTCAAGTGAAAAGAAGAGACCACCTTGGGTAAGAAGGACGGAACCGTCCGCAGAGAGACACCTGCCTCTGAAAAACGCAAGATCGGTTCCCTACATGACAACGCCTGTAATTCCGATACCCGACGAGCGGACGTGATAGCCACCAGAAACACCGTCTTCAAGGTAAGATCCTTCAGAGTCGCTCGCTTGATGGGCTTAAACGGCGCTCTGCAAAGCGCCAAAAGCACACAATTTAAATTCCAGGGCGGACAAGGATTCCATACCGGCGGATGTAAATGTTTAGCCCCACGGAGAAAATGCATCACATCCGGATGGCAAGCCAAGGACACGCCTTGGATTTTACCTCTGAGGCAACCCAGCGCTGCTATCTGGACCTTTAGGGTACTCCAGGACAGCCCCTTCGAGAGGCCCACTTGGAGGAAAGCGAGGACCTCAGGCACAGCTGGCCGAATAGGGTTTACCGCATGAGAACTACACCAGTCCTCAAAAACTGTCCAAACCCGCATATAGGTTAAGGACATAGACTGCTTTCTAGCTCTCAACAAAGTAGTGACCACTGCCTCGGAGTACCCCTTAGCCTTCAAGCGCGCCCGCTCAAAAGCCAAGCCGCGAGACAAAAGTGATCTGCATCCTCCAAACAGACGGGTCCTTGACGAAGGATGCCCGCGTCTCCGCGAAACCGAATCGGAGGCTCCACCGCCAGCTGAATGAGATCCGCGAACCACGGGCGTCGCGGCCACTCCGGCGCAACTAGGATCACCGCCGCCGGATGCAACTCGATCCGCCGTAGGTCCCTGCCTATCAGGGGCCACGGCGGGAAGACATACAGCAACACGTCCGTGGGCCAAGGGAGCACCAGTGCATTGACTCCTTCTGCGCCCTGCTCCCTCCGCCGACTGAAGAACCGCGGAGCCTTTGCGTTTTGAGCGGTGGCCATCAGATCCAGGTGGGGCCGTCCCCACCGGGCACAGATGAGCCGATACGCCACCTCCGGCAGCTCCCACTCTCCTGGATCCAGCCGATGACGGCTGAGGAAGTCCGCCTGAATGTTGTCTACTCCGGCGATGTGGGACGCCGCGATCCTGTCGAGGTGCTGCTCCGCCCAGTCCATCAATTGACTCGCCTCTTCCGCCACTTGCTGGCTCCTCGTTCCTTCCTGGCGATTGATATAGGCCACCGTGGTCGCATTGTCCGACAACACCTGGACCGCCCGACCCCGTATCCACGGGAGAAAGGCTTGTAACGCCAGCGACACCGCCCTGGTCTCCAACCGGTTGATGGACCACCGCGATTGCTGACTCGACCACCGACCTTGCACCGAGTGTCCCCCGCAGACCGCTCCCCAACCAGAGAGACTGGCGTCCGTCGTGACCACCGTCCAAGTGGGCAGTAACAGGGAGACACCGCACGACAGGTGTTCGGTGCAGAGCCACCACCTCAGGCTGGCTCTGGCGCGTCCGGTGAGGGGCAGCGGTCGATGGAACTCCTCCGATGCCGGCTTCCAGCGGGAAAGTAACGCTGATTGTAACGGCCGCAGATGAGCGAAAGCCCAGGGGACCAAAGCGAGCGTCGACGCCATGGAACCCAACACCATCAGATAATCGCAGACTAGCGGGCACCGCAAGGACATAAGGCGCCGCACCTGTCTCTGGAGCTTGACGATTCTCTCCTGAGTCAGAGACACCCTGGCCGTCCCGGTGTCGAACAAGGCCCCCAGGTATTCCAGCCGCTGGGTAGGCTCCAGATGGCTCTTGGCTAGGTTGACCATCCAACCTAGCGATCGCAAGAGTCGCAGGACCCTGCCAATCGCCTGCCGGCAATCTGCCTCGGATTTGGCCCAGATGAGCCAATCGTCCAGGTAAGGGTGAACCAGGAGCCCTTCCCTCCGGAGCTGGGCAGCCACCACCACCATAACTTTGGTAAAGGTGCGCGGAGCCATGGCAAGACCGAAAGGAAGAGCCCTGAACTGATAATGTCTGCCTAGGATGCAAAACCTCAAGTACTTGTGATAGGCCGGCTGAATTCCGATGTGCAGATACGCCTCTGTGAGATCCAGTGACGCAAGGAACTCGCCCGGACGAACCGCGGCCACCACCGAGCAGATCGTTTCCATCTTGAAGCTGGGCACCCGAAGGCACCGGTTGACCCCTTTTAGGTCTAGGATTGGCCTGAACGCGCCGTCCTTCTTTGGAACCACGAAGTAAATGGAATACCTTCCCATGCCCTGTTGACTGACGGGCACGGGAGAAATGGTGCCCAGACCTTCTAGGCGTTGCAGAGTGGCCCTTACGGCTGCGCGTTTGGCGAGATTCTTGCAGGGAGAGACGAGAAACTTGCTCCACGGCAGGCGTGCAAAATCTAACGCGTAACCGTGTTTTATCACTCCTAGAACCCACTGGTCTGAAGTTATCTTGGTCCATTCCTCGTAAAACTGCATGAGCCTCGCTCCTACGTTTGGCACCGCTTCTGGAAGCCGCCGCGAGGAATGAACCAGTCTCGTTTCATTGTGCCGACTTGGACCCCGATCCTGCCGAGGGTCCACCTGACCTGTTGAACTTCTTCCCTCGAAAGGACTGAGACCAAGAGGAGGATCTGGTCGAGCCCGCGCGATAGGACTGACCAGTCCCAGATCTTTGCGGTCTCTGGCGCCTGTTGGAACGAAAACGGTTCCGCGCTGAAAAATGAGACCGAGGTCGAGGCCTGTCCTCCGGCAGCTTGAAAGCCTTGTTCTCGCTCAGGAACTGCATTAAATCGTCCAACTGCTTGCCAAAAAGTAGCTTCCCCTTAAAGGGCAAAGAGCAGAGATGCGCTTTTGACGTACCATCCGCGGCCCAGTTGCGAAGCCAGAGGAGACGGCGAGCCGAGACTGCTGACACCATAGCTCTGGCCGAAGTTCGTAGCAAGTCGTGCATGGCATCTGCGCTGTAGGCTATCACTGCTTCCAAGTGATCCGCCTGTGAGGCTTCCCCATCCGAGAGACCAGCATTCGCTTGTAAGTTCTGGGCCCAGCGAAGTCCCGCCCGCAACGCAAAATTGCTGCAGATAGCCGCTCTGACTCCCAGGGCGGACACCTCGAAAACCTTTTTGAGCTGAACCTCCAGTTTTCGATCTTGGATGTCTCTGAGCACCGTGGCGCCTGTGACCGGGATGGTAGATCTCTTGGTTACTGCCGACACCGCCGCGTCCACTCGGGGAAGGCGCAGCAGCTCTAAAACGTCCTCCGGCAGAGGATACAACTTGTCCATGGCCTTGCTCACCTTAAGGCCCAATTCCGGGGTATCCCATTCCCGGAACAGAATGTCGGAGGCAGAAAAATGAAACGGAAAGGCGACCGTTGGACCGGCGAGACCGAGGAGCACCGGGTCCATATTAGCCCCCTGACGGGCCTCCACTGGCGGAGCCTCCACTCCAAGCTCCTCAAGGATCGCTGGGATAAGCGGGGAAAGTTCCTCTCTCTTAAAGAGACGCACGACTTTGGGGTCATCCCCATCCCCCGCCAGCGCTCCCTTGGCCGAACCCGGCTGTACAGGACCCGGATCATCGGGCCCCTCAGGCCCTCCTGTGTTCCCCGAAGTCGAATGCTCCTCCCCCGAAGAAGAAGATTCCGAAGTCGAGTCCCGAGGGACCCCTCTCGTCGGCCTCTTTTCCCTAGACGGGCCAGCCGACTCCCTGGTACGACTGGACCTCTTCCGGGGGTGAGAGCGCCCCTCTCTACCCCCTGCGCCTTTCCCAGGCTTGTGTTTGGATTTTCTAAACTTTTCCAGTTTTTTTAATAATTCCCCGGAGCGAGAATGCCCTGCTTCCGTGCCCCCCCGGGGCTCCTCCCCGGCGGTCCTAGTCTGAGGAGAGAGCGGTGGTGGCAAGCCGCCATGTTCCACCGCCCTCCTCGTGGCTTCCCGGACTGTGCTCAAAATGGCCGCCGTTCCCGCGCTAAGCGGGAACGGATCAGGGCCCCCGAGAGCAACAGGCAGATCGCGCGGCGGCTGCCCCGGCTGCCCCCCGACAGTCCTTCACCACCGGCAAGACAGGACGAACACATCCCGTCGCGGGGCACGCGCGCAGACCCGCACGCGCGGCAGGCCGCCCCGACCGACATCGTGGCCCGAAGAAAAAAGGAAATTTCGCCGCGTCAAACTGAAAGAAAACACCTTCCCCCCACGAAGCGTCGCCGGCGAGAGGAAGAGAGAGACGGCAAGCAAGACAAAAGTTTAAAACAAAGTAATTTTTTTTTTTTTCGATACTTAGCCGCTGGCCCAGGTGCTGAAGATCTCTGCTCCACCGGGGGGTGAGTGAACCGGGCTCCCCGGTGTCACCCCCGACGCTGCTGCCAGGCACAGCCGGGTCCTCGACCCCAGCAGCGGCCTCAACCAGGGGGGATGATCCTCTCAGGACCTACTTACCACCCTGGGAGGCACCTCCGTCGGGAGCTGGTCTTCAAAACGTAAAAGAAAAAAATATCTTCTAAGTTTTTTGTTTTTTTTTTAAATACTATCCTTCATGAATTATTATTATAAATTATCTTTTTTTTTTTTTTTTTAAATAATCCCTGACTGACTAAACCCCCAGGGATCCCAGAGCCTGTGGGTGGACCTGCCCCATCTGCTGGAGACAGAGAAAGACAGAGAAAGACTGAGGGGCTGTGGGTGGTACCTTACTATATGTAGGGAGCCCGTCAAGTTTTACTCTGTCTCCATCTGCTGGTGCGGAGTCACAACCCAGGTGTCTGGACTGATCCGGGTACGTACAGGGAACCACGATTACAGTGGAGAAAGGTTCTGCACTTCTCAGGACAAGGAAGTGACATCACATGACTAGATGGCAGCTTAAAGACTGAGCTCCCAACCCCATTTATATCGTCCCTCATGTAGGGTGGCAGTCGAGCTTCTCCTTCTGCCTAGTAGTGGTCTACTGAAGTCTCGAAGGTACACAGATGTCGACTCGCAAAAAATCAGTTGACTTAAAGCAGTTCTCATATGACACTGCTGTGACAAAGACGACGAGTGATTTGGATGTAATAGGGGAAGAAAATGGTGCCAACACGCCATGCTGAGCTTGGTGCCACAGTACTCAGTGAAACATTGCAGCAGCTCTCTCCGCTGCTGGGAGGATTTCCAGAAATGGTTTGAATTGTGGGCTGATATGGGCGCATTACACTATTTCTTGCTTTATTGTTGGAGAGCTCCACCATGAGTGTGCTAACCTAGGGGATAGAGTTGATGCTGTCAAACACGAGCAGGAAAGTGCATGACACAATATGACCGGGAAAACTGGTCTTGGAGAGGGAACCTGAGATTTAGCAAATGTTGCTTACCTGTAACAGGTGTTCTCACATATGGGTGACATCATCAGGATGGAGCCCAATCACGGAAAACTTCTGTCAAAGTTTCCAGAACTTTGACTGGCCCCTACTGGGCAGGCCCAGCATGGCACTAACCCTGCAGCCAGCAGGGGTCCCCCTTCAGTCTTATTTGATAGCTACAGGTAGTGCCGAAAAATTAAAACAAAACGTTATGAACCCAACACCGCAGGGCGGTGGGCGGGTTTCATGAGGACTAACATCCTGCTGTCCTGTGAGAACACCTGTTACAGGTAAGCAACATTTGCTTTCTCACAGGACAAGCAGGATGGTAGTCCTCACATATGGGTGAGTACCGAGCTGAGGATGTCCGAACATGCACCAAATGTACCCAACGGCGTGCAACAGGCACAACAACTGGAGTGAAAGTTGGTAGAGGACATCCTGAACCCCACTGGGCAGGCGGAAGGGTGTTGGTACGTCACGTTGGAAATAGGTTACGCAGGACAGATTGGCCGAAGATGGAATCTTGTCTTCCGGCTTTGTCTAGGCAATAGTGGGCTGCGAAAGTGTGGAGAGAACTCCAGGTGGCAGCCCTACAAATGTCAGGAAGCGGCACCGATCGTAGGTGTGCTACTGAAGTCGCCATGGCCCTCACAGAGTGTGCTTTAACGGTCTTGGAAAGGAATGCCTGCTTGCTGATAGCAAAAAGATATGCAGTCTGCCAACCAGGAGGAGAGAGTCTGCTTACCTACAGGTTGCTCTAGTTTGTTGGGATGGAAAGAGACGAATAACTGAGTGCTCTTCCTGTGGGCAACTGTACGGTCTAGGTAGAACGCTAGAGCCCGTTTACAGTCAAGGGTATGCAGAGCCTGTTCCTCTGGGTTGGAGTGGGGCCTGGGAAAGAAGATAGGTAGTATGATGGATTGATTAATGTGAAATTCCGAAACTACCTTAGGCAAAAACTTAGGGTGAGTGCGGAGTACCGCCCGGTCCTGCAGGAGTTTAGTGTAAGGTGGATAGGTAACTAGGGCCTGTAACTCACTAACCCTGCGAGCTGAAGTGATAGCTAAAAGGAAAATCACTTTCCATGTGAGGTATTTTAGGTCACAGGAGTGAAGAGGTTCGAAAGGTGGTTTCATGAGCCGCCCGAGAACCAGATTAAGGTCCCAAGAAGGGGCCGGAGAACGTAAAGGTGGCTTGATATGGAGTAAGCCTTTAAGAAAACGAGTTACGAGGGGTTGTACTGATATAGGGACATCCCCGACACCTTTATGGAAGGCGGCTACCGCACTGACATGCATTCTGATGGAAGAGGTCTTTAGACCTGATTCCGATAAATGCCAGAGATAGTCCAAAAACCTTGGGATTGGACAGGAAAAAGGATCAAGGGATTGCGAAGAACACCATGATGTATACCTTTTCCATTTATAGGAATAAGACTTTCTTGTGGAAGACTTCCGTGAAGCAATCAGGACACGAGAAACCGAATCTGAAAGGTTAAGTGGTTGAAGGATTAACCTTTCAACATCCATGCCGTCAGGGACAAGGCCTGAAGATTGGGATGGCGTAGACATCCGTCGTTCTGAGTGATCAGAAGCGGGTGCGTTCCCAAGGGAATGTGCCTGCGGATGGAGAGATCCTGGAGTATATGAAACCACACTTGGCGTGGCCAGTGAGGTGCTATCAGGATCATGGTTCCCTTGTCCTGATGGAGCTTCACGAGAGTCTTCGAGAGAAGAGGAAGTGGAGGGAATGCATAAAGCTGA
Organism: Rhinatrema bivittatum; assembly: GCF_901001135.1. Lineage (NCBI taxonomy): Eukaryota > Metazoa > Chordata > Amphibia > Gymnophiona > Rhinatrematidae > Rhinatrema > Rhinatrema bivittatum. The sequence continues at coordinate 51,479,062 of NC_042626.1, forward strand.
CCGGTTGCCCACGAGAAGGAGAATGCATCTCTGGGCTGAGAGCGCTCGCTCCAAATGAGGGAGCAGTAATTGTCCACTTTGTGGTTCTGAGGGGACACAAAGAGATCTATTTGGGGATAACCCCATTGTTGGAAAAGAGAGGTCGCTACCGAGGGGTTGAGCGACCACTCGTGTGGTTGGAAGACAAGACTCAGTTTGTCTGCCAAGACATTGTGTACTCCCGGCAAGTAGGTGGCACTGAGGTACATCGAGCGGGAGAGCGCTTCTGCCCAAATCTGCGCAGCTTCCTGACACAGAAGGAAGGAGCCTGTGCCTCCCTGCTTGTTGATGTACCACATGGCCACCTGATTGTCCGTCTGAATCAGGATAACGTGATTTGATAGAGAATCCTGAAAAGCTCTGAGAGCATATCGCATCGCTCGAAGCTCCAGGAAATTTATCTGGTGTTTGGCTTCCTCTGGAGACCAAAATCCTTGTGACTGCAGATCGTTCACATGAGCTCCCCAGCCGAGGTTGGAAGTATCGGTGGTGAGAATGAGTTGAGGATCTGGCAGTTGAAAAGGCAGTCCCTGGAGGAGATGGTTCTGATCTTTCCACCAGGTGAGAGACAGACTGAGTGCGTCGGTGATGTGAACAATGGTTGACAGAGGCTGAGTCGCTTGAATCAATTGTGACCTCACAGTCCAATGCATGACTCTCATGGCCAGGCGGGCCATTGCTGTAAGATGGACTGAGGACGCCATGTGTCCGAGAAGGACAAGGAATTGTCGAGCTGTTGCTGTGTGCTGAGACTGGAACTGGTGAGCGAGAGAAACGAGTGTTTGCACTCGTTGATGAGGTAGAAAGGCTTTTGCCTGTAAAGTGTCCAAGTCTGCCCCAATGAACGACAAGGTTTGAGATGGGACTAAATAGGATTTCTCGTAATTGACGAGAAATCCTAGAGAAATGAGAGTGTGTAGGGTCAAATCCAGGGACGATCGAGCGGCTTGCTGGGTTGGGGCCCTGATTAACCAGTCGTCTAGATAGGGGTAGACGTGAACACCTTCTTTCTTGAGAAAAGCTGCGACAACCACGAGACATTTGGTAAAGACTCGTGATGCCAATGCTAGGCCAAATGGAAGCACTCTGTATTGATAGTGCTTTGAGCCTACTAAAAACCTGAGATACTTGCGATGAGCTGAAGCTATCGCAATGTGGGTGTACGCGTCCTGGAGGTCCAGAGAGCAGAGCCAGTCTCCTCTTTGTAGAAGAGGTAGAAGCGAGCCCAAGGTTACCATCTTGAACTTTTCCCGCTGGAGGTACTTGTTGAGGGCACGTAGGTCCAGAATTGGACGAAGCCCCCTGGATTTTTTGGGGATCAAAAAGTACCGGGAATAGAACCCTAGGCCTTGTTGTGAAAGAGGACAGGTTCTATTGCTCTTGACTGGAGAAGAAGGGAAACCTCCTGCTCCAGAGGGAGAGAGTGGTCGTTTACTCTCCACGCTTGTAGAAGTGGTGAATCCGGTGGAAGAGCAAGAAAGTTCACGTGGTAACCCTGAGCAGTGATTGCTAGCACCCATTGGTCGGTTGTGATTGATTGCCATATGCCGTGAAAATGGCACAATCGACCTCCCACTGGTATGGCTGGCAGAGGGATCAGGCTGCTGCTCTCCAAGGGAACGTCAAAAACCTGAAGCAGGCCCCGGCTGGGGAGCTGCTTGTGGCTTTTGCTTCCGGGGCTGAGATTTCTGATAAGGCCTCGTAACTCGGGACCTTGTTGGTGGAGGATACTACTTCCTTGGACGGAAGAATGACTTCTTAGAGTCCTTCTTGAAGGGCTGTCTAGAAGGGAAGTCAGAAGGTATCCATGAGAGCTGTTTGAGGGTCTCATGATGGTCCTTTAATTCAGCCACTATTTGCTGAATCTGTTCACCGAACAGATTATCTCCTGTACAGGGCAGGTCAGAGAGCCTGTCTTGTACTTCTGGACGAAGGTCAGAAGACTTGAGCCAGGCCCAGCATCTTGCCAAAATGGCAGCTGCAGACACTCTAGTGGAGGTGTCGAAGATATCGTAAGCTGTTCTTATCTCATGCTTTCCTGCTTCAAACCCCTTGTGAACAAGGGTTTGAAGATGTTCTTGTAATTGTTCAGGCAGGGTTTCAGAGAAGTCCTGTATTTGCTTGAAAATGACCCTATTGTATTGGGTCATATACAGCTGGTAAGAAGCAATCCTGGAGATAAGCATGGCCCCTTGGAACACTCGACGACCAACATTGTCGAGAAACTTGTGTTCTTTGACAGGAGGGGTAGAAGAGTGTGGTTTTGTTCTTTTTGCTTTCTTTTGAGCTGATTCCACCACAACTGAGTGGTGGTCAAGCTGAGATTTTTGAAAGCCAGGGGCTGACTGTACCAGATAAGTAGTGTCAGCCTTTCTGTGTACTGGGGCAATGGATCCAGGATTTTCCCAGTTCTTTTTGAGGAGGTCAAGAAGAACTTGATGAATGGGAATAGAAGTGATCACCTTAGGGGCATCCAGGAATTGGAGAAGCTCCATCATCTGGTGCCTATCATCTTGCTCCTTCTGAAGCTGGAAAGGGACCAATTCTGACATTTCCTTCACAAAATTAATGAAAGAGAGGTCCTCTGGAGGAGAACGCTTTCTACTTTCAGTAGGAGAGGGAGGTGAAGGTAAGTCATCGGTGTCTGAGGAAGTATCATCACCCCATGTGTCATAAGGATCAATAGGCTGACCTGTAGGACGAGAAGGGGGTTGGATACCCGAAGGCCCCGGCTGAGGCTCCGAGAAAATCAAAGGAATCGCCGGGGGCACAGTGGACGGCCTGGAAGGCATCTGTGCCGGTATCGAAGGCATCAATGGCGCCGATGTGCGTATCGCTCCCGATGAATGAATCGGTGGCGAGGGACGACATGGCATCGATGGTTGAGGCAGAACTCCCGAAGGAGGGATGTGAAACGGTGTTTCTCCTCCCGATGAGGCTGTCATAGGGGAGCGCACCGGAGCCATCGGAGACCCGGGAATTACCAGTGGAAGGGCAGTCATGAGCGCCTCCATCCGGGATAGAAGCGGTGCCAGCGCTGCTGGAATCAGGTCTGTGACCGGTTCCACTCTCGGTACCAATGTCTGTGCCAGAGGGACCTGGAGCCGTTGTATCGCCTTGTCGATGGCCTCCTGGACCAGCCTGTCCAGTTCTTCCCAGAGACCTGGGGTAATCAGCTCCGGCTCCGTGACGGAAGAGGGAGGCTGAGGCACAGTCGGAGGGACCACCTTTACAGGCGGAATCACGACTCCCAAACCCCGATCGGGTGAGGGTTGCCTCGATGTCCCGGTCGCAGGAGTGGTCTGTGCCGCTCCTGAACGGGGCTTCTTCGATGGTGGCTCGGACGGTGGTGAGGTCGATGATTTTGCTCCCTCGACGGTCCGAGACTTACGATGCCGATGGCGATGTTCGATCCCCTCGATCTTAAGGGGGAGAAACTGGAATCGATGGCGGGCGGTCACCGGACGGTTGTCGAGGTTGGTGCGACTTCGACGGTGCCGGTTCCGATGACGTCAATGTGATGGATGGCGTCGGGGTGTGAGCACGGAAGAGGAATCCCATCTTCTCCATTCTGGCTTTGCGACCTTTTGGTGTCATGAGGGCACATTTGGTGCAAGTCAGGACATCATGCTCACGGCCTAAGCACATTACACAGACTCTATGAGGGTCTGTTATCGACATGGTGCGAGTACAATCCGGGCACCAACGAAACCCCGACGCCATGGCCATAGAAAAAAATTGAGCCACGGTAAGGTCGACGGCCAGTAGGCCGCGAGGGCCAAACTAGACCGTAATCGGTGAAAAAACTTACCGGAGTACCGCGGCCAGAGAAAGTTAGAGGAGGGACCCCTGTGGGGCAAAGTTATTTTAATTAAGTCTGTGAGGAAAAATTCCTGTCAGGAATGTGTTCAGAGCTCCTAAACCACGAGGCTACTGCTGTGTGGAAAAAAAGAAGACTGAAGGGGGACCCCTGCTGGCTGCAGGGTTAGTGCCATGCTGGGCATGCCCAGTAGGGGCCAGTCAAAGGTCTGGAAACTGACAGAAGTTTTCCGTGATTGGGCTCCATCCTGATGATGTCACCCATATGTGAGGACTACCATCCTGCTTGTCCTGTGAGAAAGGGGGATTCCTGAAGACCCCGCCTTTCTGATTGATCCAGGGTAGTCTCAGATTTGTACTTTATTCCTGAACCCTTCTGATGGAGAGGAAGAGATCCATGCTACAATATTGGATAGATCGCACAGATCTTTAGCTCATCCTAGAAGCAATGTACCCAAGGATATTGTGGCCTGTTTTCATGATTTTGTGGTTAAAGACAAGATGCTGAACCAGCGCAAAAGCTCAAAGATGTTCAATGGTAGGGACACTGGGTGGAAGTGTTCCAAGATTTTTCATCTCTAATTGTAAAGAAAAGGAGAGAGTTTCAGGAAGTTCTCCAGGTGTTGAGGGATGGCAACCACCACTACAAGTTGTTATTTCGTTTTGGCCTTCAATTTACCATTAATGGTGTGACATCCCGCATCAAGCACTTAAATGAGGCGCAGAAGATCCTTCAAGCAATTGGCTTGTCGAAGGCTGGAGATAACATCTCTAAGGCAACTTCCTCTAATCCTGGGAGAGACGTAAACTGCCAGTGGCAAAAACTGCAGTCTGGTGGAAAACATCTGAGGAGGCACTCCGGTAGATCAACTTATTCTAGTGACTCTAATACATGAAATCTGCTCTAATTTAATCCTTTATATGTGAGCATGTGAAAACTAGGGGATTACTAGAGTTTTAAAAGCAGGAAGCTCACTGAGTTTACCTGTTAACTGAATTCTGTTTGATCACCCCTGTTTGGGTGTTATCTATCATGATAGCCATTGAGATGGGTGAGATCATTTTTGGTTTATTAATGACGGAGGGTCAGTGAGAGCTCTGAGGGTTGCCAAGATCAGCCAGTGTCACTATTCCTCAAGTTGGGGGGGGAAGGGAGGGGAGATTGGCTACCGGGGGGGGGGGGATTTGAATTTGAGTATTCTGGGTCTAGATGGTGTACTGTTGGGTGCAAAGGGGGTATAGATGGAGGGGTTACTGTGCAATTGCTGTTTATATGGTGGTGGGCTTTCCGCGCTAGATGGCTGGTGAGGAGTTTAACTGTTGACTATAATGGAGACACTTAAGATACTGTCTTGGAATATCAAGGGGTTAAATAGTTATACTAAACGAAAACAGTTATTACATGCCTCTGTTCTGAAGATCGACATTCTGTTTTGTCAGGAAACCCATTTGAGGAAGAAATATGAAAGGTTAATGTCATCTAATCAGTTCCCTCTTCAGTTCTTTGCTTCTGCAACAGCTGCTAATAAATATAGCAGGGTGAGTGTCCTTTTTTCCAAATGTGGTGGCAGATGTGATTTCTACAGTGAAAGACTCAGAGGACAGCTATATTATTAGTAAAGGTTGAATAATTCTATCTACATGATAGTAAATATATATAGTCCAACTACTACTAGTTACAGACTACTGTAACTCTCTGCTATTAGGGCTACCTCAAGTTACTATTGGACCACTCCAAATATTGCAAAATTCCGCTGCTAGAATTTTGACAGGCAAAAAGAAAAGAGACCACATCACAGGTACACTTGCTGAACTACACTGGCTTCCAATTGAACAAAGAATACAATACAATACAAAGCATTGTGTATAATACATAAACTAATCCATGATGAAAAGGTCAACTGGCTTAAACACAGCACTGCGCATACATGTACCACACAGAAACCTTAGATCTTCCAATAAAGCTCTACTAACTATTCCTTCTGTTAAATCAGCACGCCTCACTCAGGTAAGGGAGAGAGCACTGTCGCTGGCTGGACCTGTTCTATGGAACTCCATGCCACTCGAAATAAGGCTGCAGAGAAATTTGAAACTATTTAAAACTAGTCTGAAAACCTGGCTTTTTAAACAAGCTTTTTATAAAGACAAAGAGAGGAGGAAAACAGTTGAAAAATAATGATGCACAAAGTAATCAGTTTGTTCCTCTAATATCTCCAATTGCATATTAACGCTAGATTTGAACCGCTTGACAGTTTTGCAACCGACATATAAGCCTTAATTAACACAGTCTTTTCTTATTAAAATATGTTACCGTACTATGTTAGCACATGAATAATTTGTAATCTATACCAATTATAGTTTTTTTCTTATTGCGCCTTTCTGTAAACCATTGTGATGGTGAATTAACTTGACGGTATAGAAGAGTTTTAAAATAAATAAATAAATACTGGTCAAGATCAGTTTCTCCTGGGACTCTCCCACATCCTCCAACAATGGGCAGAAGATTCTGTTATAATTGGGGGGTGGGGGACATTAATATTACGAGAGATCACTTTTTAGACAACGGTGTGGAGGGGCTGCTAGATCACTTGAAGAAGCTTATGGCAGAGTGGGAACTGATAGATATCCGGCATCTTTTTCATCCGTCTGAGAGGAATTATACTTTTTATTCTAAGGCACATAAGGTTTACTCTTGGATAGACTGTTTTCTGATTACCGATGATCTGGTAAATAGGGTGGAGAAGTCTGATATTGAACCAGTCACATGGTTGGACCATGCAGCTATATGACTGTCTCTTAAGGGGTCTGGGGCAAAATCGGGGGACACTTTCTGGAGGATGAATGAGAGTCTGTTAGATGATGGCCAATTTTGTGAACTGAGATGTGAAGTGCAGATCTATCTGGATGAAAATAATGGGGAAGTGGCAGTGGGCATCCGCTGGGACTGCTTTAAAGCGGTGGCGAGGAGGAAACTTATAGCTAGAGCCTCCTTTCTAAAAAAGGAAGTGGAGAAACAGAGGGTGGCATTACTGGAACAGATAGGGAAACTAGAAATTTCCCACAAAAGGAGGGAAAAAAGGTGTGATGTATCTGACAGTTCGGATATTAGGGCCTGTTGCGCCAGGATTTATCAGGAATTATACTCTAAACATACAGATGTTGATCAGAGCAATATAGATGAATATCTAGCTGGGATCTCTCTGCCCAAGGTAGATCAAAAGCAACAAGATTGACTAAATAAGGAGATTTCAGAGTTTGAAGTTTCCCAGGCAATTAAAGAGCTAAAGCTGGGTAAGTCGCCTGGCACTGACGGGTTCTTGGTAGATTTTTATAGACAGTTGAACTCAGGGAGAGTAGGTCCCCCGTACAGCGGCGTTCAATGATTTATTAGCAGATGGTGTTATGCCTGCTCTGTTAGTGTCTCACAATTTAATAGTATTGGCAAAACGGGGAGAGATGTGACCTTGTGTGGCTCTTACAGGCCCATTTCTCTTATCAACTTGGATTTAAAATCTTGGCAAAGATTTCAGCACATCGGCTGGGTGGGGTGGCAAGTACATTGATTCACCCTGATCAAACAGGTTTTGTGCCAGGTCATCTTGCTGCAGACAATCAGGCCGATTCAGTAAAGTCCACGGGAGAGCGGGCGCACAGGCCACTCGCCTGTGCGCGCGATGCAGTATTTAAATTAAGTCTGGCGATAGAAACAGGCAAAAGGAGGCGCTAGGGACACTAGCGCGTCCCTTGCGCCTCCTTTTGGCCCAGAGGTGCGGTTGTCAGCGGGTTTGACAGCCGACACTCAATTTTGCCAGCGTCGGTTCTCGAGCCCACTGACAGCTACGGGCTCGGGAAACCGGACGCTAGCAAAATTGAGCATCCGGTTTTCGACCCAACAGCCGCCAGCCGACTTCAAATTTCTTTTTTTTTTTTTTACCCTTCGGACCTCCGACTTAATATCGCCATGATATTAAGTTGGAGGGTGCAAAGAAAAGCAGTTTTTACTGCTTTTCTGTGCCCTTTCCCGGTGCCCGAAGAAATTAGCGCCTACCTTTGGGTAGGCGCTAATTTCTGAAAGTAAAATGTGCGGCTTGGCTGCACATTTTACTTACTGAATCGTGCGGGCATACCTAATAGGGCCATCAACATGCATTTGCATGTTGAGGGTGCTATTTGGTTCGGCGGGTTGGACGCGCGTTTTCCGCCCCTTACTGAATAAGGGGTAAGGGAAAACGCGCATCCAATGACAGGATAACAGTGCGCTCCATTGGAGTGCACTGTACTGTATCGGCCTGAATGTGAGAAGAGTGACTAATTTAACATGGTGGGCCAAGACATCAGACTCCGGTGGCTTTGCTCACCATTGATGCTGAAAAGGCATTTGATTTAGTTCATTGGGATTATCTGTTTTCAGTTCTAGACAAAATGGGATTGGGGGGTAATTTCTCTGTATGGGTTAGGAAACTGTATAGTTGTCCCAGTGCTTGTATAAAGGTAAATGGGGGTTACTCAAGGGCCTTTTCCATTGAAAGAGGAACGAGACAGGGGTGCCCCCTCTCTCTGCTACTTTTTGTGCTTTACTTAGAGCCGTTGCCAGCCATAATTCGGAAACACAGGGATATTCAAGGGGTCCGAGTAGGGAATCAAGAGTATAAGAGTATATTTGCGGCTGATGTTCTCTTTACTGAAGCTTTCCCTGAGACTTCCATGGGCACTTTAGTAGGGGAAGTGGAGCGATTTAGCAGTGTTTCTGGGTATAAGCTAAATGCAGAAACATCTGAAGGTCTGAATATTTCCTTATCTCCGGCCTAGAAGAGGATATTAGAAAGCAATTCCCTTTCAAAATTGTAGCCTCTGAGGTGAAGTATCTCAGTGTGAAACTGCAGTCAATTTAGATACTCTTTTTCCCTTAACTATGATGGGGGTTGGAAGAAAGTTCTGGAGGAGTTGCAGAGATGGGTTAGGGGTGATTTATCCTGGCTAGGTAGAATTTCAGCTGTAAAAATGAATGTTCGGCTGAGAATTAGCTATCTGTTCCAGACTTTGCCAGTCTCTGTGCCGGGCTCCCACATTACGCATTGGCAGCGTAAAGTTTTCCACTTTATCTAGAAACAAAGGCCCCCACAAGTTAGCGGTAAAGTTATGTTTTGTCTCGGGACAAGGGTGGGTTGGAAGTACCTGGCTTCCTTTGGTATGATGTGGCATCCTAACTTAGACCTGTACTGGAATGACACAGGAGGGGGGGGGGAGGGGGATGTGAAAAGATGGATTGGAGGGGGCCATGCTGGGAGGTCTTTCTCCAGATTGGTGTGATTGCCTGAGAAGGCGAGAGTGTTGCCCCATGTTGTCCTCCCCACTGTTGCCCTTACTTTGTGGGTTGGGGTAAGTGGAAGAGTAGCTTGGTGGGAGACAGGACTTATTTTTATAGTTCTCCTATTTTCTTTAATAATGATTTTATACCGGGCAGTTCTGCTCCCAACGTCTAGCTAAGATTGGAGAAGGGTTGCTGCATCTTTGAACATATCTGGACCGGGAACAGTTGAAAGATTTTGAGAAGGTGATGCTTACATATAACTTGGGTGATTATTATTTCTATTTACAGTTATCTTCCTTTCTCTCTCAAAAGACTATTAGGGTGGCACCGGCTTTGGAAAAATCCTTATTTGAGGGCTATTGCACTAAGGCATCTATGATGTCACAGGGGATTTCCAAAATTTATAATCTTTTAAATAAGGATCTGGAACAGACCCACATTAAAAATTGGGAGTTGGATTTATAGTGAGAATCTGGGGGCAAAGATGTGGGAGCTATGTTTTGCCAATATAAAAAAAAAGCTTTATTTCTGCATTGATAATGGAACAGAGTTATAAGATGTTTTGCTGGTACCTTATTCCTTCCAAGTTGCATATGATATATCCCAATTTAAATGATCTATGCTGGAAGGGGTGTGGTATGAAAGACTTTTTTACATATCTGGTGGGGTTGCCGCAAGTTTGTTTTGTTGTGGGATTCTATAGTGCAACTTAATTTTGAGATGGTAGGGGTAAGGATACCTAAAGACTCACTCTTCTTTTTGTTAAATATCCCAGTTCCTGACATGGGATTCTGATATCTTTTTCACATCAAGTCATAATGGCAACCAGAGGGGAAATTGCCTTTATTAACTAGCTGTCCAGATAAGAATGTACCAAAATCCCTTCCTTCCAATAACAGGCTAAGTCAGTTCACAAATGTCTGTTCACTCAGAGGGTGATTTGGTTTCTACAAGAATTGGGTTGATTATAAACTCTTCTTGGAGAAACTGACAAACAGAAGGAACATCGAATTTAGAAATTAGGTTAGCAGATCCTTGCATTATTCTGCATCCAGAGGTCGAAGGTATGGAGCTATCTGCAGCTTCTTGGTTCTATGGCAGCAATGTTAGACCTGGTATCATGGAGGCCCCTTCAGGTGGAAACCCCAGTCTCAGAACTATTCCATAAGTCTCCTGGGACCAGAGTCAGAGTCAGACAGGATAAGTTTGCAATGGTGGCTAAATTGCATAAATTTGGAAATGGGAGTGGATCTCAAGGCCCTAGATTGGGTGATGGTGATGATGGATGCCAGTCTAGCAAAAATTAAAATAATAAAACATATGGGACCCAACTCCGCGGGGTGGTGGGTGGGTTTCATGAGGACTACATCCTGCTGTCCTGGGATAACACCTATTACAAGGTAAGCAATTTTGCTTTATCCCAGGACAAGCAGGATGCTAGTCCTCACATATGGGTGATTAGCAAGCTAGAGGTTGAGTCATTTTGAAGTGAAGCAACAGTGAAGTATGGTTGGTGAAAATGAAGCAGCCAAAGATCACAGTAGGTTGGATGTAGAAGGAGTTGGGATTATACTGGAAACAAGTTCTTTAAGACAGATTGCCCATAAGCTGAATCTTATTGTCCTTCTTTGTCCAAACAGTAATGAGCTGCAAAGGTGTGAAGAGAACTCCATGTTGCTGCTTTACATATGTCAAGAATTGGCACTGAATGATAGTGTGCTACTGAGGTTGACATTGCTCTTACTGAATGCGCCTTTACTCGCCCTTGGAGAGGAAGGCCTGCTTTTTCATAGCAGAACTGTATGCAATCTGCTAGCCAATTGGAGAGAGTATGTTTACCCACTGCCTTTCCTGGTTTGTTTGGATCATAAGATACAAAGAGTTGAGTGGATTTCCTGTGGACTGCAGTGCGGTCTAAGTAAAATGCTAGCGCACGTTTATAGGCCAGGGTATGTAAGGCCTGTTCTCCTGGGTGAGAATGAGACCTTGGAAAGAATGTGGGTAAAACTATGGATTGGTTCAAGTGGAATTCTGTAACTACCTTGGGGAGGAATTTTGGATGTGTACAGAGAACCACTCTGTCATGTAGAAATTTTGTATAGGGTGAGTATGTGACAAGTGCTTGTAATTCACTAACCCTTCTAGCTGATGTAATGGCTATAAGGAAGATAGTCTTCCATGTGAGAAATTTAAGATCACAGGAAGTCATGGGTTCAAAAGGAGAACACACGAGTCTTGTTAAGACCAGATTAAGGTCCCATTCTATGACTAGTGGCTGAATTGGTGGTTTAAGTTGAGTTAAACCTCTCATAAACCTACTGACAAGAGGTTGTATGGATATCGGTGCATCTCCCAACTTGTTATGGTAAGCTGAGATTGCACTTAGTTGTACTCTGACAGATGAAGTCTGGAGGCCTGAGTCCGACAGATGGCATAAATAGTCCAGCAGAGAAGTTGTGGGGCAGGAGAAAGGGTCAATACTCTTTTGCATGCACCACAAAGTAAACCTTTTCCATTTCGAAGAATAATTCTTTCGTGTTGATGGTTTACGTGAAACTATAAGCACTTGAGATACATTTGTTGGAAGATTGAGTGGTTGTAAAATCAAGCTTTCAACAATCCATGCTGTCAGGGATAGGGATTGAAGGTTGGGATGGCGCAACCGACCCTGATCCTGAGTTATGAGATTGGGAGCTACACCCAGGCGAATTGGTTCTTTGATCGAGAGGTCTCGAAGCGTAGGAAACCATACTTGTCGAGGCCAATACGGGGCTATGAGTATCATGGACCCTTTGTCCTGTGGTAGCTTCACTAGAGTTTTGGTTATTAGCGGTATCGGAGGATACGCGTATAGAAGGCTTGAGTTCCAAGGGCGAGCAAAGGCGGCCTTGGCTGGTTGGTGTTTCTGTCTGTGCAGAGCGCAGAACTTGTCCACTTTGTGATTCAAGTGTGATGCAAAGAGGTCTATTGTTGGTTGCCCCCAACGTTGAAATATCCTGGTCGCCTCTAAGGGATCCAGGGACCACTCGTGTGGTTGGAACTGATGATTGAGGCAATCTGCCACTACGTTGTGAATGCCTGCCAGATAAGTGGCCCAGAGAAACATTGAGTGCGTTAGGGCCCAGCTCCAAATCTGGGCGGCTTCTTGACAAAGGAGATATGAACCCGTACCTCCTTGTTTGTTCAGGTACCACATGGCTACTGTATTGTCCGCTTGAATGAGAACAGTCTTGTGTGAAAGGTAGTCCTTGAATGCATGCAGTGCATAACGTATAGTTCGAAGTTCCAAGAAATTGATTTGATATGTTGCTTCGAGTTTTGTCCATGTACCTTGGGTTTGGAGATTGTCTATGTGAGCTCCCCAATCTAAGGTGGATGCATCTGTAGTTAAAGTTATCTGTGGGACTGGTTGTTGGAAGGGTAGGCCCTTGAGCAAGTTGTCCTTGTTCGCTTACCAAAGCAGAGATGAACGCAGCTGGTGGGTTACTTGAATTGGAGAGGACAGTGGTTGAATGGCTTGAATCCATTGTGCTCTTAAAGTCCATTGGGTTATTCTCATGGCCAGTTTTGCCATAGGGGTGACATGAACTGTGGAAGCCATGTGACCTAGTAAGGTGAGAAACTGATGAGCTGTTGCTTGTTTCTTTGAGTGTAGCGAGTTTGCCAGTAGGGAAAGTGTCTCTGCCCGATCGTCAGGTAGAAAGGCTTTTGAGAGGATGGTGTTCAATTCTGCTCCTATGAATTGAAGCAGGTGAGACGGAACGAGATGGGACTTTTGATAATTGATGAGAAATCCCATAGAGTGAAGTAGAGCAATTGTTCGATTGAGAGAAGTTATTGCTCCTTGTTGAGATTGACTCCTAATTAGCCAGTCGTCCAGATAAGGGAAGACGTGGACACTTTCCTATTGTAAGTGTGCTGCTATTACTGCCAGGCATTTGGTGAATACTCTGGGAGCTGAAGCGAGTCCAAATGGTAGTACTCTGTACTGGAAATGCTGATGACCCACCAGGAAGCGCAGATACTTGTGATGAGGAGGGAATATTGGAATGTGAGCGTAAGCGTCTTGTAGATCCAGAGAACAAAGCCAATCTCCTGCTTGCAGAAGTGGAAGCATTGTACCTAGAGAAACCATCCTGAACTTTTCTTTCTTCAGAAATTTGTTGAGATTTCTGAGGTCTAGGATGGGGTGTAGGCCTCCAGTTTTCTTTGAAATGAGGAAATAATGGGAGTAGAATCCTCTGCCCTGCTGAGTCCAGGGCACCGGCTCTATAGCTCTGGCTCTCAGAAGGGTGGATAGTTCTGCTTGTAGTTGAATTATGTGATTTTCGTTTAGTGGAAGAGGTTTTTAGGAGATTCTCTTGGAATGGAGAGAAAATTGAGTTGGTAGCCTCGAGATATTATTGAGAGCACCCATTGATCTGGTGTTATTTGTTTCCAATGGTTGTAAAAGGAGGAAACTCGGCCTCCTACTGGTAGCTCCGGTTGTGGAGGTGGCTTTGGTCTCTGGTGATGGCCTCAAAAGCCTGCAGCCAGTCCCATCTGCAGTGGAGGTTGAGGCCTAGCAGTTCTTGGTTGCCTGGGCTGAGATCTTTGCTGCAGACGTGAAGATCTGCCCCTTGATGCTGGAGGGTAGTAACGCCTCTGCCTGTAGAAAGGCCTTCGAGATTCCTTCCTAGGAGGGCGGCGAGATGAAGATGCAGCAGAGTCCTGCAGAACTGACGACAGTTGTCGCAGGGTTTCTGTGTGTTCCTTTAACTGGGCTACAGTATCCTGCACCTTTGAACCAAAGAGGTTGTCCCCTATGCATGGCAAATCAACCAATTTTTCTTGGACCTCAGGCCTGAGGTCCGAGGCCTTAAGCCATGCCCAAAGACATGCACTTATGCCGGAGGCCGCTACTCTGGAAGCAGTTTCAAAACTGTCATAAGCGGCTCAGACTTCGTGCTTAACCAGCTTCAAGTCTTTTATGTATTATTGATTGAGCTGCTTCTTGATACTGCTGTGGTAACGAATTTGAGAGATCTTGCATCTGTTTCCACAGGTTTCTCTGGCATTGCGTCATATATAACGGATATGACGCAATCCTTGTATTAAGCATGGCCCCTTGATAGATTTTTCTGCCCAAGGAGTCCAAGAATCTGTGATCCTTGCCTGGAGGAGTGGAGGAATGAGGTCTTACTTGTTTAGACTTCTTTTGTGCAGACTCCACAACAACTGATTGATGTGGCAGTTGCAATTTCTGGTATCCGGGGACAGATTGTACCAAATAAGTGGTGTCCACTCTCTTATTTATGGATGGCACTGAGCATGGATGCTCCCAGAGTCTGTGCTGTAAGTCTAGGAGAACTTCGTGGACAGGTATAGCCAAGACTTCTTTTGGAGGATCCACGAACTGAAGGGCTTCCAATGTTTGCTCTCTTGTGTCCTCCTCTGATACCAAAATGAATGGTATGGTGTCTGCCATATCCTTAACAAAATTTGTAAAGGATAAATCCTCTGGTGGAGATTTCTTTCTTTCTTCTGGAGGAGAAGGATCAGACATAAACCCTTCAGAAGAAGTATTTGTATGTCTGTCTTCCCAGGAATTGTACGGGTCGTTGTGATGTGGAGATGTGGGAGAAGACCTTGGCAGTCGAGAAAGCCCTGAAGGACCTGGTTGTGGATCATCTAATGGTATCGGTCCAGGGACATCATCTTGTGGCTTGGCTGGAATCAATGGTAGAGCACAGACTATTGCGTCGAATCTTTTCAACAAAAGCTGGAACAGCGCTAATTCCGGCTGTCCTGGAGCCCCAGGTACTGGCATCGGCATCGATGGAATTGGTTCCAGTATTGGGCCGGGCATCGGCATCTATGGCCACTTCGGTGTTGGTACTGGCATCAGTGCAGGCACCGGCATCGACTGTTGCTGGTCCTTTAATGCTTGGAGCACTGCTTGACGGATAAAATCCGTCAATTCCTCCGTGATAGCTGGTGCAGGCAGAGCAGCTACACGTGGTGGCGGTGGAGGTGTTGATGGTCCTTCCACAGGGCCCTGTGGAGGTTCAATGATCGGTGCATCGATAGGAGGTGAAGGCCTCGGTGTCGAAGGCCTCGGTATTTCTTGGAGTCGAGGCCGTTTTGCAGTCGATTTCTCTGGGGGAGAGAAGCGCCTCCGGGATCGATGGGTGTCTGTGCCGATGGCGATGCTTTGGTCGATGTTCCACCGCTGACCTCATCGATGCTACAGATGGGGTCAGCGATGAACGATCCCCCGAGCCTTCCGGACGACGCTTTTTGAGTATTAAACGCTTCGAGACTCCAGCCGGAGACGATTGTGTAGATGTCGACAGGGAAGGCAAAAGTTGCAGATGGAATAATGCTCCATTTTTTCTTGGCGGCCTTTTGACCCTTCGCGGTCATTTCAGCACACACTCGAGGTGTGGATCTGTAATGGATATTGTCCGATTACAGTTGGGACATTTTTTAAATCCCGTGGCCATATTTTCGCCGACAGCCATCGATGAAAATGAGAGAAATTATTTTTACTCCAAAGAGTAAAAAAGAGACTAAATTTACTCACCAGCTGGTGGTAACATGAAAGACCCCGATATGGGAGAGAATAAATGCTTTTTAAATCTGATTTTTAGTCAGACAATCTGTGAGAAAACTCACACAGGCTTCTGCTCCATGATGCCAACAGCAGTGCGGAAAAACAAAGACTAAAGGGAGACCCCTGTGGCTGAGAATATCATGGCATACTGGGCATGCTCAATGGGCTCAGAGTGCCAGTCAAAAGTTTCTAGAAACTTTGACAGAGTTTTCCGCAATAGGGCTCCATCAATGATGTCACCCATATGTGAGGACTAACATCCTGTTTGTCCTGGGATAATGTCCGTTTTTCCTAATCTGCACTTACAGTCATCTCTCCCGCACACCCACTGCCAAGGATACACACAATTTCCCTTAGCGCCTCCTTTTTAATGCGGCAGCTCATTTCCATATTGTACTGCGTGCCCAGGAGAGGTGGATGGGCGCACATTAGGGAAACTGGTGCTCAATATGAGTGACCATTTTTAGCATGCCCATATTACATCGGCCCCTTTATGTGCTGGTCGGTAAGCATAATCAATACATCTGGACTGGTCTGACTGGATGAAAAGGAATCACTAATTAAAATATCAGTTAACATATATAATAAACTGAGTAGAGAGAACATGCTACCATATTTAAGAGCAGAACAGGAAACTGCACACATTTTCCAACATTTACAAATTGCAATTTGTATATTAAAAATTTTACAGAGTTAACAGTGACATAGATGTAACTAGATTGTATCTCCCAGGTCTCTCTCCGATTTACTACCTCTCTCTGATTAGTTTGAATATGACTAGGTAATATCTTCTGTCGGTAAGAGAGATCAAGTATATAAAGTACAACAGGATCCTATTAGAAGTCCCTTTAACTTCCAGAGGCAATATGCATAAAACATTCACTTCTGCTGTTTTTCCTCTCGCTCAGCTTAAAGCTTCCCTACACTCCTGTAGGTCTTCCTTAGTTTTGACAGCATTAGCTAATTTGTGCACCACCTGAGGCCCATTATCCACATAAATAAGGCTGTTCTCCATGAATCAAGCTTCACTGAACAGGGTTTCTACCAGAAAGCTAAGCGTATGAACAACTGCTGAAACATGACACCAAACTCTGGTGTTTACAAAGCGAACTTTAACCAGGGAGAGGTGAACTTAAAAGTGAACTCAAGGAGATGTACTGACAAAAAGGAGCCTGTTGTGAGACTGCTGTACACATTTGCAAACTCATGCTCTCCTATGCCTCTGCATGCCCAGAAATTAGAGTTAGAAGACTCTTAAGATGGACTGTTCTTTGCCTAGTGCTGGACATTGTCACTTTCAGAGACATTCTTGGGAGTCCCAGCCTCTACAGCGCAAGGACAAGACCTATGCTATGCTCCCCTTTGACAGCAGCAGCAGCAGAAATACTACAGACACTGTAGAGTCACTTTGCATCTGGTCACTGCCTAACAGCTGTATTTATTTTGGAGATCACAATATTATACAAGTCTCAATTAGGAAACTGCTCCAGAAAAACTGAGTTTAAATATAGATACTGTAGCAAACATTTAGTACAGATGTTACATTTATAAGAATTAGGCTCTAGCAAAGTAAACATTAGCTGAAGCTACAGAAGCTGCACTGGGACGCTTGTTTCCCCAATGTTAATGCACAGTGCATCAATTCCCCAAGCAAGAGAAGCATGTTTTCAAACATTTATTTCACCAGTTAAAAACATTAGCAAGGTCAGCTTGCTTTCCTCTCTATTTATGGACTTTTCAATGGATGTCAAACATAGATTTGTCCCCCTATTTGACTGCAGAATCCTTGACATGTGCACCAACTATGAGACCTTTCTTGGGGTGTCAACATACAAGCATTCTGTAATCAGCAGCAGAATCCTACTAGAACGCATGCACAGCAAACAGTTCTCCAAATAGGTATTCTTGGCTAATCCCCTGGCAGGTCCAAATCTTGATTTAACAATTTGCAGCTCCAACAGGCGTTACAGACTAACAGTTACTTTTCCAGAAGTTTTCTCTAGAAGGTTGTAGCACTAGGCAATAGTTGTGCACGTTTGCAGCTAACTATGGTCCACTAAAGTGCAAGGAACTGCTGCTTTTGTACAGTCTGTACCTAGAGATGCTGGTATTTAGTTATTTTAAAAAAATATCTGAAATAAAAAGCAGTGCACACTTGTTTTCTAAACTCTCTCTTTTAGATAGTCACTCGCACTTCAAACTGTGTTTCTTCTCAAATAAAACACTTTTCACTTACTACTACACAGACCTCGTCCTTCAATACATTCAAGATTTCATCATGGTGCAGCTTTACAGAATAATGCACCCATGGCACATGCATAGCGTGTATAATGCGTGTACATAAATGCATATATTGCATACACACACAAATACACAAATATACACTCACAATATAAAGGACATTTTAGCAGCAATGATTAAAGCAAATACAGCAAAGTGCATGGAAATCTACCATATAAAAGGGTGATTAAATAATATCCGTTTCCCTTTCTATTCCAACATATTTAAGAGCATCAGCTTGGCTGTACCTGTAAAAGAAAAGGATCTCTGTAAAATGAGGGTTTAACATTATTTTGGCATATCAAAACCATATATCAACAAATTAGCTTTGTGGATTCTTACGTACTGAAAGAGATTTAATCACACACACTCCAACTAGTGGGATACAAATCTTAGACCCTCTCAGAAATCTGGTAGCTCCACACCATATTTGGGCTAGTCCGCTTGTAAACTGTTTAAGCATCACTCTGATAAAGAGTTGAATATAATAGCATACCTCTTATAATAACATACAACCCCAGAGCTAGAAAAACTAAGCAGAACTTGTGAAAAATCTACAGCCAATGCTCCTGAAGCACTGGAAAGAATAACTCCCTGTTCCTCCAGTACCAGCTTTCTGGCAGCTACCTAGTTTGAAGCAAAAGCTGGTGAGAAGAAACCTTCAAACAGAAATTAAATAAGAATAAATAACTGGCATGAAACCCTAGAAAAACTGTATCAGTCCATACCACAAGGCACTATTATGCAATGCAGAAAATCTGACACAGAATATTATAGTGGTGGGTCAGAAATTAAAGACAAAAGATATGCTTTCCAACACTAGAGAACTTCGCAGAGAATACAAAAGGTGATGCCCCACTAGGGGAGTGTTTTTTCTTGGTCAGACCCTTGTATCAATAAATTTACAATTAGAATAGTAAAAAGGAGATTCAAAACTATCTAGGAATGTAAAGACATTTGAGACTGAAACAAACATAATGGGGCTTAATATGGACATCATTAGCTACCTCACTCATTACCTGTCTTCCTACAGCTGCAATTTGTCTCTAACTTTCTCACCCCTTTAATTTACAACTATGAAAACACACATTGATGTTGTAATCTAACTTAGTTCATTTTGCAGTGACCAGATGAAAGGAGCGTAACTCTTGAAAGCTAGTCACAAATGTACAAAGTTAGCCCAATAAACAATTATTACCTCCAACTAGTTTGTTGACTTTTATTACTTGGACAAAGACTCAAAGCATGCTTTATGAATAAAAGAGGGAGGGTGGGTGGGGAAGCAAAATGCATTCCCCTCACCCTCCCGGCCCTGAAATGGCTTCTTCACCTGTAGTCAAAGAACAGCTCCTCGCCTGCCTGGATTGCCCGTTTGGCGAAGATTCCTATTCGATGATCTCCATTCACCATTACAACTGCAAGAAGGAAACATTCACATGGATTGTTCCAGGTCCCCAGCCAGCAAACACATCACAATCACCAAGATGGGAGGAGCAACAGTCCTAGCTGGGTTTGGACTCCATTTTTTCCTCTTTATTCCTAGGTCTCCCTTATTTTTTCCATGGTATACTTTTATTTCTCTCTCTCACTTTTTGCAGTCAACATGTCGTCTAGCTCTGTAAATGCCACACTAACTGCTGAAAGAGTCCTGTCTCCAGTCTGCTCTTCCATTGCTCAGGAGTTGCAGAGGTCAGGGTGATGCCCGCACAGGGATCTGATGAACACCACATCAACAGCATTCCCCTTGATTAACTATGAATTCATAATAGCAGGGGTGTTTTATGTAGTAGGAATTTTCAGAATAGACAAGTGTGCAATAAAATTCAGACTTTTAAAAAAGTGAAATTGTTTTAACAGCTAACAGTATAAATTCTTTTTTTTTAGCACTGCATAGATCAAAGCAACTTGACTGACTTAGGCTGATTATACTGTCTTTAAAAATGAAAACCGGTTTGGAACAAAAACACTGCTCCACTTCCTACTGCAGAATAATACATGATTAAGTTTCAGCAGTAAATATTTTGGAGGAAATAACTGACCTTTGGCGTAGCAGTTGGGGTTCACAGAGTGGTTTGCAAAGCGAATTTTGTTTCCTTTCCGAGTTGCATCAACCACAAAGTCTATTAGGAATCAGAGAAACAACATTTACAAAATCTTCCAGTTTCTTTTCTAGGACTCTGTATCTGGACACTTTACAACTCCTAGGAGTAAAAGCAATACTGCTTTACTGAACGGGGGGGGGGGGAATTTTTACTCTAAGCACAGAAGTCTCTAATATGGGAAATAATATGAGAAGCACAGGCCTGGCAATTACAGTACTGGGCTGAAAAACCAGGATTCAAATCCTACTTCCTCTAAACTTTGGGCAAGCCACTCTTTGTGATTTTGGATAAGCTTCTTTATCTCCCATTACCTCAATTTAATATGCCATTGGTCAGAGAAGAAAAAAAAATCTAATTACATATTTTAATATCCAAATTATATTTTAAAGTACAAAACAATACAAATAATAGAACAGATAATCAACTTACTACGCATTTTTTCCATAGAGACAGAATGAGTGAAAAGCTGTAGTAAATCAGGACCTTAGAGTGAAAGGTTTTTGGGGAAGGGAGTTATGCCTAGAAACTAATGCTGTAAGCCGCCTTGAATATCATTTGGAAATACAGGCTAAAATTATTACTGTTAGAATGCACCGCTTCAGGCTTTCAACGGACCTCACCCACTGCAGGAAAGCCTTACATAGTTACCCATGATTAGAATGCAACCGGGGTGAACCAGCCCAGAGGGAATCTGTCAGATGTCCTTGTGCTTCCCTGAAGTGTGCGTTTCAACAGTTCCCAAAAGCATGACAAACTGACCCTTCGGACCTGGAGCCTGACAGAACTGAAGCAAAAAAATCTCCAGCGTGTATTTCCTAAATAACCATGTAATACTGCACACCCATGACCAGAGGTGAGCAAACACAGCTGCAGCCCCCCCCCTCCCCCTCCATCCATGCAATCATTTGCGCTATCCCCCCAGATTTTGTTATATTGAGAAATTATTAGTTGAGCGTCCAAAAACTGGGCACAAAATTTGGATGCACAGCCAAACACACTTGCACGAACTGATGATCCTGAAGAGGGCAGCCTAACGCACAGGAAAACGTGCGAAAACGGTTGCCGTGGCCTACCATGTGGCACACAGAGAAAAGCCTTAGCCCAAAAGGGCTGCTCAATCGCAAGGCTGCCCACGTCCCTTAACCAACCTCGGGGGCGGGAACGAATGTGGGATTGGCGTGCCGAGCATGGAGACAGGAGGAAGCCCTATAAAAAAAATCCTCCTCTGTTCTGTTCTTTTTTTTTTTTTTTTTTTTTTTTAATGTTAACTGAGCTCAGCCCATCCTGCTGAGCTCAGTTAACATTAAACTGAGTATAGAGACAGTCTCTGGCTGAGGGCAAAGAGGGATATCACCGCTGCCTTTCAGCTATTTCAACAGCTAAGTCCATGCTGGCTCAAAAAAACAGCTACCAGTCCAAAGCACTCATCTGAGGAACCACGGAAATCACCTCAGGAATTCTCATTTGGGGGAGGGACCATATGGTATCACCGCAGGATTGTGGGGCGAAAGCAGAGTTGCTTACCTGTAACAGGTGTTCTCCCAGGACAGCAGGATGTAGTCCTCACATATGGGTGACGTCACTGGACGGAGCCCTATTTCGGAACACGTTTGTCAAAGTTTCTAGAAACGTTGACTGGCACACTGAGTGCACTGAGCATGCCCAGCATGGTATGATCCCTGTGTCCACACGGTCTCCCTTCAGTCTTGTTTGTAACAAAAAGTGCGAGCGAAATAATAAAATAATAAAACGTTTCGGACCCAACTCTGCGGGGTGGTGAGTGGGTTTCATGAGGACTACATCCTGCTGTCCTGGGAGAACACCTGTTACAGGTAAGCCACTCTGCTTTCTCCCGGGACAAGCAGGATGGTAGTCCTCACATATGGGTGATTAGCAAGCTACAGGCTGACTCATATTACAACAGGCCAATAGTAGACAACTCATGCAGCACGCACAATAATTGGGGTGCTATTGGCAATGAGGCGGCAACCTGAAATCAAGCAGATGGTTGTGGAAGGAGTTGGGGATTATACTGGAACAAAGTTTTTCAAGACAGATTGCCCAAAGGCAGAGTCTTGACAGACTTCCATATCTAATCAGTAGAAGGCTACGAATGTGTGAAGAGAGCTCCATGTCGCAGCCTAGGAAATGTCGGCAATTTGTGCTGAACGATAGTGTGCTATCGATGTTGCCATGGCAGTTACAGAATGTGCCTGACTCACCCCTAGAGAGGAAGGCCTGCTGCGTCATAGCAGAATTCGATACAATCTGCTAGCCAGTTGGAGAGAATTTGTTTGCCCACTGGAACTCGCAGCTTGTCTTTGTCAAAGAAGGAAAGAGTTTGGTGTATTTCATATGGAGTGCAGAGCAGTCTAGATAGAATTCAAGTGCACGCTTACAGTCCAAGGTGTGGAAAAACCCTCTCACCCTGGTGAGAGGCCTTGGAAAAAGTGGGCAGAGTATATTCTGAGTAAGGTGAGAGGCTGCATCTACTTTAAGAAGAATATTAGGGTGAGTACGGAAGAACCTAGAGTTGGGTGAGTATGCAATAAGGGCTTGTAACTCACTGACCCTTTTAGTAGAAGTGATGGTTACGGGGGAAAGAATTTCCCATGTTAGAATTTTAAAGTTATAGGAATGCAAAGGCTCAAACGGGGAACGTATGAGTCTTGTAAGCACTACATGTAGGCCCCATTCCGTAACCGGTGATCGTAGAGGTGGTTTAATTTGTAGAGAACCCATGATAAGCCGACTCATAAGGGGTTGAGCCGTTAATCGGGCATCCCCTACTCCCAGGTGGTACGCTGAAATGGAATTGAGGTGTACCCATGTGGAGGATGTCTGGGGACCAGAATCTGAGGGGTATCCTAGGTAGCCTAATAGCGATGGAACGGTGCAGAAAAAAGGGGCTAATACCTTTTTGTGCACACCATGGTAAAACCTGCCCATTTCAAATGGTAAGATTTACGTGTGGAAGGTTGTCGTGAAGCTACAAGTACCTGAGAATATCAGTGAGTCTATGTTAGGAGACTGACCTGTAGGCAAGCGAATTGGTTACTGGAGTGATAGGTTGAGAAGTATGGGGAAGCATACTTGTCGAGGCCAGGACATGGTTATAAGAATCATTGGAAACCTGCCTTGCTGTAGAATCACAAGAGTTTTGGCTATTAGCGGTATCAGAAGAGATGCATATAGGAGGCCTTCGTTGCAGGGCGAGCAAAGGCATCCATGGTAATGCATTTCAATGCATGTGTAGGGAGTAGAATTTGTCCACTCTGTGGTTTGATTCGGACGCAGAGGTCAAAGATTGGTTGACCTCAGCACTAGAAGATTTTGCTCGCTACACATGGATTCAGAGACCATTCGTGAGGATGGAGACATCGATTTAGATGGTCTGCTAGTACGTTCGGTATGCCTGTTAGATAAGTGGTCCGGAGATGCATGGAGTGTGCAAGGGCCCAGGCCCAGAACTGCGCGGCCTCCTGGCACAGCAGATAAGAGTCTGTGTGTGCTTGCTTGTTCGAATACCATATTGCCACTATTTTGTCTGTCTGTATCCACAAACTTTTTGTGAGAGGCAGTGATTTAAAGCATAAAAGGCATAACGCGTGGTTCGAAGCTCCAGGAAGTTGATCTGAGACATTCCATGGAGCGGAGTAGACGTATTTTGGGTTTGGAGGGTGTTGATACGAGCTCTCAAACCCAAGATGGATGTGACCGTGGCCAAGATCATCTGAGGATTTGGTACTGGATTGGTGATATGGATCAGGGATGCAAGCGGTTGAACTGCTTAGAGCCACTGAAATTTGAAAATTCACTGAGTTTTCTTCATGGCTAGCCTGCCCATAGGAGTGACGTGGATAGTGAAAATCCCGTGGCCCAGCAATGAAAGAATTGATGGGCTGAGGCTATGTTGCATGCGCACAGAGATGTGGAGAATTTGACAGGATGTCTGCGCGGTTGTTGGGCAGGAAGTCCGTTGCGACTGTAGTGCCCATAACTAATCCATATGGGATTTATGGTAGTTGATCAGAAATCCCAGCCAAATTTAGAAGAATTATAGTGAGTCTTGGAGAATTTAGAGCTCCTTGCTTGGATGGACTCCTATTAGGCAGTCGTCCAAGTAAGGAAAAGCGTGAATGCTGTTTTTCTCTGTAGATAAGCGGCAGTCATTGCTAGGCATTTGGTGAAATACACAAGTTGTTAAAGCTAGTGCGAACGGCAGAACTTGGTATTGAAAATGTTGACGACTCACTATGAAGCGCATAGAAAGACCAGAGGATAGAGGCAACCCACTTATTGTAGTAGGAGAAGCATGGTAGCGAGAAACACCATTCTAAACTTTCCCTTCTGAAGAAATTTGTTGAGATTGCCTGCTTTCTGTTGAAGGAAGGAAATAGCGGGATTAAAATCCTCCGCCTTGTTGCGTCCGGGGAAAGGTATCTCGAGCCCTGGTTCTCAGTGGGATGGTCGCTCTGATGTCTGGCAAGGTTGAAAATTCCAGGAGCCTGCCCAACTGGCGGAGCTGGTGTAATCTGGATTTCAGTTGGTCTCACGCGGGAGTGTGAGTGGTAAAAGTCCTTCCCGCATCCCTCTCTGCTGTGCAAGAAATGTAGACAGCTATCGCAGGGTCTCGAGGTGGTCTTGCAATTGAGGCACTGTCTGCTGGACCTTGTGCATGGCAGATCAGCTAGTGTATCTAAGACTTCGGGCCATAAGTGAGGGTCCAGAAGCCAGGCTACTATTGAGTACGGAGTCCTGTTGCTGGCAATGGGAGGACGTCTCGAAGCAATCCCATGTTGCTGGCAGATAGGTTCCCTTGGTGTTGTGTCAAACATAGCTGGCAATATATGACACCAATATGGTTCCTGGAAGATGTTACAACCTAGAACCTTCCGAAAACATCTGGTCCATTTTAGTGATCAGGTTTCGATGGGATCGTTGCCGAAGTGGGATTAGAGTGCGCATCATCCTTCGTGGTAGAGGCTCAGAAGGACGAGTCAGCGGCGATGACTTAGGCTGTCGTTGGTAGGTATCGCAACGAGGTGGTGCCACAGCGGTGCAAATATCGATGGCTTCGGTGTTAGTAGATTTCGGGAGGCATCAAGGACAGCCTGAGTGATGTAAACGTCCAGCTCCACCCTGTAAGCTGGTATAGATAGCGCAGCTACAGAGGAGACAGCCTAGGCATTACTGGCACTTCCACATTATTTTGTGGTGGCTCAGTACCCGGCACCGGTGTCGGTGGAGAACGCCTTGGCGCCTCGGGTGCAGAGGAGCATGGAGACTTATGTACCCGGGCCCGCTTCACAACGGGCTCAATGGACATTGATGCCAGTGCAGTATCAATGCCGGCACCGAACGTTGAACCACGTCGGTGCCGGTTGTTTCCCTCAGACCTCGGCCCGGTCATTCTCCAGCACTGAGGAACTGCAACCGATGTCCACAATGGCATCGGCGACGGTTGCTTATGTGGCAGTAGCAATGCTTCCTGCGATGCTCAGCCCGGTCATTCTCCAGCACTGAGGAAGATGCCACCGATGTCGTGGATGGCATCAGTGGCGGACGGTCACCGATCCGGTGACAATGATTCCTACGGTGCTCGGCCCGGTCATTCTCCAGTGCCGAGGAAGGTGCCCTCGCTGTCTTGGATGGCATTGGTGACGGATTGTCACCGTGCCTCCACTGCTCCTGGCATTGTTTGTCGCCCAAGGATTACACGGGGCTCTGGTTTAGAACCCCGAAGCATGGAGTGTTTTGTTTCGATGGTATCGATAGCGGCATTGGCGCAGGCATGGGTGGAGCACTGTTGGCATCGACAACATCGATGGAGGCATGGACAGCATGGATGAGGGCATCGAGGGAATCGATGTGAGCATCAATGGCATTGACAGCAGACCTGGCGGCAATGGGAACCGTGGACGTCCCTATCCTTCTAGCCCCGATGAACCCGGTGGAGGATCGCAGGAAGGACACTCACGAGCATCGTGGGGCGGACCAAGGGTAATAGACAAAGGGAGAAAGAAGGCCGCAATTCGGTTGGTAACCCGGGGGAACAGATAGTGAGGTGACAGGAACCGACCAAAAATCAGGGCACAGTACTCACTGAAATGTACACAAAGGGAGACCCGTGTATGGAAAAATTATTTGTGAAGTAAAACTTCAAGTGTTTCCATGAGGAAAAGTTGTGAGTAAAATCTCACAGAGCTCCTGAACGCGAGGCAAACTGCATTGTGGAAAAAAAGAGACTGAAGGGAGACCCCTGTGGACACGGGGATCATAGCATGCTGGGCATGCTCAGTGCACTTGGTGTGCCAGTGCCAGTGTTCCGTAATAGGGCTCCGTCCAGTGACGTCAACCATATCTGAGGACTACCATCCTGCTTGTCCTGGGAGAATTAAATTTCCTTCTTTGTTTCTTCTTCTAAACATTGAAGCAATCCCCAGTAGAGAGATGCAAATCCACCATCTGCTGGAGACGGAGAATACTGGCATGCTGATGTCACTGCAGGAGTATATGTACTGCAAAGTCATCTTTGCTCCATCTCCATCTGCTGGTAGAGGTGCATAACCCACTAGTTATGAATTCATCTGCCTGGATGCTCTCATACATACATATATCCTGGATTCCTAAGTCTAGTATTCAAGTCTCTTGCCAACCAATTAGCTCTTGAACCAGTTGCCAAGTAACAAGACAACCACACAGCCAGTCAGTGTCAGACACAAACACAGTCTCTCAGGAACCCCCCCCCCCCACACACACACACACACATTCTTTCAGACACATATTTTGTGTCTGAGAAGTGTGTGAGTGTCTTTCTCTCTGATACAAAGACACAACACATTCTCTCGCTCTCAGTGTGTGGATGTGTCCTGTCCCTGTCACAGAGAGTGTGTGTCTACATGTGTGGATGTCTTTTCCTTCTCAGAGTGAAAACAAAAAAAAAATACCCACCCACCCACCTACTCAGACACAAAGTATGTGTGAATGTCTCTCTCTGAGACACAGAAAGATACCCATACACACACTCTGACACATACAATCTGTTGTGCTGCTGCTCAAATACTCACGCAGTGGGACCGATGTAATACTCCTGGATTGGAATGGGGCCTGGGAAAAAAGGGGAGGTAGTATAATGGATTGATTGAGATGAAACTCCGAAAATACCTTAAGTAAGAATTTAGGGTGAGTGTGGAGTACCGCCCGGTCCTGCAGAAGTTTAGTTAAGGCGGATAGGTAACTAGAGCCTGTAATTCACTAAACTCTGCGAGCAGAAGTGATTGCCAAAAGGAAAATTACTTTCCATGTAAGATATCAAAGGTCACAGGATTGAAGAGGCTCAAATGGTGGTTTCATGAGCAGACCCAAAACTAGGTTGAGGTCCCAAGAAGGGGCCGGAGGATGCAGAGGAGGCTTGAGGTGAAGCAAGCCCTTCAAAAAACATGTGACAAGGGGTTGTACTGATATGGGAACATCCCCGATACCTTTATGGAAGGCGGCTACTGCACTGACATGCATCCTGATGGAGGAAGTTTTTAGACCTGACTGACAAATGCCAGAGATAGTCCAGAAACTTCGTGATTGGACAGATAAAGGGGTCAAGGGACTGAGAAGAGCACCATGACGTAAACCTGTTCCATTTGTAAGAATAAGATTTTCTCGTGGAAGGCTTCCGTGAAGCAATCAGGACACGGGAAACTGGTTCAGAAAGGTTAAGTGGCTGAAGGATTAACCTTTCAACATCCATGCCATCAGGAACAAGGCTTGAAAATTGGGGTGGCGTAGGCACCCGTCGTTTTGAGTAATTAGAAGCAGGTCTCTTCCCAAGGGAATGTGCCTGCGAATGGAGAGATCCTGAAGTATTGGAAACCACACTTGGCGCGGCCAGTGATGTGCTATCAGGATCATGGTTCCCTTGTCCAGACGTAACTTCACGAGAGTCTTCGAGAGAAGTGGAGGGAATGCATCTAGGAGACCAGTTGCCCATGATAGGGAGAACGCGTCTCTTGGCTGATAGTGTTGGCTGCGAGTGAGAGAGCAGAAGTTGTCTACTTTGCGATTTTGAGGTGACGCAAAGAGGTCTATTTGAGGATAACCCCATTGTTGGAAGATGGAGTTTGCTACTGAGGGGTTGAGAGAACACTCGTGCGGTTGAAAGGTGCGACTCAGCTTGTCTGCCAACACATTGTCCACTCCCGGCAAGTAGGTGGCCCTGAGGCACATCGAGTGGGAGAGGGCCTCCGCCCATATCTGTGCAGCTTCCTGACACAGAAGGTAGGAGTCCGTCCCTCCCTGTTTGTTGATGTACCACATGGCCACCTGGCTGTCCGTCTGGATCAGGATGACTTGATTGGAGAGGCAATCCTGAAATACCCTGAGAGCATATCTGATTGCTTGAAGATCCAGGAAATTGATTTGGTGTTTGGCTTCCTCTGGAGACCAAGATCCTTGTGTCTGCAGCTCGGCCACATGGGCTCCCCAGCCGAGGTAGGAAGCATTGGTGGTGAGAATTATTTGAGGATCTGGAGCCTGGAAGGGCAAGCCTTGGAGGAGATTGACCTGATTTTTCCACCAGGCGAGAGACTGACGGAGTGAGTTGGTTACATGGACAATGGTCGACAGGGACTGAATGGATTGAGTCCATTGTGACCTTAAGAGTCCAAGGCATGACTCTCATGGCCAAGTGGGCCATTGGGGTGACCTGAACTGAGGACACCATGTATCCCAGTAGGATGAGAAAGTGATGTGCAGTCGTGGAGTGCTGAGACTGCAGCTGGTGTGCAAGAGATACGAGAGTGAGAGCTCGCTGTCGAGGCAGAAAGGCCTTTGCCTGCAAGGTGTCCAAGTCTGCCCCAATGAACGACAAGGTTTGTGATGGGACTAAGTAGGATTTGTTGTAATTGACGAGAAATCCTAGCGAGATTAGAGTGTGTAAGGTAAGATGCAGGGACGACAGAGCAGCTTGCTGAGTGGGAGCCCTGATCAACCAATCATCTAGATTGGTTATGGGGAGTGGAAATCCGAATGAACTGTATTCGATGGGGGGGGGGGGGGGGGGGGGAAGGCTGATGTGCACGGAGCAGGAGAGAGACCTTGGAGTGATAGTGTCTAATGGATTTGACCGCCCTGGCCATTACAAGGGCAGAGAGTTCTGTCACGAGTACTTCCTGATGCAAGGACCGACCCCAAGAGGGGCAAGGGGGAAGTGTCCACAGGAACACCTAGAAAGTTTAGTCAATACCCTTGATGAACAATGGACAGGACCCAACGGTCCAAGGTGACACTGGGCCAGCGGTCCATGAAGAACTGTAGCCAGCCTCTGACTGGAGGGCCCAGCATCAAGGGTACGGCCGATAGGCTTATGCTCCCACACAGCCAGTCAAAACCCAGTAGCGGGGCTTGGATGGGGTGCTGGCTGAAGCCTGGGGTCCGCTGTTGTCTGGGGCGGCTCCTAGAGATCCAACGTTGAGCATAGGCCTGGGAGGTCGGAGGATAATACTTCCTCTGATGGTAAAAAGACCTCCACGAGCCCTCTCGCTAGGATTTCCTGGTAGAGGACGGTGGGTCCGATGCACTGGCCGACAGATGCTGGTGATCCTTCAACTGAGCCAAAGGTTCTCATCAGTGCATGGGAGGTCCGTGAGCTTCTCCTGGACCTCCGGCTGGAGATTAGAGGCTCGGAGTCAGGCCTGCCTGCGGGCACCAATGCCCACCGCTGCCACCCTAGAGATGTTTTGAACACGTAGGTGGAGCACACCTCATGCTTGCCACATTCCAAGCCTTGCTGGAGAAGAGCCATAAAAGCATCTTGTTGCTGCCAGGGCACACGCTCAGAACTCCTGGGCTTGTTTTCAGAGGTTCCGAGAGTACTGCATCATATACAACTGGTAGGAAGAAATACAGGTGATCAGCATGGTGCCCCGAAATACCTTCCTGCCCAGCGCATCCAGCACTCTGTGCGCTCAGCAGAGGCATGAGAACGGGAACACTTTGCCTTCTTGAGCAACAACTCCACCACAACAGACTGATGTGGGAGTTGACGCCCCTCAAACCCCAAGGCCTACTGGACCAGATAGACAGCATCAGCCTTCCTATTTACAGGAGGCATGGAGATGGGGTGTTCCAAAATTCTAAGGAGCAATTCCTTGAAGATGTATGTATGGAAACAGCTACCACTTCCTTAGGGGCATCAACAAACTGGAGAACCTCCAGCAACTTATGACTGGCATCCACTTCCGTCAGAAGCTGGAATGGAATGATCTCTGTCATATCCCGGACAAACCTTGTAAAGGTAAAATCCTCAAGTGGGGACTGGCACCACTCCTCCAAAGATGGGTCCGAGGGAAGATCCACTGAGTAATCGGACAAGGACTCTGAGGTATCATCCCCCCATGGGTCATTCAGGGCATCTTCTTCACTGAGATCACCCAGATACACCAGTGGAAGGCCCCTGCCCAGGCCCCTCGGTTTAACTACCAAGGGCACCGTAGGCACCAAAGGACTTGGAACCGGACTGGGAAGTGCTGGTCGTGGAAACAAGGGCCTCGGCGGTGCCATGGGCTGTGCTGGGCCTTCCTCCTCCTCGGAAACAAAATGGGAACTGCACTGGTTGGAGGAGTCAACGGTGGCCGCAAGGCATCTATGGACCCCCATGTACCGGTAGCGGCTTTGTGAGGACGCCGCCAAGGAGGACATTGAGGCGCTCCAGCAGCAGTGCCAACATCGAGGGTGCAGGCTCCAGCACTAGTGGAAGCACCAGCCAGCCAGCAGCTCGATGCCCTGAAAGGCTTGGACCACCAACAACTGCACCCTACAATCCAACTCCTCTTGGAAGTCCACCGAGGAAAGAATGGACAGAGGAGAGGGAGGTGTCACCAGATCTCCATCAGAGCTCTGAGGGAGATCGGTGCCTGGCACTGGCATCAGTGGGGAACACCTGGGACTCCAGGGTTTGGCGGAGGACGGTGCCTCCTCTCCGCGGGGGTCGCTTCAGGGGCATCCCAGCTGGCGATGGTGCCGACCAAAGCCTAGTGTCATGTGAGGATGGCGACCGGTTACTGTGCTTCCGTAATTTCTCTTGGTACTCGGCCCAGTCTTTCCCTGATGTCGACCCAGACATCCTGGAGTGATGACACAGATGATGGCCAATTTCTAGCCCCTCTCTCTGAAGGGGGCCCTGGGGGGTTGGGGAGAGTGGATAGTGAAGGCTTGGTGTCCATTAGTTTCCCGTGGCCTCTCAGAGTCAATGCCCCCGATGCCAGAGTCAAAGCTTCAGATTTCTTGGGGCTGAAGAGTTTTTCCATCTTATCTAAATTGGCGCGATGGCCTTTAGGGGTCATCTGGTCACAAAAAATTATATTCCAGTAGGGCTGAACGTGGGGAATACCATGCTCTCTTAAAAGCCTTGTAGACTGCAGAATAGGGATACCCTCTATTAAAAAATCTGGTGGCCAAGATGCCTGCTTGTATTTTGAAATCTTCATCTGAAGAGCATAGACGTCTCAGCCCCACGTTCAGCCTTACTGGAATATAAAATACATGAACCCATATCTACAGATATCTGTGTGTTGACACATACAGACAAGTCTTACTTGATCATGCAAAGCATCAAAAGGCATTGGCACGTTCTCCAATTACATTCAGAATTTTCCGTTATGCCACTGTTCGCATATCAACGGAGTAAAAATCTCCGTGATCATGTCGTGAGAGCTGCAGTCAATCAGCCAGATAACAATAGACCGCAAGGATGTCATAACAGTTGTGGCAATTGTGAGATGTGCACGATCACCATCGAGGGATCTTCTTGGCAACACCCCGCACAGGTCATGAATACCATAAAAGATCTATAACATGTAATTCGTCTTGGGTAGTATATCTTATACAATGTCCCTGTTTCCTTTTATACGTGGGACGCACCAGCAGAAAAATCAAAACTCGTCTTTACGAACACCGCAGCCGCCTCAACACAGTTAATTTAGAAGCACCCATGGTCAGTCATTGTACACAGGCAGGTCATACATTCGATCAACTTCAGTGGATTATTTTGGAGCAAGTATCCCCCAATCCCCATGGTGGAGATTTAAACTCATTTTTAAATTACCGCGAACAATGGTGGATCTACACCTTAGCCACACAATCTCCACAAGGCCTCAATGACACAGTTGAATGGTCTTCGCTCATCTAGCAATCTAATTAAGTGTTCCACACAGTTAGTTCATCAATTGGTCCCGCCCTTTTCGGTAGGTACAAAAGCGTTTTCAGCAAGATGGCGGATCCTGCTGTCCAGATATAGCTGCAGCCGCGTAGCAGAACCCATTTGGCAGTCCCGGGAATCGTATGTATTTTGCAGCAAATAATCCATATTATGATGCTATATACCACGGTTTTTTGAAGCGCTTTCTGTTTTATTATAGATTTGGTAATTGCGGCCCCTGAAGAAGGTTCCCAGAAACACGAGCCATGTCGGGCCAACACCAGTGCGATATCCCCGCTGCAAACCATGCTACGATAAGTTAAAACTTTACTGCCTTTAAAATTGACATAATATTGTCGTAAAAAAACTTTTGCAAAAATTTTTTAAAAAATGGGAGATCAACTTTAAAGAGACCAATGATTATAACGCAGTGACGGTCTTTCAAACATTAAATGACCGCACAAATAACCTAGTGGCTTATTGGGGCTATTCCAGTCAAAGCCCGCCACTACATATGAGGTCTCTCTATTTACAAAATCTAAATTATTATTATAAGACTACAGGGCAACAGCATCTCATTAATATGATGTCATATTGAAAAATACCCTTATGGTTTCTGACATACATTCACTTCCTGATATAGGCACACATGTTCCCTCATGCATGCTTCTGATACACACTTCCCATGGACTTTTGCACACGCTCACGTTACCTCACAAATGCTGACACACACATGCTCCCTTGCACACACTGTCCTCATGTACACATATAGATATATGCTCGCTGACTTATTCCCACTCTCACTCTTTTCCCCTGCCTCCTTTGAATATATTAAACTTTTTTTTTTTTTTTTTTTTTTTTAACTTACATTGGTGGTCAGGGGGAATCCAGACAAGGATATCTGCTGATGGTGCTGGTGTGGGAAAAGGAAGTCAGGAAAGCCCTTTGCAGGGTGGATTGGGGTGGGAAAGGTTATAATTTTTTTGCAGACTCAACATAAGGTGGGGGCCAGTCAGCAGCAGAGATCAAGGAGAGTCCTTTTAGCTGGTTGATAGGAAGCAGCAGGCTGTCTGCTGCCTTCCCGCAACAGGGACAAAGGCAGGACTGGAGTGAGGAGAGGCGGCGGGCACATTTCCCACCTCCGCTGTGAGGAAGAAATGAGGTGATTAAGTCCCATACTACATCAAGGATGCTGTCTTTTGGAGGAATTCTGGTGTGGTTTTTTAATTACAAAAAAACCACACCAGAATTCCTCCAAAAGACAGCCCTGGTTCTCCTCAGAACTAAGAAAGCTCAAACTCCAACTAAGGCAAAATGAGGCTAAATGGCGCAAAAACCCAGGAACCAACACCCTTTCAATCTACAAATCATCTCTGCATCTATACAAATCAAGCACATTAAGATCCAAGAGGGACTATTACGCCTCGAAGATACACGACCTTGTATTCGATGCCAAAGCCCTCTTCAGCTATGTAGCCAACCTCACACAATTAAACCAACCAGAGATTGCACATGACCAAGCTCAATCGAAAGCGGAAGAATTAGCTCTATTCTTCAGCAACAAAATCAACACTCTTCTATCTCAGCTCCCCACTAACCCCACTGTGCCACTAACCACTCCTCAACCCTCAATCAACTACACCCAGCTAGAAGAACTTGACACAACTTCATCCATGGAGATCCAAGGAATTCTAAGGAAAATGAAACCTTCCTCCCACCCTTCAGATCACATCTCAGCCAATCTACTACTATCAATTCCGGATTCGATCTCCAAAACCCTGGCAGATATCATAAATTGTTCCCTCTCACAAGGACTCTACCCTGACAACCTTAAACTAGCATCACTCAAACCCCTTCTCAAAAAACCAAATCTTGACCCAAACGATCCTAACAATTTTAGACCGATAGCCAACCTCCCCTTCATAGCCAAGATAATGGAAAAATTGGTAAACTCTCGACTCTCAAACTTCCTTGAAGACAATAACCTACTATCCCCATCTCAATACGGATTCCGTAAAACCTTAAGCACGGAAGCCCTCCTCATCTCTATGACCGACCACATCATCTTAGGCTTAGACAAAGGACAATCCTTCCTTCTGATCCTACTCGACCTTTCATCTGCATTTGACACGGTCAATCACGCTCTTCTCATCAACCAACTAACAGCCATAGGTATCTCTGGCACTGCCCTATCTTGGTTTAGAACCTTCCTCAGCAACAGAGGATATAAGGTTAAGATTCATAATAAAGAATCCTCTCTTCACCCTGCGTCAGTAGGAGTCCCTCAGGGCTCGTCCCTGTCTCCAACCTTGTTTAACATTTATCTGTTACCCTTATGTGAACTTCTCTCTGACCTCAATCTCAAACACTTCCTCTACGCTGACGATATTCAGGTACTGATCCCCATCAAGGAGTCACTCGCAAAACACTATCTCACTGGGAAACCTGCCTCCAAAATATCAAACAGCTTCTCACAAGTCTCAACCTGATACTAAATTCATCAAAAACGGAACTTCTAATCATCACACCAGAAAACAGCTCCCTCACACACACTCATCCAACCATACCAAACACCACACAAGTGAGAGACCTAGGAGTTCTAATTGATAATCACCTAAACCTGAAAGCGAACATCAACAAAACCACTAGAGACTGCTTTTATAAGCTCCAAGTGCTGAAAAGAATACGACCTCTCTTCCACACACATGACTTTAGAACAATTCTACAATCAATCATTTTCGCAAAGCTGGACTATTGTAACTCCATCATGCTTGGTCTACCTTCATCACACACCAAACCATTGCAAATGGTCCAAAATGCCTCCGCCCGTATACTCACTAACACCAGGAGAAGAGAACACATAACCCCTATCCTGATGGGCCTCCACTGGCTACCCATCCACTTCAGAATAATCTACAAGGCCATTCTCACCATTTTCAAAAACATCCATCAATTAGCCCCAATCGACCTCCATATCCCCCTCCGATTACACCACTCAACAAGACCGACAAGAGATGCTTACAAAGGTTCACTTCAAGTTCCTCCAGCCAAAACGACCAGACACATCACGCTCAGAGATCGGGCCTTCTCCACAGCCGGTCCAACTTTATGGAACTCCATTCCCCCGGATCTCAGAATGGAACTCAGCATCTCAACATTCAAGAAAAGACTCAAGACGTGGCTGTTCACGCAGGCCTTTCCTAACTCAAACATTACTTAACTCCCTTAAATCATCAATCACTAATAGCCACCTCTTATAATGTTTTTGTATATATATATATATATCTGATCTTCATTTCCCTTCTTACCCCAAGTTATTGATTCCCTGTTACATGTAACTGCTTTTCTGCACCATTGTTCAAATTGTAAAGTTTATTTGAGTTTCACCCCTGTTTCTTGTGAACCAGCATGATGGGACTACCGTCTTGAATGTTGGTATATAAAAAAACTTAAATAAATAAATAAATAAATAAGAGGGGCAGAGGAAAGCAAAAAGCAAACCCATGGAGCCGCCGGGCAATAAAAATGAAAGGCAAAATAAAATTAGAGAGGCTCTCGCTCTGCCAGGAGAGCTGCTACGCAGCAACTCCGCAGACATTTATTTATTTATTTTCAACTTTTATATACCGATGTTCCTGTATAGGATACATATTGCACCGGTTTACATAGGAACTGAACTGTCGCCATGGGGCGGGTACAAGGAACATGTAGTACAATTGAATTATAATATAGTATAATAAAAACATAGGGCTATACATGATGCTGTATTGAGTACCTGGTTTTTTTATGCATGTGGTATGCATTTATGCTATGCAGTACTGCACCGAACTTTGAAACACATGCCATGAGAGCTGGATTGCTATAGACTGTCAGAAGTTTACAGTTCTCATATTTTAACATCTTAAAATAACTTTACTGTTAATTTACTTGTTCTTTGTTCTCAAATTTGATTTTCTTTCTGTAAACCGTTGTGATGTAAATACGAACGACGGTACATAAAAACTTTTAAATAAATAAATAAATAAATAAATAAATAAATATCACTTCAAATAAACTTTTGGTGAGTGCAATAATTTCGGGAAAAGCTGGAGTAACTTATGGATAACAGGTAGAACTAACACCAACTAGCGGGCAAGTTAAAAGGAAAGAAAAAATAAATCATTAAGAACGTCTAACTTACAGGTTCATTAAGGGACTAAATGACTTCTAGCTGCGTGTTGACATGGGGCTGCTGTGATCAACGCCAGTCAAGTGACTGCCCTGACCGGCCCACCAGGGCATGCCCGAAGCCCTGATAGGCCAGTCTGCTCCTGAATGCACCATCCTATCCAAGAGAGAACAAGTGTTCCCCTCCTCTTACACTGTGTGCTTTGAAAGCAAAAAGCTCAGGAGGGAGTTAAGTGGATGAGGCGCATACGTACCATTGTTTAGATTGAAGAGGAAGCTGGACATGTATTTGTCATACACCTTCCCCCGGCGATCTGCCTCGTCCTGCGAGATGAGCTGCAGAATGGAAAGATTTCAAGAGTGAAGACAGGTTTCATCAGGGAAAGCAAAGTTGATTGCCTGTAACAGGTGTTTTCTATGGATAGCAGATAAAGTCCAATGGTCCATCTAGTCTGCTCAACAATTTGCTTATGACAGTAACTGCCATTCTGTGCAGATTACCCCCATGTCTTGTGTTAAGGGTAGTAATTGCCGCTCTGTGCAGATTACCCCCATGCAGAAATGTTATGCCATCCCTTTCTTCAAGCCTTTAGGGATCTGCAGTGTTTGTCCCATGCCCTTTTGAATTCATTAGTTGTTCTTGTCTTCACCATCCCCTTCTGGGAGGGCATTCCAGGCATCCACCCACTATTTATTTACTGAGATTGATAAGAACATAAGAAATTGCCATACTGGGTTAAGACTAAGGGTCTATCAATCCCAGCATCCTGTTTCCAACAGTGGCCAATCCAAGCTACAAGTACCTGGAAAGTACCCAAAAACCCATGGGAAAGTACCCATGCTACTGATGCTAGTAATAGCAGTGGATATTTTCTAAGTTAACTTGATTAATAGCAGGTAAAGCAAAATTGCTTACCTTGTAATAGGTGTTATCCCAGGACAGCAGGATGTAGTCCTCACATATGGGTGACATCACTGACGGAACCCTATTGCGGGAAAACTTTCTGTCAAAGTTTCTAGAAACTTTTGACTGGCACTCTGAGCCCACTGAGCTCACTGAGCATGCCCAGAATGCCATGATATTCTCTGCCTCAGGGGTCTCTCTTCAGTCTCGTATGTAGCAATAAGCTTTAGCAAAAATAAAATAATAAAAGGAAACATACCCAATTCCGCGGGGTGGCGGATGGGTTCTGTGAGGACTACATCCTGCTGTCCTAGGATAACACCTATTACGAGGTAAGCAATTCTGCTTTATCCCAGGACAAGCAGGATGCTAGTCCTCACATATGAGTGATTAGCAAGCTAGAGGCTGAGTCATTTAGTAATGAAGCGACAGTGAAATATCGTTGTTGAAAATGAGTCAGCCGAAGATCACAGCAGGTTGGATGTAGAAGGAGTTGGGATTAAACTGGAAACAAGTTCTTTAAGACAGATTGTCCATAGGCTGAATCTTGTCGTCCTTCTTTGTCCAAACAGTAATGAGCTGCAAAGGTGTGAAGAGAACTCCATGTTGCTGCTTTACATATATCAGGGATTGGCACTGAACGATAGTGTGCTACTGAGGTTGACATTGCTCTTACTGAATGTGCCTTTACTCGCCCTTGGAGAGGAAGGCCTGCTTTTTCATAGCAAATCTGTATGCAATCTGCTAACCAGTTGGATAGAGTATGTTTACCCACTGCTTTACCTGGTTTATTTGGATCATAGTATACAAAGAGTTGAGTGGATTTCCTGTGGACTGCAGTGCGGTCTAAGTAAAATGCTAGCGCACGCTTACAGTCCAAGGTATGTAAGGCCCACTCTCCTTGGTAAGAATGAGGCCTTGGAAAGAATGTGGGTAAAACTATGGATTGGTTCAAGTGGAATTCCGTAACTACCTTGGGGAGGAATTTTGGATGTGTACGGAGAACCACTCTGTCATGTAGGAATTTTGTGTAGGGTGAGTATGTGACAAGTGCTTGTAACTCACTAATCCTTCTAGCTGATGTAATGGCTATAAGAGAAATTTAAAATCACAGGAATTCATGGGTTCGAAAGGAGAACACATGAGCCTTGTTAAGACCAGATTCAGGTCCCATTCCGTGACTGGCGGCCGAATTGGTGGTTTAAGGTGAGTTAAACCTCTCATAAACCTACTGATAAGAGGATGTATAGATAGATATTGGTGCATCTCCCATCTTGTTTTGGTAAGCTGAGATCGCACTTAAGTGTCCTCTTACAAAGTCTGGAGACCAGAGTCTGAAAGATGGTATAAGTAGTCTAGTAGAGAAATGGTGGGACAGGTAAAAGAATCAATATTCTTTTGACTGCACCACAAAGTAAACCTTTTCCATTTGGAGGAATACTTCTTTCTTGTGGAAGGTTTATGTTAAGCTATAACCACTTGAGATACATTAGTTGAAAGATTGAATGTTTGTAAAATCAAGCTTTCAACATCCATGCCATCAGGGATAGGGATTGAAGGGTGGGATGGCGCAACCGACCCTGATCCTGAGTTATGAGAGTGGGAGCTATTCCTAGTCGAATGGGATCCCTGATCAAGAGGTCTAGAAGTGTGGGAAACCATACTTGTCGAGGCCAATAGGGGGCTATGAGAATCATGGTCCCCCTGTCCTGTTGTAGCTTCACTAGAGTTTTGGTTATGAGCGGTATTGGAGGATACGCGTATAGAAGGCCTGAGTTCCAAGGGCAAGCAAAGGCGTCCTTGGCTGGCTGGTTTTTCTGTTTGTGTAGAGATCAAAATTTGTCCACTTTGTGATTCAGATGTGACGCAAAGAGATCTATTGTTGGGTGCCCCCAAAGTTGAAATATCCTGGTCACTACTGAGGGATCCAGGGACCATTCGTGTGGTTGGAACTGACGACTGAGTTGATCCACCACTACATTGTGAATGCCTGCCAGATAAGTGGCCCGGAGGAACATTTGAGTGGTTCAGGGTCCAGGCCCAAATCTGTGCAGCTTCTTGACAAAGGAGATACGAGCTCATACCTCCCTGTTTGTTGATGTACCACATGGCAACTGTGTTGTCCGTTTGGATGAGAACAGTCTTGTGCGAAAGGCAGTCCTTGAACGCATGCAGCGCATAACGTATAGCTCGAAGTTCCAGGAAATTGATTTGAAACGTTGCTTCGAGCTTTGTCCAAGTACCTTGGGTCTGGAGATTGTCTATGTGAGCTCCCCAACCTAAGGTGGATGCATCTGTAGTTAAGGTTATCTGGTTGTTGGAAGGGTAGACCCTTGCGCAAATTGTCCTTGTTCGCCCACCAAAGTAGAGAGGAACGTAGCTGGTGGGTTACTTGAATTGGAGAATGCAGTGGTTGAATGGCTTGGATCCATTGTGATCTTTAAGTCCATTGGGTGACTCTCATGTCAAGCCGTGCCATAGGAGTGACGTGAACTGTGGAGGCCATGTGGCCTAGTAAAGTGAGAAACTGATGAGCTGTTGCTTGTTTCTTTGAGCGTAGCGAGTTTGCCAAAAGGGAAAGTGTGTCTGCACGGTCCTCGGGTAGAAAAGCCCTTGAGAGGATGGTGTTTAATTCTGCTCCTATGAATTGAAGCAGATGAAATGGAGTAAGATGGGACTTTTGATAATTGATGAGAAATCCCATCGAATGGAGTACAGTAATTGTTTGATTGAGAGAAGCGAGGGCTCCTTGCAGAGATTGACTTCTGATGAGCCAGTCGTCTAGATATGGAAACACATGGACACTTTGGGTAAGTGTGCTGTTATTACTGCTAGACATTTGGTGAATACTCTGGGAGCAGAGGCAAGGCCGAATGGCAGTACTCTGTATTGGAAATGTTGGTGACCCACCATGAAGCGCAGGTACTTGCGATGAGGAGGGAAGATGGGAAT
Organism: Rhinatrema bivittatum; assembly: GCF_901001135.1. Taxonomy (NCBI): domain Eukaryota; kingdom Metazoa; phylum Chordata; class Amphibia; order Gymnophiona; family Rhinatrematidae; genus Rhinatrema; species Rhinatrema bivittatum. Next base: position 51,519,424 of record NC_042626.1, read on the forward strand.
GTGAGCGTAGGCGTCTTGTAGATCCAGAGAACAAAGCCAATCTCCTGCTTGAAGAAGTGGAAGCATGGTGCCTAGAGACACCATTCTGAACTTTTCTTTCTTTAGAAATTTGTTGAGATTTCTGAGGTCTAGGATTGGACGAAGGCTTCCGGTTTTCTTTGGAATGAGGAAATAACGGGAATAGAATCCTCTGCCCCTCTGAGACCGGGGCACTGGCTCCATAGCCCTGGCTTTCAGAAAGGTGGATAATTCTACTTGCAATTGAAGTATATGATTTTCGCTAAGATGAAAATGGCTCAGAGGAAAATCGGTGGGAATTGAGAGGAAATTGAGTTGGTATCCGAGATATTATTGCCAGAACCCACTGGTCTGATGTTATTGGTATCCAATTGTTGTAAAATTTGGATATCCGGCCTCCTACTGGAAGGTCTGGCTGAGGGTTGGAGAGCTGGCTGTGTTCTCTGGAAGTGGTTTCAAAAACCAGCAGCAGGCCCAGTCTGCGGTGCAGGTTGAGGCCTAGCCGCCCTCGGCTGTCTTGGTTGCGGTCTTTGTTGAGTTCTAGAAGGCCTAGCTCTAGATGTAGGAGGATAGTACCTCTGACTGTAAAAAGGTCTTCTAGTGTCTTTTCGTTGAGGCCTACGTCCAGAGTGCGTAAGGGGATCTTGTGGAAGCGAGGAAAGCTGTCTCAGGGTTTCAGTGTGTTCCTTTAGTTGAGCCACTGCATCCTGGACCTTGGATCCAAAAAGGTTATCTCCTGAACAAGGGATATCCACTAATTTATCCTGGACCTCAGATCTAAGGTCTGAGGCCTTAAGCCATGCCCATCTTCTGGCACTGATTACTAAGTCCCAGCGGCCCGGGTCCCTATGGGCTCCCTCCTGGGGGAACCGCGGACTTCCAGGGGTGAAGACACAGCTCTTCTTCTCGACTCTTCCTCCGCTTCCACCGCTGCCACAGTCTCCAGTGCCATAGGTCTGCTGGTCATATCTTCTGCTCAGCCTCGCCACCCGACGGGAGAACCTTCGGACTGCCCTCCCGAGGAATTCCTGAGGTATTCCATCCTCCCGTCGGCCCAAGGGTCCACAACTCAAGCTTAACAGCATGACCGCGGCCCCCTACCTGATTCGCGGTGTTCCTTCGCTGCGGGAGCCCCGGGGGAGGGCTCAGACTCGTGGTTCTTAAAATCTCCACTCTCTCTTTTTTTTTCCTACTCTCACTCAGACTGCAGGTTTGCACCTCTACCATCTGCTGGAGACAGAGAAATACTGAGGGACTGCAGGTGGCACTCCCAGATATGTAGAAGTGCCTCAAAGTTTTTATTCTCTGCCTGGATCTGCTGGTAGGGATGAAAAACTCACTTGTCTTGGCAGATCTAGGGTAGAGAAGGAGGGAGGTCAGGCCTTTCACCTCAGGAGCTGCCTTCCAATTTTTCCATTTTATTCAGCCCAACCAGGCCTCAGCCACACAGCATGGGATGTTTGCCTATTATCTGTTGGAGACAGCAAGTTGAGGTCATCCTACATAGGCATCCATGCTGACTTCAGTGAACCTGTTAATTTCAGTCTCCATCTCCTGGTTGGTGGGCAAAACCCATACATCTGGACTGGTATGGCTGGCTGAAGAGGAATGTGTTTCTAGTTACCTCTATGTGCATGGCATTAATTCAAATAAATGTTAATATACTTGTTTTCAAATAACCCTCACCTTTTTAACTAAAGAGGAAAATTTGTATTTAGCTGCTCAGACATACTATCACAGACCAAATTTAAAAAACATAAATAAATGATTTATATTTCTAATATATTTTGAGAATGCATCAAATTATTAAAACATTAGCAAACTGACCTCACCACAGTACTCAGAAATAAATTCATTCTTCTGCACAGATTCCTTAATGAAGGTCCCCCATCCAGCAACATCCGAAGGAGCCAGCAGCAAATGCTAAATAGGGAAAGAGTTCAAAAGTGCTTTGGCAAGGAACACACAACTCAAGAGAAATCTTCCAGAGATAGTGTGGAAGAGAAACTCTGAACCAGAGCAACTACAGTTTAAAAACAGGAAACATTTGAAAAATATCAGGGAAGCAAGGAACAGCCCACTGGAAGAGGTGAGATTAACAGTATGGCTTCTGCAGAGTTCATGGAGCAAGCAGAATTGCTTACCTGTAATAGGTGTTCTCAGAGAACAGCAGGATGTTAGTCCTCAAACTTGGGTGACATCATTGGATGGAGCCCGGTCCAGAACTTTGATCTCAGAGATTCTAGAACTTTCAAACATTCCCTACTGAGCATGTGCAGCTGTAGTTATTACCCTGCCCCCTAAGCAGAGTCCCTCAGTCCATGATGTAGCTCATGCATGGAAAAACCAACTTCAGGGGAGACATGTGGGTTTCATAAGGACTAATATTCTGCTGTCCTCAGAGAACACCTGTTACAGGTAAGAATTCTGCTTTCTCTGAGGACAAGCAGGATGGTAGTCCGCACACATGGGTGATTCCCAAGCTATAGGCTATCTTGAGCAGGACAAAACGGGAAACCGCATAGTGCTGAAAGAACTACCTCTCCCCCTTTTCCCTGTAAGGCAGCCTTCCCACAGGCTGGGAAAAAGAGTTGGTTCTACAAAGAGAAAACCATAGAATAGACAGACACAAAGCCCAATACGCAGCAGAGGCACCTAAGGCAGGGGAGTGATGTGAATGCCAGCAAGAAACATATTCTGCATCACGGAACACATTACAAGCAGGGTTTCAGATCAGTAAACCCTGACAACAATGTAGGTCTAGAATCTCCTGGATAGAGGAAAAAGTCTAGAGATGCATACAAAGAAGAATTCTTGGACGAAGACTGCATAGTTTCCTTCGGTATTACAAGCCAACCAAGAAACCAACTGGAGCTCAAGAGCTCTCCAGAAAGAAACTGCGGTCCACTGGCGTCTGAAGGACAGAATGCATCCACAGAAGTGTTCCCTTGTTTGGCTGATAAGCACAATGGAAGAAAAAACCCAAGCAACGCTTGGAAGAATAATCAGCAACAATGGCAAGGTCAGTGAGAGACCCTACGTGTCAAAGTTCCAGACATAGCTGACATAGCATCAAGAGTTTCAGGGGATGAAAGGCAATCCCTGAATGGGATCGTTAGCCCAAACTCCCGAGCAGGGAGATAAGTTAGGCCTGAAGCTCACCCACACTATCCATCCTATCTACAGGATAGTTCAAATGAGCAGGAAGGCACTTTGGACAACCCAGTGAAGTGAGAAAAGCTAAATGCAGTACTGGCCAGAACTTGGTTAAAAAATAGGAAAAACACTCCACCAAGAGACAGGAAGCCAGGGTGCTGCAAATGCAAATCGCTGTAGAACAGGATTTTTTCACTGGCCTGGAAACTCTAAGGGTACCAGGGAGGGTCAGTGTGATCTCGGAACAGATTGCCCACCAGTCTGGCTTACATGATTACACAATAATAAACACGGTTTTAGAAAAGGCCATAGCACAGAATCTCTGTTAATATCATCATTCGACTCAATCATTAGAGGCTTCGACTCCAATTCCAATTCCATATTGGTATTACTTGATATCTCAGCTGCGTTTGATACGCTAAACCATGACATCTTACTTTCCACATTATCACAGATTGGCATTACAGATCTTGCACTACAATGTTTCTCCTCTTTCTTAACCAATCGTAAACAAAGAATCACAGTAGGTCCCTACTATTCTGACTGCTACTCCACCAAGACTGGTGTACCACAAGGTTCCGCACTTTCAGCTCTACTATTTAACCTTTATTTACTACCTCTTTGCCGCCTACTTGCTGGACTAGACCTTAACTTCAAAATTTACGCAGATGACATACAGTTCATCATACCTTTCACAGATTCCTGGTCTAAAACCTTTTCTTTACTACATCTATACCTAACAATAAAAACATGGCTTTCTCACAACAGACTGAAATTAAACACAAATAAAACAGAATTAATCTATCTATCAACCGTACCTGACTCAATTCATTAACCCCCATCAACTTTCATTTTCCAGAATCAACCCATTAACATAAAACCCCACGCAAAAAACTTGGGTGTAGTGATAGACTCTAGACTCACAATGACTGACCATATATCCGAAACTGTAAAAAAATCCTTCTACAAAATCTACATGATAAAAAAGCTTAAACCACTTCTTCTTCTGAATGACTTCCGGCTGATTACCCAGGCACTAATTCTATCCTCACTAGACTACTGTAATTCTCTGTATCTTGGTTTACCTCAATCTACAATACGACCTTTACAGTTAATACAAAACGCAGCCGCTCGACTGTTATACAATGTATCTCGGACAGACCACATCACCCCTATTCTACAACATCTGCATTGGCTCCCAATTTCATATCGTATAACGTATAAAATCCTGTCTACAATACACAATCTACTCTACAATACCAATTCCATCTGGCTATGTTCATTACTAAGAATTTATAGACAGACTAGACAACTCCGTTCCCTTGACAAATACATTCTAGAAGTACCCACAATAAAATCCATTAGCTTAGCATTAACCCGTAAACGAGCATTCTCTGTTGCCGGTCCAATACTGTGGAACTCACTCCCAGAACATATCCGCCTGACAGCCAACCGTACAGAGTTTAAGAAACTACTAAAAACTCACCTTTTCACCCGTGCATACAATTTATACTAAGGATTATCACATTACATTATGATTGTTAATATAATTGTCTTATTTTGATGAATTTTAATTTGTTTGTATATGAAATCTTTAATTTGTTCGTATTTTATGTATTGCTTATTTATGTATGTGCAAGTATGTAAACCGCCTAGACGGATAGTCCCCTACCCATTGTGCAGTATACAAAAATCTTAAATAAAATAAAAATAAATAAATAAATATATTTCCCCTATGGAAGCATGTGGTCCAGTAAATGGAACAACCGTTGCATGAACCAGGAGTCTCCTGTCTATAGACAGGGTTATCCCTAAAATGGGGAAGTATAGCTTGCTAGCCACCTCAACCCAAGAGTAGCATCTCTGTTGCAGGGTCCCTCTTCCCCCAACTCCCTCAGCCATGGTTATGGCAAGAGGTTGAAAGGCATACTCGCCAATTAGATGGACTAGAATTCTCCTCACTCAGATAGGGTCCCACAGGTGAGAATAACTGGCAATACTGTTCTTCCACAAAAACCGCCCATTGAGCTCAGCAGGTATCAAAGGTGATTACCGGATGGGAGAAACCCCTAATCTTCACCAGGGAGCTACCCCGAAAAGGAAGCTCCTAGTATGATGGGGAGACTGAATCGGAAATGGCTTCCTCATGAAATAGACCTGCTGTACCTTAGGACAACTTAATGAGAGTTCTACCACCCGACCGGCTCGTGGATCCTAAGAGGAACAGAGAGCAATTACCAGTCAGAAGCAGTGACATCCCTTCTCCAAAACTGAGAATGAGGGCCACCCATTGTAGGTGTGGATAACCAGGCATCCAGGGGGAACCCATAAGGGTCATCCTGGAAACCCAGACATATCTCCCCTTCCTGAAGGGACAGGAAAGCAACAGGAATTGAGGCCTCCTGATCCAAAAAAACCTTCCAACTCTCCAGGGTTACAGTTCACTGATCGCTGATGTTCAGAAGCGACCAAATCTGCCACTTGCAGCCACCCTGGTAATCAACAGAGGGACCCCAGCAAAAATGGTCCAATGACCGCCGCTGCAGACCCCTGCTCCTGGCCTACAAGGAGATGCACAGATTCAAAAGAATCGAGGCTCCAGTTCGGCTGTTAAACCTGCAAGAGACAGAGCCCCAGGGGCTTCCCCACAAAGGGGAATTCTAACATGGAAGGGATTGAAAGACAGTCCTCTTCTGAGGAAGGGAAGGACTCCTGACACTACCTTCCTGGTATCCACTCCCATAGGGGTTCGACCAGGAATGCAGTCTTAGGTCAGCCCTATGGCTGCGGTGCACATTGTGCTCACATTAGGGAAACACACACACACCCATACAGTAGAGGACAACTGGAAGAGCAGTGTCCCTATTTTGCAAGAAGTGGACCAGGATCATTCTTCCTCCTACAGCTTTGGCCAAAGAGTGGACCGGCCTGACTTCATAATGAAGTTTTACCGCCACCAGCCCCTTCCCTGGAGGTCCTGCGGGAACCCCAAAAGGACTGCTGTCAACCAAGGACCTTCTTCTGCCCCACATTCAAGGTCAAGGTCATCTTGCCCGGCCAAAAATGCCTCATATCCCGAAAACAGGCCTGCAGTGAAAGGTCTTCCTGACAGCCTTCTTAGTCTCCGGCAACTTGTTCCATGTTGATTTCACCTAGGGTCTTCATCAATTGCTTCAGGTCCTCACCAAATAGTAACTTCCCTTTAAAAGGGAGATTACACAGCTGGAACTTAGACCACATATCCACTGACCAGTTATGCAACCATAGCAGCCTTCTAGCTGCCATGGCAGAGCCATCTTCCTAGTCGACGTGCAGACCAAGTCATAAAGTGCATCCGCCACAAAGGCCAACCCAGCTTCCAGCTGAGCCGTCTGCTTATAATGCTTTGATGAAGCATCCTTTCGCCTGTGTCTTCTGCACCCAGCGCAAACAGACCTGCTGTATCAGACTACCACAAATTGGCGCATGCAGGCTCAAGGCTGACACCTCAAACATCCTCTTCATTTGAATCTGCAGTTTGCGATCCTGCACATTCTTCAATGCAGCCCAACCTGCTATCGGGATAATGGTCTTCCTTTGTGACCACCAACACTGTAACATCCACCTTATGCAGCTTTAGGCATTCCAAAGTGTCCTTCGACATCGGACACAACTTTACCACTGCCCTGATGACCTTCAAGCCGGCCTCCGAGAATCTAACCCACCAGCTTCCTGATCTTCCTGGGCACTGGAAAAGCTTTTGGTGGACCCCACAGGCCATCCAGCACTCTGTCCACATCCACCGTGTCTGAATCTTCCTGAGTAACCTTTTTACCCAGCTCATCCATGACATGAGGGGTCTCAATTTTTCGTTGCGAAACAACCGGACGATCCTCTGGTCCATCCCCCTCGGTTACTGGTATGTCGTCCGGATCTGCCACATCATCCCCATCCAGTGCTTCCAGATCACCCATTCCAAGGCCATCGCTCAGGTCATACCTCGGATCATCACCGGCCTCAAACGGATCCTCATGATCAAAACATTCCCTGGCTTCCACCGGGAACCCTGATCCAGAGGTCCGAGCCAGTCCCAAGCAACTCAGAAGACTTCCTGATCTTCCTGCCGGGACCACCTTGGCCCTTTTTACAGGCCCCTGCAGCTTTCCTCCCCAAGGCCGCTTTTCCACTGCTCCTTGTCTGGCCAAGAATAACTTGTGCATCAACAGGGCAAAATCCGTAGAAAAATCCTGCTCTTCCGTGGGATCAGACTCATCCAGATCCCTCACCTCTAACAAATCTCTCCTGGAAGTAGCCCCACAGTGGAAAAAGAAGGAGGAGATCTCTCCCTAGGCCCTGCTGGAGCAGAATCCTTTTTTTTTTTTTTTTTTTACCTGCACCTCTGAAAGCACTTCCACACCTCCAGCCCCGCCACCCCCGGGTTTCTCTGACGTGGGCCCCACAGACCAGGTTCTTCTCCGGCGTCCTCAGAGATTCCTTCACCTCCCAAGGCAAATTTTAGCACACAGGGCATTAAAATCTAGGTGCATCCAGCGCAAGCTGCAGGCTCAACAAGCCTACCACGTGGATGCCTCGTGGTGAAAAGCTGATCACTGTGTGGGGAAGGACTGCCAAATATTGCATGCAGCTGTTGCGCACTGTGCCCCAAACAAACCCCGAGTCCCCTGGCGGCATCAGGTACTTTTACAAACCTCTCCGCAAGCAATCCCAGCTCAACAGCTTAACCGGCCTGCTCACGATAGAGCCTAGCCTCAGCAGCTTGTCTTTTTTCTTTTTTTATTTTATTAAACAAGCAATAAAATCCAACAACAAATGACAAAGAAATACTTTCCTCCTGGAACGTACGACCCAGGGAGAAGCCTTCTACGGGGATGAAGGATCTAGGACCCCTGGTTATCAGTCCCAGGAGGTAGATGCAGACACACGGTCAGGGATTGCCAATCCCCCACTTGCCGGATCCACCTGAGGAATGGCCCACAAAGCTGCCTAACACCTCAGGAAGCGGAATCTTCTTCTCTTCCCAATCTATCTTCCAGGGAAATACTGAGAGACTGCAGGTGGCACTCTCGGATATGTATCAGTGCCTCAAAGTTTTTGTTCTCTGCCTCCATCTGGACTGATCTGGGGTATGAACAGGAATGTGATGATGGCGCCTAAAGGGCCCAGAGCATTCTCACGCTCACCAGCAATGGATTGCATCAATGCCACCAAACAATGCTGCACCCAGGGATTCAACGGCGCTTGACCTTGTCATGAACAGTTCGACTATATAGCGCCATCCCTGGTGCCCGCAGACATAGACAGCTCAGCAGCACCAATAGAGAGCCTGGTGCCCAAAGGCTTGATAGACTAGCGGTACCAAGGATGCCAGGGAGTCTATAGGCAGAAGCTCTATGGCCCCAACATGCCTCATCAGTACCCAAAGGAACCGATGGCTGCCTCAGCTCACCTATACATCCGAGGGTGACTATGCCATGACCTCGATGGCATCTTTTGCCAGCGACTATGGCTGACAATAGCCTCGACAGCAACCCTAGCACTCATTAGCACTAATGATGCCCAAAGCCAAGTGGGGCCTCTGATGCCCCCAGATCCCAGCAGCTCAGGGCCCCTGAGATCATCGGCATCCATGGGGCCTAATAGCCAATGATGTGACAGCACGATGCCCCTTGGTACCCCATCTGGACACTGCAAAGGAGCCTCGAGGGCACCGGACCATTGTGCCTGAATGACTCGGCACTCAAGGGTGCCTCTGGTCAATGTAATCCCAGAGCTCAACAGCACCAAGGCACAAAACCCCTAACGCCCTCAAGGACTCTAAGGAGCCCCGATGGCTGATGGCCTCGAGGGCGACCAGGGTGCTCAATGGCAATCCCAGTGCCTTGTCGATGGTGTTCAACATAATTAAGAGCGGCAAAGAATGGTATTGCTGGCTAAAATGCCCGATGGCTTCCAAGGCGGCCCCAGACCTTGATGGCATAGAGGGAGACAATGGTATCGAAGCAGCTCCGCATTGTAATGGTATTGAGGCCACACACCTCAATGGCAGTAAAAGCAGTCATGCACGCACCTCGATGGAAGTAAGGCCATTGATGGCATCAAGGGGGTCCATGGCGCTCAATGGAAGTCCTTGTCCCTGACACAGTCTGGACCAGAACACTAGAGGTCGGTGCCACTACTCCGCCAAATCGAGGCCCAAGACATTCGATGACACTAAGGTCGACTCCATTCCTCCAATGCATCAAGACTCTATGGTGCCCCCCGATGCCTATAGCACAGAAGGCCCAACCAGCATGCTCGAAACATGCCCAGCACTTGATGGCACCCATGTGGCCCTTATGGCATCGAGGACACCCCAGCAGCCTCAAGAGTGACCATGGCGCTCAATGGCAGTCCTGGTCCCAAACATGGTCCTGACATTGACGAGTCAGTCCACTGGTGCACTGGCACAGGTGTGCAAGGGCAACGGTTACTGGGCATGGCACCAAAGGTGCAGCAGCAATGCCACTTGCCCAGGCTCCTGTTCATCCTCTCTCACAAGGAGACTGTACTGCCATCACAGGCAAGCAGAAGGGGAGGCTACATAGTCCAAGGCCTGCCCGTGGAAACTAGTTCCTTTGAATGTGGGAAAGATGAGCTCTTCTCTCCCCCTGCACAGGAATGGTGTGATACTCAATCTCCTCACTGTCCAAACCTCAATTGATACCAATTGGTCAGTGAAACAACATGGAACTCCTGCCCGGGTAGAACTCAGGCGAGTCCCCAGGCTCAGCAGCCTACACGGATCATCCACGAACTCTATTCTGTCAGTCCTGCCAGGACCTGACAAAGGTACAAAAACAGACAGAGCAAGGAAAAGACACAGCTACTAAATCCTGCAGTTTAGTAAGGGATAGTATTAAGACTGCCAGGCTACCCAGCAAGTAAGGCCCACCATGCGGCTGGCAGACAGTGGAAAGAGGAGGGAAAAAAGGAAAAAAGAAAATAAAAACTACCATAAGGTAAAGGAAAGAAAAACAGCTGCAGCTCTAGAAAAAATAAATTACAAAAACCGTGAGAGAGCAAAGCTGAATACCATGACACATGGCTCCCATGACCGCTCGGCTCTGCGGAAAAAAAAAACCCCAAAACAGAGGGACTCTGCCTAGAGGGCAGGGTGACAACTAAAGCTGCACATGCTCAGTAGGGCATGTTTGAAAGTTCTAGAATCTTTGAGATCAAAGTTCCGGACCGGGCTCCATCCAATGATGTCACCCATGTGTGAGGACTAACTTCCCGCTTGTCCTTGGGGAAAATAAATGCTAAACTTACAAGGCCAAAAGGGGAAAATTGAGAATGTCATGCATCTTACTTTTAGGCTCATGGGGTAATGGTTTAGATCAGATTCTCTTTTTTGCACAATACCTTTTTGAGGCCCCGCTGAATGCTGCAGTTCTTACAGGAGACGACCTTGCAGTCCCAGTGCTCGGAAGCCCCACAAGTCAGGCAGAGATCGGGATCGCACTCTCGCACTGCCAGATAGCATGGGCACTGCTTGGTGTTACACTGCGTCTTACAGCGGCAACCTGGGAAACGATTCTGACCTGGAGAAAAATCAAGAGAGAATTTAGTAACATTATTCTGCAGTGAATGAAAAAGATGCAGCTTTAGGGCTGCCTTTAATACCCACTTTAAGAGGCCATTAAAATTATTTATTTATTTATTTATTTTGGACTTTTATATACTGACATTCATGTAGAAAATTTACATATCATATCGGTTTACAGAGAGAACACAAAAGTTGCAAATAGCATTACATAGAACAGGGTGACATGGGACTGGGAATAAGGGATCAAAAACAAAGGTAAATAATGACAACTGAAAAAGTGTGAGCCACGTGAGGATTAGAATGACTCAAACAATATCAAATCAAACAATATCAAATCAAACAATGACTCAAACAATATCAAATCAAACATTGACTCAAACAATATCAAATCAAACATCAAAATAGCAGCCGTTTCAGACCATGACTGAACAAGTCTACACTCCATCCCTGACATCACTCAAAGCTTCAGCTTGTATTTATAATACACAGTCATCTTTACACTAAAGCCCGGGGACTCTGAGCTATGGTCCACAGATCTTGATTTTCTGGCCCACCATACCTTGCCTGAGGTTGGATACCGCCTGTGAAGGAATTTTTTGCTCCCTGACAATTACCGGCAGTGGTAGAGAGGCTGGCAGGGTTTCCCCAGCTCCATTAGTGGAGGTGGAAAAAGATGCATGGTGGTGGTGACAGGAAAGGTGATGGGATTTCCTTTCCTCTCTGTTATTCCTCCCTCCATGACAGGGGGCGGATGGAGGGGAAAGCAGAAGGCAGGTTTCTCAGCAGAGTGGAAGTGCTGCTAACTTCCTAGAATTATTATAATGAAACAGTAAACTCTTACTGTTTAAAGTCTTAATATTTACCAACATTAGCCTCCCCCCCCCCCCTCCCCAACTCTTAGAGTCATTTGTTTTGAGTTGTGGTACCTTGGACACCAGGCATTGTATTTCATTTGGATGGGAGGGAAGGGTTTGGCTGGGAAGGAGATGGGATGATCTTGAAATTAAGGGGCTTTTTTCCACCATTAAAGGGAAGGGGAAGTTGCTGCACAGTTGACATTCTGCTTTTTATTTATTTATTTTATTTATTTTTAGGGGGGGGTTCAGTTCTGACTTGGAAGGTGGCAGGGGTTTCCGAAGACCCCGGTGATTTTTTTGCGGCTTGGGGGGGGGGGGGAGGCATTTTTCTGGGCTTCTGGCCTTTAAGTGATGGTGGCCCTGGCAGAGGTGGGCCACCATCACGCAAGAATATCCTGTACCGCCACTTTTTGTTGCATGTTTGCACTGTGATAAAAAAAAAATCGCGCTGCAGTAATGTTGGGGAGGGGTCCAATATCGTAGGTACGTCACCCCATGATAAACTATAGCAGTTTAGTAAATCTCCAGGTAAGGATGGACCAGAACTCCTTCCCGGAGAGAGGCCGCCACTACCATTATGACCTTGGTAAAAGTGCGCGGCGCTGTGGCGAGACCGAACGGGAGCACCCGAAACTGGAAATGTTGGCCCAGGATCTCGAACCAGAGATACCTCTGATGGCAGAGGCGAATTGGAATGTGCAAGAAAGGCTCCGTCAGGTCAAGCGATGCCAGGAATTCGCCGGAACGAACTGCCGCTATCACAGCCCTCAGGGTTTCCATTCGAAAATGGGGAACCTTAAGGACCCAGTTGACTCGCTTGGGATCCAAAATTGGACGAAAAGAGCCTTCTTTTTTGGGAACGACGAAGTATATGGAATACTGGCTGGTCCCTTGTTCCTCCACCGGGACTGGAACTATGGCACCCAGTTCCAGCAGTCTGCTCAGAGTCTGGTCGACCGCAGGCCACTTTCGACTTCCACAGGGAGAGATTAGGTGAAGGTCCGGTAGGTCTCGAGCACATTCTAACACGTAGCCTTTTTCTATCATCTCTAGGACCCACTGATCCGTCGTAATCTTGGCCCATTCCTCGAGAAACAGGGACAGCCGTCCACCTAAGTTTGGAACGGAGGAATGGGCCGGCCGTATTTCATTGGGAAGAGGACTTTGTGGCAGAGTGTTGTTGGCTACCATCCCGGAAGGGCCGACGTCCACAAAAGGAATGAGACCAGGATTGGGATCTGGAAGCATTGCCTCTCGGAAAGGAGCCCTGTGCTCTGCTGTTATATCGACATTGACTTCGGAAGTGAGTGCGGGAAGGAAAGAAGGCCTTAGACTGTTTCGGGCGGTCCTCCGGCAGCTTATGAATCTTGTTCTCGCCCAGAGATTTAATAAGCTGTTCTAGGTCCTTACCAAAAAGAAACGGACCCTTGAAAGGGAGAGTGCCCAACTGCGCTTTAGAAGAGGCGTCCGCAGCCCAATTCCTCAGCCAGAGGAGATGCCTGGCCGAGACCGCGGAGACCATGGCTCTGGCTTGCACCCGCAGAAAATCATAAAGGGCATCGGCCCCATACACAATTGTGCCTTCTAGCCGGTCCACCTGCTCCACCTCTTCAGACAGGAGGTCTCGGTTGCTGAGTAATTGTTGAATCCACCTGTGGCTTACCCGCTGCATGAGACTGCTGCAGATTGTCGCCCGAACTCCTAAGGACAAGACCTCAAAGATGCGCTTGAGATAAAGTTAAAGTTTGTGGTCCTGAACATCCTTCAATGCCGTGGTCCCCACCACCGGGATGGTGGTGTGCCTGGTAACTGCAGAGACAGAGGAATCCACCTTGGGTATCTTAAGCATTACCAAGCAGGGAGAGGGTAGAGCTTGTCCATAGCCCTAACCTCTCGGAGTCCTGCCTCCGGGGACTCCCATTCCCGAAGAAGCATCAGCTTGTGCATAGGATGGAATGGGAACGTATGTGGAGGAGCCCTAAGTCCTGCCAGGACCGGATCCACATTAGCGGGAAAAGCGGCTGTAACAGTATCCTCAGGGGGCACCTCAATTCCCAGCTCCTTCAAAATGAAGGGAATGAATGGTTCCATTTCCTCCCTTTGGAATAAGTGAAGCACTCGTGGGCCTCCCCCTCGAGGGGGGGCTTGGAAGCAGTGAGTCAGAATCCTGATCAGGGACCGCCGGCGGCTGGGGAGGGTCAGGAGGCGGCGGGACCCCCAGCACCACCCTGACCCTAATGGAGCCCTGCCCCTCTGGCGCCATAGGAGGCTGCGGAGAAAAAACCCACGGGCTCTTAGCTAGGGGACCCTGGGGGAGGACGGGGACCTCCTCGTCCTGCAGGCTAGCCAGATAAGATTTGTGCATGAGAAGCACAAACTCCGTTGAAAAACGAGGCTTAGACTTTCCAGGGATCGAGGAGGAAAGGGAGGGGGAAAGGTCAGAAACCCCCTAATCGGGAGGAAAAAACGGAAAATTGGGCTCACCTCCCTCCTGCAGTCCCGATTCAGCATCAGGAACTGCACCCAAAATGGCCGCCATTCCCACGGTTTGCCGAGCCGGGAACGGCCTGACCACGCAGCATGCAACTCGGCCCCGGGTCGCTTGTTTCGCGGATGCCAAGGAGGGACCCTCTCCATCTGGCAGGCACTCGGAGCAGAGCCCGCCATGGGAGAGCCGCGTGGCAGGCTCCCACACAGGCGGTACAGACGCTGAAACGCAGCATCAGCTGAGGAGAAAAAAAATCACCGCAAAAAAAAAAAAAAAATCAGCTGTGCTGAGCTCTGCCGGCAAGCAGAGGCAGAGACTGAACCCTGCACGCTGCCGGAGCTGTCTGCTATCCTTAACGTTTTTTGCTGAGAAAGGCTAAGTTTTCTTTTAAGTCTCTTTTTCTTTTATTTTTTTTTAAACTCAGCAAATACAGGGGAATGAACTTCCCTGCCACAGGCCCGAGACTTTCCAGGGATGGACAGCCAGCAAGGGGGAGTGACTGGATCACCAGTATCGCCCCAAAAGGTCACCGGGAAATAGGGAGCCTAGGCTGAAGAATCAAAGGGCAAGCCCCCCTAGGCCCCCAGCTGAGCAAGGAGACAGAACTTTCTTTTTTCTTTTTTTTAAATAATCAATCAAAACTAATACTTGCTTGATCCTGATACAGAAAGAGTACAAAATCCCCACAGGGAGAAGAAATTAAGGAGAAGAAGGGGAACCGCGGGTTCGGCTGCCTGCATCTGCTAGACAGACAAATACTGAAAGGATGCAGGATAGGCTCTATCCTGATATAGGATACCCTTTCAGTTTTGGTCTGTCTCCATCTGCTAGTCAGGAGGCTCAACCCACCATCTGGACTGATCCAGGTACGTACAAGGGAACCTAGATTTGCAGGTTTGCACTTCTACCATCTACTGGAGACAGAGAAATACTGAGGGACTGCAGGTGGCACGCTTGGTTAAGAAGCAGTGCCTGAAAAGCTTTTTAGTTCTGACTCCATCTGTAGGTAGGGATACAAAACCCACTTGTCTGGACTGATCTAGGTAATGAACAAGAACAGAAGTCCTGACCCAGGAATCAAATCTAGGTCCTCTGCGTGGCAGTGTCCGACACCAAGTCTGGCCCCAGTGGCCAATTTGTATCTAGCTAACATTATGTCAAATATATATATTAAAACTTCTATGGAAGATAACTCAATTGAATCCAATAACATTGTTTATCAAACTCAGCCAAGAACACATCCAACAGCATGCAGCTTCTTAGCATGCTTAGTGGGTCTGCTTGAGTCTAGTGCAACTAGTTGGAGTGCACCAGCATTTATAGACACCTTCTGTTTCTCTTTTATAACTCAATAAGCAGCCCCAGCTAAATTCTCCCAAACGTGAAAGAAATCAGATTTGCTGCTTACAGTCTGGGTTGCACTGGCAGAACTTTTCACAGAAATTCTGGGTCATGATGCAGGGGCATGTGCTGTCACATGGGTGATCGGGATGATCACATGGTTGGTAGTTGTACACTTGATTTGCTGAATTATCTGAAAAGAATTGGTGGGAGGAAAAATATCTGTGAAGATTAAAACTTTGCCCATGCAAATATTTAAAAAATAAATCTGTGTGCATATGTATGTGTATTTACATATACACTGAGGGGTAGATTTTAAAAGAAGCGCGATCAGCCTACTTTTGCTTGCGCATCAGACTCAAGCAAAAGTACGCTGGATTTTAGTAGATACGCGCGGAGCCGCGCGTATCCACTAAAATCCTGGATCGGCGCGCGCAAGGCTATCGATTTTGTATAGCCTGCGCGCGCCGAGCCGCGCTGCCTCCCCCCGTTCCCTCCAAGGCCGCTCCGAAATCGGAGCGGCCTCGGAGGGAACTTTCCTTTGCCCTCCCCTCACCTTACCCTCCCTTCCCCTACCTAACCCACCCACCCGGCCCTGTCTACACCCCCCCCTTACCTTTGTCGGGGGATTTACGCCTCCCGGAGGGAGACGTAAATCCCCGCGCGCCAGCGGGCCTGCTGCGCGCCGGGCCACGACCTGGGGGTGGGTACGGAGGGCGCGGCCACGCCCCCGGGCCGTAGCCACGCCCCCAAAACGCTGCCGACACGCCCCTGGAACGCCGCGACGACCGGGCCCGCCCCCGACACGCCCCCGACACGCCCCCCTCCGAGAACCCCGGGACTTACGCGAGTCCCGGGGCTCTGCACGCGCCGGGAGGCCTATGTAAAATAGGCTTCCCGGCGCGCAGGGCCCTGCTCGCGTAAATCCGCCCGGTTTTGGGCGGATTTACGCGAGCAGGGCTCTGAAAATCCGCCCCTGAGGCAATATATAATTATGGGGGTAATTTTGTAACAGTCCACATAAATCAGATTGCAAATGTGTGCAAAAAGTACACCAATTTTAAAAGTAAATTTACATGTATAAGTGTGCTTTGAAAATTATTCCACCAAAACTAGCTGTATACAATTACTCGCGATCCTATGTACTCAAATTTTGTGTGCTTGCAAATACTTCTGCATTTTCAAAAGTAAGTGCACACCCTCAGGAATGCCTTCACTCAGTCTGGGTAAACTTACTCAAACTTTACTTGCATATTGGGTAGACAGTTTTATGACCGGCCATTTCTGCATGTATAGCTGTGCTTTATCTGCAGAAATGCCTATGGAAGTTACCATCATGATTAGTATACACTGTACATGATGATAAAATAATCAGAAACACACAAAGTCAAATCAACGCAAGCTTCAACTATCTAACAATATAAATATATACATCTGACCTGGTCTCCATATATAATCTTACCTTTTTTTAGTTGAATTTTTCGACAGTGAGCAGCCCACAGTCTGAAATATAAGCGCAGAAAAGATGGATTCTCTATACAATGCTATATTTTATTGATATTCTTTTTTCTGATGTAGAATCAGGTTTGAGCCACAAATGGCCCAATGTATTAAATGACGGCAGCAGTCTTAGTGCCATGATCCAATGTGATTTGTATCTGTATCATATCATTAGGATACAAACTGTGGGGCAACAGTGGCAGTGCTACAGGCAGATTCATAAATGTATGCAGGAGGCGAAACAAACAGAATGCCTAAGGTCTTGTAAGGCAGTAGTCTGGTAATTTTTTGCTTTTTTAACATGTGATAAAGAGACAGAATTAGACATCTCATATACGTGCCAAAACATTATATTCAAGGCTCAGACTGGCTCTACATGAACTACAAGTGGAATCCACTTGTAGATCCTGGGGTGAATGCATGCACATGGATGAATGGCTCAGATAGGAAAGGTATATCATCTGCAGTTGTGAAAACAGCACTGCACCCATGTGCATCACAGCAAACAGACAGTGCAGCAGGATAAAAAATATGATCAATATATTATCACTTTGGAACAGATCATCTCTGAAATAAGGTGGCATCTTCTCCTTTTCCACTCATCTCCGAATACAGCCCACTTCAGATACCGTAATGTGCCACAAACAGCAAACAGACTGGACCGCCTCCCACATCATCTCAACTGGCCGGTTTAGCAGAAGGAAGGTGGAAGAGAGTAACAGGAATGGAAGAAGAAAATAAGGTAGAGAGTTGTATGTGGAAGAACATACTACCACAGGGACACAGACCCTACCTTTTAAAAAGATTGTGAGCCACTTGCCTGTGTTTCCTTTTTTTTTTCTGGGCAGTGTTCATGAACTCCTTTATTGGCACTTTCAGGATAAGTGAGTCTTTAACCGCAAACTGAAAGACCTACGCAGTAAGAGATATAAATGGTAACAATTCCATCCTTTGAGCTTTAAGATGAGAGAGAGAAATAAAAGCTTCTCTTTAACCTTGGTACTGCTTCACCATACATTTCTAAGCTTCTTTTACGTCACTCCATACCTGCTTGCATGTTTTAGTCCCCATCAGTCTGGCAATGGAACAGAAGTTGTTGAAGTAAGTCCCATGGAAGACACGGAAGAGAGATTCCTCAGCCCCTGACCACTCTACAGGCTCAGCTGGCTCTTCTACCACTGAGAGATCAGAGGTTACACTGCTGAGTCTCTGCTTTGTGGGGGTCTGGCAGCGCGAGTTTGCTTCTGCAAAAGAATATGACAACCAAAGAACAGAGACAATAGTGAAAAACAAGGATCTAAGAGGAAAAAATATTGTTATAGAAACTGGGTAGATTTCTAACACAAAACAAACTATGCTGAAGAATCTGAACTGACTGACTATTTAGAAGACAGTATTGTGCACAGATCTGGGAAGACTGGAGATTCACATTCCAATCTCATCACCTTTCACTGCATTATAGATGTTAGCTCCTACTGTTCTCATATCAGGCAGTATATAAATAAATATATTAATAATTTATATTATATTATATATATTTATATTATGTTATATATATATTATATATATTATATATATAATAATATATTAATATATTTATAATATATATATTATAAATAAATAATATATATAAATAAACAGACAGACACAAATCAGTTCAGTAAACCTTGTCATGGTATTGTACATACTTATGGAGTCTGGCATCACAGGAACACTGTCCTATCACATAAGGCTGACACTAGCTTCAAGGGGGAAGATATGTGATTGCCACATACAAGACCCCTCATTCCAAGAGAACTACTACAACTCTGAAGCATGAAGTTGGATGACAAAATCCATCCCCACAGGTACCAAGGGCTCTCCCGATTTCCAGACCTGTGCTGTAACCCCTGTACCATTCTTCCTCCTTAAACCACACATTCCAAAAAACTAACGCTATTTTACCAGATGAGCTGGATGCCCATTCATTGCCCGTGTCTCTGTCGCTGTCTCCTTCCTTTGTTTCAGCGGCAGTAGAGGCCGAAGCACTTGAACAAGGAGCACCAACGCCTTGCTTCCTCCTGCGCCGCCGGCCAGAACATTTGGATCTTGGATTGTTAAGCATCGCATATTCCTTGGCTCCTTCCTGGGATCGAAACGTTTTAAACCAAGACAGAAGATGAGATGAAAATTCCTTTAATGAATGGACCATTAGTAACAATGAAAGATCCAGGCCATGGACTATTTAAGAGAGACCTTTTATGTTCAGTTTGTATTTTTTATGGGAAATTAACAGTGTTTATAATGAACAAAAATGGGAGAAAATGAGCAGGGGAGAGATTGTCCTTTTTCTCCAGTGACTTGCTCTCATTTTTTTATTATAATAAACACTGAATTTCCCAGTCAAAATAAAATAAAAACTGAAAATGAAGTTCCCTATTAGGTATAAGAACATAATTCATAAAATTTCCTCCTATTTTTTCTTTGGAGGGAGAGGGGGAGGGGCTAGGAATAGAGAATCCCAGATCACATTTTGAAGGCAATAATAGGAAAATTGGTCCTTACTTGCTAATTTTCATTCCTAAAGTACCACAGATCAGTCTAGACAAGGGAGTTTTGCAGCCCTACCAGCAGATGGAGGCAGAGAACAAAAACATTGAGGCACTGTTTCATATACAAGATTGCAACCTGCAGTCCCTCAGTACTGACCTGTACCCAAGCCAAACTATAGTGAAAAACTCAACTATCCCCTGTCTTCCCTAAGGAAAATAACCAAACCTGGTCATCCTATAGACTCTGAATATATACGTACTGAAAACCTGATCTGATTTTGTCAATGTAATCAGAACAGTCTTTTGCAGATAAAGGGCTGAGTTTCTGGACTGATCTGTGGTACTTCAGGAATGAAAATTAACAGGAAAGAACCAATTTTTCATTCTTGTTTGTACTCCAGATCAGTCTAGACAAGTGGAATTTACCAAAGTGCCCCTACACTGGGTGGGCATCCAAAAGACCCGATCTCAGCACACTCTCGCCAAACATTGGCTCCCCCAGCGCGCAAACTACCAACCGGTAATGCTAGGAGAAAGTGTGCAGCGAAGACCACGTTGCCGTCCTACAGATCTCCTGTGGTGACAACTGATACTCAGCCCAGGAGGTTGCCTGCGCCTTCGTACAGCGCGCAATCCCTCTGGAACTTTCCGACCCTTCCAAATATAGGCCGAAAAAATAGCTTCCTTCAACTAATGAGCAATTGTGCCCTTAGAAATTTTACTTCCCTTCTTTGCTCCTCCAAAAAATACAGATGATCCTACTGCTGAAAACTGTTGGTGACCTTCAGATACCACAAGGGCACCCAAACGTCCAACAAATGAAGCTCCCCTGCCTCTGGAGTTTCAGATAACGAATTCAGAAACACAAGAAGCTCCACTGTCTAGTTATGGTGGAACAAGGAAATGACCTTCAGTAGAAATGAGGGCACCGTATGCAATGATACACCATCATCCATAACTCTCAGAAACGTCTCTCTAAAAGGACAAAGCCTGCAGCTCCGAAATTTGCTTGGCCTAACAAATTGCCAACAGGAAAAACCACTTTCAGGGTGAGGACCTTTACGACTCCCTCCACAATGGCTCAAATGGAGGTCCACACAGGACTCGAAGAACCAAGTTCAAATTCCATACTGGACATAGTCTGTGCATGGGTGGCCACAAATGCTTGGACCTCTTCAAAAACCGTACTACATCCAGATGCGACGCCAAAGGCCTCCCCGCTTGGAGTTTACCTCTGAGAACACCAAAGCCATCACTTGCACCTGAAGGGAATTATACGCTAGACCCTTAGACAAGCCCTGCTATAAAAAGGCCAAAGTACGAGGGATATCCACCCTTAATGGAACCATGGCTTCCCCTATATACCAGGCCTCAAAAACTCGCCACACCCTGAGACAAGCCACATACATGGACGGTCTCCTGGTCTAAAGCAAAGTGGTAATCACCAGCTCAGAGTAACCTTTTAACCTTAAACGTCTCCTCTCAAAAGCCAAGCTGCAAGACAAAGGCAATCTGACCGATCCTATACATTCTTGCTTTAACAGACCTGGCAGATGAGCTAACCGGAGGGGCCTGTCCACTGCGAGATGAATTAGATTTGTGAACCACAGACAACATGATCATTCTGGCGCCACGAGCGTCTATTCCCTCGACTCTGACCTCTCATCTGCGACCGAAGAACTGCATCACCTTGGCTTTGTTTCGCAATGCCATCAGATCCAGCTGGGGAGTGCCCCAGCAGTCCCGAATAAGTTTGAAGGCCTCCATCAACAAATCCCTTTCTCCTGGGTCCAACTGTTGCTTGCTGAGATAATCTGCCCGCATATTTTCCACTCCAGCCACATGTGAAACTGCCATACCCTCCAGGTGATGCTCCACCCAGTCAAAAAGCTCCTGGGCCTCCAGAGTTATGGCGCAACACTTAGTTGCAACCAGCCGACTAAGATACACCCCCATCATTGCATTGTCAGAGAATATTCTCACTGCATGTCCCTGGACCTGAGGGACGAAAAACATCAGTGCCCTGCGAACCGCTCTCATTTCCAAATGATTGATAGACCAGGCCACTTCCATAGGTAACCACTGACTTTATGCCATTCTTCCTAGACAGGCTGTTCCCCCACCACCACCACTGAGGCTGCCATCTGTGGTCACCACCACCCAGTCCAGAGTCTCCAGATCCAACCCCTTCTCCAAATTATGGTGAGATAGCCACCAGGAGAGACTGGATCTGGATTCCCCCTGCAGTGGTAAAGGCCACTGATACTCCTTTGACAATGGACTCCAATGGAACAGCAGTGTTTGCTGGAGAAGCCACAGGTAGACAAATACCCATGGTACCAAATCAGATGCCATAGAACCCAGAACATATTATCTGAGCCTGAATCTTTACCACGCTCTCCGGTATGATAAAGTCCCTGCCAACCAGGGTATTAAACCACTCATCTAGGTAGTCCAACAACTGGGTCGGCGTCAGATGACTCTTGGCCAATTATATGTCTTGCCGGTTCCCCAAAATACCACTCGTTTTATTGTTCATTTATATGGTAATAACAGCCTCCCAGTTTATTTGTTCCAAGTTATATTATCCTTGTTATATGTAACAGCATTCTTACATGCAAGTTAATGTTAATATGTAAACCGAATTGATTTGTAACTCTGCTACATGAATTTCGGTATATAAAAATGCTAAATAATAATAATATCACCCATCTGAGCGACCAACATCTCCATCACCTGGTGAACTGCCTGACATTCCTCTTCGGATTTTGCTCAAATGAGCTAATCATCCAGATAAGGGTGGACAAGAATCTCCTCAAGGCAGCCGCCTCCACCACCTTCACTTTTGTGAATATGCGTGATGCAGTCACCAACCCCAAGGAAAGAGCCCAAAACTGGAAATGCTGCCCCATCACCATGAACTGCAAAAACATCTGGTGTTCTGGCCAAATGTGTATTTGCAGATAGCTTCCATCAAGTCTTAAAGCCGCCAGAAACTCTCCTTTGCAGACCACTGCAATTACAATCTGCAATGTCTCCATCCGAAAACGCAGCACTTGCAGTGCCATGTTGACTTTCTAGAGATCCAGATGGGCTGAAATGTACCCTCATTCTTGGGGGACCACAAAATAGGTAGAATACCTTCCTTGCCCCCTTTCTGGTGGAGGAACCGGTACAACTGTGCCCAACCTTTGTAAGCAGTGCAGTGTATCCCGTATTGCCTATCACTTGGTTCGAGATACACAATGGGACACCATGAAAGCTTTTCTGATTGGACAAGAAATTTCTGAGGTGTAACCATTTCTTGTCACCTCTAGAACCCACTGGTCCGACATGATCCTGGTCCACTCTTTGTAGAAAAGGGATAACCTCCCTTCTACCTCTTCTGCCGAAGAGTAGACCTGCCCAACTTCATTGCGAAGCCGTTCGTTCTCCAGTCCCCTGACCGAAGCCATCCCTGGAAGTCCTAGGGGAACCCTGAAAGGACTACTGTCAACTCGAGGTCTGCTTCTGCCTCAGACCTGAGGAACTCTTGACAAACCGAAACTGCCTGAAATCCCGAAAACGAGAGCATGGCGGAAAAGGTCTTGACAGCATTCTTATCCTCCACAACCTATTTCCCTTGGATTCTCCCAGATGTTTCATCAACTGTTCCAGGTCTTCTCCAAACAGCAACTTTCCCTTGAAAAGAAGGTTACACAGCTGAGACTTAGACCACACATTCACCAACCAGTTACGTAACCACAGAAGTCTCCTCTTTGCTACCGCAGAGACCATATTCCTGGCCAATGTCCGGAGCAAGTCATATAGCACATCCTCCACATAGGGCACCCCAGCCTCCAGCCAGGCTACCTGCCATAGACTCCTTCTCTTGTGCCTTCTATAGCCAGCACACACAGGCCCTCTGCATCAGGCTACCACAAATTGCTGCCTGGACGCTCAAGGCTGAAACCTCAAACATCCTCTTCAACTGAATTTCCAGCTTGCGGTCCTGCACATCCTTCAGCGCAGCTGACCACCCCACTGAGATAGTGGACTTCTTCGCGACCTCAAAGTCCACTGCATCCACTTTAGGCAGTCTCAGCAGTTCTAAGATCTCCTCCATCAGTGGATACAACTTTGCCATCACCTAACTGACCCTTCAAGCCGGCTTCCGGAGTATCCCAATCCTGGTTTACCAGCATTTTCACCTTCTTGGGCAACAAGAAAGCCTTTGGTGGTCCCCGCAGGCCATCCAGCACCAGCTTTTAGTTTTTTACCTAATGATGTATGTTGATATTATGTATTTCCATGATAAGATTGTAAAATCAATGTGAAGGTTTGGTCCATAAACCAGTATAGAAAAATATGATTGATAGATAAATAAATAAAGCCACACCTTCATTATCTGAAGCTTCTTGAGTGACCATGATCTCCAGCTCTTCCAAGACATGGGGAATGAGAGGCCCTAACTCCTCCTTCTGGAACAACCAGATGACCCTTGGTCCATTTCCTTAGGTCAGTTAGGTGTCTCATTCAGGTCAGCCACATTCTTACTTGCCCCTGTGTCATCAACTGGGTTGCCCACTGCTAGGTCATCCTCCTGATCTCCACCTGCCGCAAACAGATTGTCCAGATCCCCAGCATTCTCAAGGTCTATTCCCTTCAAGTGCCGATAGAGTCCCAGGTGAAGCAGCAAGTTCCCAGAATGTCCCCCTGGGTCCCTCCTTGACCCTAAGGGTTGCTTTTCCGCCACCCCCTGCCTAACCAAATAGGCCTTGTGGAGGAACAGTACAAAATCCACTGAGAAATCCTCCCTATCCACAGAATTGTCCTCATGCAGCCCCCCCCCCCCCCCACACACACACACAAAATCCTCTCCCGATGGCTGCCTCATCAGGGAAAGAGGAGGAAGGGTGTCCTTGGATCCTATGGGCACTGTAGACTTTCTGCTGCATGTCTCAATGCCACTACATTTTCAGCATCCCCCTCCCCCGGGAGCTTCTGACACCGGCCTTGCCAAGTGGGTAACCCTCTGACCACACGCAGCCTCTGCAGAGGTTCCTCAACCCCCCCGAGGCACAGCCAGTGCAAAGCGCACTTGCATTCAACTGCATCCAGCACAAGCTGCAGGCCCAACAAATTTTGGCATGCTGCGATGCCAGCAACATCGGGCTTACCATGTGGCAGCCACGCTGAAGAAAGCCCCACAACGACCCAAAAATCACTCCTCTGACCAGCCCCAAGACCCCCTGTGTTGGACACAGCAGGCACCTCCTCCCTAACATGATCACTGCCCTGAAGCTCACAGGCCTGCACACAATCTGTCCCAGCTTCCGCTCCTGTAAATTTTTTTTTTTTTTTTTTTTTTTAAAGTACCACAGCCATAATTCATCCCAAAACAAGAAAGCCCACACACACTTTCCTGCTGCCAGCCGATGATCTAGGGAGAAACTCTCCAATGGGACGAGGAAGTCAGGACCCCAGGCTGTCAGGTCCCTGTGAAAATGAAGGCAGAGCTTGTCCAGGGATTGCCAAACCCCCCTTCCCTTGCTTACCCGATTCCACCTGATGGGTAGTCCATGAAGGTACCTAATACCTCAGGGAGCTCTTGAAGCTGATCATTTTCTTCTTTTTTTTTTTTTTTTGTAATCTCACTCAGACTACAGGTTTGCACCTCTACCATCTGCTGGAGACAAGAAAGACTGAGGGATTGCAGGTGGAACTCCTGTATATGAAGCAGTGCCTCAAAGTTTTTGTTCTCTGCCTCCATCTGCTGGTAGGGATGTAAAACCCACTTGTCTGGAAAGATCTGGGGTAGGAACAGGAACAAAAAGAGGTTTACTGCATGCTCTTCATAGGGTTCGATTATTGCCATCTGTACTGATTATCAAAAACTCAAGGTATTTTATCCAAAAGGTATATATTCTAGAGAGTCACCAACAAAGAACAAATTTGCATGGGAAAGGTCAAACTCTGTACAGGGAAAGTAATTTTTTAATTTAAAGATGAGTTTGTGGCTGATCAGTCGCGAAAGGTGGAATATAAATTTAAATAAAATTAAATTCTCTTTCTGAAGTTGTAGAATGCTACATTTTAGCATTATACATCTTTAGGAAGTAATTCAGTTGTGACTATCTTTTCAAGCTAGTAAGACAACCACGAATAAATTAGAAATAAATTGTATATGAGAGGTAAAAAGTGGCATTCCTGAGGACGTAACAGTAAACTTCAGCCTTTGCTTTCTTGTGAACTGGATTTATCCTGATAACCTCATTTAAGGCAATGGTACTAGCAAAACCACTTTTTAGTTAATTGTTATTCATTAAGGGTCCCCTTTTGTCAATGTTTTATTTCATTGGTAAGGAATAAGTGGGTGTACTTTAGGAATGCTCCTCCTACTCAGCCACCCTGAGGAATCTAAGTGAAATGGGACCTAGGAGAGGTTGCAGAGTTCATATTTGTCAAAACCCCATGCAGACCAGAAAGATAAATGTAAAGTAGCAATAGGGCACAAACAGCTGGAGAATAATTTTTTTTTAAGCAGGAATGTCATAAATTAATTATAGCTATTATTCATACATTGTTACATTATTGTGCAGTGCACAGCAAAAAAAAAAAAAGAAAAAGTGGAACAAATAATAGTGGAAGAGTAAGCAAACAAGTCAAGATGCAGATATGGGAGTATTTTTCCTACTGCATTTGATGAGCATACATGTCTACAAATGAAAACACTTTTATGATTATATCTTCCTACCAAGAAATGTATTTCATGACAGGAGGAAACCAGTGAATGGAAGGGCATTTAAATTTCCTTAAGCCCATAATTTCCAGCTACCTCTTCCTACACACTAAGACCCACACAGACCTACCAGCCACAAGAAGCACTGTGTCCCACAGGGTTCGGTCTCGATCTTTATTTCTCTGTTGCTCCGCCTGTATACATTAGGACTGGCATGAAAGGCTAAATAAATACAAATGAGAATGTCTGTGTTGAAAGAGAACTCCATACAGCACTGAGGAAATAAATCAGAGATATAAATTCATTTGTTGATCAAGTGCCACATTCAGGCGGTCAGCATATGGTCATCAAGGGGCCTATGTTATTTATTTGCAGCATTTATGGCAGGAGGACTCCCAATTCTTGATATCCACACCTGTAGACAATTCTGGTTTTCAGGATAAACAAAATATGCCAATTAACTAGATTCTTGTCAACTTGTATACCTATCTGATACATACTAGCATAGGACAGGTCGTCATGAGTACCTGTGTTAGGGATTCAGTATGAAGTCTGGGAGTATAAGTCAACCACAACATTATAACCAAAACCCCCTATCTGCACCAGATTTGCCAACTTCTCAACTTTTTTTTTTTTTTATATAAACACAACCTGGCCACCATGATTCACACTTTAATCATAAGCTAAATGGACTACTGCAATTCCCTACTCCACAGAATCTCACTACACAACCTCAAATACTTCCAACTTCTACAAAATACAGCTGCCAGAATTTTAGTAGGAGCCAAAACATCTGACCATATAAGCCCTATGTTAAGATAGATACATTGGCTCCCAGTCAAAAACAGGATCCAATTCAAAACTACCTGCTTTGTGTTAAGGTGCTATATTGTTGATGCACATGATCTCTCCCAGCTTCTGTTCTCCTAAACTACCACAAGAAGCTGTCTCCTTCCCAAATGGCCCTTCTATCCTCTCTCTTCTGGCTTCTGCCAGATTAACCTGCACCAGACTGTGCATTCCATTATTTTGCCCATAAATTCTGGAACAAGATATCGCTATTCCTATACCAAAAGACTTCCCATCTCACTCATCTTCAGGAAAAGAGCCAAGACCTAGTTATTCAGCCAGGCCTTCCCCTAATTCCATCTCCAGAACTGTGACAAACCTATTAAAAAAATCAAAACCAAAAAACCTGTCTTTATCCCTTGACTAACTTGATCATGAGATCATAGCACTATGTTTAAAGGAATAAGTCTCCTTACTTTCATTTATCTCCTTGGATACGAATAATCATACAGTAATCACCACTGACATAATGCCAACATTATTTTAGGATTTATATAAAATCCAGTTTGTCATTGCTGGCTTTCTGATACTTCGTTGCATTCATATAGCAGAGTTGCTTACCTGTAATAGGTGTTCTCCAAGGACCACAGGATGTTAGTCCTCACATAGGGATGACATCATTGGATGAAGCCCCGGTCCAGAACTTTTATCTCAAAGATTCCTAGAACGTTTAAACATGCCCTATTGAGCATGTGCAACTGTAGTTATTACCCTGGCCCCCTAGGCAGAGCTCCTCAGTCCATGATATAGCTCATACATGGAGAAACCAACTCCATTGGGAGGCAGGTGGGTTTCATAAGCAACTTGCTTTCTTCAAGGTCAAGCAGGATGGTAGTCCTCACACAAGTAATTTCCAAGCTATAGGCTGTCCGAGCAGGACAAAGTGGGAAACCGCACCGTGCTGAAAGCACTGCCGACCCACAAAGGGGTCTAGGTGGGAAAAAGAGTTGGGTTCTACAAAGAGAAAGCCATAGAATCGACAGATGAAAACATACCATTCTTAGCAGGGGCGCCTAAGTTAGAAGAGTGATGCGAGTGCCAGCAAGAAACATACGGAAAACATTTCAAGCAGGGTTTCAGATCAGGAAACCCTGACAATACAGTAGGTCTAGAACCTCCTGGATGTAGGAAAAAGTTTACAGATGTAAACAAGAGAAGGACTCTTGGACGAAGTCACTTCCTTCGGTGTTACAAGACAACCGAAAATCCAACTGGGAACTGAGAACTCCCCAGAAATAAACTGGCATCCAAAGGACAGAATGCATCCACAGAAGTGTGTCCATGTTTGGCCGATAGGCACAATGGACAGAAAAACCCAAGCAATGCTTGGAAGAATAATCAGCAACAATGGCAAAGTCTGTGACAGACCCTACATGCCAAAGTACCAGACATAGCTGACCATGCAGGACAGCATCAAGAGTTTCAGGGGATGAAAGGCAATCCCTGAATGGGATCACTAGCCCAAAACTCCGAGCAGGGAGATGTTAGGCTTGAAGCTCATCCACACTGCACACTGTCAAGGGCAGGGCTATCCATCCTATCTATAGGATAGTTCAGGTGACCAAGAAGGCACTTTGGACAAGTGAGTAAAGCTAGGTAAGTACTGGCCAGAACCTGGCAAAAATATAGGAAAACGTGGTACATATCTTAGTGCATACCTGCAGGGAAAGATATACCATGAATGCCCAGCTTTTCCTCCACTCCCCTCGACATTCCAACTGGAAGTCAGAAGGAGCGAAGAACATAAGGAGGCAGACCCTATGGACTGCAGAGGTAAGAACAAGTTGCTAGATTGTATATCTCAACCTCAACCCCAAGCGAATAACTCACTGCCCCATTCCAGAATGGAGCTACCCACCGAGATAGAGCCCTCAGCCTGCTTGGAAAAGCTGAAACAGAGAGCGAATCCCCTAGGGAAGAAATCCAGAAACACTCCACCAAGAGACAGGAAGCCGGGGTGCCGTAAGTGCAGATCCCTGTCAAACAGGATTTCTTCACCGGCCTCAAAACCCTAAGGGTACTAGGACAGGGTCAGTGTAATCTCGAACAGATTGCCACAAACTTGACTTAGGTATTAATACTTCAGCCACGATTACATATACTTCCCCCAAGGAAGCACGCGGTCTAGTAAATGGAACACTCATTGCATGAACCAGGACTCCCCTCTCCTCAGACAGGGTTATTTCTAAAATGGGGGGAAGTATAGCTTGCAAGTCACTGAAACCAAAGAGCAGCACCTCTGTTGCGGCGTCCCTTGTCCCCCAACTCCTTCAGCCATGGATATGGCAATAGATTGAAAGGCAAACATGCCCATTAGATGGATTAGAACCCTCCTCACTGAGGTAGGGCCCCTGGAGGTGAGAATGACTGGCAATAGTGGTCCTTATTAAAAATGCCCATTGAGCTCTAGGTGAGTCCTGGATGGGAGAAACCCCTAATCTTCACCAGGGAGCTACCTTGGAATGGCTCCCTTGTGAAATAGACCTGCTGTGCCTTAAGATGACCTAAGGAGAGTGCTACCACTCGACTGGCTCTCAGAGCCCACGAGGAACAGAGCATGACCAACAGTGAGAAGCAGAGACATCCTTTCTCCAGAGGATGGAGAATGAGGGACACCTCTTGTAGGAGTGGACAACTGGGAATCCAGATGAGAATCGATTAGGGTTGCCCTGGAACCCAGTCTAATATTCCCTTCCTGAAGGGACAGGAAAGCAATGGGAATCGGATCCCGAAAACCTTTTAACTCTCGAGTTACAATTACTGATCGCCGAGGTTCAGAAGCAACCAATCTGCCACTGGCAGCCTACCCTCAGAGGGGGATAGGCCACCACAGAAATCAATGGAGGGACCCTAGAAAAAACAGTCCAATGACCATCCCTGCTGTCCACCAGTCCTAGCCTACAAGGAGAGGCACAGATTCAAAGAATTGAGGCTCCAGTTCAGCAATAACCTGCAAGGGACGGAGCCCCAGGGGCTTCTCCACAAAGAGGATTTGTGATCCGGGGCGGGGGGGGGGGGGGGGGGGTCGAAAGATATTCCTCTTCTGAGGAAAGAGAAGACTCACGACACTACCCTCCTGGTATCTATTCCCCTAAGAGTTCGAGAAGGAATGCAGTCCTTGGTCAGTCCTGTGGCTGGGGTACATAACCTGTTGTGCTCACCATGAGGGAAACAGACACAACACACATACACAGTAGAGGGCAACTGGAAGAACAGAGCCCTCCATGTAAAAGCATGCTGACTAGAACTTATACAGTATCCCCCCATCCTACGGATGGCAGCCCACCTACGAACCCACTCGCCATGCTTGTGAGTAGAATCCCACGGCACAGCAAGTTCAGAGAACCACCTAAGAGTCATTGGCTGCGCACTGCCAAAAAGCAATAATGACGCCTTCCTCGCCAGTTCTCCCCAGCACTTTGTGGTGCAGAACTGACGAGGAGGATGATAGAACCCAGAGTACTGTACAGACAGGGAGAATGCCGCCTGCCATCCCCCGAGGCGCTTGGAGCACATACCTTACACCATACCAGACCACACACACTGCGGTCCACTGTCACATTAACTCCAAAATGGAGTGAATTTATTTATTTTACTTCTCATTTTATATATCGCACAACAGATTCCAGATCTGCCCAGAGCAGTTTACAATTAAAACAATTAAAATTTACATTCAATGTAACCATATACATAAACATTAAAAATCACCTCCAATAAAACATGTAGAACATTTAATAGGAACAGTGTGATGACAGCATCCCCAGTATCACTGGGGCTCTGATTATGGCATGGTGGTAGGTGGCATTCTCTGGTGTCACCCCCCTCCAGACTGGCGACAACCAAGGATGCCAGGGGCATGTGCAGGCAGAGGCTCTACAACCCCAACACGACCCCGACATGTCTCATCGGTGCCCAAAGGAACAGATGACTGCCAGTGCCACTGACTACTTTCCTCGGCTCACCTATCTGTCCTTGGGCATCGATGCTGCAAGCTCGATGGCGTCCCTAACCAATGGCCATGACTGACGATAGCCTCGCTAGAGCTCATTAGCACCAATGGTGCACGAATCCAGGCAGGGCCTCTGATGCCCCCTGAGTCCAGTGGCTCAGGCCCCTGAGATCGTCCATATCCACGGTGCCCGATAGTCGTAGGCCAATGATAGAACAGCAAGATGCCTCTTGGTGCCCCATCAGGACACCGCAAGGAGCCTGGAGGGCACCGCACCACTGTGCCTGGATGCCTTGGCGTCCAAGGGGGCCTTGAGTGGATGGCAACCTCGGCGCTCGATCCGACCAAAGCAGAAACCCCTGTTGCCAGAGGGCTTCGGTGGCATTTGAGGGCTCTCAAGAACCCCAGCAGTCATTGGCCTTGAGGACAACCAGGGTGCTCAATGATGAGCCCAGTGCCCTGTTAATTGTGCTTGACCTCAATGAGAGTGGCGATGAATGGCATCGATGAACAACACGCCCAATGGCCTCCATGATGGTCAAACACCTTGATGGTATTGAGGACGTCGATGGTATCAAAGCAGCTCTGCACCACTATGACATCGAGGCCACACACATCGAAGGCATTGAGGGCAGCCATGGCAAAAAGACCATGTACCTCAATGGCATCGAGGGTGGCCACTCATGCACCTTGATGGGATTGAGGGTGTCGATGACATTGATGGCGATCATGGCACTCGAATGCAGTCCAGGTTCCCGTCACTAGAGGTCAGTGCTGCTACTCTGCCACATCGATGCTCAAGGCGCTCGATGACTCCAGTGCTTTGAGATACAGAAGGCCCTTACAGCATCGAGAGCAGTCACACACACTGATGGCATCGAGGGCTCCGCAGCACTTCGATGGCATCCAGGGTGACCATAGCGCTCAATGGAAGCCCTGATCCCCGACACGATCCTGACATCAAAGTGTCAGATCATCGATGCACTAGTCACAGATATGCATAGGCAACTGTCACTGGGCATGGCACCAAAGGTGCGGTAGCAAGCTGCTTGCCCAGGCTCCTGCTCACCTTCTCTCTCAAGGAGACTGCACTTCCATCACAGGCAAGCAGGAGGAGAGGCTATGTTGTCCAGGGCTCCTGCCCAAGGAGACTATTTCCTTTGAATGTGGGGAGGATGAGCTCTCCCCCTCCCACAGGAACGGTGTGGTCTCTGATCTCTTCACCTTCCGAACCTCAATCAATGCTGTTCGATCGGTGAAACATGGTACTCCTGCCCGGGTAGAACTCATGCGAGTCCCCAGGCTCAGCGGCCTACACAGATCATCCAAGGCCTGCTTTCAGTCAGTCCTGCCAGCAGCTGATAAAGGTACAAAGACTGAGAAAGGACAAAGATACTAAACTGCAGGTGCAGTATTTATTTAATAAGGGTTAGTAATAGACTCTGCCAGGGGTCTGACTAGGAGTCGACATGCAGCTGGCAGGCAATGGGAAGAAAAGGAAAAAGGAAAAGAAAATAAAACTACCATAAGGGAAAGGAAAGAAAAAAACAGCTGCAGCTCTAGAAAAAAATCACTTACAAAAACCATGAGGAGAGCGCAAAGCTAAATACCATGAAACACATGGCTACCGTGAAACACGTGGCTCCCGCGACCACACGGCTCCGCAGAAAAAAAAAGACTGAGGCAGTATTGCCAGGTATTTATGAAAGAACAAGCGCACTTTGCCGAAAAACAAGCTCGATACAAGCCCAAAACAAATGCCTTATTAATATATATTAAATTATTTTATATTTATTGCAATTTATAAATGCACAATTATATCATGTAAAAAGCAAAGAAAAATAACAGATCCAATCATGTAATAAAGTAAAAATCAAATTTCACAAATCCTCTTTGCAGAAAGCTAGAAATCATCATAACTACAATAAAATAGCATTAATCATCAGAACAGGTATACAGCAGAGCTAGGACAATTCATATTACAACAAACATGAAAAAAAAAATTTAAACTCTGGTGTCAACTCAGCAAAAAACATCCCGCTACTGCTAAACATTTTGTGAAGTAACACAAATTCCTTCAAAAAAGAGAGACGTCTAGAACTTTGCCGTACCATACAGTCTCAGCACTGACTCTCAGGACTCAAAAATCAACCTTATGAAAAAGCTGCAATGCAAATACTAAACCAGGCCCTAGGACTTTAATACACCACCTACTGGGGTAATAAAACAAGCTGGACTGCTACAAATTTCTACAGAGAAACTGCATGTTAGAAATACTGCACCTCAGTCACACACAGGTAAAACAGAGACCAACCCTTACCTAATATAAAAATAAGGGACTACAAATTAGAAACAGAAACTTGCAGACAAACTCGAAATAAAAAGCTTGAGAAACCAGACTCTGAACAGTGGAATATTGAAGAAAGTGCAAATTACAAAGATGACATATTCCAATAGCTAAAATCTAAAAAAAATTTTTTTTTTTTAAATTACCTTTACTGTCTGATCTTTTATCTTTCTAATCAATTGGTCCCGGTCTCTTCCACCCCGCCCCCCCCCCCCCCCCCCCTTTCCCCTTGTCAGACTTTTCCAAATTGCTTTGGCGGGGCATGACTTCCTTTTTGCCACCACGGGATGAGCTCCCGTAGCAGCCTTGTTTTGGCAGGGCCTAACTTCCTTTTTGCCCCCATGCGATGAGCTCCCATGGCGGCCTTGCTTCGGCGGGTCCTGACTTCGCCGCCACAGAGATGACCTCCTGTAGCAGCCTTGCTTCAGTGAGGTCAGACTTCTTCGCCGTCACAGGGATAGGATCCCACGACAGCATTACTCCAACGGACAGCCCTGGTTGGGTAAGCCTGAGTCCAAAGTGGGTGGGCCATGGCCCACCCGAGGCTGCACCACTGGCACGTCAGCCAATCAGAGGTGATAGGAACAACAGGGCACAAATCCCACTCAAAAAAATGCAACTTGGAACAAAAATAGCCCAATAATAAGCTAC
Source organism: Rhinatrema bivittatum (assembly GCF_901001135.1). Taxonomy (NCBI): domain Eukaryota; kingdom Metazoa; phylum Chordata; class Amphibia; order Gymnophiona; family Rhinatrematidae; genus Rhinatrema; species Rhinatrema bivittatum. The sequence goes on from NC_042626.1 coordinate 51,553,417, forward strand.
CCATTAAAAAAAAACAAATCGTTAAAAATACGAGCCCTAACTAGCGGTAAATAAGCAAGGTTGGCAACACTGAACTGAGGGGCTCTGCCTAGGGGGCAGAGTGATGACTATAGCTGCATATGCTCAGTAGGGCATGTTTGAAAGTTCTAGAATCTTTGAGGTCAAAGTTCAGGACTGAGGCTCCATCCGATGATGTCACCCATGTGTGAGGACTATCATCTTTGCTTGTCTTCTGAGAAAGGATGAAAGCTGTTCTCAAAAATTATAACTTCGAGGCAGGAAAGAAAAAGGAGACCAATTTTTTTTTTCTTTAAGGATTTTTTGCCACTGACCCAAATGAGAGGAAATGCTTGAGCAGATAAATCTTAGTATATTACTTACTGGATTAGGATGCTGGATCTTACTATATATATTTGACTAACTGAAAAGGTCGATAACATGGCCTCTTTACTTAACCAGAGCAAAAGTTAAATAGCAAGTGTAAAAACAGATTACACTATTTATTTCTTTATAAAGATTCGATATTCCACCTGTACCAAAACTAGTCTTAAAGCAGATTGCAATCTGATTTACAGTTAAATTCTTATCACAATAATGAACAGTTTACAATCTACATAGGAAAACAGGAATGTGTATATAGACATGATTAGCGATACAGAGAGATTAAATTGGTCATTTAGGGCAGTAGAAGGAATGGAATAGGGAGTCATAGTAAATGAAACATACAATAGTGCAATTGTATAGGTAGGGCAGGTAGCTAGTGTCAAGGGTGTAATAATATTTGGTGGTGGATAAAGTTTGTTTTTTTTCCCCTTAAAACTTCAATACAGGAAGATTGGTTCTTACCTGCTAATTTTCGGTCCTGGAATACCACAGATCAGTTCAGACAAGTGGGTTCTGCATCCCTACTAGCAGCTGGAGGCCCAGAATAAAAACTTTTCAGGCACTGCTATTTAACCAAGGGTGCCACCTACAGTCCCTCAGTACTGACCTGTATCCAAGTCAAGACGACTACTTTCCCAAACTCCAAGGATTTCTCCCTCTAGAGTGAGCTAAGGAATAAGTTGGAACCCCCAACAAAACTAAACCCTCAATTTAGGGTAACGAAAAAACTTCCAATCTCAAAATAGCTTAACCTATGTACAATCTTGTTCAAATTTTGCATCACTCATTCAAATTATGCATCACCAGCAGTATCCAGATAGTGAAAGGTCTTTCGTAACAATAAGGGGATGGGAATCTGGACTGATCTATGGTATTCTAGGAATGAAAATTAGCAGGTAAGAACCTAGTTTCCTTTCTTGTTCATACCCCAGATCAGTCCAGACAAGTGGGATATACCTAAGCCCCTCTACACTGGGCAGGCTCCCAAAAGACCTGTGCATAACACACTCTCCCCAAAAACTGCCTCTTCTGGCGCACAAATATCCAGACAGTAACATTTTGTAAAGGTGTATAATGAAGACCATGTCGCTGCTTGACAAATCTCCTGCAGCAATACCAGCGGACACTCTGTTCAGGAGGTTACCTGCACCCTAGTATAACACGCATGCAACCCATCCAGAATTGATCAACCCTTGCAAAGGTAAGCCAAACCTAATCTCTTCCTTCAACCATCGAGCAATCGTGCTCTTGGAGACCTTACATACCTTCTTTGCTCCACTGAACAGAACGAATAGATGATCACCTCCGAAAGGTATTCATTACCTTAAAGATGTCTCCATAGAGTCTGCCTAACATCCAATAAGTGAAACTCTTTTGCATGTGGCATATCGGACGTTAAGTACAGAAAGGCCGGAAGCTCCACTGTTTGGTTAATATGAAAACTGTCTTCAGGATGAGATCCTTCAAAGATGCTCTTCCCAGAGGTTCAACGGGAGGGCCACAAAGAGCCCTAAGAACTAGATTATGGTCCCAGATACATCCTCTGGACTGGCAGGCACAAGTGTTTTGCCCCTTTCAAAAAAACACACCATGCCAAGATGAAATGCCAACGGTCTCCCTTGCAGCTTACCTCAAAAACAACTTAAGGCTGCCACCTGCACCCTGAGAGAATTATAACCCAGCCCCTTCACGAAACCACTCTGCAAAAAGGCCAAGCCCTGAGAAACATCCACCTGCAATGGCTCAAATCAGCATTCCACACCACAACTCAAAAACTCTCCACACCCGGAAATAAGCCAAAGAAGTGGAAGGCCTTCTAGTCTGAAGAAACGTCACAATCCAAGTATCTTGAAGCGAAAACGTTGCCTTTCAATAGGCAAGCCGCTAGACAAAAGTGATCCACCTGTTTCAAAAAGATGAGCCCTTGCTGCAACATTCCGTGCTGGTAAGCGAAGCAGATGGGACCGCCTAACACTAGCTGAACTAGATCGCCAACCCACGGTCAATGCGGCCACTCTGGTACCACCAAAATCACCCTTCCTGGATGCTGATCGATGCGATGCAACACTTGTCCTATGAGAGGCCACAGGGGAAATACATATTGCAGTAGTTTCACTGGCCAGAGCATTGATGCCTTCGGAGCAGACTTCCTTCCATCGGCTGAAAAAAAACCAAACAAACAATCTGCCTTGGCATTCTCTCAAACTGCCATGAGGTCCAGGTGTGGCCCACCCCACTTGGCCTGGATAAGGGCAAAGGTGTCCGCCCATAACTCCCACTCCCCTGGATCCAGCTGCTGTCTACTGAGATAGTCCGCCTGCATACTTTCCACTCCAACCATGTGAGATCCCGCTAGTTCCACCAGATGTTTCTCTACCCAGATGAATAATTCCTGGGCCTCTTGAACCCCGAGAAGACTCATCTCACCCTACCGATTGATATAAGCCACGGTTGTCGCATTGTCTGAGAACACTCAAACCGTCTGGCCCTGAATCTGAGGGGAAAAAAGTGAGAAACACCCTACAAACTGCCCTGGTTTCCAATCGGTTGATCGACCAGGCCATTTCCACTGGCAATCAAAGACCTTGTGTCATTTTTCCTTGATAGACCGCCCCCCCCCCCCCCCCCCCCGCCCCGCCAACCTCTGAGGCTGGCAGCCGTGGTCAACACCACGGATTGGCACATCCAGATCCACTCCTTTCTCCAAATTTGGCCGCACCAGCCATCACAAGAGACTGGACCTAGAGAATCCCTGAAGTGGCAAAGGAAGCTGAAAATCCTCCGAGATTGGACTCCAATGGGACAAAAGCGCCCTCTGGAGGGGATGCAAGTAAGCAAATGCCTAAAGAACCAACTTCAGCATAGATGCCATGGAACCCAGGACCTGCAAATAGTCCCAGACTCTGGGAACCGGAAGACACAGAAGTCGAAACACCTGAGCCTGCAACTTGAGCACCCGCTCTAAGGAAAGGAAAATCTTGCCTATGCAGGTATCGAATCAAGCCTCCAAATACTTCGACTGGGAGGGCTCTAGATGACTTTTCGCTAGAGCCCAATGACTGCAGAAACTCCATGACCTGCCATACTGATTGACAACATTAACTAACTTCACCTGGATGAGCCAGTCGTCCACAGAAAAACATAGAAATGATGGCAGAAAAAGACCAGAATCCCTTCCCTCCTGAGGGCCGCCACCACTACCACCATCACCTTCGTGAATGTCCAAAGGGAAGTGCCTGAAACTGAAAATGCTCTCTTAGCACCATGAACTGTAGGAACCTCTGATAGTCGGGCCATATGGGAATATGGAGATAAGCTTCCGTCAAATCCAAGGACGCCAAAATCTCTCCCTTGCAAACCACTGCAATCACCGTCTGCAGCACCTCCATACAGAATCTCAGCATCTGCAGAGCTGTATTGACCTTCTGCAAATTGAGAATGGGCCGAAAGGTTCCCTCCTTCTTCTGAATCACGAAATACATGGCGTACCTTCCTAATCCCTGCTCCAGAGGTGGAATGGGAACAATGGTGTGCAGGCGTTGCAGCCTTTACGATGAGTCCCGCACCACCTCTCTTTTGATGCAGGAAGCGCCGCGGGAGACCACAAAGGCCTCTCTGATTGGGGGAGAAAATTCTAAAGTGTAGCTGTCTCTTATCACATCTAGGCCCCACTGGTCTGTCGTGATCCTGGCCCACTCCTCGTAAAATTGGGATAATCTTCCCCCGACGACCTCCCCAAGGAGCAGAACAGTCTGCCTTCATTGGCTGGTCTTACCTCCTTCAACCCCCTGGCTGGAGCCATCACAGGCGGATCTCTGCACCCCTCAAAAAGGTCTGTCGTCTCCCTGAGCCTTGCTTCTACCATGTAGATGTAGAGCCTCTCTTGGAACAAAATCTTCTCTCTCAAAAACACGAGCACGATGGAAAACCTTTTACTGGACTTCTTATTCTCAGGCAACATGTTTCCTTTCAATTCCGCTGTTCCAGATCCTCTCCAAACAAAGCTTTCTTTTAAAAGGGAGGTTACACAGCTGCCCTTTCGACCAGACATCAGCAGATCAGTTTTTGCAACCAGAGGAGTCTTCGCCGTACTACTGCGGAAACCATATTCCTAGCAGATATCTGTAACATGTCATATAGGGCATCCACCACACATAGGCTACACCCACTTCCAACCAGGCAACCTCTCTAGAATCCATCACAGCTGTCTGTTCCTGCAACCTTGCTCCCAGCACAAACAAGCTTGCTGCATCAAGCTCCCACAGACCACCGCCCAAAGGCTTAATCCTGAGACTTCAGACTGTTCAAAAGAATCTTCAACTTCCGATCCTGGATATCCTTCAACGCGGCCGACCTAGCCATCGAAATGGTCATCTTCTTGGTCACGGCTGACACCGCTGCATCTACCTTTAGCAATTTTCAAAGCTTGAACATTTGTTTCAGTAAAGGGTACAATTTAGTGATAGCTCTGGTACCTTTAAGCCCGCTTCAGGAGACTCCCACTCTCAATCTATCAACTTCTTTACCTTCTTCTGTAAAGGAAAAGCCTTAGGAGGCCCACGCAGTCCATCCAGAACAGGGTCCACACCCTAGTTATTAGAATCCTTCTGAGTGACTTTAATCCCCAGTTCTTCTACCTGGGGAATCAACAGCCGCAGCTCCTCCCTATGGAACCACCTCACCACCCTCAGATCATCTCCCTCAGCTATAGGGATTTCCTCCTCAGGCTTAGTATCTGTCTCTGCAACCACTAGATCCTTGTCTGATCTTCCCCCAGATCACCCTGAAGATAGTCTGCACCTTCAGCATCATCCGAGGTATCCTCTGTCACCTATGGGACGTCCCAGCCCCAGAAGACAGAAGATTGAACTTGATTGTCCAGAGACCACAGGCCTTTTGGCTGAATCCTGACACTTCTGGGATGCAGGACACTTAGATCCTGCTTCCTTCTGTGCCAAAGATGCTTTATGGAGAAGGAAGGCAAATTCTGCCAAGAAATGCTCTGCAGCCCTGAATTCCCTATCCAGATCCTCCTCCTCAACCTACCTCTGCCTTGCCCTGCTCTCCCACAGGGCTATGCTCCACTGGAGAAAGTGAAGAAGGGGAGTCCCCTGGCTCCTTTGCAGCAAACTGCCTTCTGCCAAGTGCAGACAAAATGGCCGGAGCCTTCTCAGACTCACCCAGGGCCTCCTGCGCAGGACCGGAGGATCAGGTGCAGCAAGCACCTTGAGTGAGTCCCACAGAGTTCCCTTCACCTCCAGAGGTGCAGTCAAGGCATAAGAAGGTTGCATTCAGCCACGACCGCTTTCCACCACAGCCCAAACAACTTCCTGCGCTCAGTGGGAGGCACCATGCTACCACAATCAGCAGCAATGCCCGTCTCCTGTGCAGCCAAAATAGGTCCCTGCCACGATCAGAGTCAACACAGTGCACCGCAAGCCCGGACAAGCTCCAACCGGCGTCAAACCTCTGACGGTCCCGCCAGCTCCAGCACCAAATTGGCAGTCCTCCTGCTTCCCCACGCGTCTGGCCTCCCGGTTCACAAGCAGCCCCTGTCACCCAACTTCTGACTTAAAGCGACAATATTCCAAAACAACAAACAAGGCAAGAAAACAAAAAGAATAATTCCCTGCTTCTGCTGGCTGAGGGTGAGAAGGGCACAGAGAGAGTGAGAGAACTAGGACCCCTGGCTTTCCCTCCCTCTGGAGATGAGGGCCAATTCAGAACAGGGATATCCAATACCCCGCTCGCCCTGCTCTACCCGAGGAATGGCCCACAAAGGAACCTAACATCTTGGGGAGCAATATTCTCCTTAAATCTTTTCTTTTCTTTTTTTTTAAATCTGAAACTCCACACTGCAGGTTTAGCACGTCTACCATCTGCTGGAGACAGAGAATACTGAGGGACCGTAGGTGACACTCTCAGTTAAGTAGCAGTGCCTGAAAAGATTTTATTCTCTGCCTCCATCTGCTGGTAGAGATGCAAAACCCACTTGTCTGGACTGATCTGGGGTATGAACAGGAACTGAAGTCTTTTATTAGTAAAGTTTCATCAAGAATGAGATTGTACATAAGAACATAAGAACATAAGAAAATGCCATACTGGGTCAGACCAAGGGTCCATCAAGCCCAGCATCCTGTTTCCAACAGTGGCCAATCCAGGCCATAAGAACCTGGCAAGTACCCAAAAACTAAGTCTATTCCATGTTACCATTGCTAATGGCAGTGGCTATTCTCTAAGTGAACTTAATAGCAGGTAATGGACTTCTCCTCAAAGAACTTATCCAATCCTTTTTTAAACACAGTTATACTAACTGCACTAACCACATTCTCTGGCAACAAATTCCAGAGTTTAATTGTGCGTTGAGTAAAAAAGAACTTTCTCCGATTAGTTTTAAATGTGCCCCATGCTAACTTCATGGAGTGCCCCCTAGTCTTTCTACTATCCGAAAGAGTAAATAACTGATTCACATCTACCGTTCTAGACCTCTCATGATTTTAAACACCTCTATCATATCCCCCCCTCAGTCGTCTCTTCTCCAAGCTGAAAAGTCCTAACCTCTTTAGTCTTTCCTCATAGGGGAGTTGTTCCATTCCCCTTATTTTGGTAGCCCTTCTCTGTACCTTCTCCGTCGCAATTATATCTTTTTTGAGATGCGGCAACCAGAATTGTACACAGTATTCAAGGTGCGGTCTCACCATGGAGCGATACAGAGGCATTATGACATTTTCCGTTTTATTCATCATTCCTTTTCTAATAATTCCCAACATTCTGTTTGCTTTTTTGACTGCCGCAGCACACTGCACCGACGATTTCAATGTGTTATCCACTATGACACCTAGATCTCTTTCTTGGGTTGTAGCACCTAATATGGAACCCAACATTGTGTAATTATAGCATGGGTTATTTTTCCCTATATGCATCACCTTGCACTTATCCACATTAAATTTCATCCCCCATTTGGATGCCCAATTTTCCAGTCTCACAAGGTCTTCCTGCAATTTATCACAATCTGCTTGTGATTTAACTACTCTGAACAATTTTGTGTCATCTGCAAATTTGATTATCTCACTCGTCGTATTTCTTTCCAGATCATTTATAAATATATTGAACAGTAAGGGTCCCAATACAGATCCCTGAGGCACTCCACTGTCCACTCCCTTTCACTGAGAAAATTGCCCATTTAATCCTACTCTCTGTTTTCTGTCTTTTAGCCAGTTTGCAATCCACGAAAGGACATCGCCACCTATCCCATGACTTTTTACTTTTCCTAGAAGCCTCTCATGAGGAACTTTGTCAAACGCCTTCTGAAAATCCAAGTATACTATATCTACCGGTTCACCTTTATCCACATGTTTATTAACTCCTTCAAAAAAGTGAAGCAGATTTGTGAGGCAAGACTTGCCCTGGGTAAAGCCATGCTGACTTTGTTCCATTAAACCATGTCTTTCTATATGTTCTGTGATTTTTATGTTTAGAACACTTTCCACTATTTTTCCTGGCACTGAAGTCAGGCTAACCGGTCTGTAGTTTGCTGGATCGCCCCTGGAGCCCTTTTTAAATATTGGGGTTACATTTGCTATCCTCCAGTCTTCAGGTACAATGGATGATTTTAATGATAAGTTACAAATTTTTACTAATAGGTCTGAAATTTCATTTTTTAGTTCCTTCAGAAAGGAAAATTAGTTTCTTACCTGATAATTTTCGTTCCTGTAGTACCAAGGATCAGTCCAGGACACCTGGGTTGTGACTCCGCACCAGTAGATGGAGACAGACTAAAACTTGTGGGCGGAGCCATATATGCCCCTGTGCCAGTCACAGCCCCTCAGTCTTACGTAATGTCAAAGTAGCATAGGACAGGAAAACTAACTACAGAACCTATCCCCCTCAAAACGAGAAAACAGAACAGCAACCGAACAACACAACGAGCGGACTCTCCGGTTCTTCAGAGCAGCTTGGGCGGGATCCTGGACTGATCCTTGGTACTACAGGAACAAAGATTATCAGGTAAGAAACTAATTTTCCTTTCCCTGTACGTACCAGGATCAGTCCAGGACACCTGGGATGTACCAGAGCCAACTTACCGAGGGTGGGAAGCTGAGAGTCCCGCACGGAGTACCCTCTCTCCAAAACCCCCGGCACTGGGATCCTGAACATCCAGCCGGTAGTGTCGTGTAAAAGTATGTAACGATTTCCAAGTAGTCGCCCTACAAATCTCTTGGGACGATACTTGAGCAGACTCTGCCCAGGAAGCAGCGTGAGAGCGGGTGGAATGTGCCCGGAGACCCTTCGGCACAGACTTTCCTCGAACTATGTACGCCGAACCAATGGCCTCCTTGAGCCATCGTGCGATAGTAGTCCGGGAAGCCGCACCCCCACGCTTTGGACCTGAGAACAAAACAAAAAGATGATCCGTCAATCTGAACGGATTGGTGACCTCCAGATAGCGAAGGATCGCCCTCCGGACATCCAACCTCCGCAACTCATGTCTCTGTGGCAGTGACTCATCCTGGATGGGAAAAGCTGGAAGCTCAACCAGCTGATTAAGGTGGAACGCCGAAACCACCTTGGGCAAGAAAGAAGGCACCGTCCGTAAGGAGACTCCAGAGTCAGATATCCGTAAAAACGGTTCCCTACAGGACAACGCCTGTAACTCCGAGACACGTCGCGCTGACGTAATCGCGACAAGGAAAACCACCTTTAACGTAAGATCCTTGAGAGTTGCCCGTTTAATGGGCTCAAAAGGAGACGAGCACAACGCGGAGAGTACCCAATTAAGAATCCAGGACGGACAGGGATGGCGTAGTGGAGGACGAAGATGTTTAGCCCCCCTGAGAAAACGCGCCACATCGGGATGCAGAGCCAAGGAGCCCGTGTGCCCCTTGCCCTTCAGACACCCAAGAGCCGCCACCTGGACCCTCAGGGTACTGTACGATAGGCCTTTAGCCAAGCCGGCCAGAAGAAAAGATAACATATCGGATACAGGAGCCGCGGTAGGATCCACATTGCGCTCCGCGCACCATTATCGAAGACTACCCAGACGCGAACATAAGCCATAGAGGTAGACTGCTTTCTGGCCCGCAACAACGTAGCGACTACCGCATCCGAATAACCTTTCCTCTTCAAGCGCTGCCTTTCAAAAGCCATGCCGCGAGACAGAAGTGATCCACATCCGCCGAACAAACGGGGCCTTGACGGAGGAGGCCCAGAAACCCCTGGAGGCGAAGGGGAGACGCTATCGACAACTGGATGAGGTCTGCGAACCACGGTCGCCGCGGCCATTCTGGCGCTACCAGGATTACACTCGCCGGATGCAATTCGATGCGCCGAAGAATCTTGCCGATCATCGGCCAAGGAGGGAACACGTATAGCAAGACATTCGTCGGCCAAGAAAGGACCAACGCATCGACGCCTTCGGCCCCTCTCTCTCTCCGACGGCTGTAAAACCTGGGCGCCTTGGCATTCTGCCAGGTAGACAGGAGGTCCATATGAGGCGTTCCCCACTTTTGGCAGATGAGATGAAAAGCCTCCGGCGCCAGTTCCCACTCTCCGGGATCCAGATGATGACGGCTGAGAAAATCCGCCTGAACGTTGTCGACTCCAGCAATGTGGGACGCTGCTAGGTCGCTGAGATTGCGCTCTGCCCAAGCTAGCAAGAGCTGCGCCTCTTTTGCCACAAGAGGACTCTCGTTCCCCCCTGACGATTGATGTAGGATACGGTGGTGGCATTGTCTGACAACACTCGAACCGCCTTTCCCCGTAGCAGCGGCAGAAAGGACTGTAGGGCCAGACGCACCGCCCGGGTCTCCAGACGATTGATGGACCACTGAGTCTGGGTCGAGGGCCACCTGCCCTGTACTGACCTGCCCAGGCAGACTGCTCCCCAGCCGAAGAGACTGGCATCCATGGTTACCACCGTCCAGTTGGGCACTAGGAGGGGCAGATGAAACTCCTCCGACACCGGCTTCCAACGGGAAAGCAACGCTGATTGCAAAGGACGCAGATGAGCAAAAGCCCAAGGGACCAATGCTAGAGTTGAAGCCACAGAACCCAAAACCGTCAGATAATCGGAGACCAGTGGTAGCCGAAGAGACAACAATCGACGTACCTGACCCTGAAGCTGGCGAACCCTGTCCATAGACAGGAACACTTTGCCCTTCCTGGTATCGAACAGGGCCCCCAGGTACTCCAGAGACTGAGTGGGAACTAGGTGACTCTTACTGAGGTTCACCACCCATCCCAGGGATTGCAAGAGGGCGAGAACCCTGTTGACTGCCTGCCGGCACTGGGTCTCTGATTTGGCTCGAATCAGCCAATCGTCCAAGTAGGGGTGTACCTTAACTTCAAAAAAGTTCCTTGTTTTTAAAAAACGAAACCAATTAACCCTGACCACTAAAAATCCCAGGGAACCAGGGCTGTGACCAAACCTGCACCATCTACTGGAGACAGAGTAAGACTGAGGGGCTGTGACTGGCACAGGGGCATATATGGCTCCGCCCACAAGTTTTAGTCTGTCTCCATCTACTGGTGCAGAGTCACAACCCAGGTGTCCTGGACTGATCCTGGTACGTACAGGGAACTCTGGGGTGTATACCATCCGGTCCAGGTGATTTACTACTCTTCAGTTTGTCAATCAGGCCTAAGTCTGATTAAAAACATTGTGGGAGTGGAGGTGGACACTTCTCAAGCTGCCCACATTGCTGCCAAGTTCACAGGTAATTTTTACCTGTGACCTTTCCATCCCAGGGACAAAGCATCTGAAGCCATTTGCACATGCTTTTTTTCTGCATGCACTTGTGTAGATTTGAAATAAAATCCGTGTGCATTTTCTTTCCCGACCAAAACACACCCCTTCCTAAAGCACCTAAAACTGGAACAAGGTGGCTACATTTAGCTGAATAAGGAGTGGGCAGTTTTCTAACACCCTTTTCCCCCCTGGGTAAATGGCCTAGGGAAATCACCCCCAGGGTAATGAGCAAACTATACAAGGAGGTACATTATATACAACCTGACAATCTGAACTCCCGGGACCAAGGATTTTGGGAAAGTATGCAGACAAAGGGGTCAGGAGATGACAGTGTGGAAGAGGACAACAGGTTCATAAAGAAAAAAAAGATTCAGAAGAGCCCTCAAGAAGTCATCCATTCAAATTCACTGCTTCAAGATACATTCCAGTGTATCACTGTTACAGAAACTTGAGAAATAGTTTAGATTTTATAACATACGGTGCAAGAAGCAGTCGTATTTAAAGCAGCGCCGGCAGAAGAGCGTGTGGAAGGAATGCAGAGACTGTTCTCGCTGCACAGATTTTGCGCATGGTCCATCAATGTTTGGAGTGCACTGCAAGGGCAGTATATTAGAGTCAGATGCTTCAGTCAGCTCTCTGTATCTGCCAAAATAAGAAGATCATGCTACAACAGATTGTGCAAGAAAACAATTGTCAGATATGTTGTGATAAAAATTTGTAAACAGAAAATCTTCAAACAGATAAAAAAAAAATTATATTACTAATTAGGGATATTATCAGGGATAGAAATCACAGTACTTCGTTCGCTAGACATTGCCCAAGTAAAAAAAAAAATGGTAGCCTGCATTAAAAAAAATATATAGCCTCTCCACAGTATGAAAAATGATCATATATCCAGTGATTTACACAACATAGTAACAGTAATGATGGCAGAAAAAGACCAAATGGAGCATCCAGCGTGCTCAACAAGCTTCTTATGGTAGTATTTGCCATGCTGTGGAGGCTACCTCCATGTTTCTCTCAAAGGTAGCAATTGCTGCTTTGTGAAGTTATTCCCAAGCCTTATGATAACCCTTAAAAAAATGTACTGCTAGCATCATTTTTACTGGGTGATGAGCCTTCTTGAAAATTAAGACAGTGCTGATGTGTTTTGCTTATGGACTTGGCCTTAGAAGCAGTCCTGTGTTTTTTCACTTATGTCTGCGTATTAGTACCCCAGACCGTAAAAGTCAGGGCCCATGTCGTCTGAATTTAATTCCTCTTCCACCCGCCAACCTGCATAAATAAATAAAATTAGTGACATCCAAACCAATTATGTGAACTAAACCCTAATAAAGGGCATGATTTACTAAGGCTTTTCTCCCATTCTGTGACTATGGGAAAAATGCTTAGTAAATGAGGCCCAAGGTTTGTAAGGGACAGTTATATAATAAGTCCGAATCCGACACCAGACTGTCACTGACTGTTCTTCTAGGACTGCAGGGTGTTAGTCCTCATACATGGGTGACCTAATCGGATGGAACCCGGCACGGAAAACTTATGTCAAAGTTTCTGGAACTTTGAAAATAATAAGCATGCCCCACATGCCCTAATCCACATGGGATCCCTCTTCAGTCTTCTAAATGAAAATTGGTTCTTACCTGCTAGTTTTTGTTCCTGTAATACCACAGATCAGTCCAGCAAAGTGGGTTGTGTATCCCTACCAGCAGGTGGAGTCAGAGAACAATTAGAACTTTGGTGAGTAGCCAGGAGTACCTGGTTGTCAGACACCAAACTGTGGCAGGCGAAATCCTGACAGGAATATCCAATTCCCCGGACGCCCGCCTTCTACTGAGGGATGGCCCACGAAAGCGCCTAACACCTCAGGAAGCGATCTTAAATCAAAAAATTAAATTCAAACTAACTAAATAAAAAATATAACTAAAGACTGCAGGTGTGCATCTGTACCACCCGATGGAGTCAGAGAAGTACTGAGGGACTGCAGTTATGTAGCAGTGCCCAAAGTTCTAATTGTTCTCTGACTCCACCTGCTGGTAGGGATACCCAACCCACTTTTCTGGACTGATCGGGGTATGTTCAGGAACGCGGGATATCATGGAGAAACAGCAACCCTGCCTAACATATAGCAACATATATCCCAACAGACAAACCCTTTAAAGTAACTTCCAGATCTATACCTTTCTTTCAACTCTTCTGGGAAGCCACTATCAGGAAAGAGGGAAGAAATTGCTTTGAAGATCATGTCATTTGGGAAATGGCTCTTCAAAACATTTCTGCTGCCTGAAAGAAAAGCAAATGAAGAATCAAATAAAACATTATGCACACCAATAATGCCCATTGCCTTCTCAAAGTGCAATCTCCCAGGGTAGTACTAAGAGTGTGCATACTTATGCAGTAGAAACATGTGTTAAAAAAAAAAAAATACAAAACAGGACCATGCAGTAGCCCTGGATTTGATCAGATGACAGTTAAAAAGAACAATTTCTGAACCGTCCACACTGGGAAAACAAAAACAACTCTAAATGAGAGGAGAGAAATGCTTTTCAGCCTGGTCCTCTCTCTTTTCTCTGGCCCTCTTTTCTCACCTCCACTTTGGTTGCAAGGAGGCGTCTTCTCTTTCCCCTGTGGAAGCCCTTTTGGAAATTGCAGATCAGCTCCAAAGTTTGGGTGGCTATCTCCAGCTGACAGAATAGAGCAATTAACAAAACCATAAGCACAGTTTATTTATTGCATCTGTGACATTGATCTGAAATCTTTAAGCATGTGTTTTGCTCACTCATCACTTCACCTCCTAGTCTATGGAATATTTCTATGAATCTTCTATATGAGCCCAGCAGAAGCATGTATCCCTGCTTAGCAGCTATCTCTATGGCAACTTGATCAAGGTTCACAGAGATCTGGCTAAACCAACTGCTGTGGAGAGTTGAGTGGCCTATGAACTTATATCTCTAGTATATGGCTCAAACGCTGAAAGGGAGTCAACACAGTAACTGGAGAAGAGTCTCAGGTTGCAAGTCTGACACAGTTTGTGTGTGAGAAAACCAAAATGAGCATTTACCTGTTTGAAACGAAGAGTGAGAGAGTATGAGAAAGCCTGAGCGAGCAATAATATGTGTACATGAACAAACTGACCCCAGATGGCATGCCCAGGAGACATGTTCTCAGTTGCCAGGACAGAAGAAAAGTCTTCTCCAGCCACTCCTGCAACCAGCAGGAGATTGTCACAGTAGTGGCAGCTGCATATTGTCCCTTCAGGAGATGTGGATGGGCAGGCTGTCTTCCTCCCCCACATCAAGCAGAACAGTATAATTTTTAATATACACAATGCGAGTACATTGTCGCTGTATATCACTGCTTATTATTTAATAAAGACTTAAAAAAAAAAAAAGAAGGCAGTGAGTACATGTATCCCTGACAGAGGACAAAAAAGCTTTGTGCATAAGCAAAACAAAATCTGGGGGAAAATCCCCTGATTCTTCTGGATCCTGCTCCAGAGGTCTTCCTCCTCCTTCCCAACAGAGGATCCTGGGTACCCCAGGGCTCTGAGGGCCTTCGATCAGGTGGGGGCAGGACAGCATCCCGTAAGTCGCGGCGGCAAAGGTAAACACAATGGCCGCCATTCCTACCAAAATCGGGAAGACATTATCGGACTGCTCGGCTTCCCCCACACTACCCGCGGAGGATCACTGCCTGTCCAAGGTCCCCATGCACTCAAGCTGCCACCCCTCCCCCCCTGGAGATGCAGCAGAAGCAAGGGCTGGCAAGGGAGAGATACGCAGCATGGCAGCAAAAACCTCAGAAGCCTTTTTTCTTTTTTTAAACAAACATTCCCCCGAGCCAACCTCGCCGCTAGCAACTGATTTCATGCGTGCCCAACGTCCCCACAGAACACTGCAAAAACCCAAAACACCCGACCGGCACAACACAAGCAGAGAAAGAAACAAAACAGAGGCCCTTTCTTTTCTTTTTAAACTTTATACTTGGCAGCTGCAGGTTCCGGCTGTCCACCTGAGGAGGGAGGAGAGGGAACTAGTCCCACCAGTTATCTCCCTCCTCAGCGAGTGAAGGATCTGGACAGACCCAGGGGTTTCCATCCCCTCCTGCTCCTCCACCTGAAAGGATGGCCCCACCAGGACCTACTGACCTTCAGGGAGGGCTAATAGGAATCCTAAACCTAACACTTACTTCTAAAATCTTTTTTTTCTCCTCAGGCTGCAGGATTTGTACCACCTTCCATCTGCTGGAGACAGATAAATACTGAGGGACTACAGGTGGCACACCAGCTTAAGTGACAGTGTCAGTAAAACTTTCGCTGTCTCCCTCTGCTGGAAGGGAGGCAAAACCCGTGACTGATCTGGGTATGTACAGGGAATGCAGGTCGCGCGGTCCTCGTGTGTGCTGCACTCCACGGCACCAAGGGAGGCTGCACTTTTTGCTGCAGGGTCGCTTCAGGGGCTTCGTAGTATTAGCTGGCACATCCCCATGCATCGAGACAGATTCTGATGCTTCTTTGGCTTCCTTCGCTGCTCGGCACGGCCTTTCCCCAGTGCTGAGACAGATGACGAAGAACCAGACGTCCTCGGCCTGGAGGAGCCTGATGATGGCCGATCTACGACATCCCTATCAGCCGATAGCACCAAAGGATTCGACGGTACTGCTAATGTCGAGGGCTCAGTCTCCATTGGTGCGGCTCCGTGGTCCTTCAATGCAGATGTCACTGATGCCGATGGCTTGGTCTTCTTCGACCCGAAGAAGCACTCCATCTTACAAAGATGAAGACAACGTCATTTTAGGATCATCTGGGCTCATTTGCGGCAACCCCAGATACCATGCGATACCCCCAGGCAGAAGATACATTCATCATGGGGGTCTGTGATGGACATTGTTCTCAGCCACAGAGGGTATCACTTAAAACCAGACGTGACCATGACGGGACAAAAATGGGAAGCAAGATCAAAATCAATGGCAACGGGCGACGTTGGGCAAGTGTCGATGGCTGGAGGGCACCGATGCACCACCACTGCAGGAAATCAACCACAAAAGGAAACGTACCAAGAAATGTCGAAAACCCTTACTAGGAATACTACAGGGAGGACAGAGAGGGACCCAATGTTGAATGCAGTGAAAAAAAAAATGAGAAATTTGAAAAAAGTGGAAAATTTTCCAAAAGAGACTAAAAAGCCAAAGTGAGCTATTCAAAACTGCCTCCCAAACAGGATTGATGTTTTAACCCAGCTTGACTGGGTTGTATGAAAGAAAAATTGGTTTACCTGCTAATTTTCGTTCCTATAGTACCATGGATCAGCCCAGACTACTGGGTTATACCTCCCTTCCAGCAGATGGAGACAGAGAAAAACTTGAAGGACACCCCTGTAAGTAGGATACGCTACCTGCAGCCCCTTCAGTATAAACAATATCAAAGCAGAATTAAAGTGGTAACAGGAATCCAAAAATTTAAATGGTTAAACCAAATTTAGGAGACTCAACTATGTACAAAATGTGAACTCTTCATCCTGCTATAGTATGACAGGAAAAAAAATCTGTTGAGCAGAATCAAAAAACTGGACAGCCATCTGGGCTGATCCGTGGTACTACAGGAACGAAAATTAGCAGGTAGGAACCAATTTTCCTTTCCCTGTACGTACCTGGATCAGCCCAGACTGCTGTGATGTACCCAAGCCGCCTTACATGGGGTGGGACTTAGAAAGCCCCGCTCGAAGCACACCGCTGCCAAAACTCTCAGAGTTGGGAGCCCGAACATCCAAACATTAATGCCGAGCAAAGGTATGCAAAGATTTCCAGGTTGCCACCCTACAGATCTCCTGAGGGGAAATCAACTTTCTGCCCAGGATGCCGCCTGAGAATGGAGCGAATGAGCCTCAAGAACTGCTCGCCCGTGACATATGTATGCTGAAGCAATAGCATCCTTCAACCACCGGGCAATAGTAGCCTTAGAAGCTTTATGCCCTTTCCTGGGACCGCTCCACAAGACAAAAAGGTGATCCGACAGACGAAAACCATTAGTGATCTCCAAGTAACGCATCAGCGCCCGCCTGACATCCAAATGCTTCAAATTCACAAGCATGTGGAGAATTCTGATCCAAATCCGGGAACGCAGGCCCATCCACTGCAACTCAACGGACTGGTTCACTTGAAAAGCTGATACAACCTTAGGCAGAAAGGACGGCATAGTTCTAAGAAAAACGCCAAAGTCTGAAAACTGAAGAAAAGGTTCACGACAAGATAGGGCCTGAATTTCCAAAATTCTCCGAGCCGAGCAGATAGCTACCAAAAACACCGTTTTGAGCGTAAGGTCCTTCCGAGTGACGCACCTGAGCGGTTCAAAAGGAAGTTAACGTCCTAAGGACCAAATTCAAACTCCAGGATAGACAAACAGCTGGACGTGGTGGATGCAAATGCTTAGCACCCCGAAGGAAATGAACCACATCCGGATGAGCCGCTAACGCTACCACTTGAACTCGGAGAGAACTGAAAGCTAGCCCTTTTGCCAAACCCTCTTGCAAGAAGGCTAGAATGTGGACTATCAAGGCCCGCCTAGGGGAAACATTCAACCTACTACACCAAGAGTCAAAAAACTTCCAGACTCGGACATATGTAAGAGGTGGAAGTTTTGTGAGCCCGTAAAAGAGTGGAAATCACCGAATCCAGATACCCCTTCTTTCTCAACTGCCGCCTCTCATAAGCCAAGCCGCTAGACAAAAGCAATCTACCTGGTCGAAAAATACTGGACCCTGCTGCAGGAGATTCGGAAGATGACCCAGACGGAGCGGCCCATCTATCCTTCAAGACCTTGCCTACCAGAGGCCAAGGAGGGAATGCGTAGAGCAGAATGTCGCGAGGCCATGGGAGGACAAGAGTGTCCACACCTTCCGCTCCGTGCTGTCTTCTGCGACTGAAGAAGTGCAGCGCCTTGTCCCTCGAGTCGCTAGTAGATCCAAACGGGGAATCCCCCAGCGATGAGATATCAATGCGAACGCCTCAGACAGCTCCCATTCTCAGGGATCCAATCTCTGACGGCTCAGAAAATCCGCCTGTACGTTGTCTACCCACCCCGGCAATGTGTGAAGCCGCTATCCTGAGCAGATTAGTTTCTGCCCAGGCCATGAGCTTGCCGCCTCCACCGCTACGGGGCGGCTCTTTGTGCCTCCCTGCCGGTTGATATATGCTACCATCATTGCGTTGTCGGAGAGCACTCTCACCGACCGATGATGAACCAGAGGCAAGAACTTCTGCAGGGCCAAGTGGACTGCCCTGGTCTCGAGACGACTGATGGACCATTGCGCTTCTGCTGCATCCATTGGCCTTGGGCAGCCTAAGATTGGCAAACTGCCCCCCAGCTGGAATGACTGGCATCCGTCGTCCCCCTCTGGTTCTATTTTGTTGGTTTTCGGAACTGGGGCCATGATTAAGAGGGACGGCCGGGGGCATTCGTATTGTGCCGCTAAAGGTGAAATTCTTGGACCGGCGCAAGACGAACCAAAGCAAAAGCATTTGCCAAGAATGTTTTCATTAATCAAGAACGAAAGTCGGAGGTTCGAAGGGAAGAGTCAAGGAGTGGACCCGCCATGCCTCATTTCAATGATTTTTGCCCGCTCTGACCCTGTCCTGGTCCATCTCGGCTGGTCCTGCAGTTACAAAAGGACTGAGACCAAGGCTGAGACCTCCCCGAAGTCTGTCACTGGCCAGCCCTTGGAAAGCTGCTCTGGTGGAACCATCTTTGGTTCCGAAAGCGTGAGCAAACAAGGTTGAAAACCCCTAGAGGTCTTGGGTCTATCCTCCGGTAACTTATACACCTTGTTATCTCTGACCACCTTTGAACCAAATGGTGACAAAGAACCTCTGACTTCGCCCTGATAAGCCAGTTGTCCAGATACAGATGCACCAAAATCCCTTCCTTCCGGAATGCCACTGCCACCACCATCACCACCTTGGTGAAGATGCGTGGTGCCCTGGCCAATCCGAAAAAAAGGGCCTGAATCTGAAAATTTTGCCCCAGAATCGTGAATTGCAGGAAACGCTGCAAGGCTTGGTGAATGGGGATGCGCAGATAGGCCTCTGTGAGATCCAGAGATGCCATAAATTCCCCTTTGCGGACCACTGCAATCACCGACCTTAAGGTTTCCATCTGAAAACGCGAAGCCTTTAGTGCTGCATTTACTTTCTTTAGATCTAAAATTGGGCAGAAAGTCCCTTCCTTCTTAGGGACCACAAAGTAAATGGAATATCTTCCCCTGCGAACCTCTTCACGGGGAGCCAGATTCACTGCCCCCAGGCATCACAGTCAGTCCAGCGTCTCTCAAACCGCTACTTGTTTGTTCAAGGAGCCGGACAGGGAAGGTAGAAAGAAATCACGGATGAGACAAGCAAATTCTAAAGCGTAGCCATCCTCTACCATGCTGGCCCACTCCTCATAAAACCGCGACAGGCAACTCCTATAACAGGAATGAAGGAGTGGATCAGCTTTGCCTCATTGCGAGGACTTGAGCCCGGATGCACTCCCCCACCCCCTGCGGCGCCTCGGAATGGCCTTCAGGCACCCCAAAAGGATTGACTCCAGGACTGTCCCCAAAGGGGAAATTGCCTTTGAGGCCCAGCCACAGCTCTTGCCGGATGAGTCCTTCCATCTACCCAAAAACAGGAACGTACCTAAAAAAGCTTCTTGCTGTTAGGTCCTTAGGTTACCGGAGGATAAGCCTTATTATCCCCAAGAGACTACATCAACTGCTTGAGGTCCTCATCAAATAAGAGTCGACCCTTGAAAGGCAGTGAGCCTAGCTGCGCCTTGAAGGAGACGTCTGCCGCCCAGTTACATAGCCAGAGCAATCTTCTGGCGAAAACCACAGATGCCATAATCCGAGATGAGGTACGAACAAATCATACAGAGCATCTACTCTATAGGCCACCGCCGCTTCAACTCTCTCAGCCCTGTCTGCCTCCTCACCCAAGCTAAGCAGGCTTTCTTGCATCTGCTGCACCCAGCGGAGACAAGCACGTTGCATAAAACTAGTACAGACAGCAGCATGCAAACCCAGAGCCAAGACCTCAAAATTCCTCTTGAGGTGCACTTCCAACTTACGATCCTGAATGTCCTTCAACGCCACAGAGCCTACCACAGGGATAGTTGTCCTCTTAGTAACCGCCGAAACCACAGCATCGACCTTAGGGAGTGCAAAACGTTCCAATCCCTGTTCAGGCAATGGATAAAGTTTCGCCATGGCCCTTCCCACATTTAATCCAGAATCAGTTCTCCATTCTGCTTCCATCAGCTTCTTTATTGACTTGTGATACTGGAAGGCCATCGGAGGACCCCACATCCCAGCCAAGACCTGATCTGCCCCCTCCAAATCAGGGTCCTCCTAGGGAATCTAAAGCTCCAGAACTTGAAAGGCCAAAAGGTAGCAAAGCATCAAGCTCTTCTCTTCTAAAAAAAGCATACTATTTCAGGTCATTCCCTTCGGGGACTGGGGCTGACGGATCATCCCCTTGCCCTGCACCTCCAGCCACCGGGTCCACCAGATCTACCGGAACATCCAGGTCAGGAACCTCCACTACCCCCATGGGAGCCTCACCAGACTCATCCTTCCCTGGGCCAGAACCCAAGGAGGAACCCAGCAACCTCTGAACTGGTGAAACCTGTTGTCTCCCAGAACTATACTCCCCTCAGCTGACTGGGCCAGCCGGGACCGCGAGTCCCTAGCCGCACAAGCTGCTTGGCCAGGTAAGCCTCATGCAGCTACAACAGAAAATCTGTAGAAAAAGGCTTAAAAGCTCCAGACCCCACAGGGAAAAAGCCAGAACCTGGCAGCCTGGGGCCCCCTTCCTCCTCAAAATCCCCGATTGTGCCCGGAGCTCAAACGGGCCGGAAACAAGAATGGGAGAGACCCCTCCCCGGCAGCGCAGGAACGGCTGAAGCGAATCCAAGATGTCCACCGTTCCCGTGCTGATTGGGAAAGGATCAGCACCTCGGAATGATGCCAAAATAGAAGCAGGGGACTTCCGAGGCTGCTTTGCGACTGGGGGGTGATTGGACAAGCTCTCCCCGCCTCAGATCACCCGGCGCACAACCCAAACCAACTCAGCCATGACCACGTCAAGCCGCATGCACGGCATGCCGAGCCACAGCCCATCGCACACGGGGAGAAGCCGATTGCCACACAAGCAGGGAAAATCAAGAACAAAATAAACCTACTTCAGCCACCTGAAACCACGAAGAGGAAGCCACCTGCACAGCCAAGCCATGCAACTGATTCAGATTCTGTTCCTTTTCTTTTTAAACTTTACTGAAACTCCCAAACTGAGGCACACATTCTACAAAAAGAATAGTCTGCCTCAGCACAAAAGATTATCTGGAGCCTGCAGTCTCCTGAGCAGCCTCGTGAAGGGGAGGGATCTGGACCACCAGATTTACACTCCACGGGCGGACGGTACAAGCACACACAAGGGTCACTAACACCCGGCTCGTCCACCTCAACCACACAGGGAAGAACCCACCAGGATTCAAAAAGCCCCTGGGAGGAAGGCGCAAAAAGAAAAAAAAATTGCCCAGACTGCAGAACTGCAGGATTTGCACCCATCTACCATCTTGCTGGAGACAGAGAATATACTGAGGAACTGCAGGTAGCACATGTGGTTAAGTAGCAGTGTCAGCATAACTCTCTCTGCCCCCATCCGCTGGAAAGGAGACAAAACCCAGGAGGCTGGACTGATCTGGGTACGTACAGGGAATGCTCACTCACCTGAACTAATTGATTTGACATATTTTGGGGGTAATTTTCAAAAAGAATGCCTAAAAAAAAAAAAAAAAAAAGGCAAAAACATGTGCAAGTTAAACCAAAGTTTCAAAAGAGTACTTGCCCATGCAAGTCTGCTTTGAAAACAATCCCACCAAATCTACCTATACACATTTATGCCTGCTAAATGTGAACAGAACTTTTCCTGGAAAATTTACTACAATTTAGGAACGGACTGGGAGAGAAATTTCCTGCCCCCTACCCTAACCTCCCGTCCCCTTCCCCTCTCCTCACCACCCTCAAACCTTTTTTTTTTGTTTTTTACCTTTTATTTTTCAAGTTACTTCAGGGCCAGGCGAGGCTCCGGACAGCGAGGAATAGTGCTGTTCCGGCCCGGCCCGCCCCGCCCCGCTCCACCCCCGACTGCCCCCTTTTGAGGCCCTGGCACTTACTCGCGTCCTGAGGTTTATGCGAGTGGCCAGGCCCATTTGAAAATGGGCCTGGCGCACATAAGGCCCGGGATTTACGTGCCTGGGTTTTAAAATCCGGCCATAAGCTTGCACTTATATTTATTTATTTTATTTATTTTGAATTTTTATATACCGATATTCCTATAAAGGATATAGATCACACCGGTTTACAAAGAACTTAACTTTCGCTAGGAGGCGATACAATAAACGGTGCATATAAACCATTGAACATTTTAGAAACAATTGGAATTAAGGAACAACAGCAAGCCTATAGCCACAATAAATAAATTGTGAGTCAATCATAAATAAAATAAATAAATAAGATTAAAAAAAAAAAATAAAATAAAATAATAATAATAATAATAAAATGAATAGTTAAAGTCTTGTATTCATGTTTTAGGATCTGCATCTAGGAGAACCAAGGTTTTCAGGGAAAGTTTGATTAAACAGGGAAAGTTTGATTATATAGAGAACTCTACTTTTTTTTTGATCAATGCTCTCTTTCTCTCTTTCATATTTAAACCTTGAGCCATCCTACCACATAAACCTCCTCATACACACCATTATTTAAAAATCTACCTTCTGCAGCACTTCGTTTCCTCTTCCGAGTGACGGGCCCTTCCTTTGCCAACTCTTCTTTACCGTCTCCTGAATCATGGTGGTCATCCTGCTCGTCGTCAGAGTATTGGTTCAAAGAGTCCACCAGCTCCAAGAAGGTGGCGTCATCAAGTAGTCCAGTGCCTGGAACAAAACCCAAAATATATTTCTGAATACAGGACAATTTTCTCCGATTCTCAGAGGATATCATTGGTGGTTAAAGATCTGACCATTTTACCAAAGGCTTGGAGAGATTAGATGGCCTATCAACTGCTGAATACAACCGAAACCTTCAAAATGTAGAAAGCAAAAGCTGAAAATCTTGGATGTAATTATTCATTCAAAACTCCAGACTAAAGGCACACTGGGTAAAATCCTGCTATGAAAGACATATACTGGTCAGCCAAAGAAGAGAAAGGCAGCGCACCTGCACGCTTGGTACAGCACATGGGAGGAAACAAGAGGGAAAAATGGATGTAGTGCATGAAGGCTTTCATTGATGACAGCTGGAAGGAATGTAATAAAGAAAGAAACCTAACAGAAGGTGGTGAACAAAACAGAAGTCAAATCCCTGTTTTAAAAAACAAAAAGAAACATAAAAAAAAAAGCAGTTACCTAATTTCAAGTCACTGTTTCTCCCAACAGAGAATGATTGCCCAAATTTGAACACTCGCTCTTGGTCATGTACCCGTGCACTTGTGGACACAGGGAGCGGAGGATCCAGCTCTGTGAAGAGAGGTCAAAGGTGAGAGCAAAGTAAAACAGCAACCAAATTTTTTATCGCTCACTCCGATTTCAAAGTCAGAACACAACAAATGAAAGCCCCTGTACAGAGAAATGCCTATACATTAAGGTGCTCCACAGCTCATGTCACTTAACTGCTCAGGGGGGGAACTCACTCTTTTTCTCTTCACTATGCACATATATTGTTGGGAACACTTTTCTGCTCAAGTGAATCCTTTGTACGCTACTGGCAATGGCCCTACATCATATAAAATCAGAATAACTGTAAAACTGCAACCTCATGAATGGCACATGGAGGAGCAATGCCGTGGAACAAGGTCGATGACAAAAAGGAGATTTACCTTCTTCCCCATGAACCTTCCCATCATAGTTATTAATAAGTTCTTCGATAAAGGTTTCATCTTCCTCTCTGACCTCATCTCCCATATATGGGATGTTACACAAAACAGTTTCATCTTCCACCTGCAAGTGTGAGACGGTTTAGAAACTTAAAATGGCAAAAAGGAGCTGATTGATGGCTTTCTGGATCACTTAAGATGTTTCAGTGTGACTTGCCATGAGAAGCAGTGAACTAGTGGTTAAAGCAAAGAGCTGAGAACCCAGGAAACCAGGGATGCAAGGAGAAATTACTACTTACTTGATAATTTTCTTTCCTTTAGTAAAGGGTAGATCAATCCCGAGTGGGTTATGCACCTCTGCCAGCAGATGGAGCAAAAGCTGACATCACGGCCATATAGTCCCGCCCCAACATCAGCCCGCCAGTATTCCCTGGAAAAGCCAAACTGCGGACAAATTGATTATACTTGAACATTATTATCCACAGGTAAATATTAATGTTTCTCAACCAACAGGAACACTGAACTTAGTCAAAGAAAGGAACATTAGCAAACTAAAGGCTAGAGAAGTCACTTACCAGTTGATAACGAAGAGCAGGAATCACACTCTACATAGCTTGCTCTAAGAAAGGCTAATCACAAATTCAAGCACCGGCAGCCGAGGGCAGGTCTGGGATTGACTTACCCCCTTCACTAAAGGAAAGGAAATGATCAGATAAGTAGTAATTTCTCCTTCCTTAGCGTTCAGGGAGGTCGATACCAATGAGTGGGATGTACCAAAGCTAATTTCGAAAAGGCTGGAAGGCTGCCAGCGGTCCAGACAATATTGCCCGTGAAAAGGCGGCATCCTCCCTATACCTAACATCAAAGTGATAATGTTTAAGAACATAAGAAAATGCCATACTGGGTCAGACCAAGGGTCCATCAAGCCCAGCATCCTGTTTCCAACAGTGGCCAATCCAGGCCATAAGAACCTGGCAAGTACCCAAAAACTAAGTCTATTCCATGTTACCATTGCTAATGGCAGTTTGCAGAAGGAGAGCAAAAATGACCATGTTGCCACTCGTCAAATTTCAACACGCAACAAAGTTTCACCCACAATACCACCGGAACCTACGTGGAATGCAGTCTATTCCGTCTCGGTAAGGCAACTTCAGCAGCCACCTAGGCTGTCGTAACGACTTCCTTAACTCAGTGGGCAATCATTGCCTGTATCGCTGGAGCTCTTTACTTACCTCCACCATAGAGCACGAATAGGCGATCAGACTTCCAAACAGCCTTAATCACCTAACACCGCCGTAAAGGACGCTTGATGATGAAGGAACACAAAAGGCAGTACTCATCTTCATCTCTGTCCCTGTCCAAGGCAGGCAGATAAATGGACTGATTCAAATAAAACTCTGAAACCACTTTAGGCAAAAAAAAAAAAAAAGAGGGCACCATCCAAAGTTGAATCGCACCCAGAGTCATATGGAGAAGGTTCACAGCAGAAGAGAGTCTGCAGATTAGGGACCAGACATGCCGATTAGATTACTAACAGAAATCCTGTCTTTAAGGTAAGCAGCAGCAACAAGGAAAGAGTATGCAGCAATAGAAAAGTCAGACCTGCCTAAAACTTGAGGATCAAATTAAGAAACCAAGAAGCACCAGAAGCCACAATGGGGAGTGAAGATATTTAACTCCATGCAAGAAATATGACACGTCCGGATGGAAAGACAAAGGTTCTCCAAATCACTCTTCCCCTATAAGAAGCTAGGGCTGCGACTTGACCTTCAAGGTGCTATAAGGACCAAATACTTAAGCAAGTTGTCCTGTAAAAATTCCAAAATCAAAGGAATATCTACCTTGAGCGGTTAAGTACTTTGCTTAGAACAACAGGCCTTCAGACCCTCCAAACTCTAACCTAGGCTAGAGAAGTAGAAAATTTCCAGGTCTGAAGAAAAGTGGAAGTTACAGCAGATGAAAAACCCCACTTCAACAACAGAGCCCTTGCAATGGCCAAACCATAAGACAGAAGTGACCCAGATCCTCTTGCAGAATGAGCCCCTGATGTAAAGCTCCGTCCGAAATGGTAGCCCAAGGGGACTGGCCACCAGATGTCTCTGGAGATCGGCATACCACAGCCTTCAACCCAATCTGGAATCAGTAAAAGGATGGTGTTGGTTGACTTGTAAACCTTCTGGACCAGACTGCCTATCAGAGACCTAGAGGAAACACATACAGCAGGTTGCCGCATGGCCACTCCTGAAAAAAGCATTGATGTCCATCGCTTTTGGGTCCCGCCTGCAACTGAAGAAGTGTGGAAGCTTTGCATAGTTGAAGCTCGCCAACTAGCCTACATCTGATAGGCCCCAGCGGTTCACCAGGAGCAGAAAAGCCTTGTCCACCAGCTCCCATTCTCCTAGGTCCAAGTTTCTCCTGATGAGGAAATCTGCTCTGAAGTTGTTCTTTCCAGCTATGAGAAGGAAGATATGCTTAGGAGAAGCTGATCTGCAAATTGCTAGCACGTCAACCTAACTGCTTGTGCTTCCCATTTATTGATGTTCCACTGCCGCTCTGCTGCATTCCAGCACCAAGTACTGACAGTGAGCCCTCCTAGTCCCAGAGGTTCACAACTGTCATGAGTACCAACTAATCCGGCATTGTCAGAGAAATTCCTTTCCTAAGATGACCTGCCTGCAACCACTAATCCAATTGGGATCTCACCTCGAATGGGAGGAACAGCCTCACTGCATAGTTCTTTGACTGCAGACTCCAACAGGAGATCAACAGGTTCTGAAGAGGGTGCATATAAGCCCTCTCCGAGGGAACCAATTCTAATGCAGCAGCCATCAACTCCCAGACCTGGTAAGACACACAGTTGAACAAACAGGTTTCTGCAGGGATCGAACTCGTAGCATCAACGTGTGGAATCGAGACTGCAGCAGGAACACTCTGCCCTGCCTTGTACTGAACCGAACTTCAAGGTACTCCAGGATCTGAGATGGCTGCAGATCATTCTAGGCCAGATTCACCCCTGAGCAAGGAACCACACTGCAGGAAGCATGAAGGTTCTCTTCTGCGGTTTTGGTTCAAATCAACTAGTCGTCCAGATAGGGGTGAACTAGAATGCCCTTCTAGCGGAGAGCCACTGCTGCCACCACCATGATCTAGGAAAAAAGGTCCAGGGAGCTGTGGCTAGCCCGAAAGGCAAGGCCTGAAAACTGGTAAGGATGATCCAGAACAGCAAAATAGACCTCTGAAGTTCCCAACGGATGGGAATATGCATCCAGTATAGGCCAAAATGACCCTTCTTTCTTGGGCATGACCAAATAAATGGAATAACGGGTCATATATCTCTATGATTCGAGAACAGGAATCACTGCTTTCAGGTTCAACCTCCATAGTAATGTCACTTCCAGTTCTACCCTCTGCTGAGGGAAGTTAGAGAGACCATGAAGGCATCCGGAGGAATGCAAAGAAATTCTAGAGCACACCTGTCCCAAAAAGCTTTGAGAACGCATTAATCGGAAGTAATCTGGACCCACCTGTGGTAAACAAGGGATAGACACCTCCTATCCCCTGAACCAACAGGTGAGCCTGCCAACCTACACTGGCAGACCAAGGGGCTTCACCTCCGGAGTCTGTAACCTTTCGAGGTCCTCGGGGGCAAAAGAACTGAGATCTGTGGAAGGGATGGGACCTCTGGGAAGAACCTCCTCTATAAGGCTGAAATTTCCTCAAATGCTTTGCTTTAGGATAGTCTCAATCCTCCAATCCTGAGCATCCCCTTCAGTGCCGCACCTCCTTCTACCGGGATGGTGGTATGGTTCGTGACAGAACACACCAAGGCATCCACCCTAAGGAAACACAACCACTCTCTGGTCTGCATATCCAAGAGGTATAAACCCACCAAAACGAGTCCTCTTTTAAAAGATGCCCCAGTGCATTCCATTCCAGAAGACAACTCCTGGAGTGCAACCCAGAGGGGAAAGAAACAAGAAGCTTTGAGTAGGGTGACCAAAATAGGAACTTTCTTCTGCCTTCTCAAGATTTCAGTCCCAGCCGCTCAGAGGGTCTTCAATGCATGAGGGACCAAACTTAGCAACTCATCTCTAAGAAAGAAACAAAGTAGAGTTCGATTTGGCTCCAAAGGTGGGGAAATGTACCCCATCACCATCAACATCATTGGTATTGTTTTGATTCATCTGCATTTGAGTTTACACAGGCCGCACCCCGTCATGGTGCTTGGCCATGGAGTCAGGCGGAGGAGGACTTGGAACGCACAGACCAACCTTAGTAGGAACTGGCGATTCAGAAGATTAGTCCTGTGGGAAAGTCTACGAACCCTGGAAGAAATCTACCTGAAGAGAGGATGGGTCCATTCCAGGCCCCACAGGACTGAACCCGACATCCTAAGAACTAGCAGCTTGTGACGACTCAGCCTGTGGATCAACCAAAGGGGAGGATACCCTCTTTGTGTCACCCTCAATACCAGTCCCCACAGACCACGAAGATGGACCATAACCAACAAAACCAGAAGAGGGTAAAACGCCCCGAGCACCTAGGCAGCGCTGATACAGGCCTGAAGTGGCATGCAACACAATAGATAAGCGCTTAAGCTTCCTTGCCACAAACACGATAGCTGTAAGCATGAGAAAGGTGAAAGCTCACACCTGGAATACACGCACGTATATGCACCTAGACCGCATGCCCAACTAGATGCCCAATCTGGCCCGTAAACTAAGATGCCTATGCAGGATGCACAAATGGATGCACAGGCACGCGTTGAGCAGCCCACAGCAGAAAAAATACATGCAAAGACCTTGCAGCCTACCATGCGCTCAAAAAAGGAGAAGCCTCCGAGCAGGGCCTAACCAAATGGCTGCTCAACCTGCCATGCTGCAGCTCATGGAACTCCACAGAGACGTGAACGAACTAGCCTATGATTTTTCTCTAATTTTTTTTTTTTTTTTTTAAATAAGAAAAATGTTCATAAGGTTCTTATGGCCTGGATTGGCCACTGTTGGAACAGGATGCTGGGCTTGATAGACCCTTGTTCTGACCCAGTATGACATATTCTTATGTCCACCTAAGCCCAGCCCTTCTTGGCTGAGAGTGGGAAAGGGTCCCGGCTACAGTGGGAGAGAGCTAAACTCTCACCAGCGAGCCTCTCTCGGCCTGCAACCGTTAATCACAATTTAGATCCAGGCCCCTCATAGCTACCAGACTGAAGCACTCAGAGAGGGGCTGCATGGTATCCCTCAGGAGGCAAGCGGTGCTATATCCATTACATCCCAAAAAAGACGTCAAAGTTGGGTACACAAATGGGCACGCAGGAGCACGCTAATACCCACAGTGAAAAAAGGCGCAAAATCACCTCGCAGCCTATGGCGCATCAAAGGAAAAAAACCTGGAAACAGGGCCTAGCCAAATGCCTGCTCAACTCACCATGGTTGCACTACCTCCTCAGCTCAAAACTCTCCAGAGATGTGAGCGGGACAGGCAGACTCCAAGGTACAGACCCTTGCTCCTGCTTTCCTCTCACTGCTGTATTTTTTTTTTTTTTTTATAAAGCAAAAAAAAAAAAACCCCTCAACAACTTTACTTGTTCTCGGCCTTCCTTGGCTGCGAGCAGAAACAGGTCCCAGCTATGGGGAAAGAGGGCTAAAGCCTTCACCGCCAATCCTCTCTCGGCTTGCAACTGCTATTGGAATTTCTGGTCTACGACAGTCAAGGCAATTGGAGTGAGGGAGGGACCGCACAGTATCCCCTCAGGAGGCAAGCGGTACTATATAGACGTCTCGTCTTATTATCTACTTTCGATTCCTTCTTTTTTTTTTTTTTTTTTTTACTCACAGGCAATCCCCGAAGGGAAATGCCAGTCCACTATCTGCTGCACACAGAGAATACTGGCGGGCTATATAGCCATGTCAGCTTTTGCTCCATCTCCATCTGCTGGCATAACACACTCATTGGGACTGACCTACCCTAACACTAAGGAATCCTATTTTCCCTGCTGACACTCCCTTGTGACCTTGGGCAAGACACACTGGGGTCAATATTCAAAAGTGGGGAAGGGCCAATTATAACAGTTTAGTGCCCATAGGCAGAGTTGAAGAATAAGGTGTGAGCAATCCCTGAGAGTGAAAAGTAGGGGGATTTCCCTTCCCTCCCAACCCCCTTCCCCAAAGTCCCAAAATACTACAGCAGTGCTCCTTTGAAGTGGACTGCTACAGCAGGCTCCTCCCTGGCACAGCTGCACTCTTCTTTGGCCTGCTGATTTGGCTCTCTAGTCAACTGCCTATGTTACCTATCCCTAAATCTGGGTCTGAGCTGGATAACGTAGAATTTATCCAGCTAATTGTCAACTCTGAATATTGAGGGGAGTTATCCAGTAAGGGTTTAGATGGATTTAAAAAAAGGAGGCATTACAAGGGCTTTCTGGGTCAGGGTAAAGATATCCAGCTAAGACAGGAAAATTGGTTCTTACCTGCTAATTTTCGTTCCTGTAGAACCATGGATCAGTCCAGGACAGCTGGGTTTTGCCTCCCCTCCAGCAGATGGAGACAGAAAACGACTTCGCGGACTCTGTCCTATACCCCTGAGGTGCCACCTAGTGTCTGTTAGTATTATACTGTACCCAAGCAGAAATTATATAAACCATAATGGCAACCAGAAAACCACTTCCCCCTGAAGAGCAGAGGAAATGAAAACACCTGAAACTTCATGAATGAACGAAAACATGTCCAAATCTTTTCCCTAAAAAAAGGGGGGCAGACAATAAAAACTGGCAGAAAAATTGATCAACTACCGGCAGAGCGGACTCTCCATTTCCCCCCTGGGCAGGCATCTGGATTGATCCGTGGTACTACAGGAACGAAAATTAGCAGGTAAGAACCAATTTTCCTTTCCCTGTACGTACCCGGATCAGCCCAGACTGCTGGGATGTACCAAAGCTTTCCTAACCAGGGTGGGACTGAGAGAGTCCCGCTCGGAGTACACTGGCTCCAAAAGAACCGGGTTCTGGGGCCCAGACACCCAGTCGTTAATGTCTGGCAAAGGTATGCAGAGACTTCCAGGTAGCAGCCCTGCAAATTTCCTGTGGCGACATCTGCTGACATTCAGCCCAAGAAGCCGCCTGTCACCGAGTAGAGTGAGCCTTAAGACCAGACAGAATCGGGCGACCCTGAACCAGGTAAGCCAACACTATAGCCTCCTTCAACAGCATGTGATGGTGGCCCTGGAAGCCTTCTGCCCCTTTCTGGGTACACGCCATAGCACGAAAAGATGATCCGAGAGCCAGAAACTGTTGGTTATCTCCAAGTAACGCAATAACACTCTTCACGTCCAACTTCCGCAAATCCTTAGACTCTGCAGAGGAAAAATTTAAACCTGCGAATGAAGGGAGTTCCACGGACTGGTTCAAACGAAAAGAGGATACGACCTTCGGAAGAAAGGAGGGAACTGTTCTCAAGGAAACTCCTGCAGACACCCACCTCGCAGATGATATAACCAGAAAAACTGTCTTCAAGGTCAGATCCTTCAGTGTTACTTGCTTCAAAGGCTCAAAGGGGGCATTACAAAGTGCCCTCAACACCAAATTCAACTTCCACGAGGGACAAGGGGCTCTTAACTGGAGGAAGCAGATGCCTAGCTCCTCTTAAAAAAAAAGTGCCACATCCGGATGAGAGGCTAAAGCAACCCCTTGCACCTTTCCTCGAAAACAGCCAAGGGCCGCCACCTGCACCCGCAGAGAACTGAAGGCCAACCTTTGGCTAAGCCTGCCTATAAGAAATCCAGGACCTCTGGAATTGACACCCTGGACGGCTGTACGTGGTGGTCTATGCACCAGGACTCAAACACTCCCCAAACTCTAACGTACAGCCATAGAGGTAGACGTTTTATGGGAACGGAAGAGCGTGGTCACCACCGCATTCGAGTAACCCTTACTCCTCAACCTACACCTCTCATAAGCCATGCCGCTAGACAAAAGCGATCTGCCTCTGCGAAATAAACGGGGCCCTGACGCAATAGAGTCTGAGACGGACGAAACCTCAGAGGGCTGTCTACCACCAGATTCAAGAGGTCCGCAAACCACGGGCGCCTCGGCCACTCCAGAGCCACCAGAATCACCCTGCCTGCATGCCCCTTGATGCGGTGTAGAACCTTTCCGACCAACGGCCACGGTGGGAAGACATACAGCAGAATGTCCTTTTCCCAGGGTAGGACCAACGCGTCTACCCCTTCTGCCCCCGGTTCCCTCCGCCTGCTGAATAACTGGGGAGCTTTGGCATTGTCTGGACCACTGGGCGCACAGAAGATAAAAGGCGTCAGAGTTCCCACTCCCCTGGATCCAACTGGTGCCGGCTGAGGAAATCCACCTGGATATTGTCCACTCCGGCTATGTGAGAGGCCACTATCTGGTAAAGATGTTGCTCCACCCAGTGTATCAAGAGCCGAGCCTCCGTCACCACTGGACAGCTCCTGGTTCCGTCCTGGCAACTGATGTAGGCCACCGTTGTCGCATTGTCAGAGAGCACCATCATCGACCTGCCCTCCACCAGCGGAAAGAGGGCCTGGAGCGCTAACCGCACAGTCTTGGTCTCCAAGCGATTGATGGACCAGGAGGCCTCCATCCTAGTCCATTGGCCCTGGACTGCCATATCCTGAACACCGCTCCCCACCCGGAGAGACTGGCGTCGGTGGTCACCACGACCCAACAGGGAATCTCCAAATCCACCCCCTGGTGCAAATTGTGCTGCGAAAGCCACCACAGAAGACTGGAACGCGCCCCGTCCGTCAGGGGCAGGACAAGATGGAAATGCTGCGAGAGGGGATTCCATCCGGAGAGCAAGGCTGATTGAAGAGAACACATATGCACAAAGGCCCAAGGTACCAGATCGATCGTTGAAGCCATTGAGCCCAGGAACTGCAAGTAATCCCAGACCCTGGGTTGAGGTAGAGAGCAAGCTTGGAAATCCTCTCTTCCATCAGATAAACCTTTCCCAGGGCCATGTTGAAGCAAGCCCCCAGAAACTCCAAAATCTGGGAGGGAATCAGATGACTCTTCTCGGGGTTGACCAACCATCCCAACGAGTCCAACATCCAGAGTACCCGCGCCACCGCGGCTCTGCATAGGTTTTCTGACTTTGCGCGAATTAGCCAATCATCCAGATAGGGATGCACCAGTATCCCTTCCCGTCGCAAGGCGGCCATGACCACACCATGACTTTGGTGAAAACCCGGGGCGCCGTCGCAAGCCTGAACGGAAGAGCACAAAATTGAAAATGGCGCCCAAGGATCGCAAACCGCAGATATTTCTGATGGTCTGGGTCGTTAGGTTCAGAGACGCCAAAAACTCTCCCTTGTGCACAGACGCTATGACAAAGCGAAGGGTTTCCATCCGAAAATGGGGTACCTTCAGGGCGCGATTCACCCGCTTCAAATCAAGGATAGGACGGAAGGTACCTTCCTTCTTTGGTACCACGAAGTAGATGGAGTAGCGCTCATGCCCTTAGCTGCCCTTGGGGCACTGGAACTATGGCACCCAGATCCTGCAGGCGCTGTAGAGTGTCTCGCACCGCCCTTCGCTTTAGGTGGTACGCGCAAGGGGACACTATGTAATGCTCCTTGACCGGCCGGGCAAAATCTAAGGCATAGCCTTGTTCTATGATGCTTAGGACCCATTGGTCAGAGGTCAATTTGGTCCACACCTCCCGAAAAAGGGATAACCTTCCCCCGATTCTTGGCATGGAAGGGTGGACCGGCCTCACTTCATTGCGCGATCCTGGAGCCCCCATGGGATTGTGGAGCACTGTCTCTGGCAGGTCAGCGGCCCCGAAAGGACTGGTTCCAAGAAGCCTGACAGCCAGTGCCCTGGCGAAATGACGACCCAGTGGATCTTGAAGAGCGGAAACGACGATTTCCCCGAAATCTCGCCCGCTGAGGAAAGGAACCTTTGGATCGAGGCCTATCCTCCGGCAACCTGTGGACTTTGTTCTCTCCCAGAGACTTTATCATGTCCTCCAGCTGTTGCCCAAAGAAGAGCTTCCCCTTAAATGGTAAAGAACTCAGCTGCACTTTGGAGGACCCATCAGCAGACCAGTTTCAGAGCCAGAGGAGTCTGCGGGCGGAAACCGCCGTGACCATTGTCCTGCCCGAAGTCCGCAGAAAATCATACAGGGCATCCGCACAATACGCCGCCACCGCCTCCAGACGGCTAGCAAGCAGCGCTGCCGCTTCAGAGAGGGAAGCTTCCACCTGCCAATCCTGAACTCAGCGGAGACAAGCCCGCTGCGCAAAACTGCTATACATAGCCGCCCGGACCCAGAGGGCCGAAACCTCAAAAATGTTCTTCAGCTGCAGTTCCAGCTTGCAGTCCTGCAAGTCTTTCAATGCAGTGGCCCCCATAATGGGAATGGTAGACTTTTTCGTGACCGCAGAAACTGCGGCATCCACCTTAGGAACTCTGAGCAGATCCAAAGCTTCCCCCGGAAGCAGATACAATTTGTCCATTGCTTGGACCCACCTTCAAGCCAAGGTATGGAGTGTCCCACTCCTTAAACAAAAAATCCGTGACAGACATATGAAACAGAAAGGATCAAGCCGGACCCCAGAGCCCCACCATGACCGGATCCATAGCTCCGAATCTGGAATCCTCAGGCGGAACTTCAATACCGAGCTCCTCCAGAATGACTGGTATCAGCGGTCCCAATTCGTCCCTCCGGAACAGTTGCACCACCTTGGATCATCACCCTCCAAAACTGGGACCCCCATCCGGTTTGGCCGGCTGAGGTTGAAGATCCGGATCCTGTCCTCACCTGGAGCTGGTGGAGGAGACTGATCCTCATCTGACGTGTCTGTCTGAGAAGTCTCCGCCGGAAGGGACCAAGACCAGAGAGGGCGCTTTGCCTTGGGATCATCTCTGCCACCAGATGACCTGGAGTGTTTGCGTGAAGAGGACCCTCTCCCCGCTCCTGATGTCGCGGGGCAACATGTACTAAGTTGCCCCGCTCCTGTTGTCCCGGGGCAACTTAGTACATGATCTCTTCTCTGATTGCGGGACTTGAAGAACCTTTGCAGCATTCTGACAAATTCGGAGGAGAACGAGGAAGACCACCCATCCGAATCTTTGTCTTGCTCTTCCTCCGAGAAATCCTTCTGCGCTTCTGGAACTGTGCCCCCCCTCAGGGGCAGCCGGCCTCGGGCAAAGTAGTGGCAGAGAGGGCTCCTCTCCTAGAGCTGCCAGCGCTGCTCGCTCCTGATCCCTCATGGTTTGCAGTAAAGCCTCCAACCTTGCACTAAGCAGGAAGGGATCCGAGCCTTGCCTTCTCCAATCAGGCCTCTCAGGCTCCCAACACGGCCTGGCGCTGTCCCTGTCAGCCTTGTGCTGATTTCTCTGCAATGGGCCTTGCAGGCCACGCCATGAGGCATATCCCCAGCCTCGATTTAATCGGTACCAGAAAAAAGAACCGCAGCGACAGAGGTGATTTCCCGGTCAAAAAACAGGCCGGGAAAGCAACGAAAAACGGCAAAAACGGAGCGGACGCTAGGCCGGAGCACCCAAGACAAGAAAATACAACTTTTAAATCTTTTTAAAATCTTTACCTAGTCGGGATGGGTCCCACTGAGGGTGAGTGAGCCGGGACCCCCGATATTACCCTCAGCCGCGGCAGTTTCAGGGTCTCCAACCCTCTGCTCTCCAGCCTCAAAAACCAGGGGGGATGGTCCCACCAGTACCTGTCGACCCCCTGGGAGGCTAAATGCCACAATCTCTGTGAACAAACCTTTTTTTTTTTCAAACTAATTTAAAGATAAAGGGACAGTAACCTAAACCTTCCTCTGAAAAATACCTGTGCCAACCAAACCAAAATCGGAGAAATTTAAACCTAACACCAGGCTTTGCACCTCCACCATCTGCTGGAGACAGAAAAATACTGACAGACACTAGGTGGCATCTCAGGGGTATAGGACAGAGTCCGAGAAGTCTTTTTCTGTCTTCATCTGCTGGAGGAGAGGCAAAACCCAGCTGTCCTGGACTGATCCGGGTACGTACAGGGAACCTCATTTACTTGGCCACAACATTTTTCCTAGAGGGGAAAATACTGCTGGAATTACAAAGCAGCGGTAATTGGCACTGCCACTTCGTGAATCCTGCAGTATTTTCACCAGCCGTAAAATATTGCAGCAGTAAAGGGTCCAAAAAAACCCAAAAAACATAACGATAGCCCTGAGACTGTGGATCTTCCATTGTTAAAAAGAGCCAAGGACCATGAATAACTCCCTCTTCCCCAAGTGGAAAAATGCCCAGAGGTCTCTACAGACCCCTTATTCCTCCCCGCCACCGGTCAACCCTGGAGGCAGCCACAGTAATAAAAAAAATAATTATAATAAAAGATTTTATATGTCCGGATCAGGCCCTGCCATAACCCCCCTACAGCACTTACTTTAGAAGCCCTGGTGTTGTAGTGAGGGCCCAAGGCACCCCTGGGCTCTGGGTCCGGCGGTGGCAATTTTTAAAATGGTGCCAGATTGCATTGTTGGATTATATAAATATATAGGAGGGGCTGGCCACTGTGCATCATGGGGCAATATGCCACAGGACTCTGTGCAAGTCTACTTCATAGAACACCAAAACCAACTCTGCCTTGGGCACCACAATTTATACATTCAGTAAACTTGCTATTTGGTTTCTAAGGGAGTCCCTTGTAAAAAAATAAATATATACCTTTGTAAAGTAATGTCTTAACTAGGGTTAAGCTAGCATTAGTCCAACCTAAAAGTAGTGAACTGCTAGTAGGCTGCTATCACATATTAAATTTATTTTATCTACAACAAGTCACCATATAACTGTTTCTGCAATGATAAATGAGGTGTCACTCAAAATGCAATGCCCACATTCCTGCCTATTTAGATTTTTCTTTATCAGGATAAAATTTCCCCCT
Organism: Rhinatrema bivittatum; assembly: GCF_901001135.1. Classification (NCBI taxonomy): domain Eukaryota; kingdom Metazoa; phylum Chordata; class Amphibia; order Gymnophiona; family Rhinatrematidae; genus Rhinatrema; species Rhinatrema bivittatum. The sequence continues at coordinate 51,590,371 of NC_042626.1, forward strand.
TCTGTCCCTTCCCACCAGAGGAAAAACACAAAGGGGTAAATATTCAGCAGCTGAGCAGCCAGTTAAGTTAGCTCAATACACATATCTGGCTAACTTAATCAGGATATTTAGCGGCACAGCGCAATATACCCAGATATAAATTAACCGGCTAACTCTGCTCCAGCCCAGAACGCCCCAGACTCACCCGGATAATTTTGTGGCTAGAATTTAGCTGGATAAGCCTTTTGAATATGCAGCTAAGCTATTTAGATGGATAACATTCCCATTATCTGTCTAAATGGCTTTTGAATATGTACCCCAAAGTAAACAAAAAAAAACAAAAAACAGTTGGGAAGCATTTGTATCATTACCATGAAATTCTGCTGAAGAGGGGACCAGGAGTACATAATAGGCACCAATGCAACAGTGTTCAGGGAGCGCATAACTGCAGATTGACTTGCAAATCCTGGGAAGATGCTCTCAACGGTGCACTGGTAGCAAAATTAAAAGAACAAAAAGTGTCAAACAAATGATACAGTAGGCATTTCATGGTGACATGGTTGGTGTTAAAGTGTCATCACTGCTACACATTCTGGAGCTTATGAAGCATGTTACTTCCCCCCCTTGATTTTAGTTCACACAATTCGAACTGTTTCTTCCTCCTGTCAGCCCTCTCAGTATGCCAGCAGATGCTAGCAAAGCAAACAGAGCATGGAATATAGAAGCAATAGCATTAAAAAAAAAAATAAGCTCAGCATAGTAAATATTGGGCTGCCTTATAAATTCTAATTATTCAAGATCACTTAAAGCAGTTGGTAGAATTATTCTCACAGACAGCTTTCTGTCTGGCTGAATAAAGGAAAAATCTGTTCTTACCTGCTAATTTTCATTCCTGGAATACCACAGATCAGTCCAGACTCCTGGGTTTTGCCTCCCCTCCAGCAGACAGAGAAAAGTTTCATTGATACTGCCGTACAACCTAGGGAACCATCTGCAGTCCCTCAGTATTAACCTGTACCCAACCATTGACCCAAATACTAATAATCAAAAATCTCAACTCACACAAGTAGCAGGAGAAAGGTGAATTTGCAAACAAAATGGAAACTCATTTCCAGAAAGCAAAGTAAAAACAGCACTGAACCCAGCAACTCTGTAATATATACAAACTATCAGTACGAGCAGTGGATTCCCTCCTCCCCCCCTAATAAGCAGGTCTCTGGACTGACCTGTGGTATTCCTGGAACAAAAATTAGCAGGTAAGAACCAATTTTCCTTTCCTGTTCATACCCCAGATCAGTTTAGACTCCTGGGATGTACCTAAGGTCCCTTAAATAAGGTGGAACTTCGAGAGTCCCACTCTTAAGAACATAAGAAGTTGCCATACTGACTCTGATCAAGGGTCCATCAAGCCCAGCATCCTGTCTCCAACAGTAGCCAATCCAGGTCACAAGCACTATTAACTTAAAAAAAAAAGATGAAAACCTGGCTCTTCAAACAAGCCTACCAATAACTCTCATATTTTCCAATATCACCCACTCACCCTTCCCCCCTCCACGCCCCCAATACCCCTCCCCAGTATTATTGATAAAATTTCTTCCTCCCCCAATCCAACATGTAAACCACAACATTGTCAATAGTTATATGTACTTGTTCTCCTTTATGACTTTGTTCTATTTTGTTCCTGCATCCTTTCCGACCTCTCTGACTTCAGAGTATTCCACTTTTGCCTTCTCCTTAGTTAACCGAACTGTTATAATGTATTTTCCTTCCTTAGTTCAATTGTTATAATGTAAACCGATGTGATGTGGAAACGAATGTCGGTATATAAAAAAGTTAAATAAACAAACAAGCACCTGGCAAGTACCCAAAAACATTAAGTGGAACCCATGCTACTAATGCCAGTATTAGCAATGTCTATGCACTAAGTCAACTTGATTAACTGCAGTTAATGGACTTCTCCTCCAAGAACTCATCCAAACCTTTTATAAACCCAGCTATACCAACTTCCCTAACCACATCCTCTGGCAACAATTTCCAAATCTCAAATGTGCAGTGAGTGAAAAAGTTTCCTCAGATTAGTTTTAAATGTGCTACTTGATAACTTCATGGAGTACCCCCTTAGTCCTATTATCCAAAAGAGTAAATAACCAATTCACATTTACCCATTCTAGACCTCTAGGTCATGATTTTATAGACTTCTATCATATTCCCCCTCAGCCATCTCTTCTCCAATGAACAGCCCTAACCTCTTTAGCCTTTCCTCTTAGGGGAGCCATTACATTCCCTTTATCATTTTGGTCGCCCTTCTCCAGTGCAACTATATCTTTTTTTTAGATGCGGCGACCAGAATTGTACATAGTACTCAAGATTCGGTATCACCATGGAGTGATACAGAGGCATTAAGACACTGTCCGTTTTATTCACCATTCCCTTCCTAAGTCCTAACATTCTGTTTTCTTTTTTGACTGCCGCAGCACACTGAGCCAACGATTTTAATGTATTATCCACTATGATGCCTAGATCGTTTTCCTGAGTGGTAGCTCCTAATATGGAACCTAACATCGTGTAACTATAGCATGGGTTATTTTTCCCTATGTGCATCACCTTGCACTTGTCCATACTAAATTTCATCTGCCATTTGGATGCCCAGTCTTCCAATCTCGCAAGTCCTCCTGCAATTTATCACAATCCACTTGTGATTTAATTACTCTGAATAATTTTGTATCATCTGCAAATATGATTACCTCACTCATATTCCTTTCCAGATTATTTATAAATATTGAAAAGCAGCGGTCCAATATCCCTGAGGCACTCCATGTTTACATTTTTCCCCACTGTGAAAATTGACATTTAATCCTACTCTGTTTCCTGCATTTAAACAGTTTATAATCCATGAAAAGACATCACCTTTCTCCAAAGCGCATGGAATCCGGATCTCTGACATCTAAGCGATGTCTTGCGAAATTTTGTAATGACTTCCACATAACCGCCCTTCTTGCGGGGACATCTGTTGAGACTCAGCCCACGAGGTCGCCTGAGAACGAGTTGAACAGACCTTACAAATATAAATCAAGCCAATGTGCAATCATAGTTGTAGAGGCTATACACTCCTTTGGATCATTCCACAACACACAGAGGTGATCCGTCCTCTGGAAATCATTAGTAACCTTAAGATACCTTAACAATGCTTACCTCACATCCAAGACGTGAAACTTGTTCGTGTGAGGCGTAGATAAACCCAAAAAGCTGCAAGTTCCACAGTCTAAGATGGAATGCCAAAACAACCTTGGACAGAAAAGAAGATACTGAATGTAACGATATCCCAGACTCCGAAATCTGAAGAAAAAGATCTTCACATGACATTGCCTGAATTCCAAGAGTCTCCTGGCTGGACAAATAGCGACCAGAAAAACCACCTTCAGAGTCGTCCTGTATAGTTGCTCCCATCAGCGGTTCAAATGGAGCCTAAACACTAGATTAAGGTTCTAAGAAGGAAAAGCTCTCTCACCAAAGGGCGCAAATGCTTCACACCTCAAAGAAAACGCATCACATCTGGAAGCGCGGACGGAGGATATCCCTCCACCTTGCCAAGAAGACAGCCTAAGGCTGCTACCTGTACTGAGATTTGGCTAGATCCTTAATCAAACCCTCTTCCAGAAAGACTAAAAAAATGTGACATCATAGCCTGCATAGGCTGTACCCTGTTAACGGTACACCAGGACTCAGACACTCCAACTCCTCACTTACGCCAAAGATGTGGAAGGTTGCTTGGCCTGCAATAAAGTGGTACAACCCCTTCGGAATATCCCCTCCGTTTCAGACGTTTCCTCTTTAAAACCAGGCCATGAGATACAAGTGAGCTGCCGAATCTGAAAATATTGGGCCCTGGCAAAGAAGGATAGCCAGAAGGTCATATAGATGGCCGAGCCTCAGTGGCCCATCTATGGCCATGTTGACCAGATCTACAAACCATGTACAATGTGGCCACTCCAGAGCCACTAGAATCATGTTCCTCAGATGCTTCTCTATCTGCAGTTATACCTTGCCCACCAGTGGTCATGGATGAACCTTCTGCCCCGTGCTTTCTCCACTGGCTATAAAACCAAGGCACTCTGGTGTTTTGTCTGGATGCCATTAAGACCAGGTGGGGGAAACCCCCACCTGTTGCAAAATAGGCACATCGCTGTCTCAGCTCCTATTCTCCAGGGCTAGTGACTGAGAAAATTCACTCGTACATTGTCCACCCCAGCTATGTGAGACACCTCCAGTCATTCCAAGTGTTGTTCCACTCATAGAAGTAACTACTGGGCCTCCCGGACCACCGCCTAACTCTTGGTTCCTCCCTGCTGGTTGATGTAGGCCACTGTCGTTGCATTCTCAGACAGAACCCGAACAGAACGGTTTCATAATCGTGGCAGAAAGGCCAGGAACACGATATACATTGCTTTCATCTCTAACTAATTGATAAGCCACGAGGCATTCTGTTTCGAATGGCATGAATAAGTCACCAAGAAAAGATGAAACTCTGCAGATAACGGATCCCACCGGGAAAGAAGAGCTCTATGAAGAGGCCACATATGTGCAAATGCCCAAGGCACCAACTGCAACGTTGATGCCACAGAGCCCAGTACTTGCAAACAGATCCAGACTCTGGGCAATGAACATCCCAACAGGTGAGGAATCTAACCATGCAACCTCAACAACCTCTGTTTCGAGAGAAACACTGTTTCTTTCTGTGTGTCAAATCGAGCTCCTAGATACTCCAAGATTTGAGAAGGAACAAGATGGCTCTTTACTAGATTTACTACCCAACCAAGACATCTTAGATGCAGCGGTACCCTCTGTATCGACTGCCAACAGAGGTTCTCCAACTTCGCTCAAATGAGCCAGTAGTCCAGATATGGAAGCACTAAACATGCCTTCTCAACTGAAGGCCACCGCTACCACCACCATTACTTTGGTGAATGTACGTGGAGCTGTTGTCAGTTTGAAAGGAAGAGCCCAAAACTGAAAATGTTTCCCTAGAATCATGAACCACAGAAAACGCTGGTGCTCTGGCCCGATGGATATGTGTGGATATGCCTCTGACAAATCCAAAAGACGCCAAGAACTCTCCCTTGCATACTGCCACTATGTCAGAGTCTCCACGCAGGAACAAGACTCCTTGAGACCTGTATTTATTTTTTTTTAATCCAAAATTGTCTGAAGACGTATCCTCCTTTTTTCTTGCATTACAAAATAAATGGAACAACATCCCAGCCTTTGCTCCTCACAAGGAACTGGCACTACAGCCCCCAGGATGCTGCAAGCAATCCACCGTCTCTTGGACAGCTACCCACCTGGCATGGGGAACACAAGGAGAAACAATGCAAACCGTTCGTATTGGCCAAACAAATTCTAATGTGTAGCCATCTCACATCACACTGAGAACTCACCGGTCCATAGTAATTTTGGCCCACTCCTCGTAAAAAAGCATTAAATGCCCTCCGACGGTTGGAACAGCAGAATGGACCTTCCTCGCCACATTGTGAGTTTGCACCCCCATTTTCCAGATGAGGGATGTCTCGGGATGGCTTACACCCATCCCAAATGGGCTGCCTCAGGCCTGTGTTCTGCCAGAGCCATGCCTCTGAGAAGCCAAAGAACCTTCATTCTGGTAAAATGTTTTATTGTCCCAGACGTGTGTCCAAGCAGGAAAAGAAAAAACCTTCAGGCTTGCACACTGGTAGCATATACTCTTTGGACTCTCCTAGATGCTTTCCTATCTGCTCCAAGCCTTCTCCAAGTAAGAGCTTGCCCTTGAATGTAATTGTTACCAGCTGAGATTTGGACCAAACATTCACCAACTAATTTCACATCCCAAGTAACCCTTTGGCCGACACCACAGACATAATTCCGAGTTGATCAGCTCTTTAGATAAAAAATGATTGTAGGGATAACGATCAAAACCTATGGGGATTTGCAACAATCAAAGCAAAATTATGCATCTGCTTCTCTGCAGGTCATTTTTTCTCAAGTAGAACTACATATGATTTGAGCTCCCACCCTTTCCCTGCCTCCAGAAATGCATCTACACAACATGGAGAAAAATGTTTTCCCGCATTGAGAGCGAACAACTTTTAAAAAGCCCATGTCCATGGTTTTACCCCAAGAAATGGCTCTCATTACTGTCCTCTGCAATACATTGTTTTGCTTTCTACATGTGCAATGCTACCAATAGATAAAAATAATCTTATTTCATTTCCTTGTCAAAGAGAAATAAGATTTTCAGTCACTCTATATAAAAAACTTACTTAGCTCCTTCAATTAAATTGACATGATTTGTAATCCACCTTGTTGTCCAAGGAAAAGCAGACAATCACACACAAATGACTGTGGATCCAAGAAAACTAGGGGTATTACTGTGATCATTAGAATAAGCCAAAACCAGCATTAAAGTACAAACAAGTATAGTTTTCAACATAAAACATGCACTTACACAATATGTAATGTGGATATTCTCATAACCAGAACATGGAGTTAACCATCCCCAGAATATACCTGAAGACTGACCCTTGAATATATTTTTTAAAACCTAGGCCAAATATAGGTTTTTTGCATATCCAGGACTGTCTGGCAGGCTATGCAGGGAACTTAGAAGGCTGGTTGTTCAAGCAATAGCCATCTAATTTTTCCAGCTACTTAAGTTATTCTGGCTCTTTGGGATTAGGCACAGGAAAGATAGCATGCTGGAGACAACTAAATAGGGATCTAGTATGTAATATAGTGGAGTATATAAGAGGAAGACAAAAAGGGCTGTCCTGGATAGGAAGAGCTATCTTGAAGGCAGTCACAATCCATTACTGGCAGTTAGGGTGTGTCCTTGGCAGTCTGAACAGAGTGGCCAGGCCATTTGATCTTTCTCTGCCGTTATCTACTATGTTACTATGATAAGTATTATCTACAACAATGTACAATCAATAGTTAAGTGTCCTTTAGAGAAAATACAAAAGAAAACTAGGGATAAGAGGAAGAGGTGAGGTCAAGAGTTAAGAAATAGGCAAGCTGATATATTGATGATCAAAGGCACAATGTTACTTAAAGAGCCCCAAAATTTGTAAACACACTATATAGCCTAAAATGACCATGCACCTTCAGTCGCAGTACACTGCTGCAGTCCCACCTGCTTAATGAAGGGGTGCCCGTTGCTAGGCTTCATCAGTGGAATTGGCTGAATTCGGAGTTTCTGCCAGGCCTCATTTAAAAGTTTGGTTCTTTCTTGGGCTTTGGCGAAACTGACCATGTACAGAGTCTAGAAGAAAAATAACAAGCAAGATAGAGAAATCAACATCCATGACAGCTGTCTGTATACCTGTTTGCTATAACTTAAACAACCAGTCCCATTTACTCTAAACTTACCAAAATTATTGAATGCCACTGGAAGAAAATTATAGACAGGCCATTTATGATGATCTTTTTTGGAGCTTCCACTGACAGATTACTTTGTTCTTCAGTCACAAACTGGTACTTCAGAGGTCAATATTCAAAGGCTTTGTGTGAGTAACTTCTGTAGTTACCCAAACAAAAAAGGAAAATTGGTTCTTACCTGCTCATTTTCGTTCCTGGAATATCACAGATCAGTCTAGACAAGTGGGTTTTGCATCCCTACCAGCAGATGGAGGCAGAGAACAAAAACTTTTCTGACATTGCTACATAACCTAGAGTACCACCTGCAGTTTCTTAGTATTGACCTGTACCCAAGCCAAGATGGACACAAATCTGAAAAACTGACTTAACTCCCTCCTATATATGAGCAGGGGAAAAAGCAGAACTCTTCCTTTATACCCCTTATGTCAACATCAGGAAGTGAAAACCCTAAGACATAATAAATAAACAAAACTTCTCTGACCTTTGCTCTGGTAGAATGTACATGCAACCCTTCAGGAATTGCCCATCCCTTGCAAATGTACACTGATATGATAGCCTCTTTCAGCCACCATTCAATTGTAGTTTTCAAAGTCTTGCACCCTTTCTTTGCTCCACTGAACAGTACAAAAATGTGATCAGACCTCCATAATCCATTAGTAACTTTCAGATACTAAAACAAAACCTGATGGACATCCAACAAAAGTAGCTTCCTGGCATGCAGGTCCCATTGCATCAAGATGCTGGAAAGTGGGAAATTCAATCATATGATTCAGATGGAATGCTGAAATGAGAGTAGTGTCGCAACAAAACCACATCCTCCGAAATTTGAAGAAAAGGGTCTCTACACAACAAGGTTTGAAGTTCCAAAATTCGCCTGACTGAACAGATAGCTACTAGAAACACCACCTTCAGAGTGAGATCCTTCAGTGATGTCTCCCAAAACGGTTCAAAAGGTGAACCACAAAGAATCAAGCACCAAATTGAGGTTCCAAGAGGGGTACACCCTTCTAACTAGAGATCCTAAATGCTTATCGCCCTGCAGAAAGTGAACCACATCCGGATGGGCCACCAGGGAAACTCCATTCATCTTAACTCTAAAACAGCTTAAAGCAGCCACCTGAACATGAAGAGAATAGTATGCCAAACCCTTCTCTAGATCCTTCTGCAGAAAGGGCAAAATGTGAGGCACTGACACTCGCGTCAGGTCAAGCCCTTCATCAACACACCAGACCTCAAATACCTTCCATACTCCGACATAAGCCAAGAAAGTAGACAGTCATCTGGCCTGAAGTAAGGTAGCAATAACCACTTCCGAGTACTCATTCAATTGCAACCACTTCCTTTCAAAAGCCAAGCCGAAAGACAAAAGCGATCCACCCGATTCAAAAAGATTGGACCTTACTGGAGCAGCACCTAGAGGACCTAACCTCAGAGGAACATCTACTGCAAGATTTATCAAGTCCACAAACCAGGATCAATGTAGCCATTCTGGCACCACTAGTATCACCCTTTCTGAGTGCCTGTCTATTCATTTCAGCACCCAGCCTATCAGAGGCCATGGGGGAAAGACATACAACTGAACTATCACCAGCCATGGAAGAACCAGTGTGTTGATGCCTTCTGAGTCAAACTCTCTTCTGCAATTGAAAAACCTGCTCGCCTTGGCTTTCCTTCTTGTCACCATTAGATCCAAGTGAAGAACTCCCCTCCTGGTCTGTATGAGCTCCATTGCTCCCGCTGAAAGTTCACATTCTCCCAGGTCCAATTGCTGCCGGCTGAGATAGTCCACTTGCAGGTTGTCCACCCCGGCTACATGGAACATCGCTGTCTTTCCACCCAAGCAAACAGTTGCTGAGCCTCTTGCACTACCATGCAACTCTTGGTTCCACCTTGCCAACTGATATATACCACTGTTGTCACATTGTCCAACAAGAATCGGACTGCATGACCTTGCAACAATGGAAGAAAGTAGACCAACGCCCTGTGAATTACCCTTATCTCCAGACAACTGATAGACCATAATGCTTCTATGGATGATCACTGACCCTGAGCAGTCTGACCTTGAGATACCACCCCCCAATCCATCAGGCTGGAGTCAGTGGTCACCACTTTCCAATCCAGGATCTCCAATTCTACTCCTCGTTCTAAACTGGCCCCAGAAAGCTACCTGGTGACCTGAAGAGGTAGCAGAAGCTGAAACTCCTCCAACAGCAGATTCCAGCAAGACAAAAGAGCCATCTGGACAGGCCTCATATATGTGAATGTCCACAAAACTAAATCCAGCTTAGAAACCACAGAACTCAGGACTTGCAAATAATCCCACACTTTGGGTTCTGACAGCCGCAAGAGATAATGGACCTGAACCTGCAACTTAGTTAGCCTCTCTGCTCTGAGGAACACCCTGCACAACCTGGTATTGAACCATGCCCCCATATACTCCAGGAACTGGAAGGGAATTTGGCTACTCCTCACTAGGATCATCACCCAGCCCAGAGACTGCAACTGCTGCATCTCCTGCTGTATGGACTGATGACATGTCTTCTGACTTTGCCTTGATGAGCCAGTTGTCCAGATAAGGGTATACCAGGACCCCTTCTCTTCACAGGGCTGAGGCCACCACTGCCAATACTTTGGTGAAGGACCAAGGAGCAGTCCCCAATCCGAACAGAAGAGGCCAGAACTGAAAATGCTCTCCTAGAACCATAAACCGCATAAACTTCAGATGTCCTGACCTGATGGGTATAGGCAGGTAAGCCCCCATCAGATCTAGTGAAAGAAATAAAATCTTGGCTTTTCATGTAGGCTTACAATGAATCTAACTAACCTATCCATTCTCATGAACCCCCTATGTTTTATTATTTTATGATTTTTTAACACTACTTAACATGTCTTTTTAATTGTTACTTTTTATTTTATCCTGTTTTATTATATTGTTCTTACCTGCTACTAATTTTATTTGATTCTAATTATTTTATTATGATGCTTCTACGCCAATGTAATTTTATGTATTTTGGTTTTACTGTATTTATCTTATTGTATTTTACTGATGTAACCCTTTATGATGGCTACACCAAATGAGGGTATATAAAACCAGTAAGTAAATAAATAAAAGAAATAGTTATGCCAGAATCTCCCCTTTGCAAACTACTGCTATTACAGATTTCAACATTTCCTTTCAAAAATGAAGCACCAGGAACGTCAAATTGACTTTCTTCAGCTCCAAAATGGGACGGAAAGTGCCTTCCTTCTTTGGTATCATGAAACAGATTGAATATCTGCCTTTCCCCCATTTCTCTGGAGGAACAGGCACTATCGCCTCCAGGTGTCTTAAACACTTTAGTGTGGCATGCACGACATCTCTCTTAAGAACATAAGAACATAAGAAAATGCCATACTGGGTCAGACCAAGGGTCCATCAAGCCCAGCATCCTGTTTCCAACAGTGGCCAATCCAGGCCATAAGAACCTGGCAAGTACCCAAAAACTAAGTCTATTCCATGTAACCATTGCTAATGGCAGTGGCTATTCTCTAAGTGAACTTAATAGCAGGTAATGGACTTCTCCTCCAAGAACTTATCCAATCCTTTTTTAAACACAGCTATACTAACTGCACGAACCACATTCTCTGGCAACAAATTCCAGAGTTTAATTGTGCGTTGAGTAAAAAAGAACTTTCTCCGATTAGTTTTAAATGTGCCCCATGCTAACTTCATGGAGTGTCCCCTAGTCTTTCTACTATCCGAAAGAGTAAATAACCGATTCACATCTACCCGTTCTAGACCTCTCATGATTTTAAACACCTCTATCATATCCCCCCCTCTTTATTTGTGACATGCAAGAGGAACTCATGAAGACTTCTCAGACCGGTTGAGAAAAATCTAAAGTGTAGCCATCTCTTATTACTTCCAGCACCCATTTGTCCTAAGTGATCTTGGTCCATGCCTCGTAAAAAGGGTTAATATTCCTCCGACCACTTCTTGAGGAAGATTCAGAACCAATGTCAGGAAGTATTTCTTCACCAAGAGGGTGGTGGATGCCTGGAATGCCCTTCCGGAGGAAGTGGTGAAGACCAGAACTGTGAAGGGCTTCAAAGGGGCGTGGGATAAACACCGTGGATCCATAAAATCAAGTGGCCGTCAATAAAGAGTGGGTGGCTCGCCAGAATGACTGCTACTGCCTGGCGATAATACCCTTATTCAATAAACATACACATGGTTACTGCGACTCCAACATCGCTCTAAGCTACAACAGCAAGAGGAAATGTGGAAAAAAGGATTCGCACTCACAAAGTGGGGAGTAGCTGGCTTGTTACGGCGGTTACTACCCCAAACCAAATAAGCCTGATACTTCACTTTCAATGCATATCCAGCATAGCTCTCTGCTTCAACGGCAGGGGAGAAGAAAAACTGATACTTCACGCATAACCAGCATAGCTCTCTGCTTCAACGGCAGGGGAGAAGAAAAACTGATACTTCACGCATATCCAGCATAGCTCTCTGCTTCAACGGCAGGGGAGAAGAAAAAAGGATTCGCACTCACAAAGCGGGGAGTAGCTGGCTTGTTACGGTGGTTACTACCCCAAACCAAATAAGCCTGATACTTCAATTTCAATGCATTTCCAGCATAGCTCTCTGCTTTAACGGCAGGGGAGAAGAAAAACTGATACTTCACGCATATCCAGCATAGCTCTCTGCTTCAACGGCAGGGGAGAAGAAAAACTGATACTTCAAGCATATCCAGCATAGCTCTCTGCTTCAACGGCAGGGGAGAAGAAAAACAACCAATAAGGGCTGTATAACATAGTCTGGGTTAAAACAAATAAGCATGGGTGTAGCTTGCTTATTGCGGCAGTTACTACCCCTACTACCCCTAACTAATCAAGCTAGATATTTCACTTGGATGCAGCTCCATCACTGCTCTCTACATTAATGGTGGGGGTGGAAGGGAAATAGAACCAAAGAGCTAAGAGAAACAGATAAGTATGAGAAAAAATGTGTGAAGCTTGCTGGGCAGACTGGATGGGCCGTTTGGTCTTCTTCTGCCGTCATTTCTATGTTTCTATAGATGAGTGATCAGCCTCACTTCACTATGAGGCTTTGCTGCCTTCGGTCTCCTGACCAGAGTTACCGCAGGCGAATTTATGTGGACCCTGAAAGGACTGCTGCCGCCCTGAGCCTTGTTTCTTAGAGGAATCCCATTGGAGAGATATCTCCTCATATCCTGAAATCTAGACCAAGGCATAAAACTCTTCTTACCCACTTTTGACTTATCCTCAGGCAACTTAAGCCATTTGAACTCCCCAAAATGCTTTACTAGCTGCTCCAGATCTTCACCAAACAAAAAGGGAAGATTACTGAACTGGGACTTGGATCAGACATCCGCTAACCAATTGCAAAACCAGAGAAGCCATCTAGCCAATACCGCTGACACCATAATCCTGGATGAAGTATGGATCAGATCATAGAGCACTTCTGCCACAACTGCTTCCAGATGTGCCACTTGCCTAGCGGAGACTGAGGCAAACTCCCCTTTTGTCTGCTAGCTCTGCACTCAGCGCAAACAGACCTGCTGCATAAAACTGCCACAAATTGGGGGCGCTCTTCCACGGCTGATGAGAGCAGACGCTTAAGAAAGGAGACTTTAGTTCATTTGTGTTTGAATAACTTCTCATAATGTACCTTTAATGGTGGTTGGTACACTGTATATGTTTTTTCTATAAGCTGAGTTTTTTATATAGACAAGGATGCTTTCGTTGCTATTATGCCTATGGGGGGGGGGGGGGGGGGGTAAGGGTGGAAAGGGAAGTGATTGTTCTCGTTGGGGTGGATTAGCCTCTCCCAGATACGCCAATCTACAAACCATGTGGAAGATTGGTTTTGTTTCTCTTTTACTGACAACATGGGCTCTCATTTTTGCATTATTTACCAGTGCATTGGTGGAGGGGGGGGGGGGGGAGTTCTTTCTCAGAGGGAAGTGAACTGTTATATTCCAAACGGAATAGGAATCTGATATGCGCATACAGAGTGCGGATAGCTGTGTTTAATTTGGCAGATGTTAAACCATTTGATTAACAAATGACTACCCGAATAATATCCATTAATGTGAAAGGTCTAAACTCTCCGCGGAAAAGGTACTTGTTTAAACAAAAGCTAATTTCCCAGCGAACGGATGTAGCGTTTGTACAGGAAACACATGTTAGGAAGTGTCATGAACGCCTGTTGGTCTATCCTCAATACCAGGTAGCTCATTGGGCTGCCAGCACTAAAACGTCCAGGTACACTGGAGTAGGCATTCTGTTTGCAATGGCTAGATGCACAGGAGTAACATCTCAGGCTTTATTATTTCTATAGAACTGGCGATACTGTCAGAACATTTTCCCTCATACTTCATCTACCTTACAGTATTTATAATACTTCCCTCTTATTACTGGTTTATGTGATATTTGTTTAACTATATAAAAGCATTATTGTTGTCAGTAGGGGGGGTGTGGGTATAACATAAAATCCTCTTCGAAGCAGATGGATGCTTACACTTATACTGATTAAGCCACCTGCGGTGATTTTTATATCTTGTATTTTGTACTATTATTCTTCTATCAGTATCTGATTGTTTTTACACATATCATACTATGAAGCATATACCAATTGTGGACATGTAGGTTTTATTGTACCATTGCATCATATTTGCTTTGAATAAAAATTGATTAAAACAAAACAAAACAAAAAAAAAAAAAACTGCCACAAATTGCCAAACACTTCCTCAAGGCCGAAACCTTGAACATCATCTTCAAGTGGATCTCCAACTTCTGATCCTGAGCATCTTTTAGCATAGCTGACTCTGCCACCGAGATGGTGGTTTTCTTTGTAACCGCAGAGACTGAAGGATCCATCTTGGACGTTCTAAGGAATCCTCCCACAAGGGACAGAGCTCAGCAATGGCTCTCTCCATCTTCAAGACTGTTCCAGCGTGTCCCACTCCAGGAGTACTAATTTTTTCACTGTTCTATGGAATGGAAAGGCTCTAGACAGCCCTTGAAAGCCTTCCATGATGGGGTCCATCTCCTCACAGTCCAAACAATCCTGAGGAATTTTAATTTCAACACATGAGGGATCAAAGGCTACAACTCGTGCTTCCAGAACAACTTGATCACCATAAGGTTCGCCTTCTTGAGCCACCGGATGGTCCTCCAAATCTGAGACATCCATATGAACCCCCGAAGGGCTCCCTCCAGAGCCCTCAGAGATGCATGTCATCAGCGTCAGCACTCTGATCTCTCTTAAGGTCTTGCAGACACAGAAAATAACTTGATCCTCCCCGAGGGTCTCGCCTGCCCAATTTAGTCTGTTGCTGGGGCCCCCTGTGGATGAGCACACTTTCCTACTGTTCTCTTTTCCAGCTAAATCTGAGGAAAATCCCTCCAAGCCACTGGATTCTTACCCAGTGGGCTCCCCAGCTTCATCAATGCTCTCTAGGTCCACAGGGTAATCGCAGCCAACCAGCAATAAAGAGGGTGGGGAATCCCTCCCTTCCCCCAATACTGCCTGCTGTTTGCCACGTGGTGACAAAACAGATGCCGTTCTTGAGCTTGACAGCCAAGCCGGAAACTCGTTGACCTCATGTTGCCTCAGCAGCTGCCCAAAGCTTCCTTATTGCCCCAAGACACACCTGCCACAGAGTGCCTGCGTTTAGACCTGTACCCTTCTCTCCAAAGGCTCTGCAGCTTTTGCCACATCCTGTGGCAACCGCCATTATGTTCACATCTTGTACTCGTTGGGAACTTGAATTGCCTGCAATAGCTCACAATCCTGGGTGTGTTGTGGGCCTTGGCCACTCACTCTCCTCCTCCTGCGGCTGTCTCCTGACCAACCAGTCCGCGTCTGCATCCGCTCTGCCTCTTCTATTTTTTGTATTTTATTTTATTTTTTTTTTTTTTTAAAGAGACACGCCTGCTTAACACTACCCAGAAAGAAAATAAGGGAATACTTTCCTGAGGGTGATCTGGACCCCGGAAGGCCAAGCGAGACTCCACAAGGGAAAGGAGAAAGCCAGAACCACTGGCTTTAAGTCCTCTCAGCAGATTCAGGCTGAGTTAAACAAGGAATACCAACCCTAAGCTCACCCTGCTCCACCTGAGGGATGGCCCACTAAGATGCCTACACTGTGCCAACATGTGAACAATATTTAGCTTTCACTAATTTTTTTTTTAATCAATTCTCCATATTACAGGTTTGCACTTCTACCATCTGCTGGAGACAGAGAAATACTGAGGGATTCTAGGTTATGTAGCAGTGTCAAAAGTTTTTGTTCTCTGCCTCCATCTGCTGGTAGATTTGCAAAACCCACTCATCTGGACTGATCTGCGTATGAACAGGAAATAAGATTTAAATCTCTCTTCACACACACCCCCCCCCCCTCCCAACCTTGCCAACTACATAGACTGTGTGCACAACTTACTGTGTGCAAAATGTATCCAAATTAAAAAGGGCATTGCTGGAGGTATTCTCGAGGTGAACCAAAAACTTTAGGTGCCGAGTACACACATTGAACACTCTTCAGTTGAAGTTACACACAAGTCCAATCAAAAAATAGCTTTTAAAAAAAGTTATGAGTATAACTTTATCCGGATAAGACCCGCTGAATATACGGAAAAGTTACACATTTAACTTAAGTTATATGAGTAATCTTCTCATCTGTTCTCTGAATATTGACCTCACTTTAGGTCGATACAGCAAGGCCGCGTTAGAAAGAGTGCGGCAGTGACGGGCGCACCCTGGTTCCCCGCACGCACAGTCCTGCTCACATACCGCTCGATACTCTATTTAAATTGCTTGCAAATGCAAGCCGCGTCTGCGAAGCGTTAGGCGAAGGGTTAGGCCCGCGCAACCCATTTTACTGTATAGGCGCTTAATACAGCACCTATACAGTATCCTGGGTGCGCTGGTACCTGTCATTTCAAATGTCATTTCAACTGACATTTGAAATGACAGGTACCAGGAAGTGGATGGTTCCCCCCCTCCCGAAGCAAGGCGCAGGCGAAAATTAAAACAAAAGTGTAAAAAAAGTTAACTTACTGGTGGGAGCCGGTGGGCGCGCGTTCGAGGCGGGAGCGAGTTCATCGAGACGGTAGCCGGCGGGCAGGTGGGTGCGCGTTCATCCAGGCGCGGCGGGAGCCGGCGGGCGCGCGTTTATCCAGGCGGCAGCGGTGGGAGCCGGCGGGCGCGCATTCATCCGGCGGGCTGTCATCGAGGCGGGAGCCAGCGGGCGGGTGATTGTCAGCCCTCTCCCCTCCTCCCGGAGCAAGGCGCGAAAGCAGCCTTGCTCCGGGAGGAGGGGAGACAGGACTGGCAGTGTAAAGCGAAAAAAAAAGTAGCAAGAGCGAGGGGAGAGAGGATGGCCAATCCTACGCTCGGGATTGCCAGTCCCCCCTCCCCTCCTCCCGAGGCAGGCACGAAAAGCAGCCTTGCTCCGGGAGGAGGGGAGGGGGGACTGGCAGTGTAAAGCGACGAAGCGACTTACTTTTTGCAGTCCCCTCTCCTGCCTCCAGCTGCTCGCGAAGATGGACGCCTGCATGGGCAAAAGCGGCCCCTGTTCGTGCAATTGGGCCGCTCAAGGCATGACGTCACGACGTTTGGCGTCACGGCACGTGACGTCATGCCTTGAGCGGCCCAATTGCACGAACAGGGGCCACTTTTGCCCGTGCAGGCGTCCATCTTCGCGAGCAGCGGTCATCCTCGCCGATGTCCGGAAGGGGGGCTGCAAAAAGTAAGTCGCTTCGTCGCTTTACACTGCCAGTCCCCCCCTCCCCTCCTCCCGGAGCAAGGCTGCTTTTCGCGCCCTGCTTCGGAAGGAGGGGAGGGGGGGACTGGCAATCCCAAGTGTAGGATTGCCCGTCCTCTCTCCCCTCGCTCTCTTGCTACTTTTTTTTGCTTCGGGAGGAGGGGAGAGGACTGAGGCTGCCCCGGAGACCGGCACCCATGGACGCGGCCAGGGCAGGAGAGCGGGGGCTGGGGGAAAGTTTGCCGCCTACCCTTACCCCTGCCTCTAACGCAGGGGTAATGGTAGGCAGTAAGTTAGCAGGTTAAACGCGCGGCAAAACGGCAGGGTAAAATAGCGATAGTCGGGGCGCTCGTTACTGGATGGTAAGCAATAGCTAATTCGATCGTTTACATGCAATATACATGCCGCGTGCGGAAGAGGTTGCCCAGGGATTTTAGGACGGGGTAGGAGTAGGTTAAAGGGGATAGTGTATCGCAGGAAGGGCTAACGCAGCCGGCAAGTGAGTAGAACGCGAGTTAGGAGCGGGGTAAACGCGGCCGCACTTTACTGGATCGATCTGACAGTTCTTGAAGACAAAATACTGGCAGGCTGGTGTCAGCTCAGATACACACTGTACATAAAATTAATTGTAAGCTATTTGTTCACATTATGTACACTTAGAATCGATTTTAAAATTTTGAGATTTTTTGGTGTCTTCCAACCAGAGCAAAGAAAATATATTTCTACTAGCTAACATTAAAGCATCACTTACTGATAAGAAATCTGTAATCAAGGAGATCCACATTCAGTCACTGGCTAGACTGTAAAGTTAGCCAAATAAACTTTGGTGCGATCTTCAATAATGCAGCCGCATTACTAAATATAAACAGCTATCTTAAATATAGCCAGAAAAGTTTATCCGGCTAACTTTAGCACGGCTCTACAACATTAGCGTAATTAGCCAGATACATCATCTAGCTAACTCTGAATATCAGAGTTAGCCATCTAATAGGGTCATTCATCAAATCACAATAGGTTCTCATCGTGCTGTATAAAATTTAGAGTTATTTAATTTTTGTGAAGAACTTTGTAACACGATAGAAATTAGTGGAATAAAGAAAAATCACTAATATAGCTAGCATAATTGCTTGATATAAGGCCTATAAGATCTGAGAATAAATATGCAATTTTTCTTAGCTCGCTTGTAACATGTAAGTGGGAGGGATTTTAAAAAGGGGAGGCGCGCCAACACCATTGCAAGTTTCACTTTGTTCCCAGTTCACACAGGCAAGGGATTGGACTTCCTATCTTCCCTAGTTTATATATATTCCTTTCCCCGTTAGCCCCAACTCATAGTATCATGCTGACTAGCCTATTAAGCACACCAATAGTAAAGTTACGAGGCAGATGACCCCAGCACACACCTGTGCGCTTAAGTTTATACATGCACATCTACTGGTCTCACTCCACACGTCAATGCCCCACCCCTTTTTGCCACTTTTCACATGTGCACGAGAGATATGTGTGTACTCAGGCAGTATAAAAAAAAGTTACATGTGTATCAGTCCAACATGTGCTCGTATCTCTCGGTTTGGATGCACAACACGCTAATGCTTCGCACACCACAATAAGCCATCCTGAGATTAAAAAAAATAATAATAATTATCGCGAACTATGATTTTTTGCTACGTGATGCAGCTTCTATAAAATTTGTATAGCCACACCCCTTTAACGCAATAAATATAGCTTTTTGATTAATCTAGGCCTAAATTAGCTGGCTAACCTAACTCCTCCCAGAATCACCCCCATAATGCCCCTAAACTTAGCCAAGGTATTGTGAGTTATCAACTAAATGCCTCTGAATATGGACCTCAAGGTATATTGTTTAATACAGGGCGAGTACAACAGTCTTTAGCAGTAATGCAGGGCGAGTAAACAGTTTTTAGCAATAAAAAAAATTGTTTTAAGTTGGAGGGCAAGCCTCTCACTTTAGGAGCCTCCTTGTAAAATTTTTCCATCCAGCCTAACCAGATCTTAGTTAAGTAGGACAGAATGCTCGCCTACCATCTGCTGGGGACAGAGAATACTGAGAAGCTGAGGTCGGTCACGCACAGATGCCTATAACGGGTGACATCAGTGAATTCATTAGTCTCTTTCTCCAACTGTGGTCAGTCGGCATAAGCCGTTCACCTGGAGTGCTCTGACTGGATGATGCGGAAGGGGTTTTTTTTTTTGTTTATTTGGTTTTTGTAGTTTTCTTTTTTTTATTTCTTAAAAATTATTTTCTTGGAATCCCCACCAGCACCCGAAAGTAGTCGTGTGGAAGGGGCACAATGATTGCATATGATCACATGACACACCACACTCATTTACGGGCCAATACAGTAAATCCCGCAGGAGAGCCGGCGCTCCGAGGCGAGCGCCCGCTCTCCCAACACGCGCCCAGGCCACTCTCCTGGGCGCGCGATCAAGTATTTAAAGGAGGGCCCGAGGTAAAAAGAGGTGCTAGGGACACTAGCGCGTCCCTAGCACCTCCTTTTTGACAGGAGCGGCGGCTGTCAGCGGGTTTGACAGCCACGCTCAAGCTTTCCGCCCTCGGTTCTCGAGCCCGCTGACAGCCACGGATTCGGAAAACGGACGCCGGCATAATTGAGCGTCCGTCTTCCCACCCGCGGGCACATTTAAATTTTTTTTTTTTTTTTAATTTTTGGGGCCTCCGACTTAATATCGCTATGATATTAAGTCGGAGGGTGTACAGAAAAGTTCCTGGACCCAAGAAACAAAGCGGAAGCCGATCCAGTGGGCTGCGTAACAGTGAAGACAATAGGAATCGGATGATGAAAACAAGCCCTTTATTAAAAAATGCCCGACTCTGGCCAAGTTTCGCTCTCTTACATAGAGCTGCCTCAGGGGCAATTGATTGAACCAGGACTTAGGTATGTTAGCAAAGATGATATCGCTGTTACATTCAGTGTAGTTGATTTTCTTATTGTATCATAAGACCTTTTCCTTAATTCCAGGTATTAGCTGGAATACTGTTCATTTGCTTTGTATCCACATATATTTCAATAATATTGCTCTCACTGTTGCTATTACATGGCAATGCAGTGTGATTAAGGAAAAGGTCTTATGATACAATAAGAAAATCAACTACACTGAATGTTACTGCGATATCATCTTTGCTAACATACCTAAGTCCTGGTTCATACAATTGCCCCTGAGGCAGCTCTATGTAAGAGAGCGAAACTCGGCCAGAGTCGGGCATTTTTTAATAAAGGGCTTGTTTTCATCATCCGATTCCTATTGTCTTCACAGAAAAGTTCCTGTACACTTTCCCGGTGCCGGCAGAAATTAAAATGTGCGGTTTGGCTGCACATTTTACTTTCTGTATCGTGCAGGAATAACTAATAGGGCCATCAACATGCATTTGCATGTTGCGGGCGCTATTAGTTTCGGAGGGGGGGGGGGGGGGTTGGCCGCGCATTTTCGACACGCTATTACCCCTTACTGTATAAGGGGTAAAAATAGTGCATTGAAAACGCGCGGCCAAACGCAGGCTAACAGTGCGCTCTGTACTATATCGGCCTGTTAGTAAGTGATCCACAACTAGAAGTAAACATTCATTTATCAAAAAGATCCCATTTTGCCTGTGGCTTCTTTCACTCCCCCTGGAAGTGAAGGACCAAGCCAAATCAGGGATGTCCAACCCCCCTGTTACGCCCGGTCGCAGACGGCTGCGACCTCTGTTGCTCACCTCCTTCTTTGCTGCATTGATTCCGTGGGGAAGATTTGCGGCCTCCGCCAGCTACCGCCGGTCTACCTACCGTTCCCGGGGCTCCCTGGACGCTGCAGACGCTGCCGACCACCATCTTGCCCTTGGAATCCTCTAGGCATGCGCGCGCACGCGGGCCAGTCTTAAGCACGTCATGGCGGGAACCTCGGGGGCGTCCCCTCCGGATGACGTCATCCTTCCAGGACATTTAAGCCGGCTGGCCCTGCCTACCTACGTCTTGGCAACGAGTTCCTTTACTGCTGAATCCACTTCGCTCACTACAGACTTCCCGTTCCAGTTCCTGCTATCTTGGCGTGAGACACTCTGGGTACCCGCTCCTCGGGGGCCCTTCCTCGTCTCTGGCTATCCGTTCCTTGGAGGGCCTTTGCCTTAGACACTGCTCACCCAGTTCATGGCTTCTCCTGGAACCTTCGCTCCTGTGAGTACCTCAGCTCTACGGACCACTACCGTACCATCTCTAGTGAGATGGTACGGTAGTGGTCTCTAGTGAGTAGCCTCATCGGTGTACCCCGCACTGCGGACCACTACCGTACCATTTCTTCTGAGGAGCCTCATCAGTGTACCCAGCTCTGCGGACCATTGCCGTATCTTCACTACAGAGGTATTCCCCTTGGTTATACCCCACCGCACACTCTGTGACTTTCTCCTGCACTCCCCACTTCATGGGCAGTGCCTTTCTCATTCTCTAATTAAAGACTCCATTCCACAGCTGTGTCTGATGTCCGCTGAGACCTTGCCTCCCGACAGTGAGGTTCACCAGACTCCTCCCTGTGGGAAGTACCATCTCTCACCTCGGCCCAGGGTCCAAATACATACAAATCCTAATACCCCATGTTAAGCTGCTCATCTCTGATCCAAAGTGAATCTGGCATAGCCTCCAGCAGCCTGCTATTCCTAGGACTCGGGACAGAACTTTCTCTAACTCTGGACACCTTTAGGTCCCCTAGCCAGGACTTCCTGTTGTGCTGACTGATTATGTCACATCCTCCAGGAGTATATAAGGAAGTTTCTTACAACCAGCCAGTACCTCTGCAACAGGTCTCCTGAGTAGCCTGCCTCTCAGTGCGTGTTGCTAGTTCGTGTCCTTGCCTTGTCCATTCCTTCCCCCATCTCGTCTTCTTGTAGCTCCTGCCTCTGATTCTTCTCCTGCCTATCCTACTTGCTTGGATTGTCTGCTTAGATCTGACCTCGGCTTTGGATCTGACAATTGTTTGTCTGCCGCCTGCCCTGACACTAGTTCATCTCTTGGATTCTGCCTTCTGCTACCAGTCCATACCCTGTGTCGTTCTCTGGATTTGTTTGCCACCTGCCTTGACCTCTGCTTGGACCTGGACATTCTCCCTTGCCTTGCCCCTGGGACCTGCCTAAGTCCTGCCGGCCAGCCACACCAAGGACTCAACCTGAGGGAACGACAGATGGTGCAGGAAGCTCCCATTGGTACTTCCGCCCATGGAAGAGAAGCCACATGGGTTCGCCTGTGTGGCACGCTCCATTACCTCACCACAAAGAGGTCCATACCACTATCAGTCAGTCTGAAAGTGCTCATGGAGTGGCCAGAGTGCCACCTCCCTAACACCCCACTTGCCCTGCTCTACCTGAGGAATGGCTCACAAAAGGAACCTAACACCTCAGGGAGCCCAACCTCTTCTTAGTTGTCCACTAACTCATAAGAACATTTTGGTCATAGCAATCAGTGCCAGACCGTTGACAGACGCCAAGCCAGCAGGCGCTCATGAAGGGGAGGGCTACCCACCAGTGCTGAACACCTTGTAACATCTAACATCCAAGGTAGAAAAGAAAAACAAAATTGAAAAAACTGCCTTTGAAACTGAGAAGAGAATACTGTGGGGAAAGCCATGATTGTGAGACCCGCCCCCTCCCCTTCCCTCGACGTCATAGCAACCGGAGCTGGACCGTTGAAAGGTGCCAAGCCAGCAGGCGCCGCGCGTCGCGCACTGAAGGGGCACAACAAAGGGGCACTCCCCTTTGTGCACCCCTTCGTGCAACCCTTAGTGTTAACCATTCCCTTGTTTTTTTTTTTTTATCTCCCTTGTTAACAATTTCCATGTTTATTATTGTTCAATGTATTGACAAAGGAAAAGCTTGATTTCCTGCATTTTTTGTTGGAATGTAAACCGATGTGATATGTAAAATCAAACACCGGCATATAAAAAATAAATAAATAAATAACATAAGAAAATGCCATACTGGGTCAGACCAAGGGTCTATCAAGCCCAGCATCCTGTTTCCAACAGTGGCCAATCCAGGCCATAAGAACCTGGCAAGTACCCAAAAACTAAGTCTATTCCATATTACCATTGCTAGTAATAGCGGTGGTTATTATCTAAGTCAACTTAATTAATAGCAGGTAATGGACTTCTCCTCCAAGAACTTATCCAATCCTTTTTTAAACACATCTATACTAACTGCACTAACCACATCTTCTGGCAACAAATTCCTCTTTCCTCTTCTTTT
The DNA here is from genome assembly GCF_901001135.1 of Rhinatrema bivittatum. Taxonomy (NCBI): domain Eukaryota; kingdom Metazoa; phylum Chordata; class Amphibia; order Gymnophiona; family Rhinatrematidae; genus Rhinatrema; species Rhinatrema bivittatum. The sequence continues at coordinate 51,613,780 of NC_042626.1, forward strand.
TTCTCTTTATTTTATTTTTATTTTTTTTACTCCAGACTGCAAGCTTCACAGCTACCATCTGCTAGAGACAGAAAAATACTGAGGGACTGCAGGTGGACTCTCGGTTATGTAACAGTGCCTGAAAAGTTTTTCTCTGCCTCCATCTGTTGGTAGGGATGCAAAATCCAGTTGTCTGGACCAATTTGGGGTATGAACAGGAATCATGCATTTTTTTTTATGGGTGAGGGGAGCTGAGCCCAATAGGCTCTTTATATATATGCTGGGAAGCCTGACATTTGGGCCGCAGGCCCATCGATTTATTTTTATATTTGGTAAAAATGACAGGCTACTTAACCTCTGAAGATATCCGGTTAAGTAGATATACCTGACATTTGGCTAGCTAGTATATCTCAGCCCCTCCCTGGAACACCCCCGAAATGCCACTTTTTTATCCAGCTAAATTATAGCTGGATAACTACTTAATCGCTATAATTTAGTCAGAAAAGAGGCTGAATTTGCCTCATTTGCCATTTATACCACAATAAAAAAAAAAAAAACAGAAATGAAATATAACATATCAATGCAACAAAAATTTCACTTGTGAATCTATGAAAACATATCCAATATAATAAAAGTCAAATTATAACAGTACTTCATTGACCTTCATAGTGACATCTCAAAACCGCATCAATTTGATTAGATGTCTAATATTCAAAAAAGCTTCAATATAATCATTGGTCAAGATAGTGCCAGGAAAAATTTTTTGTTTTGTGTTTTTTTGATATGCAAGTAAAAAATATTTGAAAACAAAATCCACACTTATCTGAGAACACCTCTACGTTCACAAGTCGACTGCTCAATGTATTAGAAGAATGGAGTAGGAGGAGGGAGGCGAAAGCAAGTATTACCTGAGGAAGGCAGCGAAGTCCGGGGGTAAGCGGTGGCTTGCCCCGACGGAATTTTGGTGAACATCTCGCTGCTGTTGCCGGACGAGGGGCACTTCCTGCTTCCGTTAGGAGGCGGGACTTGGACTACCTTCTATAAATTTTCAACACTCAGCGGCGCGCAGCAGAGCCGGCGCGCTGCTGAAGCCGCGCGCGCTAAAGGGGCGCGCGGTTAAGCAGGGCTTTGCCGGGCTTCGCCGGGATCGCTGGAAGTGCTGGTATTTGGGTCCCCTTTTGTTATTATTACTAGATAAGTATTGGAATTGTTGTTCACTTCCCAACTCCATGAAGTGTTTCTCTTGAAAACTGATTGTTATGCAACCTCCAAAATATGTTTTGTCCTTTTGTGAGGTTAAGGTTTGCATAAAATACCGTAAATATGCCACACACTAAAAGGAAAGCCAAGTTGCGGCCTTCTAGTGATATGGCAACAGTAGATGCAGGACAAAAAACGGTTTTGGAATGGCTTGAACCCCAATCACCCCCTAGTGGGCTGACCGCTGAAGGTAGGATACAAGGACGGTGTGATCCTCCTCAGGTCATAGAGGTATCATTAAGCCCGGGGGCACCGGTACCACCACCACCCCCTGGTGGAATGGGTGAGATATCCCAAATACAGACAGGGGATAAACAGGAAGAAATTTTAAACCCATGGGAGGTAGAGGATAGTTCCACTCAGCAAAAGGAAGTATTAGAATCGAATCAGAAACATCATGAGATAGCCCAATTAAGTATTCTACAGAGTTCCCCTAAAGAGTTTAGTACTCCAAAAATAAATAAAATGGATAAAGAAAAGAATGGGAATATCAAGGTAGTTATCGATGTAGAAAATATTCCAAAGCCGGCATGTATCACCTTGGAAACACTATGGAATTACATGGTTAAGCTAGATACATCTATAAATAAGTTGACCGAAGTAGTAATGCAGACGTCTACATCATCTGTATCAAATACCGCAGAATTAGAAAAACAGAAAAAGGAAGTGAATATATTAGAGAAAAGAGTATTACAAATAGAAAAGATACAAAGTCAACAAGTTACATCAGAAGAAGTTGTGAGTAAAAGATTGGAAATATTAGAAAACACTGTGAGATCTCTGAATATCAGAGTTAATAATTTTCCTATAATAAGAAAGATTAATCCAATTGAATTATTCAGGAACTACCTGATGCAAATATTAAAAATGTCTGAGAAAAATCTTCCTGTTATTGTAAAGGCATTCTACTTAGGAGGAAAAAAGGTTAAAATAGATCAGGGTAGGAAAGAAGAAGGGGAAGAAAAGGAACAAAATGAACAAGAAGTTATTAGTAACTCCATAGAATTGTCAGAACTTTTGCAAAAATCCCAGGATGAGATAATAGTTAAGTCTAGGGGGACATTATTAGTCCAATTAGCTTTTTCTACAGATAAAGACCTAGTAATGAGATCTTTTTTTCAAAATAGGACAACCACCTTTTATGGTGATAAAATATGGATATTTCCAGACTTAATGAAAATAACACAAATACGTAGGAAGAATTTTTTACAGTATAGGGGGAAAGTCTTGGAAAAGGGAGGATATTTTAATTTGAAATATCCGTGTAGATGTGTAGTGAAACTGAATGGTAAAAACTATTCCTTTACGGAACCTGAAGGGTTGAAAGATCTTCTTGCATTATAATGTCCGGTAATGTAAAAATAAGGGATCAATGATGCATAATTACAATGTGTATATTTTTATTTTTTCCTTTGACCGTTCGATTTAAGAAGAAGCACTTCTATTTTTCCTTTATATATAATCTTATGAAAAGGATAAATAATTTTTCCTGTATGTTAGTTTATTATGGTAAATGTTTACTTATTTGATTTATTTGATTATAATACTAAGATGCATTTAATATGTATTGCTAACTCTTTGAATGAAAATAATAAAAAGAGAATTCTAAAAAAAAAGAAGAATGGAGTAAAATGCAGCTGGGCACATGACATTGCAACATAGAAATTCCAGAGCAAAGCCTTCCCTTATCTCTGACCCACCTCCGAAAAAAACAGAGATAGAGACCCCCAAACTCCTGCTCCAGGAGGTGGGTCGGTACACCTTCATTGAGGGGGTTGGGAGGCATCGCTACCCAAGCCTGCACCCCCGTCTGGGCTGCCTGAGCCAAAAGGACTGAGACCTACCCAAAGGTCTAGCTTTCTGAGAAGCCGCTCCTCTGTAGTCAAAAACATCTGAAACCCCTAGTATGGCCTCTCGTGCCGAACGAGTGCAGCGCCTGCTTCTTGTCCTCTAGCAACCGCGGAACCTGGGACTCACCCCACTTAATCGGCCATTTTTTCCAATTCATTCCCAAATAAGAGTGATCCTTTAAAAGGCAATTTCATAAGATTAGATTTTGAAATTGCATCAGCCGAACAATTCCACAGCCACTGCAGAGGCCTGGCCGCTAGCACCAAAGTCACCCCTCTGGCAGAAGTATGGACCAGGTCGCAGTCCGCAACCACCAAAAAGGTGGCTGCCAGTTCCATCACTGCCCTGGAATTCAAACCAGTCTCATCAACCTCCTGAGATAGAAGCAAACAAGTGCGAGCCACCAGGGAGCAGCAAGAGGTTATCTGCCCTCAAAAAATGGATGCCCAAAAATTAGGACACCCAAGTATAGTATTACTCTCTACCTGAGCCCAGCCTTTCCCAGCAGAGTATAGGGTCGGTCTCTGGCTGTAGGGAGAGAGGGCAAAAGCCTTCACCACCACGCTCAGCTTCCTATACCTGCTAGCTTCTTAGCTGTTTCTTTCTTTACAGCTAAGTCGACGCCGGAAAACCAGCTATTGGACCAAGGCACTCTACTGAGGGAGGACTCACAGATATCACTTCAGGAAAACTTGACTGAGGGAGGGACTATAAGGTATCACCACAGGAGAGCGGGGAGAATTAATTTCCTTCTTCTAAATTTATTTTTTTAAGCAATCCCCAATGGGGAGATGCACATCCACCATCTGCTGGAGACAGAGAATACTGGCAGGCTGATATCAGTGCAGGGGTATATATACCATTACATCAGCTTTGCTCCATCTCCACTTGCTGGTAGAGGTGAATAACCCAGTGGTTGTGGATTAACCTGTCTGAATGCTAAGAATATACTCCATTGAACACTCATACTATGCAAGCCCAAAACTTGGACATCCAACCCCAGGGTCCAGATGGACACACAGCCTGGATAGACAGGTGCGAACAGACGTCAGGCACTGCTTTTGCGGGCATCTTGCATAGAAGAAGCTGTGCAAATGCTGTTGCGGCCTACCACACAGCATCCCAGTGAAGTCTAAGTGCAGGGCTTAGTCCAAAAGACCACTCAACCCACCAAAACTATTGCAATTCCCCAAGTCCCCCAGGAAGAAGAGAACGCACGTTGGATTGGCACGCTGAAGCTCAAACACCAGAAACAGAAGACGGGAGAGGAATCCCTAAATCTGTTTTGTTTTTTCAACTGAGCTCAGCCTCTCCCGGCTGAGTACAGAGTTAGTCTCCAGCAGCAGGGGAGGAGAGCTAATGCCTTCACCGCCACGCTCAGTTTTCTGCACCCCTCTCAGCTAATTCCATGCCAGCAACTGGCTACCAGACTGAGGCATTCAACTGAGGGAGAGATCATCAGATATTGCCTCATGAGAAGTGGTGCGTGATTAATCCTTCTTTCTCCTTTTCTCTTTTATTTTTTTTTTTTTAAACAATCCACAGTAGGGAGATGCACGTCCACCATCTGCTGGAGGTGGAGAATGCGAGCAGGCTGATGTCAGAGCAGGGGTATATATACCCCGTGACGTCAGCTTTGTTCCATCTCCATCTGCTGGTAGAGGTGCATAACCCACTAGTCATGGATTAATCTGTCTGAATGCTGAGAAAGCTACTTTTACACATATAAATACTATTGAAGATTACCCCCATAGTATTCTATGCCAAATTCCAGTTCACATCGGGGAGGAGGGGGAGGTAGATAGTCCAATGCATTAGAGGCAGAACTTTAGACTTATAAAAGAAACCTTCACAGACTCTGAACTATAGATGCAACTGAAGAACTGTAGAAACCAGATTCTTCCTTGTCATAGCCTTTGCATAAGCATAGTTGAGCCCTCTTGGTATTCATTGCATACTTTGGATAAAACAGTTGATCCTTGGCTGTAGTTATTATTGTATTCTCTGCTCAGAGATGAGCCATTTTTATCACTATGTTTACATAATAAGAGTTAAGGACTGACCCATCTATATTAGTCTCTGTACAATGTAGTGGAAACCTGAGCAGCTTGCACCAGACCTTCAGTACAATAAGCTGGGCCAGCTTTTGAATAATTCACTCATTACAGACCAATTAACTTTAACACTGTCAAGGAAGCTGCACTGCAATAATGAAGTGTACAAAGTGAGAGGCTATAGGAGTATGGGTGGGGGGGGGTGGAAACGACACATATTCTGGGGTAGTTTAACCTGCTCCATAACCATTCTTAGGTGACTCGCTAAAATGTTTCAAGAGATGCTACTCTCAGTAATTTCTCTTGTCCTACTAAATAGATTTATTGAAAATTTTTTTCCCAAGTTTTCTGGGTCAGATTTTAAAATAGAGCTGGAGAAACCCCCCGCATGCTTCACTCAATCATGCCCATTACGGGATAGTGGAGGGGTGTCACAATTTTCAAACAGCCCATCCAGGTACAAATCCTGACCTTCCTTTCACAGAGAGAGAATGTGCACGCTTTCCCTTTCAAAGCTGCTGATAAGCACTGAGGATGTGTAAACTTTGCACCTGTTTTTTCCTGCAGGCAGAAAGTCCAATCTGCATGCATGGTTTTCCAACCCTAGGCACCGACCCCCCCCCCCCCAGGAACACCTCCCCTCAATCCGGCTAGAATGCTGCGGGTACTTTTAGCCAGCAGATCTCAAGCAGGATAATTGGCTTTGAAAATTCTCCTTTACAACATAAGCAAACAGTGCTCCGGGGTTTTCACCCAACCCTTAAATCTGCCTTTGGAATCCCATGATTAGCTCTATAACATTCTTGTAATATCTGCTTAGCTTTACTCATTGTAATCATTTGTTCATACTAAGCTGCTGTGCACTGAATAAGAATGCAATGTACAACCTTCTCACATTTTGACATCATTAGATGCGACCTACAATTAGCTCAGAAAACATACAATTCAAAGGTTTGGTTTAGGAAGATACTTCTACCACTGAGGGTGTCATCCCTTTGCTATAATTTAGCTAGGGAGAAGGAGGCATGCTAAAGATTTCTGCTATTACCAAAAAACGAGCAGGAACTTTTCTACCTTGGCTCCGAGACTGGCTTGAAATCGCCTGAGCTGCCGAACACGCATGTATTCTGATTTGACTCTCTTTTTCCAGCAAAGCATGCTCCTTGTGGAAGGAGGAGTTGGCACATCCATTGTACTGCTATTACACAGAAAAGAAAGAAAAAAAAATTCAGTATTCAAAACCTCACACGACAAGTACTATTGCCTATATATATGGCCTAGAGATACGGAGGTTGATATTTGAAAGGTTTGTCCAGGTAACAGGACAAAACCCATGGATTTGAAGAATTCCCCCAGCTCCCCGACTAAATTTTGTCCACACAAAACTTTGCCAGATAAAGAGGCAGTATTAGAGGTGTTCTTAGGCAATGGTATTCAGCACTCGCCAGACAAAAAGTTACCCAGGTAACTGGCAGGCTAAATAGCAGGACTAAAGTTCACCATATAACCAGAAGAAAAAAATGTAGTGGGGCCAAGTGGTGCTACACCCACCCATCTTCTCACCCCCTTACAAGAGAAAAATATGTAGCACGGCCAAGCCAATCCTTCCACATCCCCTAGCTTAGAAAACAGAGGGGGCGTCAAATTCCCACCCCTGCCCCTAAATGACCAAAAGTGCCCCAGAAACCCAACGGGAGGAGGAGAGACTCCCACCTCCTCCTGCTGAGCTGAATACTAACTGACAGGTACCAGAACTTAATATGTATTTATTCACTTCATTCTGGAGTGAGCAGAACAATCCTTGTTTAGAACTGAGCTCTGAATGGGGGCTCAATGTCAGGGCATTCTGATCAGGGAGTATTTCCTTCACTGACAAAGATGGGACAAATCCCCATTCAGAACTCAGTTTATTTATTTTAAAAAAATGTTTAGCCTGCACAATTCAATGTCCTTGGCAGGTTACATCTGTACATACATAAAAATATTTGTTGGTACATTAGAATAACAAAATACTAGTTAACAGACACTAGTTCCTTCTTTCTGTCTAGCAAAAAACACAATGCTGCTTCCAAGCAAATTAATCAATTTCCCATTGCACAATATTTATTTAATTTATTTAACACTTTTCTATACCGACCTTCATGGTGGAGACCATATCAGGTCGGTTCACATCGAATAGGGGAACTGAACCAAGAACAGTAACCAAAAACAAAAGGTTGAACATGAAAAAGCAAAGTTACATTTAACAGGGAAATTAAACTTGGAGGCATAGACTGCTGGAAGGAAGGAAAGGCTAGAGATAGCGGAGAAATTATTAGAATAAACAGAGCAGTCAGGAGGCTCTTATTCTGGGCTTAGGGGTAAAATGGATAAAATATGGGTAAAATATGGTTGCTTAAAATAAAATTCTCAACGCGGATTGGTCTATTCGCCCCGGACTGCAAGAATAAATGAACATAACGTGCAGGAGCTGTCAAGTGTAACAGCACTTAGTATTCAGCCTAACCCGAGGCGGCAAGAACTTCTCCTGCTACTAGGCTTCTGGGAAACTGGGATGGGATGGGAAACTGGCACCCTACTATTCTTTTTACTTAAGAGAGGATGTTGTGGAGGAGGGGAATCACATAGCTGGAGGGAGGATCTGATGCTGCTGGCCCACTACTTTTTTTTTTCAATATTCTAAAGTCAGTGAGCAGCAAAGTTACTCAAATAACTTTATCTAGGTAACCTTAGCCAAGTACTTTTACCTGGATATGTGCCGCCGCATATCTGGGTAGAGTTATTAGGATAAGGTTAACTGGGTAACTTTGCCGCTCACCAGGTTTTTTAATATGGATCTCATTTTTAGGCAATCTCTGGTTTATATAGCAATTTTACTTATTTAATTTATAAAAATGTGTTAATCACCTTCCAATTTTTACAATAAAAATTTCCAAAGCAATCTATATACATTAAAAACAATAAAACAAACAAAACACAACAAAAGGAAAATTGGTTCTTACCTGCTAATTTTTGTTCCTGTAGCACCACAGATCAGTCCAGACTCCCTGGTTTTGCCTCCTTTCCAGCAGATGGAGACAGAGAAAAAAAAACAACTTTGCAGGCACTGCCTCTTAACCCGGTGTGCCACCTGCAGCTCCTCAGTATTACTCAGTATCCAAACCTAAAATATAACACAAAACTTCTAATAAACTACTCTATAATATGCCCCAGAATGATCAGAGGAAAAAGATCATTCATAAATTGAAAACCAAATTTGGAACTTTTCTTGAAAAACTAATGAGAAATCTATACCATTCTTCAAATTCATCAGAATCATGGTAAAGAGAACAGACTCTCCAAACCTTCCCTCCACCAACAGAGCGGGGCTCTGATCTGATCTGTGGTACTACAGGAACGAAAATTAGCAGATAAGAACCAATTTTCCTTTCCCTGTACGTACCCAGATCAGTCCAGACTCCTGGGATGTACCAAAGCTTCTCTAACTGGGGTGGGACTGTGAGAGCCGCTCGAAGTACACCTTCACCAAAATTGTCAACGTTAAGAGGCCTGGATGTCCAATTGGTAGTGTCTGGCAAAGGTATGCAAATACTTTCAAGTAGCTGCCCTGCAAATCTCGTGTCGACACTAGCTGACATTCTGCCCAGGAAGCTGCCCGGGAACGAGTAGAATGAGCCCTTAATTCCTCCAGGACGAGTCAACCGCAACAGATATATGCGGAAACAATAGTCTCCTTCAACCAATGTGATATAGTGGCCTTTTGACACTCTCTGACCCTATTTTGCACCACTCCATAGCACAAAAGGTGACCCGACAACCTGAAACTGTTCGTGACCTCAAGGTACAGCAACAAGGCCCTTCTGACATCCAGATGTCTTAATTCCTTTGCATGAAACGTATCACTCTCCAAATTTGAAAAGGCGGGAAGCTCCACTGTCTGACTTAAGTGAAACGCTGAAATGACCGTTGGCAGAAAAGACTAAACCATCCTCAGAGAGTCTCCAGAATCCGAAATCCTCAAAAAGCGTTCCCTACATGACAGGGCTTGAAGTTCAGAAACCCTTCTGTCTGAACAAATCTCCACCAAGAAAACCACCTTCAAAGTCAGATATTTTATGGTGACCCTCTTAAGAGCTCAAATGATGCTTCACACATACCCTTGAGGACCAAGTTAAGGCTCCAAGGACACATCTTATGAACCAGGGGGCACAAATGTTTTGCCCCCTCGGAGGAAACATACCACATCCAGATGCATAACCAGAGTTGTTCCATAAGCCTTGCCTCACAAGCAGCCCAAAGGCCAGCACCTGCACCCTAAAGGACCTAGAGGACAAACCTTTTATCAGGCCTCTCTGCAAAAAGGTTAGAATCTGTGTAACCGATGGCAGACGAGGATCAACCCCCTGCTCCATACACCAAGACTCGAAGACTCTCCAAACCCGGACACATGCCAAGGCAAGCTCGCAGCAGAGTAAAAACAACATCCTCCAAATATCCTCTTTTTCTTAATTGCCTCCTTTCAAAAGCCAAGCCACTAGACAAAAGCGATCTGCTCGATCTAAAAATATAGGACCCTGTTGCAGAAGATTTGGAAGATGGCCCAGTCTCAGGGGGCTGTCCACTGCTAGATTGACCATGTCTGCAAACCAAGGCCTTTGTGGCCACTCCAGAGCTACAAGAATCACCTTTCCTGGGTGGACCTCTATTCTCCTTACAACCTTGCCCACCAGAGGCCATGGAGGAAAAACACACAAATCAGAACGTCATGCAGCCAGGGAAGCACCAGGGCATCGACGATTTCACCTCCATGCTCTCTTCTGCGACTGCATTCTTCTGGGTTGCCATCAAATCCATGTGACGCACACCCCACCTACGAGAAATGAGGGTCATTGCTTCTTGAGATAGCACCCATTCTCCAGGATTCAACTTGTTGTCAGCTGAGATAATCCACCTGCACACTGTCTGACCCCGCTATGTGCGAGGCCGCTATCAAGGCCAGATGCTGTTCTGCATCTGAGCAACCGCTCAAATCTTGGTACCTCCTTGGCAGTTGATGTAGGCCATTGTCGTCACATTGTCTGATTGGACTGACTGCACGGTTGCGCAAAAGGGGAAGAAACTCCTGCAGAGCCAACCGTACTGCTCTCGTCTCTAGGCAATCAATGGACCAGGTCACTTTCTCCACTGTCCAATGGCCCTGCACAGACTAGGACTGACATACAATTCCCCAGCCAGAGATATTGGCATCGGTAGTCACCACCATCCATTGAGAACCTAGATATCCACCCTGCGGCACAAATGGTCCCGGCTAAGCCATCACGAAAGACCTGACCTGGCAGACTCTGTAAGTGGTAGTGGGAGATGAAACTGCTCTGACATTGGATCCCACCGGGAAAGCAACGCTTTCTGAAGATGTCACATATAAGCAAACACCCAAGGGACCAGCTCCAAGGTTAAGGCTATGGAACAGAGGACCTGCACGTAATTCCAGATCCTGGGCACTCTGTCCTCCAAAAGGTTCCAAACTTGAGCCTGCAGCTTGACAATGTGCTCCTCCGAGAGAAATACCTTCCCCAGTCTGGTATCGAAGTGTGCACCCAAGAACTCCAGCACTTGTGAAGGCAAAAGGTGGCTCTTGGACAGATTGACTATCCATCCCAGCGATCTCAGGCGTTGCAACACCACTTCTACCACACTTCGGCAAAAGACTTCCGACTCTGCCTGGATGATCCAGTCATCCAGATATGGGTGGACCAGCACGCCCTCCTTTCCGAGAGCCACCGGCACTACCACCAACACTTTGGCGAAGGTCCTCGGGGCAGTTGCCAGTCTGAATGGGAGAGCGCAGAATTGAAAATGCCTCCCCAAGACCATAAACCTGAGGTACCATGGATGATCCGAATGAATCCCTACATGTAGGTACGCCTCTATCAGATCCAAGGAAGCCAAGAACTCCCCGCTTCTCACCGCTGTAATGACAGACCGCAGAGTCTCCATCCAGAAAACAGGTAACTTCGAGAGCTAGATTCACCTTCTTTAAATCCAGAATTGGATGAAAGTTTCTTCCTTTTTGGGCACCACAAAATAAATCTAATAATGCCCCATCCCGCTTTCATCTCAGGGAGCAGGGACAATGGCCCCCAACAATTGCAGCTACTGTATGGTCTGCTGAACGATAAACGTCTTTTCTGCCGAGGCCCAAACAGACACCATAAAAAGGTTTCTGAGCGACCAAGCAAATTCTAAAGCTTAGCCTTGTCCTATCATGCTTAGAACCCACTAATCCAAAGTGATTTTGACCCACTCCTTGTAAAATTGAGTCAAACAACCCCCAATGACTGGAACTGAGGAGTGGGCCTGCTTCATCTCATTACGCAGGCTTAGCTCCACCACTACCTTGTCTGAAGCCATCACGGTTCGGTCTGCGCCCACGAAATGGATGGTTCCAGGACTGCGACCTCTCAGGTCTGCCTTTGACCATCACTCAGAGCTCTGCTCTGGCAGAAATACCTTTCCCCCTGGAAATGAAAGCACACAGGGAGGAACCTTCTTGGCTTGTCCTCTGGTAGCTTGTTGACCTTGTTATCTTCCAGATTCTTTATCATCTGCTCCAAGTTAGACGTTTGCCCTTAAAAGGCTGAGCTTTGGACGAGACATCCGCTACCAGTTCCGCAAGCAAAGAAGTCTCCTGGCCGAGACCAGCACCATCATCGTTCAAGAAGATATGCGAATGAGGTCATACAAAGCATCCGCCTCAAACGCCCGCAGCTTCCAATCGCTCCACCTGTTCAGACTCCTGGGTGTCATATTCCTGTCACTTTGCAACCGTTGCGCCCATCGCAAATTAGCCTGGGGCATAAAGCTGTTGCAGACAGCCACCCGGATACCCAGCGCTGACACCTCGAAAATCTTAAGATTCATCTCGAGCTTCCTGTCCTGCAGATCCTTCAGAGCTGCTGCCCCAGCTACTGGAATGGTAGTCCTCTTCGTAACTGCCGAAACTGATGCATCCACCTTCGGCACCTTCAAGAGCTCCAGAGCATCCTTGGGCAAAGGATAAAGCCTATCCATGGCTCTGCTCACCTTAAAGTCAATCTCCGGAGTGTCCCACTCCCTGACCACCAGCTCTTTCACCAACCTGTGAAAAGGGAAGGTCTTGGCTGGACCCCCTCAAGCCGGACATGACCGGATCCACTTCCTCCAAGTCAGCCTACTCCTGCGGAAAAGATGTTCCCAGTTCCACCAGGACCGGCGGGATCAGGGGACAGAATTTTTCCCTTTGAAAAAAGATCATTGCCCTCCATCGACAGGACCTTTCCCATGTCATCCTCCAGCCCTTGCGCCAAGTGAAAAATAGCCACGTCATGAGAACCATACTCAGATGGCAATCCCCAAACCAACTCCTCTGAGGAACCCTCCTTGGTGGCCCCTATCCCAGAAGGACTCAGGATCCTCCTAATCCTAATGGCCCCTGAAATCCCCGAAAATCTGGACTTCTTCCTTGGGGGAGGATCTGTTATCCTCCACTTAGAAGAGGGCCAGTCCGCGGCCTTACGGGCCAAATAGGCTTTATGCAGCAAAAAAATAAACTCTGGCAAAAAAGGGGAGGAACCCTCCACAACCTCCTCTAGAGGATCCAGCTCCTCCTCTGAGAGGTCTCCCAGGGCTCCCCAGGTCTCCTCCGTTAAGAAATCTGATGGAGAAAGCGCAGGTGGGAGATCCCCTCCCCCTGCTGCAGCTTGGACTTTGTGAGCGAAGAAATCCAAAATGTCCCCACACTCAGCGGGAACGCCTTCCACACTGCAGCTTTAGGCCTGCCAGACCCCTGCTGCAAAGTCAATGCCAGCACGGTCCCTCCCAACATATCCTCCCCGCCAGGGAGGCAGCAGTAGCAGTGGCTGGCTCTGGAGAGGCAGTCTCTCTGCATGTGGTGCAGCGGCAGCCACATGGCATGGCCCAGCACTGTAAACGACTGCGTGGCACATGCCAAAAAGGAGATGCGCTGGGAACCACTAAGGGATAACCCCGCTCACATGGAGCCCTTCTGCCACAGACGGGAATCAAACACATTTCCCATTCTTTGCCTATTTCCTTCTTGTTCTTTTTTTTTTTTTTTTTTTAATAAACTTTAGAAAACACAGATAGGAAACAGCTAGAAACAGCAACTAATAGCCTTATCTGAAGTTGGCAGAGGCTTCTCCCAAGTCTCCTGAAGGGAGAGAACCGGTCCACTGGCTGTCAGCCCCAGCGTGCTCAGAGAGCTATGAAGGGTCCCCAACCCCTGCTCGTCCTCTGAAAAACCAGGAGTGATGGTCCCCACCAGGACCTGCCAACCTCCTGGGAGGGAATTTCACCTAATCTATCCTCTTCTGTTTCTTCTTCCTTAGGTACATAACTGCAGGTTTTGCATCTCCTCCATCTGCTGGAGACAGAGAAATACTGAGGAGCTGCAGGTGGCACACCGGGTTAAGAGGCAGTTCCTGCAAAGTTTTTTCTCTATCGCCATTTAATCTGTCTCCATCTGCTGAAAGGGAGGCAAAACCTACAGTCTGGACTGATCCGGGTACATACAGGGAAATCACCATCTCTTGTCACCTCCTGCCTACTCCACATTTCTTAAAATAAATAAGCCACCTCCTTCATAGTAATACCCCCCACCTGCTCAATCCCAAACACCTCTAAAACAAGGAACACACCAATTTAACTTCCGCTATCTTAAATCAACTCTAGAACAGAGAACTCTTACACCCTGAGCCAAGTTTTCCTGACAACAAGGTCTAACCACCTATCTTATTTAAAAGAGAACTCTGATGCCATCAGCCATGTTTTTAACAAACAGCGAAATTTCATCAACTTTGTTTCCTCTCTAATATTCAGAGAAAGCTCATTCCACAGTAGTGGAGCTGACATAGAAAAAGACCGATTATAAAGTCTAGTATGTTGAAATTTCCTAACCAGGGGTAGCTGGAGCATAAAAGCATACTGAGAACGAGTAGTCCTTTGAGAACATTTCCATGAGATCTTATTTCTCAATTGTAAAGGACTTAATCCTTGTAAGATCTTAAAGGTCAGGAACAAAACTTTAAATTTGCATCTTAGTGTAATTTCCTAAGAAGAGGGATTGCTGATTCCCTTCTTGATCACCCCATGACTAATATTGCAGCCATATTTTGGACTACCTGTGGTTTCCGAATTACATTGCCTGGGAATCCCCAATATATCAGGTTACAATAGTCAATCACCAAAATAACCAGTGAATAAACTACAGACTTTAATGTTTTTAAATTTAAGAAATTTTTCAACTGACATATCAGTCTTAAGCGCTAAGTACCGCACTGATTTGATTCTCCACAGACCAGCTGGAATCCAACATTACCCCAAGTGATCTAATGCTGGAATTAGCTGTAATAAGTTGTCCCTCTATTTGAACTTGACATTTATTTACATTGGTACCCATTTGTAAAATTTCAGGTTTTTTTGCATTCAGCACTATCTTATGTATTTCTCACTAATTTTTATACATTTCTTAAGCTACTTCCCATTCACAGGGTGATCAGTCACAGTTACTACAATGCCACAAATGGCTTCTTTCACACTAGAATCTGAACCGTAGTAAAAATCACCATAGATAACAGGTTTTTCATGTACGGGCAGGCACTTAATGAGTACAAGATTTCAGGCCTTTTTTTTTTTTTATCATAAAAGTGTCCTAGCGCTAATCAATGCATATGCTACTCCCCCATTCCATGCCACATACAGGCACACCCCCAGACTTCCTCTTACCTCTTGGTAGTGGCACCTTGTTTTGCCACCACGCACCTCATTTCTTAACTATACTTCCAATCTGCTGGCGTAAAAATTCAAATGCTTACCGTACCTCTAGAAAATGTAAAGATAAAATAGAAGTTTACTTTACTCTTGTACAAAATTAAACTACTTATTTAGAGTACACTATAGAGGTATAATTTAGCATGGAGGAGTAATCTAGTGGTTAGAACAGCGGGCTACAAACCACTGCCGCTCCTTGTGATCTTGGGCAAGTCACCCTCCATTGCCTAGGTACAAACAGATTGTGAGCCCTCTGGAGTCAGGGAAAAACCTAAAACACCTACAGTACCTGATTGTAATCAGCCTTGAAGTGGCTGAAAGGTAAAATATGAATTAAATTAAATAAACTCTTCTCGGCATAGGACTGCATATAGAGCAAACTATGAAACCTCTAGTCACAGATTATTTTGATTTTCGTTAAATACATACATTTGGTCATGTTCATAAATGGGTTATTTTTGGATGTGCTGTTAGTTAAAATATGATTCATCAACCATTTTTCCCATTAACAAATGCCTGTTATAACTGTCCCAAGAGTTAAAAAATGTATAAGAAACATCTAAATATCTAAAACACAAATATGTAATAGGAAAGCAGTGGTAGTTTCATATAATCACTGCTATTGGTACCATCCAGGTTACCCAGCGATGTTGAACTTATAATCCTTAACTAACCACCAGCCTCCCTGAGTTCTTAAATTGCAGTGCCACCCAAACATTTTTTTAAATTTTTATGCATATAAAATTGCCATTTGAAAATTCATCATCAGAATACTTCTATTTTATAATAAGTCACTCGGTGCAGTGACAAATGTTCCTCAAACTCTTACAATCAATAAACTCCTCTTCTGGTGGTTAGTTAAGGATTATAAGTCTATCATCGCTGGGTAACCTGGATAGAACCAATAACAGTGATTATATAAAACTACCACTGCTTTCCTATTACATGTTTGTGTTTTAGATATTTAGCGGTTTTTTTCCCACTTTGTTTAGTATTGGCAGTGGTGGGTATATTATACATTTATAATATTCAAATAATTAACCTGCTAAGTGGAGATTTTTTTAAATTAAGAAATAACATCAGCAGAAGTGAATATTCTATAGTTTCACTACAAGAGACAAACAATCATTTGTTGTTTTATGACTGGGTTCAGTCATAGCTCAAAACTTATCTTTGTTATCCTGAAAGGTGAATTTATAGCTAGCCATATTTTAAAATGCTATATTGTGGTAGACGAAATGAAAATTGGTTCTTACCTGCTAATTTTTGTTCCTGTAATACCACAAATCAGTCCAGAGAAGTGGGTTGTGTATCCCTACCAGCAGGTGGAGTCAGAGAACAAAGTTTTGGGCACTGCCATATATACAAGAGTGCCACCTGCAGACCCTCAGTATTGTCCTATACCAAAGCCAAGCTAACAGAACTAACTGAAAAACTCTAAACAAAACAACTGCGAATAACTGCTCCATCCATCCATTTGGCAACTTCCATCAATCCATTCGGCAACAAGGAGCTTCGTGAAAACATAGCCAAACTGTAGCCAATGCAGTCTTTCGGTATCTGAAGAAAGGGGTGGGCCTCTGGACTGATCTGTGGTATTATAGGAACGAAAATTAGCAGGTAAGAACCAAATTTTCATTTCCTGAACATACCCAGATCAGTCCAGAGAAGTGGGATATACCCAAGCCACTCTACCCTGGGCGGGAACCCGAAAGACCCGCACGCAGAATACTCTCACCGAAGGACGATTCATCAGAGGCCTTGACGTCCAATTGATAATGCTTAGTGAAAGTGTGACTAGAAGACCAAACCGCCGCCCTACAGATCTCCTGAGGCGACAGTAACTGACACACTGCCCAGGAAGTAGCCTGGGCTCTAGTGGAATGATCTCTGAGCCCCAAGGGAACTTGTCGTCCACGGGCTATGTATGCTGAAAAAATGGCTTCTCTAATCCAATGAGATATGGTTGCCTTAGACGCTTTATCGCCTTTCTTCGGACCACCAAAAAGAACGAACAAATGGTCGGAATGTCGGAAATCACTGGTAACCTCCAGATACTGTAATAAGGCACGTCGCACATCCAAGAGATGAAGGTCCCTGTCCTGAGAAGAGTCCCAAGACCAATGTGGAAACCCCGGTAACTCCACCATCTGATTTACGTGAAAGGCCGTAACCACCTTAGGGACGAAGGACGGAACCCTACGCAATGATACCCGATCGTCGGAAATCTGCAGAAAGGGGTCTCGACACGAGAGCGCCTGCAATTCTGAAATCTGACGGGCCGAGCAAATGGCTACCAAAACACCATCTTCAAAGTCAGATCCTTCAGAGAGGACCGGCGAATAGGCTCGAAGGGGGCATCGCAGAACACCAAGAGCACTAAGTTCAGGCTCCAGTCCGGATAAATCGGTCGGACGGGAGGTCATAAATGTTTGACTCCCTTAAGAAATCAAGCAATATCTGGATGCGCCGCCAAGGAATAGCCATTGAACCGGGCTCTCAAGGCCCCCAGAGCCACAACCTGTACCCGAAGGGAATTGAACACTAAACCCTTAGCGAGCCCCTGCTGTAAGTCCAGCACCCGAGGGACACCGGCTGATAACGGGTCACAGTCCTGAAGGGTACACCATAACTCAAAATATCTTCCAGACTCTCACATAAGCCATAGAGGTGGCCGGCCGTGGCGCCTGCAAAAGAGTGGAAATGACCTGTTCGGAGTATCCCTTCAAGCGTAAACGTCGCTTCTCAAAAGCCAAGCCGCAAGAGAGAAGTGATCCTCTCGATCCGAAAATATGGGCCCTTGACGGAGTAGACATGGTAGATGGGCCAGTGGCAATGGACCTTTGAAAGCCAGACGCACGAGATCCGCAAACCACAGTCTGCATGGCCACTCCGGCGCCACTAAGACCACCCTTCCTGGGTGGAGTTCTATACGACGAAGAAGCCGACCTATGAGAGGCCAGGGAGGAAAGGCATACAGAAGAATTCCCGTGGGCCACGGACACACGAGAGCATCGATGCCCAACGAGCCCTGCTCTCGGCGACGGCTGAAGAAATGCTCCGTCTTCGCATTCATCCACGTTGCCATCAGGTCCAACTGAGGTACTCCCCATCTGGCGCAAATGCGGTTCCACGCATTGGCAGATAGCTCCCACTCACCTGATCGAATTGCTGTCTGCTGAGAAAATCCACTTGAATGTTCTCCTCCCCCATGACATGCGATGTGGCGATGCCCCTGAGATGATGTTCAGCCCAAGTGAACAGACGTCGTGCCTCTAGCACCACAGTGGGACTTCGCGTCCCGCCTTGCCGGTTGATGTAATCCACTGTCATCGCTTTGTCTGAGAACACTTGCACCATTCTGCCCTGAATCCAGGGAAGAAAAGCTTGCAATGCCAGCTGTACCGCTCTCATCTCGAGACGATTGTTAGACCATGATCCTTCCGTCGCCGACCAGAGACCTTGGGCAGACCTCTCCGCACCCACTGCTCCCCAACCAGAAAGACTGGCATCGGAGGAGATTATCAGCCAATTTGGAGGATCCAAATCCACCCCCGCTCCAGATTGTCGCGCGAAAGCCAACACGACAGACTGACTCTGGACTCCCGAAGGAGTGGCATTGGCAGGTGGAATTGTTCCGACACCGGACTCCAACGAGACAAAAGCACATGTTGTAATGGACACAAGTGAGCAAATGCCCATGGAACCAAGTCCAAGGTGGAAGCCATGGAGCCCAGGACCTGAAGATGATGCCATACTGTGGGAGTGCGCCTCCGAAGAAGGGAGTGGATCTGGTCTTGTAACATCGTTACTCAGTCTGCCGATAAAAACAATGCCTCGTAAGGTATCGAATTGGGCTCCCAGATAAACCAGCTCCTGGGTGGGTTCCAAGTGACTCTTCTGGACGTTGATCACCCACCCTAAAGACTGCAACATAAACATCACCATGTGCACCGACCTCTCGCAGTCCTCCCAAGACTTTGCACGAATCAACCAGTCGTCCAGGTACAGGTGGACCAATATCCCTTCTTTCTGAAGGAATGCTGCTACCACACCATCACCTTTGTGAATGTTCGAGGGGCCGTTGCGAGGCCAAAGGGTAGGGCTCGAAACTGAAAATTTTGTCCCAACACCGTGAAACGCAAGAACCTCTGGTGATTAGATACGCCTCCGTGAGATCCAAGGACACTAGAAATTCCCCTTTCTGAACTGCTGCCATCACCGGCCGCAATGTTTCCATTTGAAAACGAGGTATTCGAAGGCAGCGGTTCACTTTCTGCAGATCTACGATGGGGCGAAACGTGCCCTCCTTTTTGGGGACCACAAAGTAAATCGAATAACGTCCCCATCCCTGCTGTGTCTCTGGGACTGGGACAATAGCTCTGGGGTCGAGAAGTTGTTGTAGGATCATCCAGACCACCTTGAGCTTGCTGAGAGAGGTCACACGGGATTCTACAAACACCTCCCGAACCGGACACGAGAATTCCAAAGCGTAGCCGTCTCTGATTACCTCCAAGACCCAACGGTCTGAGGTAATTCTTGCCCATTCCGTGTAAAAGTTGGATAATCTGCCTTCGACAGCTTCTATGATGGAACGGGTGCTCGTGGCTTCATTGGGAGGCTTTGCTGGTTCCTGCACCCAGGTACCCCGAGTTTCTCCCAGGGCAGCGACCCCCGCGAAAGGACTGCTGGCGTCCTGGTGCCGGTTTAGAAGCAGCCGGTGTGGTATATCTGCCAGTCCTGTATCAACGGTTGTCCCAAAAGCGAGTTCTAGGAAGAAAGGCCTTCTTAAGATGATCTCCTGTCTTCTGACAATCGATTGCCCTTGGATTCCGCCAAAAACTTCACCAGTTGGTCCAGGTCCTCTCTGAAGAGAAGCTTGCCCTTAAAAGGCAGGTTGCACAGCTGGGATTTAGAAGACAAATCTGCCGCCCAGTTCCTCAGCCAGAGGAGACGTCTCGCTGACACCATGGACACCATACTTCTTGCCGAAGTCCGCACAAGATCATACAGTGCATCCGCCACATAAGCAACACCCACCTCAAAACGGGCTGATTGCAATGCCCCGCTCCTGGCACTGGACGTTGTCTCCTGAACCCAACACAGGCATGCTCTCTGCATTAGGCTAGCGCAGATCGCCGCATGTAGACTCAGAGCTGACTTCAAATGCCCGTTTCAACTGGATCTCCAGTTTCCGGTCCTGCATGTCCTTCAAGGTGGCCACCCCAGCGACCAGGATAGTGGTCTTCTTAGTGACCGCCAAGACCGCAGCGTCCACCTTAGGAATCTTGAGCAGGTCTAATACTTCCATTGATAGGGGATATAGTTTTGCCATTGCTCTGCCCACCTTCAGTCCTGCATCAGGAGCCTCCCACGCCCGGGTCACCAGTTTTCATACTTTCTTTCTTTGGCAGAGGGAAGGAAGTGGTGGGGTCCCTAATGCCATCGAGAACCAGATTAACCCCCTCATTATCCGACTCCTCCTGGTCAACTTTAAGGCCGAGTACCTCCAGGACTTGAGGAATAAGGGGCCACAGCTCATCCCTTTTAAACAGTCTGATCACACTGGGATCGTCTCCAACTGCCGGCAAGGTATCTGGGTCATCGGAATCATCTGTATCCGCCTGATCCTTCCCTGCAGCCGCTCCCGTGGGCGGAGCCGATCCTGATCCTGGACTCGGGTCCTGAGGAGCCTGAGCCCCAACCTCTCTTGGGCGAGTCTGATCCATAGGGCGCTGCCCTGGGTCTCCGCCCCAATTTTGTTTCCCCGGTGGATTCCCTATGTCCCCTTGGAGACTGGGTCTCTTAACCGGCACACATTTGCAAGCCAAAAAGGCCTCATGCATGAGGAGTACAAATTCCAGGGAAAACCCCTCTGGGGAAATGACTGGAGCCGCAGCGCTCTCTCCCTATGGTATCCTCCCCTATAGGTGCTAAAACAGAAGGGGCATCCTCCACCCGCAAGCAAATCTATGTCTAGGGCACCTGGCGCCTCCCCGCGGGAGGGGTCCTCCAATCCAAAGGAGTCCCCCAACTCTGGAGCACAATTAGGACATACGGAGGCCGCATCTAGGGCCTGACTGCGTGTGCCACATACGTGGCAGGCCGGTGATTTTGAGTGCGGTCCCATCTGAAAAGGTGTGCCGCCTCGAGGAGCTATGGGGGAGAAGGCCACGAATGTGGCAACACCCGCTCGCAGCTGTGACATGGGAAAAATTCAGGCAAGCAGGCTGAAGCAAAACAATGGGGGGAGAGATTGCGATCGCTGGAAGTCCGCTTACAGCCGCGACGCGGGAAAAAATTCAGGCAGGCCAGAGCAAAACCGCTCCGAAATAAGGTTAAAAAACCCCCGAGCAGCGGAGCCGCTACTCACAATACACAGAAATAGCCTGCTCCCGCCTGAAAAACGTCACCACGAATTAGGCCACCAACGGGCCTACGGAGAAACTCACCCCTTCTCCTTCAGTGCCACCCGGGGCCCCGGGAGCCGAAGGAACACAGCACTAACAGCCTCCCGTCTCAATCTTCGAGGACCTGATCCCCCTGCACCGACTCCTTACCTCAGATCCGAAGGCAGCCGGTCAGATGCGCAGTCTGTGTAACCTTTGGGTTTTTGGGGGGGGGTTCTGTAAACTTCACTGAAGCTGAAGAGGATGCTGTAGCAGGGATCAAGGGAGCAGCTGTAGCAGTGTCAGTGGTGAGTAGCCAGGAGCCCCTGGCCTTCAAACACCGACCCGTGGCAGGCGAGACCCTGACAGGGATCTCCAATCCCCCGGACACCCGGCTTCTACTGGGGATGGCTCACAAAAGTGCCTAACAGCACCGCAACTACAAGAAAAAAATCTAACTAACTCAAAAACTTAAACTAAAAACTCCAGGAGTGCATCTCTACCATCTGCTGGAGTCAGAGAAATACTGAGGGTCTGCAGATGGTACTCTTGTATATATGGCAGTGCCAAAAGCTTTGTTCTCTGACTCCATCTGCTGGTAGGGATACACAACCCACTTCTCTGGACTGATCTGAATATGTTCAGGAACTACAATTTCTCAGGCAGCTCACAAATACTTTTTAGGTCATTCAGCTGCAAAACTGCAGCTGTTCAAGACATTCGTTTGATGAGACAACAGGAAAATCTGATGCTAAAGATGGTAGAGTCAGGGTCAGAGCTTCCATTAGGTAAATTAAGTGGTTGCCACACCACACTTTAGGGGGGGTGTCAAAATCTTAAGAGAAAGCCAGGGACCACCACCAGAGCCCATGCTGACAGCAGCTGCAACGTCTCGGAGGCACAAGACCAAAGGTTGCCTTGGGCATCTAATATCTTTGCACCAGCCTTGCGTGGATTTTGTAAGGGGGTTCCATCTAAATTGAGGCTGATAGATACAGAGTGGGCCAGCATTGGCAACAGAAGAGGATTGGAAGGATCATCTGCATAGCCTTCCCAGCAGCCCCCAGGAGAAGACTCCAGAGGTCACAGCAAGCGATCCAGGTTTGAACTCCATAGCCCAGCTTCCAGAGGCCCTGTACTCTTTGCAGCAGAAGAGGACTGGAAGGCTCATCGTCATACTGTTCCCAGTAGCCACCAGGAGAGGACTCCACAGCGAGCGATCCAGGCTTTGAACTCCATAGCCCCAGCTTCCACAATCTCCACACCCCTTGCAGCTGAACAGGACCAGAAGGCTCATCTGTATACCATTCTCAGGAATCACCAGGAGAGGACTACAGAAATCACAGTGAGTGATCCAGGCTTTAAACTCCACAGATCTAGCTTCCAGAGACCCTATTTCCCTTGCAGCAGAAGGCGACCAGAAGCTTGCGCCTAATAGGGTGCACATCTCACTTCCTTATCATGCTCTATCCATTTACTTTGCTATACCGTATCTGTTTTTATTGGTTTTACAAGTTTGATTTTACATGGTAATTGTATTTGGTAGGAATAATTTGCTACAGATTTTATACAGAAGGAATTCAATTTGAAACAAGAGTCAATAAGGTGGGTACCTAGGAAGATACAGGTAGATTAACTGTAGTGTTTGAGGGTCATTATAGATTCATATTTATCTGGCAGACTAAAAGTACTTTAGGTTAGCTTTACATCCCTGCTCCCTAAGAAAATGTAACTCAATAATAAATCAACAAAATGATGATGCAGGAAGTCGTTCAGCAGCAAGAGGGAGGCTTTCCAGTCTTTTGGACTGAGTGCCACATGTATGATTATCTCCCAGCTGGCAAGAGGTCATGTGTGTGCACTAAATGCAAAGAGCTCCAAGCTCTCAGAGAACTAGTCCTTTCTCTGGAGGCTAGAGTTGCAGACCTGGAGGAGCTAAAGGAGACAGAGAAGTATAGAGAGAAGACATTCAGGGACATAGTAGAGAAGTCCCATGTCCAATTTGGTAGCTCCAATGCTGCCTTTGACGAGAAAGATCACCTGGAAGGAGAGCATCAGCTTGATGAGGCAGGAAGCACTCCTGTAGCTAGGACCTGCCCTCAAGGTGATGTAGTATCCTCTCGCACGGAGGATGGGTCTCCAGGGGCAAGTGCCTAGGAGGAACAGTTAGGATGGCTGTTATAATTGGTGATTCAATTATTAAGAAGGTTGACAGCTGGGTGGCTGTGGACATGTGGATCGCTTGGTAACTTGCCTGTCTGGTGCGAAGATGGCAGACTTCATGCATCACATACATAGGATTTTAGATAGTGCTGGGGAGGAGCTGGCTGTCTTGGTACATGTAGGAACCAAGACATAGGAAAATGCAGGAGGGAGGTTCAGGAAGCCAAATTTAGGGTTTTAGATAAAAAGCTGAAATCCAGAACCTCCAAGGCAGCATTCTCAGAAATGCTCCCCGTTCCACATGCAGGACAGGACCCCAGAGTCAGGCAGAGCTACAGCCTCTCAATGCATGGATGAGATGATGGTGCAGGAAGAGGGTTTTACGTTAGGAACTGGGTTTCATTTTGGGGAAGGGAGCAGCCTTTTCCAAAAGATTGGGCTCCACCTTAAACAAAGTGGAACCAGGCTGCTGGCACTAACCTTTGAAAAGGAGATAGCACAGCCTTTAAACTAGATGAAGGGGAAAAGCTTACTGTCGCTTAGAAGTGCATGGTTCAGAATGACGTATCTTTGAAAGACACTAAGACAACAGGGAAAAATAGGGCATCCCAGTACAGAGGTTGCAATAAATGCCAAAGTGGACCAAGTGACTAACTAAAGTGAAGAAAGATTCCAAATTACAAATAATACGAACAAAAAACATACTGTGAAATGTCTGCATACAAATGCTAGAAGTCTGAAAAATAAGATGGGAGAGTTAAGAGTATATAGCACTGGATGAAAAGGTAGATATAATTGGCATCTCAGAGACCTGGCGGAAGGTGAGGTGAGAAAGGCTATAATATGTAAAAGAACATCTTTCAAGAAATAGAAAAGGAATCTGAATGAAGGTAACAGTATAAGTACTGGCAAGTCAGAAGCAAAGCATTGGTAAGGAAGGCAAAGAGAATTTGAAAAAAAGCTTGTGGTGGAAGCAAAAACTCATAATACAATCTTTTTCAGGTACATTCAAGGTAAAAAGCCTACAAGGGAGTCAGTTGGACCACCAGATGATCGAGGGGTAAAAGGGAATAACCCACAGTGCAGGATAAATAGGCGCTAATCCACCCCTAATGCAATAGGGGGATTAGCACCTATTTAACACATGTCCGATGCGAAGTGAATGAGATAGCGCTCATCACATGCAAATGTATGTGGATGTGCCTATTACTCATTCACTCCGCATGCAAAAAGATAAATGTGCGTCTCAAGACGCACATTTATCGCTCAGCTATTAACGTCTGCCTGGAGCTGAGCGCAGGTAAAAGTAGTACAGAAAAGCAGAAAAAACTGCCCACGAACATTATTGCATTGGCCCCCAGGGAAGCCAAGGTTCAAATCCCATTGGCACTCTTGTGACCTTGGCTAAGTCACTTTGCTCTCCATTACCTCAGGGAATGGAGGTTGAGCCCCCTGGAGATAGTGAAATATCTATATAACCTGAACTTAATCTGCTTTGAAGTGTATGAGAAAGCAGAAAATAAAATGAAGTATGTACATCAAGAAATTGCTGTGTATTTCATATCTGCTATTTGGGTAGGTGGCAGGGGAAGAGGAAGGAGGTAAAATAGTGCATGGACTTTAGAAAATATCATGTATGTGCACCATTTTACTCTCCTGATCTTAACACACCCAAAGAACATCTCCTTTTATCCCAGCTAAAACTATACACGCTGGCTTTTAGCCTAGCAGAGGAGGGCAATTTCAGACAGACCACTTTACTGGGTTAAATGGCTTTGAAAATTGCCCCAAAACATTAATTATACAGGTAATTGCATTAAAGACACTGTGAATGTAATTAACAATATACCAGAAAAACATCAGTCAGTTCCCAAGGACTCATGCTGATAGGAAGAAACAAGTACAGATCAACATGAAATACAGAACAGCAAGTGAGACAGGTAAGTTGGTAAAGCACAAGGACTCATGCTGATAGGATGAAACCAGTACAGATCAACATGCAATACAGAACAGCAAGTGAGACAGGTAAGTTGGTAAAGCACAAAACGCGTCCTCTGCTTCATCTGACATTTACTTCTTAGAAATGTTTCTATTACCTCTCATTACTTAAGTCTGATGGGTTTGAAAAGCACAGGCGTTATTCTTACAGATGCATTTACTGCAAAATCATGGCAGAGACTGTTTTCGGGGCGGGCACTGGGTTTCTTTCCTTGCTATGAACGGTCATCTCTCCTCCGTTTTGCAACTCACCGATGATGCCTGGAGGGACGGATAAAGATGATGCACCGAGCGTTTCCAAATGCTCTTCCTCAGGAGTACACTTTATATGTTGGCAGACGTATCCAACACTTGTGTGTGCCAAGCACCTTTTCACCAGGTTTAGTCTAACAAAGAAGAAAGAAAGCAAAACATTGCTTTTCTGGCCTTTCCAAATGAAGAAATTCAATAGCACATTGCGATGTAAAGGGGGATTGATGGCCAAGTAGGGACAATAAATGTTTGCACCACCAGCTTCATGTATGCAACTGCCATGTGACACATAACATAAGCAAGGCAGCCGGGTCTACCCTCACACCCCGCCCCGGGACAGCAGGTGTGCTCGCCGCGGGGGGGGGGGGGGATTTAAATGGACCGGCAAGGGCAGAGAAGCACGCAGGCCCCGCTTATTCGGCTGCGTCACAACTTCCAAGACCAGGGAAGGTGCGCCCCCTCACTCGTCTGTCATCATAAACCTCTACTCGCCCCACCTCCAAGTTTTACGAGCTACTCCCCTCAAAGTCTGTTAGCCGCTCTTCCGTCACTCTCTCCACCACCACCAAGTCTTTTATCATCTGCCGCCACCACCCCCTTCCCCCGAGTCCATCAGCCCCGGGCCCCTCTCCCCCAGGGTCTGTCAGTTGTTGACGCACACCCCATTAAGGTCTGTCAGTCCCGGCCCCCTCCGGGTTCATTCGCGTCACTAATCTTCCCCTACTCCTCCACACCTCATGTTTTCGGCGGAAGGGGGGAGGTTCCCGGCGGGGGGAGGGGCCCCAGGTCTCTTCATGTTTATACTCACTCTGCGCAGTCCCCTTGCACGCGCGCTCATTCTCCTAAGCACTGCGCAGTCGCGCAGAGACGCCCATGACGCCACCACCTGGCCTTCTCCGCGCCGCTTCTGCAGAGCGGCATTGCGCAGCCGCCGGCGCTGACGTCATCGCCCCTATTAGCTGACAAGTTTTCGAAAGTGACAGGTTGCAGAGTTGGAGATTAGATCTCTATTGAACCTGACGCCGGGGGTTTTTTTTTGTGTAGGTTCAATTTCTCTAGATCAAGCATGTTTATAAAGGCATTGATTGGATCGGTTTGTCAGGATCGATCTGGGCAGGGCCGGTACTAGCTTTTTTGGCGGCCCTATGCGAACAATTATTGTGCTGCCACCCCCCCCCCCCCCTCATTCATTCTCTGTCCCAGACCCACCAAAACACCCAGCTCCCTGCAGTGATACAAACTAAAAACTGACAACCCCCATTCCATTCTACACATACAGTTAAAAGAGTTATGCATTTATATTTTACATGAAAAATATCAAAGTACAATATTCTGAGGTAAAAATATCACTTACATTATATTTTCATACACTGCTGTGAAGCCAACCAGAAATCTCTGCAAAAAAGTTGTGTTCTAAGTTGATCTAAGTTGATCTTAGTTGTTTCATAATTGATTGTACTTTATTTTAGATTATCCGTTTATTATATACGATATGTTCCTTGTAAACCGCCTTCCCGGCGATAGTTATCTCTGTTAAATGTGAACCGGAGTGATATGTATTGTATACAGGAACTTCCGGTATATAAAAACAAAAAATAAATAAATAAAAGACACTTGGAACCCATATGCTATTAGGCCTATTGTGATTAGGGTTGCCAACTTTTCCATAGACCAAGACTGGACACTTGAGGACCAGAGCTGGGGGGAATGGTAACTCCTCATTTGCATCAATTTTAGATCCTGCCAGTGAACTGCCTAAACAGTGTATCTATGTATCTGCAGAACTACTATGAGCTGAGGGCTGTGCTGTGCACCACCTCCTCTCCCTATGCCGTCCAAGCTCTCCTCTGATAGACTCCAACCTGCCTTTCTCTTCCTCTAACTAAGAGGCTGTGGGAAAAAAAAGGATCATCTGCAAAACCGGTACGTCTGACGACACTACAGAATGCCTGAAAACCTGGCTGTCCGATCCAAAACTGGACAGTTGGCAACCCTAATTGTGATGTGTGTTGGATCTGTACTTGACCCCTCAGAAAGTCTTAAAACACTAATACACTTCCTATTAGGAGAATGCCTCACCTCAGTCACACATGCAGAACATAAACCTACCCTCACCAAATACAGAATAGAGCAACCATAAAGTAGAAATACAAATGTGCAGACAAAAACTGAACTGGAAACCGCAAGAAGCCAGACACTCTATGCAGTGCAACAATGGAAAAAAACAGAACCATCACCATTCCTCAAATATCAAACAATAAAATCAAGAAATAAAATAAATACATAATCATAATATTAAAAACAAACTATTAATCTTTCAAAAAAGCTGATGAATAAAAGATCGAATAATTAAAAACTCATATATACAAGTTTTTTTAAATGTCCCAAACATCCAATAAATTATTTCAAAATAGCAGACACAGCAAATAATACCTGAAAAATAAAACTAAAAAGGATTTTAAAAATTCACACTCTCCATACCTGGGAACTTTGATTTCCAATCACCCCGAGATTGTTATGGATTAATGGAAGAGGGATGCACAAACCTTCTCTCTTTCTTATATATACGGACACATACAAGCTCATACACATATACATTCTCTCTCAGTCAAACCCGCAGGCGCACACACACACAACTCCCATTCATACTGCATGCACTGAAGGCAAACCCCTCTCTCTCTTTTGCCAGCAACCTCGGAGCCTCTCCTGTTCCTCTGCTGCTGCTATCACTGCTGCCGCATGGCTAATGGGGAGGCATCGATCGCTGCTACTGGCACTGAAACCCGTTATGCTGCCTCCTCTGTGCAGGCCCCGTGGTATTAAAAATTTGCAGGGCTTCCAGTTCTTCCATGCTGATATCGTACATTGCAAGATTGGCATAGAGAAAGTGCTACTCTTGCACAATCTCAAAGATAACATATGCCAATCACTAAAAATTAAAAAATGATTTTTTTTTTTACCTTTGATGTCTGATTTTAGTTTTCTAATTGGTTGGTCACAGGCCTTTTTTTCCCACCTTCCCTTTCTTGGTCTTTTACCAATTCCTTTTAGAGGGTCTCTTTTTTTTCTGTTTCTTCTCTATCCACCCGTCGTCTTCTTTTCTTCTCTCACACACTCAGGCTCTCATTTTCACATGCTGTCTCTTTCTCTCACACACACTCAGGCTCTCATTCTCAAACGCTGTCTCTCTCACACATACACAGGCAAGGGTCTCACATTCACATGCTGTCTCACACACACTCTCAAATGCTCTCTCTCATACATAAATACTGTTCTCACATACTATCTCACACAAACAGGCTCTCTCTTACATGCTGTCTCACACAAATACACAGACTCACACTCTCAGGCTGTTTCATACAAACATTCAGGCTCTGACTCTCACATGCTGTCACACACATATATACACACACACACACACACAGAGGCTCTCACATGCTATCTCTCCAAGCATACAGGCTCTCACTCCCACACACAGTCTCTCAACTCACTCTCACAATCTCTCAACTCACTCTCATACATACATACACTCTACAGGGCCTCAGCCTCTCTCTCACCTCTTGGCCACCTCTTCGCGGGTCGCCACGGGAAGGGCTCCGCGGTGGCCCTGATCTTCTCGGGCCATTGCGAGGTGGGATCCGCAGCGGCCCTGCTAGCGGGCTTCCTCTTTTCAGGCCACTGTCAGGTGGGATCTACGGTGCCCTGCTACGCAGGCAGGAAGAAGGCGGGGCAACTGGTCGTGAATTTTTCTTCAGGCCATGGTGGGATGAGCTGCACCACGGCCCCACCAATCTTCCTACTGTGCACAGCTGGCACACAGCACCAAAGTAACACGCCCCCTGCCCCCCCTCCTGGTACGAAACTGCTTCCTGCTTTTTCTGCCGCTGCTGGACCCGATCCCCCCACGGCAGAAAAAGCAAAATTCTTCCACTGCCAGTGAGATCGCATCCACTGGTGGCAACACGGGCCTCTCCCTACCCCCAGTGCTGCCCCATCAAGTATGCCCCCTCGTGCAATTGCACGATTTGCACACCCAATGGCGTCGGGCCTGGATCTGGGTCAGGTGGCTACAGTGATTAATTTAGGATTTTACTGCGCCTAAGCAAAGATAAGCAGGTGGATAAGGGTGATTCGGCCAACATGAGAAGCTCCTAAGAAAACTAAAAAGTAATTGGATAGGAGGTGATGCCTTATATTGAACTGGTAACTGACTAAAGATAGGAAACAAAGAGT
Organism: Rhinatrema bivittatum; assembly: GCF_901001135.1. Lineage (NCBI taxonomy): Eukaryota > Metazoa > Chordata > Amphibia > Gymnophiona > Rhinatrematidae > Rhinatrema > Rhinatrema bivittatum. The sequence continues at coordinate 51,643,787 of NC_042626.1, forward strand.
AGGACTAAATTCTCAGTTTCCCTTTGGAGAGAGATGAACAGTGGAGTGCCCTAGGGATCTGTTGTTGGACCAGTGTTGCTCAAGTTACTCATTAATGAGTTAGAAAAGGAAATGACAAGTGAAGTATTCAAATTTGCATATAACACAATAATATTCAAAGTATTAAAAACACAGAACTGCAAAAGGATTTTGCGAGACTGAGGAATTAGGAAGCTAAATGTGGCAGGTGGCAAGTGATGCACATAGGGGAAAAACATTATAAGTTTAGAATCACTGTTGGATACTGCATTAGGAGTAACCACCCAGGAAGATGTCTTGAAGTCATTGTCCATTGTAGGTTGAAATCCACAGCTCTATGTGCAGCAATGGTCAAAAAGCAAATAGAATGTTAGGAATTATTCAGAATTGGAGAATATAATAATGCTGATCTATGGTATGAGTAGTGTGTGCAGTTCCGGTTGCCCCCATCTAAAAAAAAACCACAATGGAACTAAAAAAAAGGTACAGAGAAGGGCAACAAAAATGATAAAGGGGCTAGATTGGCTCCCTTATGAAGAGAGGCTAAACAGGTTAGGGCTCTTCAGCCTGAAGGGGATGTGCAGAGGTTTATAAAACCATGAGTCTGGTGGAACAGGGAAATAGGGAATGGTTTATTAACCTTTTGAAAGTGTACTAAGATTTGAGGATGCTCCTTGAAACTAACAGCAAATTAAAAAAAAAAATGGAGAAAGCATTTTTTCCCTCACTGCACAATCAAGTTGTGCAATCTGTGTCAGAGGACATGGTTACAGCAACTAGCATAGCTGGGTTTAAAAAGTGTTTAGATAGGTTCCTGGAGGATAAAACCATACACAATTATCAGCCAGGTGACTCTGGGATTTCCACCACTTATCCCTGGGAGTGAGCAATAAGAAACTGGATCTCCTTTTTGGGATTGGACATTGTTGGGGACAGGATGCAGGGCTCGATGGATCTTTGGTCTGATCCAGCTCAGCGCTTCCTATTATTCTTATGATTTTAGCCTAGTTTCCAGGGCTGGATTTAAGATTATGGCTTCTATAGGTAGTAGACTGGGGATAATCAAAGAGCAGCAGGGGGGGGGGGTCCCAGTTTTTAGGTTCCCTCAGAATTTGCACTCTAGGCGTGTGCCTACATTGCCTGGGCCTAAATCAGGCTCTGCTGGTTTCCTATAGGGAAAGTGTCCATATAAGATCATCTCTGTTGCCTCCCTAACACCTTTTGAACTGTTCATCCATCCAATTGCATTCCAATTTGTGACACACAATGGAGAAGAAGGCAACAGTTGATATACAAGAGATAACATTTCTTGAAATCTGGTTGCTACGACGATCCAAATCTCCTGAGTTACAGCAATCTTTTTGGTATTATTCACTAGGTGGTTTGGGCTTATCTTGCTTGATTAGCAGCCTTGACAGCAAATGTTACCTCCATAAAAAAAAACAGACCAGCTTCACTGAAATCTCATGGAGCTCATAGAGCACACAATGAAATGTCATCCATCATTTTTGAAAGCCATTATGCTATTGGTTAGTGCCTGTGGTCAACAACTGACCCCCCCCCCCCTTCCTTGATAAAGAACTGTCTGCAATGTTTAATCATGCATTGATTTTGCAGACATTCACATAACAAATGTCATAACCATGTGTACATTTCACAAAACCCTGAATTATTACAAGTTTGTGAGCAGTAGCACCAATTATCAAGGCTTCAACTCTAGCTTCTGTCCATTTGTTCAGATTTCATATACAATCATGGAAATAAAGGTTAACAAAAATATATACGGTGATTTCTTTTTACTGCACTAAAATTACATTTCTTGACTAGCTTCAGAAGCTAATACTCTCTTCCTCAGGTCAGAATATAATGAACAAAAGATAGCATTTACCAGAAAATATAAGTGAATCATAAAAGGCATTCCAGTGAAAGTGTAAAGAGGATTGCTGAGTGATTAGATAGTATTATTTTATGACATAATGAGATAAAACATGTTTTTATAAGTTACACTTATTATATCATGTGAGGTATATTTTAGATATAAATGATTTTTTAATTTTAGTTCAGTCTTTGTGGGACTCCCTGTCTCAAGTCTCCGGGCGCTGTATGTATTGAAAAATTCAGCAGCCCAGCTGGTTATGGGAGGGTTCCCGTTCGGAACATGTAACTCCATTATTACTTGATTTACATTGGTTGTCACCTAAAAAATGCATTAAGTTTAATATATTGACTTCATTATTTAAGGTGATAAAGATGGAGGGCCCAAGTTATGTATCAAGATTACTGGTCCCATATGTTCCTGCTAGACTTTTACAGTCTCAAGATATGGGCTATTTAAAAGTACCTTCAGTTCAACTTTGTCACCTGGAGTAGGGCATTCTCAGTAAATGGCCCAGCAATGTGGAATGCTTGACCACCAGCCTTGTGAGCCATTAGTGATATAAAACATTTTAAAAAACAGGTAAAGGCCCTTCTTTTCAAAGAAGCTTTTGGGGTATTGGCTGACACGTGTATATAGGTGCAATGTGCTCTTAGTCATCATGGTTTTAGAGATATGTATTTTTGTTGGTAATTGTTTTTAAGATTGTACTTTTTTTATGCTGTCTAGCCTCACTAGTTCATTATAGGTGGATTATAAATATTTAAAATAAATAAATAAGACCTAGGTTGTTAAAATAACACATTCCTTATTGTCCTGCTACACCAATCCAGACCCGTGGATTTATTCCCCTACTACCAGCAGGTGGAGACAAACAACACAGTCTTTTCCTGACATAATCACTGATACTTGCTGTGGTGCAAGCCAGGCAAAAGCTAGTATTCTCTGTCTCCAACAGATGGTATGAAGTACTGGTATCTGTGTAGCAGGATTTCTAGCTTCCAAATTGCTGGCTTTGCCTTCTCTGGGAGAGCATATCAGGACATTTTTCCTTTCTAAGCAACCTGCTGGCCAGGCTTCTGAAATTGTTTTCATTATAACGAGCCCTATGAAGCGACTGCAGGCCAGGAGACTTCCAGCTTCCTTTGGATCTCAGTAGAATCTAGAGGGTGGCAAAGTTGTTTTATTGCTGACATTCTCAGAGCAGGATTTTCCCATCTCGTGAATCCCTCTGTCCCCCTCTCCCCACACCCACACATACACAAACACAAACACACACACACTTCTCCTCTGTCTTTATTCTATTGGGGAAAAAAAAACAGAGAAAATTACAAGCAGCAGGAGTAAATAAAATGTTATCACTCTAAGTATTCTTTTGTTTTTCGTTGTTAACGTTTATTTCCATGCATATAAGTGGACTAACATGGCAGCCACACTATTTTATTCATAATTCAGACAGCTTAAATATATGTATCTATCCATTCACTCACCTCATAAAAGGCTGGGCACTGTGGCTGCAAACTCTTAGGAAATTTAAATATCAGTGAAGGAACAGATTTGTAGCGGGATGCGATTGTCTAGGAAAGGGACAGAGGGTGAGTGGAGTCTAGGAGAGAAGAACATTATTTTTCAAGTAGTTAGCCCCCCCCCAACTCATGCAAAACATGTCTAAGCCTTTGGACCATCCAGTTAATTAACAGTATATTTCCTGGACTGGCCTGGTAGTTCAATGATAGTGCTGTGTTGTGCCACACAAAGTCCCCAGTTAATTCCCGCCCCCCCCCCCAAGTTGGGTCTTCTGCCTCCCTGGTTAGGCTGGGGGATTGGGGCTCCTAGATGGGGGGGACATGGGGATTGCTCAAGAAGTGACACCTAGTGGCTGGATTCGGGACCCATAATTGCAAGGTTCCGGAAGAAGCCCCTGGTATCTGGCCCCCTGTTGAGGGGGGGGGGTGCTGCTGTAAAACTAGGTATATTAGGGGGCAGAGGAAGGTGGATTATAAAATTAGGGGAGAGACTCCTTGTGTAATCGTGCATGAAGGCTCATAGCACCAGGATCCCAGCCCTGATTCTGACTGAGCAGGAGGCCCAAAGGAATAGGAAAACTGGTGGCTTAAAAAAAGTATACGGCATTCTGACAGTCAAGTGACAATTTCAACCACACAGGGAATCCATTTCCCTTACTCTGTATGGAGAGTATCCTCAGTACATAAGCAAACTGTACTTATACACTAACGGTTCAATTGGCCCAAGGTTGAAACTTGGGCTAATTCAGCCCCTTTTTGTTAATCTGTGGCCAGTACATGCACCCGTAACTTTCTGGTTTCCTGAAGAAGGAAACCAGGCATCATGAAATGTTCACAAATCCCCTTGTTTGGGGTTTTTGTTGTTTTTTTTTAATAGATGGGGCAAGATAACAAGGATATGACACTTTCTTTGGGACTTGGAAGGTTCTGGGGCCCCAGAACCTTCCAATTCCATTCTGCCTACCTCCTAACTCATAAAACCGACAAAGTGATGCAGCCTCTGGTGTAATTCCCATGCCTGATACTAGAAGGCAGCAGCATCTTAGAACTTGCAGCATAGAGGTTCTGATTTACTAAAGGCTTTAAGCTTAATACATTTACCTTGGGCAAGAAATTTATCCCAAAAACAAAAGCTTTTGAAAACATCTGTCAGCCTTATAAAAGTATTATCTCTTCCCAGCCAATTTGCTGGTTTTCTCTTAACATGTGAGCTCCTACTCTCCCTATTAGTCTGGTTGATGTTAACCATGTTTCTATAATAAATTCTTTTTCCATAGCCTCTTGTGTGTCCTGTATATGTGTCTTAACTAGATTGTACGCTCCATGGGGCAGGGACTGTTTCTTATGTGTATTCTGTACAGCGTCGCGTATGTCCAGTAGCACTTTAGAAATGATAAGTAGGAGTAGGAGTAGAGGGCTATGAGCTCTGTGTCCAATCGTCAGCTGTCTGTGCTGTATTAACAGGTTATCGGTGTCAGTGAGTCACCTGCTGGCAGGTTCTGAAGATCCCGCTCTTCGGGTGTCCCTACTGCATTCATGCTTTACAGGTGAGAGTACGACACCAACCTGGGGTTCTGATGAAGATTTACTCTCCAGTTGTCTGTGCTGAATTCATGCTTTATGTGTATCACTGTGATGTCTGCATGAGGCTCTGAGGAACACCTCCACTTCAGCTGTCCATGCTGTGTTCATGCTTTACAATATCAGTGTGATTCCCGTATGGGGCTCTGAGGAACACCTCCACTTCAGCTGTCCATGCTGTGTTCATGCTTTACAATATCAGTGTGATTCCCGTATGGGGCTCTGAGGAACACCTGCTCTTCAGCTGTCCATGCTGTGTTCATGCTTTACAATATCAGTGTGATTCCCGTATGGGGCTCTGAGGAACACCTCCACTTCAGCTGTCCATGCTGTGTTCATGCTTTACAATATCAGTGTGATTCCCGTATGGGGCTCTGAGGAACACCTGCTCTTCAGCTGTCCATGCTGTGTTCATGCTTTACAATATCAATGTGATTCCCGTATGGGGCTCTGAGGAGCACCTGCTCTTCAGCTGTCCATGCTGTGTTCATGCTTTACAATATCAGTGTGATTCCCGTATGGGGCTCTGAGGAGCACCTGCTCTTCAGCTGTCCGTGCTGTGTTCATGCATCAGCACAGTGGCCTCCTCCTGCTTTATTCAGATTCAGAATGATGGGCATCACTAAGTAGGAGGAGTTTTCAAAACCTTTCATTTCTGAAACGTAATAAATATTTATAAACAACAAAATTAAAGAAATGACCTTGTTTTACTTTATTTGCACTAACAACTGAATTGTCTTAAACTGGATTGCAGCTGGTATAATGATGAACAGACATGCTTCAGCTCCTCACCTGCTAGTTCTTGGAATATTCAGCAATGATCTGCAAACGTATTTTTAGCAGTCCCTTTTTTTTTTTTTTTTAGCAAATGTTGCATTTTGCTATATAGTTTTACGTCATTAAAAAACATAGTATACATTTCCTCCCTATCTGCTGCTTGGTAGAAAGTTAGATACATCCTCCTCTCCCCCCCCCCCCCCCCCAACCCATGCTGTGGCAGGGCCCTCGATTACTGACCCCAAACCACCTTTCCAGGAAAATAGGACTGCATGGCCACATAAGGGAGAAATGTTTTGAGAAGACAGAAGCCGTCCTTTTAATCTCCCATTGAAATTAAACAGAACCAAGAGAATGTTTAGTGAGAAGAAACTGACTTTTTTTTTTTTTTTTTTTGAGGTTGGGAGCGAGCAGTTTTCTTCCTACCGCTAGATCTCGCTGGCACCCTCAACCAATTGCAGATAAACATCATCCACAGCCCCTGCAGAAGGGATGGCAACGCCCTCAGCAGAGACAACCATCAGGGAAGGACTCAGAATGGTTTCCAAAATTTCTGAAACAAGTAATTACTTCTGCTCATGAGCAGCAGGGCGGCCAGGGGTCCCCTTGGGTCTTTGATTACCTCACAATTTTTTCGGTTGTATAACCCTGAGAACAGATAATGATAAACACATGGCACGCAGACAAACCACCGCAGATAACCTGCTTGCTGCAGACGGAAAAAAAGAGGCCACGCCACTGCCGTGAATCAAGGCCTTCAACCTCGCATCCTTAAAAAGTCGATCGTGTGCTGAAGTCTGCATTGGTGCAGGGAAGTGTGTCTCCCCCCTACCCCCGATTCTTGGGATCCCCCACCTCCCTCCAGAGTTACGGGCCTAATCCATGTCATCCTGTCGCAATAATCTGAAGCCAGGAAACCGTGGCAGGCACTCCCAGTCTGATCACTGTGCATCCTCTGTGGCACAGGGAGCTCCTTCGCTCTAATAATAATTCATGACAGTGAGGGAAACTTAAGGCACCGCATCTCTTTTATTTCCCCCCCCCCCCCCTTATTTGCGGAGCAGGCCTTGTCACGCAGGCCTTGCTTGCAGCCGAGAGTAAGAGGAAAGGGAAATCCTGGCGCCTTCCTGTGCATGGAAGACTATGGGAACTGATGGTGTTATTGAAATGGAAAGGGGAGGGGGGGGGGGCTGCTCTGCACCTGTGGAGAGAAAGCTGAGCGTGTTCCACTTGCGGAGGAGGGAAGAGAAGGTGCTGAGACTCTGCTGCCCCCTTGCAAACTCCAGGACAAACAGATTGTTATTGTTATAATCCTGATTTGTATAGCACATACCAGGCGTATGCAGAAAAAGGAGGAAGTCCAGAGGTTCCTTTGTAAGATTGAAAGAAGACAAGGAGCAATGTGTGGAGAAAGATGAGGAAACAGCAGAAATGTTAAACAAATACCTCACTCTGGCGCTCGCTAAGGCAGTCCTTGGAGGAGGGCTGTTGCCGCTGTCAAGAAGATGGACGCATGTGGAGTGGCTGCAATCCCATTTACACAAAGGAGTGTTTGGGTGGAAATAGCAAAAGTGGACAAGACTATGGGGCCTGAAAAGATGCATCCCAGGATACTAAGGGAGCTTAGAGGGGTGCTGGCAGCTTCACTGAAGGACCTGTTCAATAATAGGTCCTAGGAGATGGGAGTGGTGGTCCCGCTTCACAAGCGTAGTAGCATACAGGAGGCTGGAAATTACAGCCTGGTTAGCCTTACCTTGTTGCGGGAAAACTAATGGAGAATCTGCTGAAGGAAAGGAGAGTGAACTACCTACAATCCAGTGGGTTGCAGGATCTAAGACAACATGGTTTGACCAGGGGAAGGTTATGTCAAACAAATCTGATCGATATTTTTGATTGGGGTGCTGGAGTATTAGATCAAAGAAGATCACTTGATGTGATTTACCTGGATTTCAGCAAGGCTTTTAATACAGTCCCGCATAGGAGGCTTATTAATAAAATGAGAGGCCTGAGAGTGGGTCCTATGGTAGTGGAATGGATTGCAAATTGGCTGGCTGACAGACGACAGCGAGTGGTAGTGAATGGACCCTGCTCTGAGGAGAGAAGGGTGATAAGTGGAGTGCTTCAAGGATCAATTCTGGGACCGGTTTATTGCGGCAGGGTTAGAAGGTAAAGTTTGTCTCTTTTGCTGATGACGCAGAGTGGACACCCCTAAAGGAGTACAGACAATGAGAAGCAATGTAAAAAAGCTCAAGGAGTGATCAAAGGTTTGGCGGCTGGGATTCAATGCCAGGAAGTGCAGAGTCATGCATTTGGGGTGCAGCAATCTGAAAGGAGCTGTATGTGATGGAGAGGGGGTGAAAGACTGATGTGCATGGACTGGGAGAGAGACCTTGGGGTGATAGTGTCTGATAATCTGAAGATGGATGAAGCAATGTAACAAGGCAGTGGCGAAGGTTGCATAGGGAGAGGGATACCCAGCAGGAAAAAAGATGTGATAATACTCCTATACAGGTTGTTGGTGAGGCCTCACCTGGAGTACTGTGTCATCTCTGGAGACCGTATCTCAAAAAAGATAGAGACAGGATGGAAGCGGTCTAGAGAAGGGCGACCAAAATGATGTGGGGTCTACAATGAAAGACTTATGAGACGAGACTGGAGGACCTAAATCTGAATATCCTGGAGGAGAGGAGAGACAGGGAAGATATGATCCTGACTTTTAAATACCTGAACCTTTTCCAGTGGAAAGAAAGCTGTAGAAGCAGGGGTCACGATATGAACCCCTAAGGGGTGGACTCAGAAACAATGTCAAGAAATATTTCTTCACGGAAGGGGTGATGGATGCATGGAATGCCCGGAAGAAGTGGTGAAGACAAGAATGGTGCGGGAATTCAAAAGGGCATTTGATAGACACAGAAGATCCCTAATGGCTAAAGGATGGAAATGAAGAAACAGGGAAACCTATGTTGACTTTAGCTGTAACGTTTCTGCATGGGGAAGTAACTTGCACGGAGCAGCAGTTACTGCCCTAAATATTTTGCTGGGCAGACTAGATGACTTGTCTGCTGTCATTTACTGCATTATTTACTATGTACAGAGACACATTATTAAAAGTAGGTTTACAGTTTAGCAGTCTAAACCAAACAGACAGGAAGCACAATAAAAAGCAAATAGAAGGCTTTGAGTTAAGACAGTAAGACCATGACTGAGAAGATTTAAGGTGAGCAGGATTAAATTGAGGAGATGCAACTTTTAATTGAGTATCATCAAACATGAGGTTTGGGGGTCTGGAAATGTTTCAAGAGCTCCTGTTATGGAAGATGTTGTTAATCAGCTTTTTCTTGAACAGTGTGAAGTAGGTTTCGGCTCCAGTCCCGTCTAGAAACTGAGAAATGCACTTCCCAGCCTACAGCCCAGATTGATAAGCAGGAAGAATTGGTGTTCAGATACTGAAAGCAGCCTTGAGGAGGTGAGCATTCAGGCTGGATTTGAATTAGGGGCCCCGGCACGTGTGCACGGGAAGGCTGTTCCAGGTGTTTGGGGCAACCAGGCAGAAGGTGCAGAGGCAGGGTTTGGTGAGAGTGGGGTAAGGCTACAAAGAAGAGTGGCTTACATGACGAGCAAAGTTTGAGAAGAGGAGTGCATGGGGAAATAAGAGAGGAGAAGTAACAAGAAATTGCAGAGTGAATTGACTTATAAGCAGCTATAAGAAGCTGAAATTTCATGTGGAATGGAATGGCACTGAGGCAGAAAAAGCCTTTTCTTAATTCTTTATTTCCCCCCTCCCCCACCCCATACCTGAAAGGACAAGCTTGGGTAGCTGCTCTGGCTTCTGGCCATCCCCCTGGTTTTAAAATTAAGTTCTCTTTTGACTTTCAGAGATCTCTTATAACTGTGCACTGCAGAATACTGACCCCCGATCCGCCTTAATGGTCCCAGACAAGACTGGAGTCTTTGCAGGTTATGGCTCCTCTTATCGGACCAACGTAAGAATCCTCCAAAGATAAAGAGAGATCTACATGAGCCCTCAGAATTAGCCAGGTCCCTTCTGTGGACTCAGACCTGCTGATGATAGCCGAGGAAGAGTCCTCCTGAGCCACGTTGAAAACTCCTGTCTGTATTAAATACTACCGGGAGCTGTCCAATGTAAGAAACCATCTATGTGTAATTGCATAATCCTTTCAGTCTGCACCATACACAACTGACGCAGCCTCACCCTGGCTTCTTACGTCTAGCGCTACTGGGCATGCACAGCCTCAGGGCTGGATTTAAGGTTATGGCACCCTAGGCAGGATTACAAGAGGAGGTTCCGCCCCTGAAAATCAGAGGGAGGCGGAGGTGGGGGCAGTCCACGTTGTTTTTGGACAGCTTCTTAATTTGGCACCATAGGCACATGCCTGTGTAACAAAACGCCTAACTCTGGCTCTGCGCAGCTACACTGCATACTCTCAGTTGAGCTGAATAAGGATAGAAGCACCATTTTAGTCCAGAAAAATAGAATTAGTTTGGGGGTGGTGTTGAGGTAGCTCCCAGTCTTTTTTTTTTTTCAAAAGCAATGCCTACTGGCTGGTGAAAGAATGGACTTGTACCATGTTCTCAGAAGACTTGTACTCATGGTTCTCAGAAGACTCAAACCACTTCTAACAACTACCAACTTTCGTTCAGTACTACAAGCGTTGATTTTTGCAAGCACCGACTATTGTAATGCCCTACTACTAGGTCTACCATACACATCACTCAGACCACTACAAATTTTACAAAACACTGCTGCAAGAATTTTGACCGGTAAAAGTAAAAAAGACCACATCACCGAAACCCTAGCTGAGTTACACTGGTTACCCGTTGAGCAAAGAATACAGTACAACACACTATGCACCATATATAAATTAATACATAACGAAAAAGCGGAATGGCTTAACACAGCCCTCCGCGTACACGTCCCTAACAGAAACCTGAGATCAGCAAACAAAGCACTCCTTACTATTCCATCAATCAAAACAGCAAAACTAACACAAGTAAGAGAAAGAGCACTATCACTGGCAGGACCAATACTGTGGAACACCATGCCACTGGCGTTGAGATTACAAAGAGACAGCAAAACCTTTAGAAAAAGCTTAAAAACCTGACAATTTAAGCAAGCTTATCAAATAGAGAAGGGGGAATAAAAAAACTGGCGAAGTGCAAGGTACGATCAAATGAACATCAACACACACCAACGTAATCAATATGTGTGTAGCTGTATTTTTATTTTTATTTTATTTTCTCGTTCATCACTATAAGATAAAGTGACAATTATAAAGACGGTTTTGTATTCAAAACAGATAGAAAGATCTGGACAGTATTCTATCACAAACCAATTATTATTGTTTAAAAACTAGGTACCGAACCATTATGGCACCCGTGTAAATTAATATATTTCAACATCATTATTTTATGTGCCTTACTGTAAACCGCTGTGACGGTACCCATCTTGACAACGGTATAGAAAAGATGTAAATTAAATAAATAAATAGAATGTTCCAAAGGGAACTGTGGCTTGCCTCAATATGCCAGGTGACTGTCGCTACAATGGCTTGGCCAGATGGTAGGGAGAATGAAAATGGGAGAGAACCCTGCCTCCCCACCCTAGAGGAGCTGCAGGTGAAGATTCATGGCACTAGAGCCTAGCCAGGTCGTGATTGAGCTTGAGGCCCAGGAGAGCAGGAAGATGCTACAGAGGACAGGACATGCAGCAAACAGAGGCGTCACTACGGAGTGGCAAGTGCTCATCTCCCCTCCCAAAATGACTTGCCATCCCAGCCTTGGCTGGCACCTCTAAGTTGGCTGGGCTGCAGCTTGGGCATGGGTGCCTCCTCCCTCCTGTGGCCTGCATGGCTAAAGCATCCCCTGTTGGAACCGCAGGGCTCTGTATCTACGTTCAGCATATATGACTGAGGTGAGGTATTCTGCTAGGGCAGAGGCGCTCAAACTGGTCCTATGGGCCCCCTCAGCCTGTCGGGTTTTCAGGATATCCATAATGAATATGCATGAGATATATTTGTATACACAGGAAGTCGTACATGCAAAGGAATCTCATGCATATTCATAGGGCTATCCGGAAAACTCGACTGGCTGCGGGGGCCCATAGGACCAGTTTGAGCACTCCTGTGCTAGTGTGTATTGTCTGGATAGGGATTAGTAGCAGCCTGGTTTGTTCTGTGTTTTCCAGTAAGAGGGGTACAGGGTCTGTAGTAATATTTGCAGTGCTGTCCCTTCCCAGGTATGGTTGCTTCTGTTAGTGTTGTTATGATATGGCAGGATTGCTACATAGGTTATGAGTGTCTTTTTTGCAGAGTTTTGTATTACTTCACAAAGTTTCTGGCAGTGGAAGGTGTTTGTGTGACTGTAATGAGAAGACACTAGAATCTGAATTAATTTTTTCGTTGTATGGTGAATTGTAAGGGTCAATGTCCGAGATCCATTGTTAGGGGAATTTCTGTGGATGCAGATTGTGTTACAGATCGGAGTTTATATTGCAATTCTGTCCCTTCCTGTAGAGACTCCAGGCTTCACGCCACACATATCTTCACAGAAGAATTGGTTGAATTATATTAGCAAATAATTTTAATTGAAACTGGCCAGGGAGTTTTCAGTTGTACAGAAGGTCCTTGGGACTTTTTCTTTTTGTGTGCTTTTTTGTGGCTAATTCGCAGGCGGGGGGGGGGGGGGGGGGGGCTGTGCTGTGCTGGTGGGTGTGATCAGTGCCGGTGCAAGACGGTCCAGCTGCCCTAGGCAGTGAGGTCATCGCCACACCTCTATCTCCCTCCGAACCCACCCCATATCACGCAAAACGTACCTCCAAATCTCCGAAACACTTGATCTCTCCCGTGCCCCGCCTCTCCAACCTCCTTCCTTTTCAAACATGCTGCCCTTGGGTCACGCTGCGGCACCCCGCCCTCTTCCAGTGCCCCAGGTGGCCTCCTAGTCGGCCTAATGGTTCCACTAGCCCTGGGTGTGATGTGTGGAAATGTCACTTTGCCTGGATCCCGCTTGCCTCCTCTCCTCTAGAGACACCACTGCCGACAAGTTAAATAGGTAGAGATGAAATTAGTTGGAGTGATGACGAGAGAAAAGAGAGTTCTTCTATGTTAGATCATATCTGGCAAATAGAAATGAAATACAGGGAAATACCTCACTGTAAAATTATAGCATGGCAGGTGTATAACATAATTATAATCATACTATAGTAATCACACTATGTCAGGCCGATACAGAAAGAAACGCGGGAGAACGGGCGAGCACCCGCTCTCCCGGTGCGCGCACAGGCCAGTGTCCTGTGCACGCGATCCAGTAAATAAAAATATGCTAATTAGGGCCCGCGGTAAAAGGAGGCGCTAGGGACACTAGCGCGTCCCTAGCGCCTCCTTTTTGACAGGAGCGGTGGCTGTCAGCGGGTTTGACAGCCGACGCTCAATTTTGCCGGCGTCGGTTCTCGAGCCTGCTGACAGCCACAGGCTCGGAAACCGGACGCCGGCAAAATTGAGCGTCCAGTTTTCAACCCGCGAGCCGTGGGCTGATTTTACATTTTTTTATTTTTATATTATTAATTATTTTTTACTTTGGGACCTTCGATTAATATCACCATGATATTAAGTCGGAGGGTGCACAGAAAAGCAGTTTTTACTGCTTTTCTGTACATTTCCCGGTGCCGAGAGAAATTAACGCCTACCTTTGGGTAGGCACTAATTTCTGAAAGTAAAATATGCGGCTTGGCTGCACATTTTACTTTCTGTATCCCGCACGCATACCTAATAGGGCCATCAACATGTATTTGCATGTTGCGGGCGCTATTAGTTTCGGGGGGGAGGGTTGGACACGCATTTTCAACGCACTATTATCCCTTACTGAATAAGGGGTAAAGCTAGCGTGTTGAAAACATGCGTCCAACCGCGGGTTAACAGTGCGCTCCGCTGGAGCACACTGTACTGTATCGGCCTGTGTGTTTGTTAAAGCACCCTTGAAGCAAGTTTGCTTGCAAGCCAAAACCCATGCTCACTGGGTGGGGTCTTTTAATCATCATGATGGGCAGAGTAGCTAGGCCGCATTGTCTTTTTCTGCCATGACATCACTATGTCCTCACAAAGGCATGTGATTACAAAGATTCTCTAGATTTTCAAGCGTGGGCTTCCTTACGGGAATAATTACATTATACCCCTACTAGGATATATTTTACAGGGAGGTCTTACTGGCCACGTCTTGTTTAGTTTGTTAGGAGGAGAGATGTCAGCTTCCTGGCCTATGAAAAGTTCTTTCCTAAGGCACTGTTTGAGCAGTGCCTCGACTGAGAAAAAATTCTGCAGGTCCTTAATTCCAGACTAGGTCATGACGCCAAAAATATCCTAAACATTCTCTCTCTCTATTTTCCTGGCAGATTTTTTTTCTACAGAAAAGGTATTACATCCAGATCTCAGAAGGAGAAATTTACCAAGGCAAAGCTGTAATTAGGGAAGGAGAGAACTCTGGGATATGTCGGATGCCGTGAAGCCTGTAGAACTTTCTGGAAAGTTGTGGAAACTTTCCCAGAACATTTATTCCAGTTTTCCCCGGGTGCCAAAATTCCTCCAGTATGAACCCTGGCCTATCGGACGCCTCTGAAAACACCAAGATGATACATCTAGAGAAGTTCTAGCACTGGAGTAAAAGCCTGGGATAAATCTGCCCTGCTGGTGACACCACAGCTGTCTTGCGGTTTGAACCATGCCGACCTCCGTATGGTTCAAACCGCAAGATATCTGGAGCAGCACCAAGGGGTCAGAAAGCGATCAGAGGACCCCGTGTAAGTCAGCAGGAACACTGAACCTGACCCGTGTCTCATATCCTCCACCCCCACAGAAATCCATCATGTCCCTCAGTGCCTGGAGCTGATATTGTACAGACTAGGAGCATCTTCAACCACTTGCTGACAGTGGAAAGCAGCAGCTGAGAAAATGTTTCTACAGCATCATCATCTCTACTTTGTTAACATCATGTGTTGCATGTTTGCAGAGCTGACACATGACCCAGTTCAAGCAGTGAGATTTTAAGGCCAGGTCTGGATTTCTGACAACCCCATCTTGCTTGCATCATGGTACCTGGAAGAAGCAGAGACTACAGCTACCACAATGCTTTGGGCTGGAAGTTTAAAAAATCTGGTCAAAAGTCTCCCTTCCTTGAACAGGGCCACTTGGCAGCTCTGTATTTACGGCCCATTTCTCTCTGTTCTTCACAGATGATTCCTCCATCTTAAGGATATCCCAGCTTTTAAAATCTACCAAGCTTCTGCTGCCAAACTGTGCAGACCTCAGGCCTCTGTCAATCATCACTGCAAACCTTTCTGCGCCATGTTCTCTTCCCATTTCCTCCAGGAAGATGCGCTCAACAAAGTGACAACCGACAGCCACCCAAGGCACACAAGGGTCTATTTACCTTTACTATCCTATTGAAGCGTTTGGAATCTCTGGATATTTCTGCTTTGCTGCTTTCTTTTCTGACACACTGCTTCTATAGGGTGAGTACTGAGGACCTTTGTTCCCTCCCAATCCCTTTGTCCACTGGTGGCCCTCAGGGATCAGCTCTTTCTCCTATTTTATTCAACGTCTATCTTCTGCCTCTCTGTACTATTTTAACTCAGCTAGGCCTCAACAGAAAAACCTGTGCTGATGATATTCAGTTTCTACCACCTATACCCACTACAATTGACGCAACGTTTTCCGAGTTGGCTTCTTGCTTAACTAAAATAAAATCCTGGCTACTGGACAATAATCTAGTCCTTAGCCTCAAGAAAAGTGAGACTGTGCTGCTCTCCCACACGGACCTTCCGACTTTACCAGCATGTTGATTGTTTCATGGTACCTCTATTCTTTTTTCTTCTAGTGCCCAGGATTTTGAAATGAAAATTGACTCATCACTCTCCTTTCACGCACAAATCCAGTCTTTAGTCCATACTTCTTTCTTCAAATTGCAGCTTCTCCGGTCTATAATACTTTTCCTAAATCCTCTCGACTTCCAAGTGGTTACACAGGCTCTCATTCTCATCTCTCTTAATTATTGTAATTCTCTTTGCATGGGTTTACCCAGGTGCTCTTTAAAGGCCTTGCAGCTTATACTAAATTCCGCAGCTCAGCTCAACACAGGTCACACCCTTCATGGCCACATTACTCCCACTTTGTATCAGCTCCACTGACTCCCCATTCATTGGAGGGTTCAATTTAAAATTCTTACTCTGGTTTTCAAATCTTATCTACAGTTTTATTCCACATCTTCTCCCTATTTACCGTAACTTCTTACTGTCCCGCTCGTACCTTATGGTCCTCTACTAAACAATTATTGGTAACACCATCTCAAAAAGCCATTCGCCTACAAACCTCCCGGGATCGTATGTTCCAGTTTGTGGGTCCTTCCCTCTGGAACAAGCTTCCAGAAAATCCAAGACAAGAGTGTTTTCATGTTGTTTCTGTTTATTACTGAATCCTTGGATGAATCTTGATACTCATACTACAATCATACCCTTCTTCACTTAGGTAGTATTTCAGAATACTTATTCATGTTTTATTACAATGACAATGTCTCCAGTAGATAGACATAAGGGGGGGGGGGGGGGGTAGGAGTTACTAGGTCTTCATATCTTGAGAAGATTGGTTAGCTGTTTATCAATGCAGACTTATAAATGATTGATATCAGTGTATATTGTTATATTGTTCTGCTTTCATTGAAGCATGTTTATATTCTTCTTTTCAATGCAACTATTTATTTGTATTCTGTAAAAACCAATAAAGCTTTAATTATAAAAAAAAAAAACCAGACAGAGATGACAAATACGTTTTTAGCAAGAGCTTCTTGGATTTTTTTGCATTGTTTTAGATACTGAGGTGGGGAGACACTATCAAATGGAGAAATTGTCCCAGAGAAAGGTGAAATAAAGGCAGATGTTTTCTGACTTAAAACTGCCAAGTGATTTCATTTCTGGCGGGAGACTGCAGGCCAGCTCCCCTGCCTCAGGATGCATTCTGATGCCTGTAGAGCCAATCTGCAGGGACTCTTAATCCCACAATGCACTGGGGTGTAAATTAAAAAACCAGGACTGGCTTAAAGTCTTGCTCTAGGAACGGGGTCACTTAGAAAGTCTGAATCAGCAGGGAAAAGTTAGCATTTTGCCAGGATTTATGCTTTTGTGTACCTCCTCCACCATTTATTTTATTTATTTATTTAACATTTCTTTTATACCGATATCCGTTCGCACATCGTATCGGTTCACAGTGAACAAAAAACCATTGGGCAGTGCCCGTACATATAACATGAAAAACATTTGTTCAAAAAGTCAGAGCAAAGTGGTTAAACAGATTCTGGGAGACCTAAAAGGAAACAGAATATTTAATCTTTTAGGAATTCTTGGTTTCAGACAAATTCCGAAGGTAATTTCAGAAACTTTATAGCCCACTTGGCAGTCGAGCTGCACCAAGTTTGCTGGAGAATTTCTGTGGTGTTAAGTTAAGGTTGGTTAAAGCTATCTTTAGTGTTACACTTTGGGAAACAGTAAGAATTATTTATTTAACTTAAAAAAGAAATCTCTCTGTTTATTTATCCCCTGGTTTTAAAGAATAATATTGTTTAAGATGTGGTTTATTCAAGCTTTCAGAGAGAACTGTGATGCAAAGCATTTTGTGTTTCTAGATTAGAGGAAGAAAGGTTTTCAGGGATGAACTGAAAGTAATCCAAGCACGTGCTGTTTTATTACATGTAATATGTGGAGTGCAGTTAGCATGCGCACATGCTTTATATGCTAAATCACAAGGTTAAAATTCCCTCCACATAGAGCTCATGCAGTCAGCAAATTAATCTAGGGGTTGCATTTGTTCCTGAGCATATCAGCTTTTTTTTTTTTTACTCCCTCCTTTGGTCTTCTTCATGCCTCTCCCTTTGGTTTTTTTTTTGGGCTCCAAAGTTGTTTTATTTCTTGTGTGTGAGTGTATACATTTGTTTGGAAAAAAGGGCGTAGATACTTCTTTATTAAGGTCGTGCTTCATTGTGGACTCTGCTCTAATATTTTAATCTGCATTCATAAACTGAAATGTAGCAGAAGTAACATCTACACAGGCTTTTGAGAAAGTCAGTGGACCAATACCCCAGACATTTAGGTCCAGGGGTGGGATGGGAGGGGGCATTGTGTGGGTGCAGTTAAGAGGGAGGGGACTTTCAAATTCCTAAGTATTTCATTGCTTTTCTAATTAGATAGGAATAGTTTTTTGCAGTTATTTTACAGAAGGTTTTATCAGACCTGTCTAGTGACCCACAATGAATATGTATGCGATTAAATTTGAATATACCAGGTTTCTAATGTATACAAATCTATCTCCTGCATATTCATTGTGAATATCCTGAAAACTCAACTGGCTGGGTGGGTCACCAGGACAGGCTTGGGTAGCTCCAATTTACAGCAACAAACAAGTAGGCCAGCTGGACAAAACCAGTTCACCTTGGTTTGATGGAAAATTTACTTACCAGCTTGGGGCAGGCAACTTCAGTACTTAAGTGCCACAAACAGTCTAGTTTTCAGGATATCCATAAGGAATATGCATGAGATAGATTTGCATGCACTGCTCCCATTCCATACAAATCCATTTCATGCATATTCCTTGTGGATATCCTGAAAACTGGGCCTGTTTGTGGCACTCCAGGAGTACTGTCCTTCTCTTGTAGAGTTGCTAACTGGTTCCAGATTTTTTCAGGACAGTCTGATCCAGTCTTATATATTTATATTTATTTATTTATATAGTCTTGGTTTTACTTGCACTATATGCCTGAACATGTAATTCCGATTTCCCTACGAATTGCCCAAAGCCCATGCTTGCAATGAACTGGATCAGAATGAACAGTCTGTTTGCAACCCTGGGATGGTCTCTGGTGTGGCAGGAGATGTACCTAGGGTGGCAGCTCTTTCGAGTGGTTTCAAATAGAAATGAAATTCATCATAAGAGTTCCAGAGAAAACCACAGCTGCCATAATCTCAGCAATGTTTCACAAGCACTAAGCAGGAACAACCTCTCGCTCCCGTACCAATTGAATTATTGCTGCTCTCTTTAGCTTCTGCGACAGACAAGGCTGCAAAACCTGACAAACTACATCCTCCCTCCTCCCATTCAGAGGTATGGAGCCAGCTATATCAGCTATGAGGTCACTGATGACATAGCAGATAGTATGAACCAATCCAATGCCAAGAGCGGTGGGGAGCATGTGATTATTGATTTATGATGCTGCTCTGTGTCTGATCTTTTGGCTAACAGGGGTTTAGCAAAACAGTATGGTTTTTTCTTTTTGTTTGTTTTTTAAACTTCAATAATAATTTTAATGGAAACAAAATGTTTATTTGGTGCAAGGAAGAAAGTCTTTTGAAGAGTTGTTTCCTGTTTTGAGTTCCTTAACATAAAACTGAAAATTAAATGGAGCATATGACCACAGTCTGAACTGAAGAAAGCTGAAGTCCTATCATAATTAAAACATTTTCCTTAATTGCGCTTTTGGCGTCTGATGAGATGGGAGGGTGGGGGGAAAAATCAGCACCGTTGAAAGCAGACACTTCCTAATTAGGCAGTCATCCGTTTTCCGATGCGTGGTCCACAAGAAGATGCTGCGATGCTGCCTGGACAGTCGCTCTGTTCCTTCTCCCCAGTAAGTAGATGCTGGCACTGCCGCGGTTCTTACGTCCAGGCATGTTTCTGAGATCCGTGTGATGGCTTCTCCCCTTTGTTCACAGGAGGCACTGCAGTAATCCTGGAAGTCAACACTGGAAATAACTGAAGAAGCATGGTGCTACTTTTCAAGAAGAAAGTCTATTGCTTCATGCTCTCTTTTCTACCCTGGGGTAAGTTTGTGGTGTATTTCTTTTTGGGTTTTTTTTTTTATTCAGGACTTTCTGATATCTCAGATACATTTTTCAGCAGCTGAAAACCTTATGGTAGTACAGACAGGACTATGACCCACGTCTTGCATGTGTGGCACAGTTACTGGGGGCCTTTATTGACAAATTTTGGAGAGCTCTGTCAGCCATATTTGTCCCAGAGACAAACTGGATCTTTCGTAGGTTGAGTCACCTTTTATGGGCCCACTGGAAGAATAGCTCTCCAGACCTCACAGGTCCCCTTTTCAGATGCAACTCAAGGAAAGTACCAAAGAAGGAAATGTTCTTGTGCAAATGTTTGAAAATTTGTGAACATTTTGGGAAAGGAACTAATTGAATTTGCCATGTGTACTTCCAATAAAGTATTTTATGCCTGCATCTGATGAGCGTATAACTTGCACAATGAGCAGAGTAATGTGATCAGATCCGTTTTTAATGCAGCAATTAAAAACAAAAACCATCAAAGTAAAGGAACTTGTCTTATGAGTTAATGAGTTGCTTGTAATTGAGAGAACAAGGATGGAGAAGCCACCAGGTAAATACAGCCATAGATTTAGAGCCCCTGATACAGGATTGCAAAAGGAGCCTTGGTGCGCGCTCCTGGCCTCAGGATCTTTTCCGTAATGGCCAGGGCCAGTGCTACCTGTTGTTAGGCAGTTGCCTATGTTGCCTATGCTTAAATCTGGGCCTGAGAATAAGGTGAACCAGATTTCAAGCAGGAAAAGTTGGGACACTTCTTCCCTGGACAAGTAGTTAATTTGTGGAGAGGGGTGGTTATCTGCTGGACTGCCCCCGCGGAAAATTGTGGTAATCTACTTTGAAAATATAGCTAAACCCACATTCTTTGAATTTTCAAACCACTAAATATTTCAACCCCCAATAAATGCCTCAGGGCTGATGGGTATATTCTATATAAGGGAATTATACATGCAACAGAAAAATCCAAACCAGTCAACAAAATCTAGCTGTTATCAATATGTAAATTCTAAAACAAATCAATAAAGAATAAGAGATAAATAAAAAACCCTCCCAAACAATATAATTTCTGTGTGGGAGACACAACTCGGTCAGAGATTTTGAACTGGGTCCCAGGATATTTTACACCAGGGCTGGTGCAATGATATTTGGTGCCCTAGATGAACCTTATAGCCTGGTACCCCTGCCCTCCCCCAACAGCCCCTTCCACACACAAATACAAATTATGCATTTATAATAACAGATTTTACATGAAAAAGAACACGCAAAGTACAGTCTTCTGACGTCAAAATACCACTTACAACATGATATTTATGTATTTATTTACAGATTTTTTTTTATACAGCCTACATCAGAAAATCTGTGCTAAGCGGTTTACAACAAAATATATATTTACATGCACTGCTGCAGTGCCAACCAGAAAACCCTGCAAAAAAAAAACAAATCAGACACTTAATATATGGTATTAAGCCTATTGTAACGTGTGTTGAGTATGGGCTTGGCCCTCAAAAAGCCATGAGTAAAATGAATTGCAATTACAATATAATAAACCTCTCATACCATAACAGCACTAAATGCCGGTACTCAAACAGTAACAATCCTACCTCTGAAAATCAACACTGCAAATATTACACCAGGCCTAACACATCAATACGCCTCCTATCAGGAAAACAGAACAAGTCAGGCTGCTATACATCTCTACTTAGAAACTACAGGCTTGCAGAATAGCTCACCTCAGTCACATATGCAGAACACAGACAGACCCTCCCAAATACAGAATAAAGAGTCTATAAAGTATAAATAGAAATGCGCAGAAAAAAATGAACTGTAAACTGCAACAAGCCAGGCTCTATAAGCAATGCAACAATGGAAAAACAAACATTACATTCCTCGTAAAACAAAAAATAATCAAATCAAGAAATATAAAATATCAATCATAATAGTAAAAGCATACTAATAAAAGGAATACATATTTCAAAACAGCTGACAGCTAGAACATCCAACAAATAAAAACTCATATACATTTTTTAAATTTCTCAAACACCAGTAAAATATTTCAAAATATCAGACATATAAAATAACACCCTGTAATTAAAATAAGGATAAAGAAACTCCCTTGATCGCCATATCTGAGAACTTTCGATTTCCAATCACCTTGAGATTGCTATTAGTTGGGGAGAGGGAAGGTGCCAGCGCATAAATTTTCCCTTCTCTTTCTTTCATACATCTTATCTCTATACACACACACACACCACACGTTCATTCTTTCACACACACTCATGCTTACACATACTCTTCCTCTCACATGCTCAAACACACACATGCCCACTCTTACACACACAAATATGCTCTCATACATGCTCCCTCTTTCTCTCTCACACACACACAGCCCCCTTTCACACACACATTCTCTCACGCACTCCCTCTCTTTGGTTGGGGGTTGTGGTCTGTTGGGCTTTCCTCTTCACTCAGGCTGGTAGCAGGTTGAGATGTGCCAGGCAGCCCGGGCCCTCCACTTCATTTTGGTCACTGGCGGGTTGGGACCTGCCAGGCAGCCCCACATTCTCTTCTTCATTTCGGCTGGTGGCCCCCAGACCGCTGCCTCCCTCCAGTCCTGTGCAAGTGCATGGCTTGCACAGTAGGTTGTGCCCCCCCCCCCCCCCCCCCCCGGCCATGACCAGACTAGGAAAAATGGGAGGGAACTTCCAGCTCATGGTACCAGAATCCCAGCATTGGTTTCAACTGAGCTGGAAGAAAAAGGAGAAAGGAGGAACTACTGGGTAAAAAAAAATAATAAACCCAGTCGCCAAGGTTTTGATTTGTGACATTCAGCTTTTCTGTGAAATGTTAGGCAGAGAGAAGAAAACTCATTCTGCAGATGTGCTTTGGCTTCAGCTTGCCTAAACGAACAAGTTAATATTTACTTTATAAAACAACAAAAAAAAAGCTTCCCAGGTTGTTTAGCCATTTAAGTACAATTCCAGCATTTCAGAATCTGTCAGGATTATTTCCCTTGGTTTTTTCCTCCACACTTTGTTTCTCATAACCGTAATGATTGTTGTTCCAACAGTAGCACTTCTCTGCCGGGGCATCACGGCAACAGCTTATTTTGAAAAACAGAAGTGTCAAACTGATCAGGAAATCAAATAATTGGCTGAGCACTTTATGATGACACATAGGGCTGCCACTTGGCTCCATGTCATCCAAGACAGTCCGAGTTTTACCCTTTACCCCCATTGCATCTATGAATGCAAAGTTCCTATTTTCCTATCAACAGCAGGAACTACAAGTCCATAGGTGCCCTGGTGGAAAACCAGGTCTGGGCTCAGTCTGTCCAGGCGACATAGAGCTACTTTGGAACCACAATGGAAAAACAACAGTAGGGGTGGTTGACACAGTTTCATTGTGGGGGTTCGCCAATTGGCTTCATTTTTATCAGAGAAGTTTGATTCAATCCTGATTTTACCCCACTGCACACATTCCTAAGCAAAGCAGGAGCTACAAATCAAGGGAGGCAGTGCATGCAAGTCTATCTCCTGCATATTCATTATGGATATCCAGAAAACTCAACTGGCAGTGGCACGTTTTGGAAGCCCTCATTCACAGCAACAAACAAGGCAGCTGAACAAAACCAGAACAGGCACAGGCCCATCAGGGTTGACCCGGGTTTGATGGAAAATTGACTCGCTCACTTCCAACTGGTTTATGCAGATAAATCGGCCATTGAAAATTACCTGGATTGGGGGGGGGGGGGGGGTTGGAGGGTTGGTTACGCTGGGAAAATTACGAGCGTAACTTGATTACGTACATACGTTTCCTTGCACTCGAGCTAGGTGTCCCAGGGGGTGGAGTTGGGATGAGGAAAGCGTTTAAGAGTAGGTGTCCCCACGCAGAAAGTTACACCCGTTCTGGAGCAGTGTAACTTCCTGCGTGCCTATGTATTTGCATACTAGGGACACCCATGAATTTTAAAAGCCGATTTATGCACAGACATGACAAAACCCCCCCCCCCCCCCCCATGGCAACTTACCTTGCACACCTTTCCTTTGGACCCCTTGGGCTTTATATTATTTTCTGTCTAGAATAATTATGGGGAGAGAGAGGGACTCAGACAGACAGAATCAGCAGCAATGATATTGACAACTTCGGGACCCGCACATACCCCCGCGTAGTCCCTTTTGCTCTCCAGGGTTCTTTGTCCATACGGGGGAAACATAATCCAGGGCCCTGATCAATGCAATCTCACTCTGCTTCTGCAAGAACCAGTCTGCACCCAGGCCCTGAGGTTCCCAAGCCATAGCTTTACTTTCAAACTTCAATAGCCCCTCCATTCAAAGCATCAGACAAAATCTTCAGTACACATCCCTTCTTCCCAGTCTCAGCCCAGGAGGGCTATGCAGACTCGGAGGAAATGTACAGAAGGCCTTCAACTAGCACCGAGCAGTCTCCACTACTTTTTCATCCCAGATGTCCAATCAATAATCTGGTTATCTAGACATCCATGTGTCACGTGTGGGTCAGTGCTTGACCCCAAATGAATTATCACAACTTCCTCATGCACAAAAGAAACATCCCCAAAGGTCCCATGTGCTGGAATCTCTTTCTAATAACTGGGCTTAACCTGGTTAAAAACCAGATCTCAGGCTTTTCTGTCTGTTTTTCCAGGCTTTTTGCATGCCTTCCCTAAGGAGCTAAGACTAGAGAAACTCTATTTCAAATTTTCATGGCTGTTGAAAGCTTTTTATTTTTCAAATGGCTTTTGATTAAACTCTTACGTAACTTCCCCAGAGGGTTTGGGGATTCAGGCTTTCTGCATATAGTTTTGTTTTAAGGGATGACCTGGTTTATTTGAATTTTAAATGAATATTGTTTTGTATTTTTAATGTTGAATTTTCTTTTTTTTTCATTTATTTTATGGATATTTTGGTTTTTATACATCATCGGAGGCAAGGGACAGGTGATTAACAATGTTAATGAATAAATAAATAGTCACTGGGCTTGACCTGCAGACTGGCAAGAACTGAAGCAGAAGAAGAGCTGGGTTAATCACTCTGTTTCCCATGAGAGAAAGCTTCTGCAGCTCTGCACCTTCCCAGCTGTTCCCGAGGAACCTCCAGGGACTGCGCCGCACATCTCCCCATCCTAGAGGAGGTGAACTCCCTATCCCTTAGAGGTCCTCTTACTTCCCCACCCACCCTGACTGTTGCATGCCATAGTGCATGCTGCAATAAGATGTGCATGGAACTAGGGCAATGACAACTCTGATTCAGAGCAAGCTTTAAACGTACCTTTGTTAATTATCAGGCCCTGACCCACTGGACTGCTCTCAACCCCAGAAATCCTGCGCTGAATTTTTTTTTAATTTAAGAAGGCAGTCAAAACCTGGTTCTTCACTCAAGCTATGACTGTTAACTATTACTGTATAGCTTTGTTCCACTCTGGTGCAGCCCGGTTTCACCCTAGGATACTATAAACTGTTACTGTATGATGCAGCTTTGTTCCTTTTATATCACAGTGGAATGCAACCATTTCCATCATTATATGCTGGCATATGTTTATGTTTATTGTACTCAAGTTTGGTCGTTTGCTGAATTTAATTGATTCTGTAAGTACATTATTTTTTTGTAAAACCGCTTGGGTAACGTTTCACAACAGGATATTCAATTTTAATAAAATAATACAAATATTAAGAGAACACAAGGGCCTTGAGACATAGGACTCTCACCCAGCCAATGGCCTGCCTTCACATTCAGACCCTTTTGGGATAAGTATTTTTCAGTAGGGCATTTAAATGGCAATGTCTGTGTGTTCTTTTCACCTGCATGCACCTGGCCCAATTTTCTTGCACAAGAGACCCTTGTATGTTGTGTTTGAACCTTGACTTGTTGTGTGGCTAAAAATCCATGCATTGGCTTACACAGTGGCGCAAAGCGTGTGTGTTTAGTAGTGTGCCTACTACGCGCACATAGCTGACAAATTTAAAGGTGCGCACGCCGTTTCCAGCTGTGTCTCCAAAAAGTTCCATCCGAAATGCCTCTTTCTGTGCGGCCAAATGCTCATGTGTTATGGAAGTACATGCCTACTTTCTGGCAGCTCAAAATCCCTATGCTTGGAGCCCTGTTTCCTTTCTTTCAGAAAGACAGCTAGAGCATGGCTTTTTAGCCAAGCATTCCTGTCCAACAACCTAATTACCACAGAAGTATTCCTATTTCTACAGCAACAGCAAAATAACCTAACTCTGAATCGGTCTTTAAATAATTATATCGTCAGTATTGTCTGTTGCGCTAATAGGATTGTAACCCACTTTACATTTATTGTAATCCGCTTTGAAGCCATTTATTGTAAAAAGTGAAATATCAAAGGTCAAATAAATAAATAGCCGGATATGGTTGATGTAGGAAGGTAGACTTTCTATTTTTACCCACATGAAAGGAGCCTAAACCTTTGGAAATTTACCCCTTCATGTTTCTCTGCAGGTTTTGGTGGTGTGACCTATGGGTACATAGAGGATGAAGGTACATGGATTTACTCAGTTTAAAAAGAGAAAAGCTTTGAAATGTCCCTTTGCTAGTCCTCAGCTCTCCATTCTCCTCTGCCATCATTTTGTCGCCTCCCACACTAACCACTGCCATCATCATTTCCCTTATTCCAACAAGTTTCACTTTGAAGTGCAAGTCTTTTCCCCAAAATGTCACCCCTTGAAAATCGTTTGCCATTGCTTCATACTTTTTGCTTCTGACCTGTGTTTGCTGCGGTTGGGTTTAGCACACCTTGCTGCTCAAGAGTGCTCTGTTTATTATCAAACATGCTATACCACCTAATCCCAACTAAGTCCCCGCATGGTTAACGACAATTTAATCTGCTCAAAACCAAGAAGCCAAAGACTTGAGCTGGGAATTGATCCCACTATCACTGAACTGCACCAACAAATTAAGTTGTTCTTATTCAGCCAAATTTTAATTTCCGCCCCCGCGCGCAAAAAACCCGGGGGGATTATATGTGTGGCCTGGCCTTGTGTGCACCGCGCGCATCCTCAAAGGGGCCCAGCCATGTGCGTAACCTCCATTATGTGCCGAAGTGACGGGCCCAGTTAAAAGGATGAGAAGGGGGGGCGGGAAGGGGAGGTCTGGGGGGAGGGGTGGGCTGGAGGCGGCCGGTACAGCGGCCATTTGCTGCTGTACCGGGGAAGGGTTGGAAGGCGTGCACAAGTTGCTACTGCTCCATTGGAGCAGTAAGCAACAAAACAAAAAAAAAAGAGAGAGATAAGATAAAGGGTTTAGGTTTAGGGGGTGGGGTGGGGTGGGGTGGGGTGGAGAGGGGAAGGGGAAGGGAAGCTACGGTAGGGGGTAGGAAGTTCCCTTGGACTGCGAGGGAACTGGGGAAGGCCTCGATGCATCGCCGCGTGGAAATTGCAATTCTCTACCCCCCCTTGCGCGCGCTGCACGCAAATGTGCGGGGGGATTGCAAAATCCGCCGCACTTGTGTGCGAGCCGCTCGTATTTTATAAAATACGCGCATCCACGTGTGCGCGCACACACAGCATGGATGTGCACGAGTGTCGTTAAAAATCTACCCCATTATGTGTAGCTGAACCAAAAGTCTCATGGGAAACATTATCGTTTCCCTCCTTCCTGATTTTCAGGGATATTAATAATTTGATTATGATTCAAGAAACTCTGCCCACCTGTAAATACACACAGAATGTGATAGTAGATAAGGATCATTAGGCCAATCTAATTTGCCCCCAGTGCAATACCATAGACCCAGTTGACCTCACAACTTATGTATCCCAGGATTTCTTGAATTCTTTTATTATTTTTATCTGCACCACCTCCCCTGCAAGACCATTCCCTGCATCCATCACCTTCTGTGAAGAAAGATTTTCCGCTGTTGGTAAATCAAGATTTTTTTCCAATACTTCTGTACCCTTTGGTTGCCATTGATGAAGGTCCTGAAGGACCTTTGCCTGTTCAGAAAATACATGCACACACACAAAGGTTATTTCACATACACCAGTATCCGATTGGTTTATGATGGGTTGTGATGTCATCTATGACCAACCACCTGTAAGTTGGTTGGTTGGTTGGTTGGATGATTGGATGGTTGGTTGGTTGGTTGGATGATCAGGGGAATTAAAAGATGGCTGCTTTACTCATAACAGCCTAAAGCAATAATTTAATTTTATATGGACAGCACGAGCTTTACAGCCTGCTATGTCTCCTTTAGAAGTCTGGTATGGTTTTCTTTTAACCTAAGATGATTTTTCTTCTTTCTCTTTGCCCTGTTTGATGTTGCCTTCCATTTTTCCTCCCTGCCCTGGCCAGAGCACTTGGTTGAATTAATGTTCGGAGATCATGAGGACGTGGGTGAGTGAATCTCAGAAGACTGCTTGAAAGCAGTTCTGGGAGCCTGGGGTTATGGTTTGTTTCTTTGTGGCACAAGGGTCGGACACGTCACGGAGGTAAGGTGCTCTGGGCAGAAGGCAGCTCTCACCGCAGAAGCCACCACTGCTGTGTTCCAGAGCAGGGTCATGATTTCAGTCTTAGAGGCTTGGGGTAAAAGCTTCCCCCTCCATCCCTTGGGGTAGCAAAGGGGATTCTAATAGTGTTCCATTAAGTATGATTGTCAATAGGAGCCCAACAGCTGATATTTGCACTGTGTCAGTAGACTTGCCCTATCACTTTCACCTTGCTTTCTGGGATACCAACGGTAGGGGTACAGTACTTAACATAGGGATTGTAAATTTAAAACAAATTATCATTCGTTAAACAGTACTGTACCTAAGAACCATATTCACTGTCTCTTTATACTCTGTTTCAGATATTTATAGTCATGATGTGTGCAGAGAAACATACATTGGCATGATCTCGCTGTACTGTTGGACAACATTTCATGCAGTAATGATGGTAGCCCAGGAGAAGAACTGGTGTCAGTGGCCTCTGATCAGCAGGTCTGTATCTTGAATGCAGTGAACACTCTTCAGGTAGCAGCAGGTTGAGTATATACCCCACTGTGAGGAAAAGTGCTCTATTTATTCACAGAGCAGTTACCACATAATAAACACACTTATGGTTTGTTTAATGATTGTGCTGTTATGAGATGCATAATAGTTTAATCTGAAACACATTTAAAATAACAGACATATGTTCTGTCTGATCACTCATGTTTTCTTAAAAGGATACAAATCGTACAACTTCTGCCAGGGATATTTAAACTTATGAGCACAACTGTAACTAGGTATTGTTTTTGTTGATATAAAGTTAAGGGCCTGATTCATCAAGGCATTTTCCCATAGACACAGAATGGGAGAAATGCCTTAGTGAATCAGGCCTTAAATTTAAAAAAGAAAGCTTTCCACGCTGGTTTTATTATTGTGTCTGGAAATTATTTACAATATCCCAAATCTTTTCTTAGAATCCTTCCAAGCAGACAGGAAAGGGAAGGGGACACATCCTCTGTGTGTTGTTATTCTAGGTGTTTGTCTGTATTTGAATCCAGGAGCACCTACCCTGAGATGGTTTCAATGCTGGAGAGTGATATTTACTTTTAGGGGGTAATCTTCAAAATCATGTGTGCACATAAAACATGGGCTTAATCATATGAATGTTTTGTTATTAAATTTCACAGGGGTTTGCACTTAAAAGTAGACACATAACCCGCTTTTAAACAGTGCACACTAAAATAGGCATTCCAGGGAGGAGGAGTGGGGTTATTTGTGGGCACACTTTTGATTTTAAAAAGAGGGAGGATACCATTCAAACCTATTTGCATTATTGCATGTGCACGCATAAGTGAATGTGCAGAAATTTATCTTAGTATTTTGTAAAATTGCATAACGGGAGCTGCACAATGTTGCGTCGGAGGTGGACCCTTGGGCTGAGGTGGGGTTGACGCAACCCATAGGCGAGGACCTATGAGTCCCCACCATCAGCAGGTGGAGTGAGCTGATAGGCAGAGGCCGCTGGAGCTTCACCTATACCAGCCCTCATTCCCCGCGGGTTGAGCCTTTGGGTGCCGGGGCCGGCAGGACTTAGGTGGGCCTCGAGGTTGGATATCTGAGAAGGTTGGTTCAGCCCAGAGACAGCAGACAATAGGTGGCGTAGTCTTACTCTGGACTGGGTAAGGTACTGGAACTCGGGTGCCAATGGAACAGAGGCTGACTGAGGGCACTCGAGCAAAGGTAGGCCAAAGCCTAATAAGTCCACGTGCAGGAAGGAGGCTAGGAGAGGCATCAATGACAGGCTTGGATCGGGGCCGGCGGCAAAGTGGAAGCCGTGGCAAGCAATGCTGAGATCTGATCACGGAGAAGTCAATAGCGTTGGTCAATCGAAGCAATGGTCTGATCACGGAGAAGTCAATAGCATTGGTCAATCGAAGCAATGGTCGAGGTCTTGAGATAAGCAGTAGCGTAGTCAGGCGTAGCGGAGGTCTGGGTCTGGAGATAGGCAATAGCGTAGTCAGGCGTAGAGGAGGTCTGGGTCTGGAGATAGGCAATAGCGTAGTCAGGCGTAGAGGAGGTCTGGGTCTGGAGATAGGCAGTAGCATAGGGAGTAGCAGAGGTCTGGGTCTGGAGATAGGCTGACGCGTAGTCGGGCAAAGTGAAGTTGAAATCCGTGCAGTCAATCCAAAGCATAGGCAGGGCAGGAACGGAGAGAACAGGAACCAGGAACAATGAGGATTTGAAGAGGAAAGTAGAGACGAATCTCTCACAGCAACGAGTACTCGAATTGCGAGGAGACCTGTTGCAAAGGCAATGCTATGGAGCGAGGTCTGAGCTTAAATACACTGAAGTGTTTGACATCATCATCTGGGTCCGCGGCCAGGTTCCCATCACGGGCCCTTCATAAGGATCAGTGATGCGCGTGCACACGCCTAGGAAGGGGCATGGCGTGGTTGTGACATCTCTCTGCGGACCACACAGAGAGGCCCGACGAACAATGGCACCTTGACCTGAAACACTGGGGACTGTGGCGGAGTCGAAGGCACCGGGGGCGGCCCAAGGTCGGAGCTGGCAGCCCACCACCGCTAGTGAGGAGGAACCAGAAGCTGAAGTCTGTATAAGAAGGTGAGGGGGCCGCGCCGTGGGTCTGCCACGGACGGCATGCGTAACACACAATTTATAAAATACTTGGTATTTAAGCCCCAAAAGAATGTGAGCATATTTCCACTGCAATGAAAGCATTTACATTTTCCGCACATAATTTAGGAACATAAAAAAATAGAACATGTATGCATAAAACCAGATATTTTATAATAGATATGGGTATAAATACTTTTTTGCATGCAAAATTTGAAATCACCATTTCACTGATATCTCTGCCAGTTCACCCATGTGGTTCACCCAAGACCCTCTAGTGCTTCATCCTGAGCCCCCACCAGTTCAAGCAGATCTCCCAACCAAAAATTGAAGACAACAGACAAGTCTGATTTCCATTGTGCTAGTTAATTAGCAGGCATAAAACTGCACAAATAAGTTGGATAATTCATACAAGAATATCTCTTATCAAATAGCGACTTCTGTGCGTACCTCTGGACTCCGCCCTTGAATACCCCTAGACTTCCCTTTTTTTTTTTGTGTTGGTAAATGTGCACGCAAAACAAAAAAATAGGCATGTACTTTTGAGGTTTATAGAACCACATGTATGCCAACGCAGGCTACTAGTGCACTTACATTCTAATTTTCCACACATAAACCCCTTTGAACATTTACTTGGGTGTGTGTCTAAATTAACACACACAACTTACATCCTGTAACCAGAAGATGTAACTTTGTGCGGGTGAGTTTATGTGAGCTATATAATTTTCAATTCAAATATAGGTGCATTAGTTTGCTTTGAAAATTGGAAGAACTTATGTGTGTTTGAAATGTATACATTCTGTGGGTTTTTGCAAAATTACTTTCCCTATGTCTTTCTTAGGGATGCCAACTTGTTCCAATTCCCTTCTCTGGACAGGCTGATCTAGTCCTGATTTTTATCCCATTGTAGGCATGGGCTTATAGTTCTAATTTCCCTATAGCTTTTGTGTTAGATCATTGAAGGGTTAAAGGGGCACATAGGGAAGATAAGGCCATTGCGGAAAGATTAAATGATTTCTTTGCTTCGTTGTTTACTGAAGAGGATGTTGGGGAGATACCCATTCCGGAGATGGTTTTCAAGGGTGATGATTCAGATAAATTGAAACAAATTACAGTGAACCTGGAAGATGTGGTAGGCCAGATTGACAAACTGAAGAGTAGTAAATCACCTGGACCGGATGGCACATACCCCAGGGTTCTGAAAGAAATAAAAAATGAAATTTCAGACCTATTTCAATTAATTTGTAACCTATCATTAAAATCATCTGTTGTACCTGAAGACTGGAAGATGGCCAATGTAACCCCGATATTTAAAAAGGGTTCCAGGGGTGATCTGGAAAACTATAGACCGGTGAGCTTGACTTCAGGGCTGGGAAAAATCGTGGAAACTGTTATAAATAAAATCATAAAACATTTAGATAGACATGGTTTAATGGAACACAGCCAGCATGTATTTACCCAAGGGAAGACTTACCTCACAAATCTCCTACATTTTTTTGAAGGGATTACTAAACATGTGGACAAAGGTGAACCGATAGATGTGGTGTATTTGGATTTTCAGAAGGCATTTGACAAAGTCCTGCATGAGAGACTTCTAAGAAAGCTAAAAAGTCATGGGATAGGAGTCGATGTCCTTTTCTGGATTGCATGCTGGTTAAAAGACAGGAAACAGAGAGTAGTATTAAATGGTCCTTTTTCACAGTGGAAAAAGCTAAACAGTGGAGTGCCACAAGGATCTGTACTTGGACCAGTGCTTTTTAATATATTTATAAATGATCTAGAAAGGGGTACAAAGAGTGAGGTGATCAAATTTGCGGATGATACAAAATTATGCAGAGTAGTCAAATCTCAAGCGGATTGTGATAAATTGCAGGAGGACCTTGCGAGTCTGGAAGATTGGGCTTCCAAATGGCAGATGAAATTTAATATGGACAAGTGCAAAGTGATGCATAATAGGGAAAAATAAACCTTGATGTAGTAACACAATGTTAGATTCTATCTTAGGAGTTACCACTCAGGAAAGAGATCTAGGCATCATAGTGGATAATACATTGAAATTGTCGGTTCAGTGTGCTGTGGCGATCAAAAAAGCAAATAAAATGTTAGGAATTATTAAGAAGGGAATGGCAAATAAAACGATGGTTGTCATAATGCCTCTGTATCGCTCTATGGCAGGGGTCGGGAACCCATGGCTCGCGAGCCAGATATGGCTCTTTTGAGGGCTGCATCTGGCTCGCAGACAAGTGTCGCCACACTTTGCCGCTGACCCAGCTGTTCCCCGGTCCTTCTCCGCCCGGGCTTAAAATGCTGTAGGCCCGGGCGGAACGCGGCAGGACATCTGGAGTCAGCGGCACCGGCGTGCTCTCTTCTCCCCCCCCCCCCCCCACGGCCCGGAAGAGGAAGTGGAGAGCATCGGGTGCATGCGCGGCAAGAAGAGGCCACGCTAGTGCGCTCGGCATCGGCCCGAAGAAAAGAAGACTGCAGCGTGGCTCGGAGGAAAATGAAGAGGTTCAACCGCGGCCGATGGGACACCGCCTCCGCAAGGGCTGAAAATGAAGAGGTTAGCGTTGGGAGAAGGCTGCTGCTGCCGCGAGTTCCAGGGGTGGGGGAGAGAGAGAGTGAATGAGCGAATTGTCCCATCGGCCGCGGTTGAACCTCTTCATTTTCCTCCGAGCCGCGCTGCAGTCTTCTTTTCTTCGGGCCGATGCCGAGCGCACTAGCGTGGCCTCTTCTTGCCGCGCACGCACCCGATACTCTCCACTTCCTCTTCCAGGCCGCGGGGGGGGGGGGGGGGCTGTGTGTGTGTGTGTGAGAGATCGCATGTATGTGAATGATTGAGAGCCTGTACATGTGAAAGAGAGTATGTCTGTGATTGAGAGCCTGCCTGTGAGAGAGAGCATGAATGTAAGTTTACCATTGGGAACCTGTATGTGTAAGTTTGTGATTGAAAACCTGTTTGTGTGAAAGAGTATGTGTGTATGATTGAGATCCTTTGTGTGTGAGAGAAATCATGTGTATGTATGATTAAGAGCCTGTGTGTATAAGTAAGAGAGAGATCATGTGTGTCTGTGTGTGATTGAGAGCTGGTTTAGGTGATGGAGCATGTGAGGATGTGATTGAGAGCCTGTGTTTAAATGAGAGAGAGAGACCATGTGTGTCTGTGTGTGATTGAGAGCTGATTTAGGTGAGGGAGCATGTGAGTATGTGATTGAGAGCCTGTGTGTAAATGAGAGAAAGAGAGGACATGTTTGTAAGCATGTGAATGAGAGTCTGTGTGTGAGAGAAAAAGACAGCATGTATTTATGTGATTGAAAGCCTGTGTGTGTGTGTAAGCGTGAAAAGATAGACAGCATGTGTGTAAATGTGTAATTAAGAGCCCATATAAGTGAGAGAGAAAAAACATGTGTATATGTGAGTACTGAGAGCATGTGTGTATAGGTGTGTCATTGAGAGCCAGTGTGAGAGAGAGCGCTGGTATGTGACAGAGAGGAGAAAGTTCCAAGCAAACCACCCCACCTCCTAATTCAGAACAATCTCAGGACACCTGGATATCAAACGTTCCCAGGTATTCAGAGCAAAAAAAATTTTGTATCATTATTTTTCATTACTGGGTCTTTGTGTCTGCTATTTTGAAATATTTTGTTGGTATCTGGAAATGTTTTATATGAGTTTTTAATTATTGGATATTCCACTCATTAGCTGTTTCGAAATATGTTCTTTTTGTTAGTACAGTTTTACTGCTGATGATTTTATATTTCTTGATTTGTTTTATAAGGATGGGTGATGTTTCTTTTTTCCTTTGTTACACTGCATACAGAGACTCTGGCTTGTTGCAGTTTCCAATTCAGTTTTTTCTGCATGCTTCTTGTTATGTGTTTTGGTCTCTTTATTCTATGTTAGGTGAGGGACAGCACGTGATTCAGGTGAGGTTTTCTGCTGGCATGTAGTTTCTGTGTAGGACTCTATAGCAGCCTGACTTGGTCCGTTTTCCTAATAGGAGATGTATTGGTGTCTTAAGGCCTGGTGTAATATTTTCAGAGACTTATTGTACTTTAAAAGTGTGATCTTACATAAAATGCACAAATTTACTTGTATTTAGTTTTAAACATATTGTATGGCTCTCATGGAATTACATTTTAAAATATGTGGCGTTTATGGCTCTCTCAGCCAAAAAGGTTCCTGACCCCTGCTCTATGGTAAGACCGCAACTTGAATACTGTGTTCAATTCTGGTTGCCGCATCGCAAAAAAGATACATGTAATCCAATTTGTTGTTCCATGTTCCTTGTAAAGGCCTCACCTTGTTATATGGTGTCGCTCTCTTAGTTCTATGTAAACCGATACGATGTGCAAACGGATATCGGTATATAAAAAATTCTAAATAAATAAATAAAGTTGCACTGGCGAAAGTGCAGAGAAGAGTGACCAAAATAATAAGGGGCATGGAACAGCAGCCCTATGAGGTAAGGCTAAGGAAGTTAAAGCTGTTCAGTTTCGAGAAGAGACAACTGAGGATAATAGGACTAGGGGGCACTCCATGAAGTTAGCAAGAGCTCATTTAAAACAAATCAAAGAAAATTCTTTTTCACTCAGCGCATAGTTAAGCTCTAGAGTTCATTGCCAGAGGATGTGGTTATAGCAGTTAATGTAACTGGGTTTAAAAAAGGTTAAGAACATAAGAAAATGCCATACTGGGTCAGACCAAGGGTCCATCAAACCCAGCATCCTGTTTCCAACAGTGGCCAATCCAGGCCATAAGAACCTGGCAAGTACCCAAAACTAAGTCTATTCCATGTTACCATTGCTAATGGCAGTGGCTATTCTTTAAGTGAACTTAATAGCAGGTAATGGACTTCTCCTCCAAGAACTTATCCAATCCTTTTTTAAACACAGCTATACTAACTGCACTAACCACATCCTCTGGCAACAAATTCCAGAGTTTAATTGTGCGTTGAGTAAAAAAGAACTTTCTCCGATTAGTTTTAAATGTGCCCCATGCTAACTTCATGGAGTGCCCCCTAGTCTTTCTACTATCCGAAAGAGTAAATAACCGATTCACATCTACCCGTTCTAGACCTCTCATGATTTTAAACATGATTTAAGTTCCTAGAGGAAAAATACATAAACTATTTTAATTAATAAACAATAGTAGCTTGAGATTTATTTAATGTTTGGGTACTTGCCAGGTACGTGTGACTTGGATTGGCCACTGTTGGAAACAGGATACTGGGCTTGATGGACCCATGGTCTGACCCAGTATGGCATATCTTATGTTCTTATGTGTTACATGTTGATAGCTATTAGCTGCAATGGAACATAATTTTCGGATTAAATTCTGAACCCCTCTCCCCTCAAGATTTCAAAAACAATGAAATTTGGGTTGAAGGTTGGGCATGGAGGGGGCTGGTCACATTCTCTCACAAACCAATCCAACGCCCCCTTCGCCCGCCCCCCCCGCCCCCCATTCTCATTCTGCATCACCCAGATCTATAGCAGTAGCCCCAGTCTGCTCCTTTATATCCATGCAGACCTGGATTTTTTTTTCTGCTTCCCATCCCAAAGCATTCTGGGATTTGTAGGCTTATTGTTTCCATAGACAATGCAGATTGCCAAATACTGAATGTTTTTGGGATAGGAGGAAAAAAACAGGAATGGTAAAAATGCACCCATGTATATGGAGCCATCTGGCCACCCTAAAAGAGGGTGCAGGCTATGAGATCCTTTCAAACTGTTCAATAAAGATGTGGGTTCCATTTCTTTTTTTCTTTCAAGACAGACGGTCCTGGTTTTACCCCCACTGCAAACATGGTCTGGTAATTCCTGATCTTTATTTACAAATTACATAAAGCAAGTAATTAAGTAGGGCTCAGACCTCCATTTTTCTTAATCATACTGATCTACAGTGCAAAATACTGCCCCAGTCTTAACCCTCGCCTGTAAGAACTAGATCTATCCTGCTTACACAGGCACTTGTCGGAAGGGCAGTGGGCTGAGAGGAGATTTTTTTCCAAATACATAGATTTACACAAGCCTGAGAAAATTAATGAGCAGGTGTCTCCCTTTCCTTTGCTCAGTGACCTTATTGGGACTCTCTCTTTCTCTCTCTCTCGCTCTCCAGCATCTACAGCGACCTCACTAACTGCACCGAGTTCATTGCTGAAGCGATGGCCTGTATCTGGCCTAGCCCTGAAGTGGAGACTTTCTTCTTGCAGATCCACATGGAATACTTTGCAAAATGTTCTCCAACACTTATTTTGTATGGTGACCCACCTGCGAGCCAAATTATAACCATGACTCTCGTTCCCATCTGTCTGATGCCTCTGGTGCTTTATCTTATAGTTTGGAAGAACAGTGGACCAAACACGTAAACCTTGACTTCTGCTTGGATTGCCTTTGTCTGCCTCAAGCATGGATTTTGCTATTGTATTAAATGTCCTTCTTGATTCTTTGGATAAGTTACAGCCTCATTAGCCATACAGCAGGAAGCATTTTTTATGTGCATTGACCCAGCAACTTTGCCAAATGGACGATGATGCTGGCACCCTATGTAACCATCTGGGGTAGCGCAATATGGAAAGTCCTAGACCTTAAGGAGCTCCATGCCTCAATGCCATGAAAATTACAATGCCAAAATGGTTGCCTTGCAAACTGCCAAGGCTGGTATCATGCTCTCATGCACTATGCAAGAGGACAAACTTGGGCAGATAAACAGAGGCTTTCTTTGAAGTTGTATGATTTTTTATAAGACCATCATATGACCTGTGCAAAAATAATGCACAGGAAAAAACACTCAAGAAATTCCACAATAGAAGTTTAAAAGACTTGTTTCTTTTGAGACCTCTCGCTCCCTTTTTTTCTTCTTTTTCATTGTTTTCCAGTTGTACATGTTTCACAATGTCTATGTATACCTTCTATATGCCTGTGATTGTGAACAGTATTTGCTGGTTTTGTTTTTCATTATTTTATCCAAAACAAATTCTTTAAATAAAGAGTTATAAAAAAAGAAAAGAAATTCCACTAGCTGCTTTTGAGTCCAAGAAACCAAAAATTGCTTACCTGTAGCAGGTGTTCTCCAAGGACTGCAGGATGTAAGTCCTCACATTTGGGTGATGTTATCTGAAGGAGCCCAGGTCAGTGAAGTTACATTCCATTGGTTCTGAAAGCTTTTGCCACACTCCAGTCAATACATGACCATGCCATCCTGCATCACAGACCTCGGGCAGGGCCCCCTGTAGGGGGGAGAGGAGATTACATCCTGCAGACCTTGGAAAACACCCATTACAGGGAAGCAATTTTCACTTTCTCTGAGGATGAAAAGTTCTCACAGCTAGGGAATCCCTAGCTGTAGGCTGCCTTTAATGAAAAAGGTGGAAACATAGCCAGAAAAACAGGGCCAACAGGAAGAACTATTTTCCATGAAAACAACCCATTTTTGCTCTTTTCTCTTTTTTTTGTTTTTTTAAGGCAGTCGGAAACAATATAGTTAACAGGCCCTAGAGGGTGATGGGGTTGAATTCTAAACCTCAAATAGATCCCCCTGGACAGACTGACTAAACTTACTGTCAAGCCGAGAGTCTTTAAAAAAAATGAGATGTGAATGTGTGGCCTGAATCCACATCACAGCTTTGCAAATGTCTTCCATAGAGGCCAATCTCAGGTGAGCCACTGACGGCGCCATGGCTCTAACACTATGAGCCTTGGCACATCCATCCAGAGTAGATCTGCATGGGAATAGCACAAAGAATTGCAATCTACTATCCAATTGGAAAGGGTGCACTTGACAATAGCAGTTTTAATTTTGTTGAGGTCAAAAGAAATAAAAAGCTAGGTGGCCTTTCTAACAGTATTAATTTGCTCAAGATAAAAGGCTAAGGCTTATATGAAATCCAAACTATGCAAGGCTTGCTCTCCTTTGTGGGGCATGGGTCCTGGGGGCTGGGGGAAAATATTGGAAGAACGATTGACTGGTTAAGGTGGAAGACCGAGAAACTTAGGATGTGTGCATAGAACCACCTTATTACTAAAAAACGTAATAAAAGGTGCATACGTCACTAAGGTCTAGAGCTCATGGTCTCTGAATGCTAAAGTGAGTGCCACCAAAAATATGACCTTCCTTATCAAGTACTTCAGCTCAAAGGAGTCTAAGGGAGCTTTCATCAACTGGGTGAGTACCATGTTGAGGTCCCTAGACAGAAATGGGAGGCTTCAGCTGAAGCAAGCCCTCAATGAATGAATCTGACTACCAAAAGCTATAAAGAGATGGATTTACCTTCTACATGGTGGTGATAAGTGCCAGTTGCACTGAGGTGAACCCTAACAGAGGTAATCTTCAGACCAGACTCTGAATGATACTGAAAGCATTAAGCAGTTTTTGTGTAGGACAGAAGAAAGGGTCTAAGGTCCTTTGCTCACACCAGAAGGTAAACTTCCTTCATTCAAAACCATATGATTTCCTTGTTGAATCCTTCCTAGAAGCCAGAAGAATTTGAGAAGCATCCTCAGATAGGTTAAGGGAACTTAATGCTAATCCTCTCGACATCCAGGCAGTGAGAGCCAGGGATCTGATGTTGGAATGACACAATATTCTCTGATTCTGAGTGATAAGAGTTGGGGAATTCCCCAACTGAAATGGTTCCCTGATGGAAACCAAATCAGTCTCAGCCAGTAAGGAGCTATAAGGCTCAAGGTCCCCTGGTCTTTTCTGAGCTAGTTTGCCTTAAGTCTTTCTTCTGGAGCACACTTTCGGGATCATTCTGTTCAGAGGCGATGCAAACAGGTCTACCATGGGTGATCCCCACTCACAGAATATCTGATTTGCTATTCCCTTATCCAGAGATCATTCATGTAGTTCCAAGATTGACTCAATCTGCCTGCTAGAACATTCTCCTTGGCTGCCAGATATGTGGCCCTTAAGACCATTCCCTGATAAATAGCCAAGGCTCACATATAGGCATCTTCCTGCTCATTCATGTAGGACATTGAAATTTGATTGTTTGAATGAGGACAATTTTATTGGATAACTCATCCATGAAAGCCTATAGAATGTACAGTATTACCCTTAGCTATAGGAAATTTATGTGATAGTGTTTTTCCTGAGCAGATTAAAGGCCTGGGTGTGGAGCCCCTTTACATGAGCTCCCCAGTCCAGGCTGGACACATCCATAGCTAGGATAATTTGAGTTGGAGGAACTGAAGGAGATTCCTCTGGCCAGATTTAATTGAATAAGCCACCAGGCCAGAGAATTATTGAACTGCGGGTGATTTAGATGCTGTCTCAAAGATCCTCCAGAGACACGCTAAGGACGTTACATTTACAGTTTATACTATTAGGCCTGACATTCTCAACATATCCTATGCTAATAATGTCTACTGATTCTGTTTTGTTTCCTCCTCTGCTAACATCTATAATGTCAATATTCAAAACACATTCACTGCTATTTAGCTGCATAAGTCTAATTTAACTGGCTAAGTAGCAGCTGCTGAAAATGAGACTATGTTCAGCGGCTTCCACTTAACCGCATAAATCACTTATATGGCTAAAATGGTAGCCGCATAAGTGTGGGCGTGCAGTGGACAGATCGGGGCAGAGCAATTTACAGCAGGTCTAACTTAGCCAGTTAAAATTTATGCGGCTAAGCATGAATATTTATTCCTCGTATATTCAGTGACATAGCCGTGCTGCTGAATATACCTCGTAACTTAGCTGGATAAGTTATATCTGGCTAAGTTATTTAAACGGCCAGCTTTGAATGTTGATCTCAGTATGATGATTCTTTCTTTTGGGAGAAAGCTCCTGTATATTCCAATTGAGATTATTTATTTATGTATTTATTTATTTATTTTTGTTTTTTATATACCGATCTTCTTGCATTGGATACAAATCAAACCAGTTTATAGTGACAGAATAAAACTTGCTTACAGGCTGAAATGGGATCTGAGATTATTTCATTACAGTTTCCTTAAAACTCAGCATTCTGATATACCTTAATTCAGCAAACACCAGTCATACAGCTACTTTCCTGTCTCTATCGTTATACCACTAGGAGGCGCTGTCACAAGTTGTGGTGTGAGAGCTGCTTCCATTTACAGGTCTAAAACCTCCTTTTTTCCATCCTTGTACTATGAACTCCTAACTCAATTCCTAAAAGTGAAACCTGGAAGTTGGTTAGAATCTATTTTATTTCCTTCCTATACTAATATGCTCCATAGCGTTCCTACCAACAGATCCTGTAAATACTGTAAGTAACAGTAACGGATCGTTTCCAGAAGCACAGACACATCAGCTGGGAGTCTGAAAGTCTTGGGACAAGATTTTTTTTTTTAAATTAAGCACCAGCTTACAAGTCGTGGCTGGCACATGAATAGATAATAGTCACATCCAGATGGTTTTGCTCTTTGATTCTATGGTACCTCCTTGAGATGTCCTCTTAACCAGCCAATCATCTAGGTAGGGAAAAACATGCACCTCAAATTTGCATGGATGCAACATGCCGCACCCACTGCAAAACGTTTTGTGACTACATGTGGCTCTGATGCTAGGCTGAACAGCAGTAGATGATATTGGAGGTGGTGCTTCCCTATTACTAATCCTAGATATTTCCTGTGACCAAGAAGTATTGCTATATTAATGTAAGCATCCTTTATATCTAGGCAGTATAGTCAGGCCCCTCTTTCCAGGAAGGAAATTAAGGGAAACTGTCTTGAACTTTTCCTTTACCAGGAGTCTTTTCAAGGCCTTAGGTGTAGGATAAGATGGAGTCCACCTGTTTTGTATGGAATCAAGAAGTACTTGGAATAAAATCCCCACCCCCTTTCCCCTGGTGGAATGGATTTGACTGTTTTGGCTTCTAAGAGACAGGAGAGTTCCTTTTACAGCAATTTCTAAAGTTAAGAAGCAAACCAAGAACTTCTTGGAGGCAGTGCTGGTGCAAGCATCATGCAATCTCTCTCTTTCCTCCTGCACCAACCCAAACCCCGCAGATCACACACCACAAACATCCAAACCTCTGTTCACACACCACGACCTTTCCCAGCTCCATGCCTCTCCACCCTCATTCGCAGCTTTCAAAAATGCCACCCTCACGTCCAACTGCGGTGTGCCACCTTCACGTCCAACTATGGCACCCCACAAACTTCCGGCGCCGTACGCAGCCACCTAGTCCGCCTAATGCTCCTGCCGGCCCTCCTCGGAGGGCAATTTAGCAGGGTTCCCATTAGGTATAACCTGTATCCATTTTGCCCTGGACCTTTCCTTCTTCTATAAATTAACTTGAATGGTCTTCACCATATTCTTTACAAAACTCAATAAAGGAAAGATCTTCTGGGGGAGACTTTCTCCTTTACTACTGAGAAGAGGGGTCTGAGGGGAGACCTGTTGAATCTTCCTGATCATAGTAGTCATCATAATACATTTCTGATTATATTAAGAAATTGTGTCTGAGGTTATTCTGGATCAACAGTTTATGTAAAGCTTTACATAAACTTCTTCTTAATCTTCTTAATCTTCTTAATCTTCTTAATCTTCTTAGATTCAAGTGGAGTCTGGCGTGTCTATGGAGATGGTCTGAAGTTAGTACAGTAGTCCTTAATTTGAGCTATTGCTTCCTTGACCCTATCTCCAAAGAGATTCTCTCAATTGTGCAATGAGTCTTGCACATCTTGTCTGAGGTCTAGAATGAGTGAATGTGAATTGGTTATTTACTCTTTCAGATAATACAAGGACTAAGCGGCACTCCATGAAGTTAGCAAGTAGCACATTTAAAACAAATTGTAGAAAATTCATTTTCACTCAATGAACAATTAAGCTCTGGAATTAATTGCCAGAGGATGTAGTTAAGGCAGTTAGCATAACCGGATTTAAAAAAATATTTGGACAAGTTTCTGGAGGAGAAGTCCATAAACTGCTATTAATCAAATTGACTTAGGGAATAGCCACTGCTTATTACTGGGATTAGTGGCATGGGAATTAGAAAATTATGTACAGTATTTGCCACTGTTGGAAACTAGATGCTGTGCTTGATGGATCCTCCATCTGACCCAGTATAGCAACTTCTTATATTCTTGTTCCCAATGCCCATATCTCTCCAGGAATCGGCATTGGAGCTGTTCTGCCAGATACAACGAGAGTTTCCAACAGGAGTTAAATTTCAGTTTGCAAGGCTATTGACAAAGTTGATGGTGTTTGGATGGTGTTTGGATTCTTCTAGGCAACTCCTCCTCGAAAAGCTGACGTCTCTATCACATGGGATGCAGAAGGAGTTGGTCACATTTTCCTGGAACACCTGAGAGAATCTGATAGTTGACATTTGGACCCTTGGAGTCTGATGTGACTCCCAAAAGCAATGGAAGGATAAGTTGTCCTCTCTGTAGGAGTGCTTCGGAGGATTTATGGCCACAGCCAAAATCTCTTTGTTCCCAGCATCATTCATCAAGAGGGACCAATGCCAATGCTTCTCAGTGTTCGCTCAATGCCTGGCATTAGTACTCCTCAATTCCAATGCAGATGAAATAGAATCCTTTGTTTTCATTGGTGTGGGGGAGCAAGATGATGGTCTGCTCCCTTGCCTCTATGGGTGCACGATAGTAAGGGAGATGGATTCTTCCTCAATGTTGATGCACAACAGCCAGTGCAGCTCCCTGGCCCTTCGATACCAATGTCAATTCCACCGACACCGATGTGCCAGACGTGCCATTCCCAAAGAGCATTTCTATCAACCCTAAATGGGAATGACATCCTCTGGCGGTCATCTTACTGTATGTGGAGTATCCAGAGATATCATGGTCATCCCTAGGCAGAGCACACATCTATCATGCAGATCCATGAAAGACATGATGCGACTGCAGCAGAGGTACTTGTTGAAGCCACTGGACCTCTTCTTTTTCTGAGACATTCAAAAAATAACTTGAAATCAGATGATTGAGTTTTACAAATATGAACCCTAGTGATGCTACTCCATGCACTGATATGAGTGCGGACCGTGATCACGGAAAAAATACAAATGACTGTAAAAAACTACCTAGACCCTAAAAAGACAAAGTGAACCAAGAGGGCCCTGTCAAAAAAATTAATGTTAAAATGGAAAAAACTTTCTCAGAGAAAAACCATTTAGCTCCTCAGAAACACAAGAGCTGAAGCAGGCCCTGCTCGATGTCTGTGACACAGGACCTCATGCTCACACTCAGTGGCGTGTGGCAAAAGCTTCTAGAAGCTATGAAGTGTAACGTCACTATCCCGGGCTCCATCGGATGACATCACCCAGCTGTGAGGACTTTACATCCTGCTTATCCCCAAGTTCCCGTGTGCAGCACAGAATGAACAAATTGTGGACCATGGACTGGGAGAATGGAGGTTGTTTTCCAGATTTCTAGCATATTAAAGCTTCCACCATATAACTGCTCTGAAAGAGGAGATCAGCAGCAAAATATTGGCAGTACAGCAGCTGTATACATCATTCTGTGTTTACTTTAAGGCAGCCCTGGCCTGAGCCATCCCACTTCTCATGGTGTGTGAACAGCATGCTTTTCCTTTCACCATTTTCTGCCTTGTTCATCACCATAAATGCTGGAACAAATGTGAAATCGACACCAAAAATCTAACAAAAAGGTGCGACATTTAAAATCTGCTTTTACAAATATGCTAAAAGTTGTTTTTTTTTAAAAAAGGTTTCTCCAGGCAAACAATTCACACAGCTGTAGCGCATGTGCTTTGGTGCTATGGTCTCCACTGATATCAGGAGTTTTTGCTCATTATGATGCTGAAGGTAATGGAATCTGCTCTCATTTCTCTCTGATGACTTCAACAACTAGGTAGTCTGCCAGCCTGTTGACCCTTGCTGATTTCATACATCCAGTGCTGATCCTGCTTCTAATCCACCTCATAAAAACATGGTGGCAGAAAAAGACCATACGGCCTATTTAATCTACCTGTCCACAAAACTGCTCCCTTCTACAGTCCCTGCCACTCCAATTTCAAATTGTTTTGAAAGCCGTAGTCCTGCTTTCTTAACAAGAAAATTCCCTCACCAGGATGTCAATTCCATGAACATCATCCACTAGGATTCAAAAAGGAAAAATCAGGGCTGGATCAAAACCATGGATATAACATGAGGTCAAGCTAGTAGGTAGGTTTTTGGCCGACTCCTTAATCTGTAACAGAATTCTGTGCCAGCCAAAAAACAAGGACAAAATTAACAAGCAAAGTGTCATTTCCTGCTGCAAAAAGCATTGCAT
Organism: Rhinatrema bivittatum; assembly: GCF_901001135.1. Lineage (NCBI taxonomy): Eukaryota > Metazoa > Chordata > Amphibia > Gymnophiona > Rhinatrematidae > Rhinatrema > Rhinatrema bivittatum. The sequence continues at coordinate 51,688,755 of NC_042626.1, forward strand.
GCTTATTCTGCAACTTAGAATGGATAACTCTCCTTCAAGGATGTCATAGAAGCTGGGTGGGCTCCAGGACAGATTTGGTCCCTTACTTTATATAGGAGGATATGGCAGTGCCAGGGAAGTGCTATCACTGGCTCCAGCTCTGCTCCCCAATGACACACTCTTTGTCAAGGAGTTCCCAAAAGTCCTGCTCCTGCAAATTATTAGGCAGCGCTTTGCATACTCAAATCTATAGCTTTGTGTCATAATGATGATACAATAAAAAAAAAAAAAAGGGACTTCCCTTTCCAGTGACCTTGGCTTGCATCCGGACAGGGAGGGGTTGCAGGACAGCTCAAAAAGTTTCTGGCTGTCATGCAAGTGACATTAATAATTTTTTTTTTCTAGAGTTGTCAAGGCTGGGTCCCCCGCCAGCACACTCCAACCCGATTCCATCAATGACCACAGGCTGTGAGTGTTGCTGAAGCAAATAAATAAAAAGAAAAAAAAATATTGGCTGGAAATCCATGATTCCTTTAACATCAGGAAGTAAGTTTTTAAGGAGTCTCAAGGGGGCGCGAAAGAAGAGGGTAAAAGTAAAACTGATAAAATAATTCCTTCAAACCAAACACAAGAAATCTCCAACTTCTCTCCTGCAGCCCCTGGTGCTGTACATGTGAGACTCAGTATGGCCAAGTGATCCGAACCAGGTCAACCCAGGCAAACTAAGCCAGTCCTGGTTTTATTCCCACTGGGGATGGGGGTTGGAACTGTGTCCTTATTGCCTACGAAAATGCAGACTCCTTGTTTTTGTTGTTTTATTGTTAAAATAAAAAAAATAAATATGGCTGCTCCAAGGACCCAGTCCAGAGGAACTGCAAGGAAGGCATTTACAAGTAACAACAGGACAGTAAAAAGACAGCTCGAATAGGGTGTGAATTACTATTATCATACTTAATTTTTAAATAGTGCACAATACAGACAGGGTGCGATATTTTTTTTTAAGAGGTGAAGTTGTTGCTTAGTCCTCCAACCCTGTCCACTGTGCTTCTGCTGTCCCTTAAGGAGCCAGTCGTGGTTCTGTATGGACCTGGATTGGGTTCTTTCCTCAAGCTTTAGCTTCATCCGGTTGGAAGAGCTGCGGAAAACAGCATCCATTGTCCTTAGTTCAAAGAAAAATACATAACAGGCAAAGCATGGCATTTGGAAATAGCTCTAACCAGAGCTGCAGCTGTGCTGCCTCGGTTGGTCTCTGACCTCATGTCATGTGATATTTCCGACCGGTCCTGGCTTCTTCCAGTTCACACACATTCTTGTTCTTGAAGTTTCAGCTTTCTGTGGAGAGGCAGGGTCATCAGTACCAGAAAGCACTGGGGCAGGAGTTATAAAGCCAGGAACAGACTGGAATCGTAATTCTGTATGTGTGGAAGACAACACGGGACTAACTCCTGCTGCCCAGGATGGCTTCTGGCTCTGTGACTCCATCGTGTTTTATCATTCTGTCAGGTCCTTGCCCAGGGGGGGAGATAAAAGGGGGGTAGGGTTCGCTTAGAATTCAGCATGGACGAAAAAGGTAAAGAGAGAGTGAGGATGAGCAGAGAGCTCCCGTCCATAAAAGCGGGAATGGTCTGTCTCCACCCAGCCTACAGCATTCTTCCCTAATACAGCTGCGAAAGGACAGGAGAAAAGTGCTTCCTTCGAGATTGTCTTTACTTCTGAAACTCAGGCTGAATTACTGTAGAAAGCCAAATTAGCATTTGTCACATTATAATCATACAAACTTGGTTTATGGCAAAAAAAAAAAATAAATAAAAAGTCACACTTCAGCTCTAATGTGCAGGTCCTGGTCTGATGTGCAGTGAATAATCAGGAGATTTACCTTGGGTTCAAGAACGAGGTTTGTTTTGAAAATTGTGATTACTCTGAAAGGCAGACTTGGGGGGGGGGGGGGGGGGGGAGAGAAGGGCTCTAGGACTGTAAAACTATTGACTGCTTAGAGTCTTACTTTATAAAGCCTCAGTGCTGCGGGTTACATCAGTGGGTGTTCCTCTGAAAGGAAACGCCAGCTGCTCAGCTTAAGGCTCAGCTCCAGCTGTCCAATATAACAAAGAGCTGATCCAAAGAGTTATAACACACCCGGAGACTCTGTGCCTTTTCACTGGCTCTGGCAGTACAGTATATACATACAGTCTCTGGCATTCTTCCAGTCTGTTGCACAGACTGTACAGAGGATCAGCAGAATCTCCTTTCATATTCAACCAAATTCCCCGGGAATTTAAATCTAATGCAATACCTTTTTTTTTTTTAGTGAATTTAAGCTCTTGAAAGACGCAAGCATTGACTGATGGAAAGCAAAGTCTTCTATCCAAAGAGCAGGGGCAGCAGCAGTGCAAGCTTCCCACACAGGCACACTGCCTCACCAGTAGTAGCAATGCAAGCTTTCCTTTTGCACAAACTCACAGAACAGGTACAGCACTGGTAGCAGCAGTGCAAGCATCCCTCACACACACATACACACACACAATTACACTGCCCCAATGCAGAACAGGTACAGCACAGGCAGCAGCAGTGCAAGCATCCCTACACACAATGCCCCATTGCAGAACAGGTACAGCACTGACAGTAGCAGTGCAAGCATCTCTCTCTCACACACACACACACACTGCCCTACTGTAGAACAGGTACAGCACAGGCAGCAGCAGTGCAAGCATCCCTCACACACACACACAGCCCCATTGCAGAACAGGTACAGCGCAGGCAGCAGCAGTGCAAACATCCCTAACATACACAGACACACACACACACATACACTGTCCCAATGCCGAACAGGAACAGCACAGTCAGCAGCAGTGCAATCGTCCCTAACATACACAGACACACACACACACTGCCCTATTGCAGAACAGGTACAGCACAGGCAGCAGGACTGCAAGCATCCCTAACATACACAAACACACACTGCCCTATTGCAGAACAGGTATAGCACTGGCAGCAGCAGTGCAAGCATCCCTACACACAATGCCCCATTGCAGAATAGGTACAGCACAGGCAGCAGCAGTGCAAGCATCCCTCTCACACACACACACACATTCATACTGCCCCAATGCAGAACAGATACACACACACACACACACTCTGCCCCATTGTAGAACAGGTACAGCGCAGGCAGCAGCAGTGCAAACATCCCTAACATACACAGACACACACACACATTCATACTGCCCCAATGCAGAACAGATACACACACACACACACACTCTGCCCCATTGTAGAACAGGTACAGCGCAGGCAGCAGCAGTGCAAACATCCCTAACATACACAGACACACACACACATTCATACTGCCCCAATGCAGAACAGATACACACACACACACACACTCTGCCCCATTGTAGAACAGGTATAGCACAGGCAGCAGCAGTGCAAGCATCCCTCACACACACACACAACTACAGCCCAAGTAGAATGAAAATAATCTTTAGGAAACAACAACAACAAAAATATGGGACTGAAGGTGATAGTGCTGATGAACTAAAAGCAAGCCTCAAGCCTTGTCCAGCACAGAGCACCCCGGCGCAGCGCAGTCTCGGTGGGAGGTCCCGGGCTGGTGGAAAGGCGGCAGCGAGTAAAAGTAACCTCATTGTTTTACACAGATGCCGCCCGTCTCCGCCACCCCTATCAGAGGAAAAGAGCCGCTTCCTGTTGTTCTCCGCCTTCCCCCTTTTTTTTCCTTCTGCGGGTGCTGGGCACTGAGCACGATGGCCCTCTCCGGCGCTCTCCCGCTCCTCGGCTTGCTCTCCTGGGGTAAGTGCAGTCCCGGGGCGCGCGCGCACACAGGGACCCCGCTCCGGGAAGGGGGGGCGCAGCAGGAACTTGGCGCGCGAGGCGATGCTTTTCCCGCGCGGGTTTCGGACTCTCCCTATTGGGGGGGGGGGGGGGGGGGTGTTTGTACCGGGATAGCGGTGGCCGAGGAGCCCCGGACGCGCTCCCTGACTCGCACAGCTCGTGCTTCAAGCCACCCCACCGGCCAAAAGAAAACCCAATCCGGACAGCTCCGGAGGAAAGTTTTCGGGATCATAGAGATGGGTGGGAAGGGATCAAAGTTTGCTTTGGGGGCCGGGAGGGGGGGGGGGGGGATTGCACGGGCAATCAGTTCTTGAACAGATAAAGGAACTGGCTGGCATTTCTCAGCAGGGCAGATGTGGAGGTTCTTAGTTTTTTTCTGAACACATCTGGCAAGGAAACTGTATTCTACAGAACATCCTGACTGATGCTGGTAAATTTGCAGTGCACCGTACTCCCAGTGTGTCCCCCACCTACACAGCAACTTGAGGGCAAGCTTTGCATTTTCTGGTTTTCTTCCTTTTGACCTAACATTTTATTTCAGGTATTTTTTACACTTATTATTTGAAATAATAGCATGTGCCTCCAATTTCCCATTGTTTCGGAATTCTTGTAGGAAATAAAGTAAAAACGCTTTATGTAGAGCTTGTGTATTCTGTCCGTCCGTCTTTCAGTGACCTACTATTATTAGGAGATAAAGCGCCAAACAGCATAAGCAGATATTTTTCAGTTTACACTTGGGTACTTGGAACTTTTAAGAACTTAAGAAATACCATGCTGGGTCAGACCAAGGTCCATCGAGACCAGCATCCTGTCTCCAACAGTGGCCAATCCAGATTGGAAGTACTTGACATTAAGTAGATTGGAAACCTTGGGGAATGTCATTGCCTTCCATTGTGTTGAGTTTTGTATTAGCCCCACTCGCCCGTTGTTGTATGCATTCCTTAAGAATGCCAACTCCTGCAAGGGTACTCTTAGTGAAAGTGCACGTTCTATCCTTGTTTTAAAGCTCCATCCCTCAGTCCGCTTTTCAGCTGTCTGTGCTACAGTCACACTTTACGTGTATCAGTGAGACCCCTGCCTGGAGCTCTGAGGAAGGTAGCTCTTCGGCTGGCCATGCTACATTCATGCTTTACGTGTGTCAGTGCTTTATGTGTATTCAGATGTCTATGTTGTATTTGTGCTTTAAATGCATCTCTTATTAGCAGTATGTCTACTATTCAATGCTGAATTGAAACTAAGTACATTTTAGCCTGCTTTGAGTGTGATGGAAAACACAGATTTCTCTGAGTGGTACTGGTAAAATGCACAGAATTTCACCCTGTGCATCTGGGAGGAACATTGAGTTTGGTATAGATCAGCTGATAGATATCCAATGAGGACCCAGCAAATTTGCAAAAACCCATGACGGAAATCCTGTAGATCTACATCTGTTCTTCCCTAGGGTCACCTAGGGTCTTTAAAAAAAATTTTTTAAAGAAATGTGTCAATCCAATTTGATGCAGGTTTGCAAATTTTCCAGATTTATGGAACTGTTCCAAAAAAACTGCTTTAAATATGTTTACATGTCCCTGGCTCTGATGACGATCAGCACAGCAGACTACAGAAATCCAGGAGGATACATGATGGAGTGAGAAGCTGATGTGCACTGACCAGGAGAGAGATTTTGGGGGTAATTGTGCCTGAAGATCTCAAGGCAGTGAAACAGTGTGATAAGACAGTGGCCAGAGCCAGATGGATACTGGAATTCATAGGGAGAGGCATAAGCTGTAGGAAAAAAGGAAATGATAATGCCTCTATACTGGTCATTGGTGAAATCACAACTGGAATATCATGTCCAGTTCTGGAGACTTTTCCTCCGAAAGCATATACAGGCCAGTAGGTCGCGCATTTTGGACAATAAGGGGTTTAGTGTGTTCATAACGCATGTCCAAACCGCCCTGAAACTAATAGCGTTCATCACATACAAATGCATGTTGATGAGGCTATTAGTCATTCACCCCAAATACTGTAAAAAACTTTGGGGGCCTGATCCACATATTTCATGCTCAGAAAGGGCAGGCATTGATTTCTGAGCATCCCGAAAAAGTGTAAGAAAAGCAGAAAATACTGTTTTTCTGTACATCCTCTGACTTAATATCGCGGCGATATTAAGTCGGAAGAACCAAAGGTTAAAAAAATAAAAAGTGTGCTGGTGGGTCAGGTTAGGAAAAGGGATGCTCAATTTTACGAGCACCCATCCTATCCCACTGACAGCCACCTCTCCTGGGCCAAGGAGACGCTAGAGGCACAATTGTCCCTAGCGCCTCCTTTTAGCACGATCCCTTATATGCATGCTGTATCGCATGCCCAGGGGCTGTGCACCCGTTGAAAGAGCAGATGCCGAAAATGGGTGCGCTTTTTTAGCATGCCCTGTGTGAGGCTACTTGCCGATAACCATATGCACCTTCAGGTCCAAAGTCCTGGCCACAATATCAAAAGCTTCGTCTATGGAACGGATAAGGTGCTTCTCACAGTCCTCCATGTCTTCCACTGTGCGATAGAAATCTACCTCAATTCTATCTAGGGTTTTAGCTTTCGGATTCATTTGTGCAAATATTGCACGAAATAGAGCTAGTGAGCTACTATCTGGGCATTTAGCATGGAACCCTGGAAGACCTTCTTCCCAAATGCATCCAATACCTTCGGGTCCTTCTCCAGGGTTAGAGTGATCACAAGTGAGCTTAGCATGCTTCGATGCCAGTTCCACCACCATAGAGTGGATCTGCAATTTGACCGTTCTAACTCTCAGGGTAGACTACACTCTATATTTCAAGCCTAGCTTCCTGGCTACTGGAAAGCATAAAGTAGGCAACTGCCACATCCTCATCTGAAGATCTCTGAAGAATCTTGTGAACCAGGATAGCTCCAGCACCACCTGGAGGATGGAGGAGCTAAAGAAGCCCCAAAACATCTGTTCCTGGATCTGTTTCTTATCCTGATGGCCAGAGCTTATCCAAACATCTGGAGTAGCAGAGATATTCCAGAGGAGAGGCCTGCTGAGGCAAGGACAGAAGGGGATCAGATGGAATTTGTTTTTGTATTTATTATTATTTCACCCAAACCAAAGGCCCTGGGCGGCATACAAGTTAACTTACACAATTTAAAACAGAAAACAAAATTTCAGGACATAAAAAAACCCCCCAAACACATGACAAATCCACCATGCAATCTGAAAAAAGATTATCTGGATATGCCAAGCGCGTCCCCATGGAATCCTCCTTGTCCCTGATCACTAGGGAGCAGAGCCACAGCTAGCCTATGGCTGATACGGCCTCGACCATATGCGCCATCATGTGAAGCATTCGGCCTCTTCCTCCCTGCCCCCCCTCCCTGGCAATAAAGAGCAGCGCGACCCACGGGACCGCAAAAACCATCAATTTCCTCCTTCCCCCCACCCGGAAATAAAGAGCAGCGCAGCACACGCCCCTGATCCCTCCTTCCCCGCCCTGGAATGAAGGACGGTGCAGTCCGCAGAGCAGCAGAAAACATCAACCTCCTCCCTCCCCTCGCCCCTGGTAGTTCAGAGAGCAGCGCGATCCCAGGGCTGCAAAAAGCATTGGCCTCCTCTTCCCTCTCCCCGCCCGGCAGTAAAAAGTAGCGTCGCTGCAGGACTTCAAGGAGCAGTAATGAGGAGCAGTGTGACCTGCACAGTGCCAAGAAGCATTGGCCTCCCTCTTGCTGCAGCATACCTAGAGGCTAGATGAGAGAGAGAGAGAGAGCTTATGAATGTGTGTATGACTGAGCATGTGAGAGAAAATTATAAGCGTGTGTGTGTGTATGTGTATGAATGAGCATGTGAGAGAGAGGTATGAGTGTGTGTGAACAATTGAGCATGTGAGACAGAGGTATGAGCATATGTGTATGACTAAGCATGTGAGAGCATATGAGAGTGTGTGTATGTACAAATAAGCAAGTGTGAGAGAGGTATGAGTGTGTGTGAATGATTGAGCTTATGAGAGAAGTATGAGAGTGTGTGTGTATGTGTATGAATAAGTATGTGAGAGAGAGGTATGAGTGTGTGTGAATGATTGAACATGTGAGAGAGGTATGGGCATATGTGTATGACTGAGCATGTGAGAGCATATGAGAGTGTGTGTGTGTACAAATAAGCAAGTGTGAGAGATATATGAGTGTGTGTGAATGATTAAGCTTATGAGAGAAGTATGAGAGTGTGTGTGTATGTGTATGTGTATGAATGAGTATGTGAGAGAGAGGTATGAGTGTGTGTGAACAATTGAGCATGTGAGAGAGAGGTATGAGCATATGTGTATGACTGAGCATGTGATAGCATATGAGAGTGTGTGTGTGTACAAATAAGCAAGTGTGAGATAGGTATGGGCATATGTGTATGACTGAGCATGTGAGAGCATATGAGAGTGTGTGTGTACAAATAAGTAAGTGTGAGAGAGGTATGAGTGTATGTGAATGATTGAGCTTATGAGAGACATATGAGAGTGTGTGTATGTGTATGAATGAGTTTGTGAGAAAGAGGTATGAGTGTGTGTGAACGATTGAGTATGTGAGAGAGGTATGATTATATATGTATGAATGAGAATGTGAGAGAGCATATGAGAGGGTGTATGTGATTGTGTATTCAAGAGCATATGAGAGAGGTATGAGTATGTTTATCACAGCATGTGAGAGAGAGGTATAAGTGTGTGTGTATGATTGAGCATGTGAGAGAGCATATGAGCATATGAGAGTGTATGTGTATGACTACTGAGCATATAAGAGAGACTGAATGAGCATGTGTGTGTTGTGTATAGCAGAGCATGAGAGTGAACAAGCGTGTGTGTATATGATTGAGCATGCATGAGACAGAGCATATCAGCATGTGTGAATGACTTAGCATGTGAAAGAACATATGAGCCTGTGTGTGTATGATTTATCAGTGAGAAAGAGCATGAGTGTGTGTGTGATTGAACAATTGAGAGTGCGTAGGAGTGTGTGTGTGTGTGTGAGACTGAGCATATGAAAAACTGAATGAGTACGTATGTGTATGTGTGTATGATCGAGCGCGAGAGAGATAGCAAATGATTGTTTGTGTGTATATAGTTGAGCATGAGAGAGTGAACAAGTGTGTGTGTATATGACTGAACATGTGACAGAGAGAGCTTGTGTGGGTATATGATTGAGCATATGCAAGATAAATCATGGAGAAAGTTTGTATGCAACAACCGCCTTTCCTCTCCCTGCTAATCCACGACAATCTCAAGGCATCTGGAAATCAAAATTTCACAGGTTTGGATAGCAGGAGATTCTTTAAAATCCTTATTAGTTTTAAATATTTGATGTATCAGCTGCTTTGAAATATTTTATTGACATTTGGAAATGGATAGAGATATGAGTTTTTAATTATTGGATGTTCTATTCATCAGCATTTTTTAAATATTTATAATTTTTATTAGCATGATTTTACTATTATGATTTATATTTCTTGATTTTATTGGTTGATGTTTTATGAGGAATGGTGGTATTTTTATTTTTCCATAGTTGCACTGCATACAATCTGGCTTGTTGTGGTTTCCAGTTCGGTTTTTGTTTGTATGTTTCTATTTACACTTTATGGTCTTTATGTTCAGTATTTGGTGAGGGTCTGTCTGTGTTTGACATGTGAGAACAAGGTGAGGAGCTCTGCTCTCATGTAGTTTCTGTGTGGGGATCTATAACAGCCTGACTTTTTCTGTTTTCCTAATAGGAGGTATATTGATGTTTAGGGCCTAATGTAATATTTGCAGTGTTGCCTTTTCATAGATAGGACTGTTATTGTTTGAGTGTTGGCAGTTAGTACTGTTTTGGTATGGGCGATTTAGTATATTGTAATTCAGTTTACTCGTGGCTTTCTGAGGGCCAAGCCCACACTTAACATGCGTTACCATAGGTAACATGGGTTCCAAGTGCCTTTTTTCTTTTATTTGCTTTGCAGGGTTTTCTAGTTAGTACCACAGCAGTGCATGTAAATATAATATATATATATATGATACTGTCAATAATATTTTTTTACCTCAAAATGTCCTTTTTAATGTAAAATCTAAACAATCTTTAATTGTGTGTGGGGAGGACATGACCAGGAGGGGAGTGATGCCTCATGGTTGGATTGGAAGCCCACGACTGAAAGGTTCTGAAGGGAGCCCAGGTGTATGGCCTCCAGCCCAGGGCTGACACTGCAATTACCTGCCGCAAATAAAGTCGGGAGGGGATATAAAATAAGGGAAAAAAGATCCTCGGTAGTTGTGAATGAAGGCTTGTGGTGCCAGGATCCCTGTACTGGTTCCAATTGAGCTGGAAGCTCAAAGGAGCAGGAGGAAACTGCTGGGTGAAAATAAAATCTAAGCCCCCTACATTTAACAGCGCGTGGTGCCGTGTGTTGTGCTCAGGGTGAGGGCGCACTTTTTCACTTGGCCCTAGATGCCAAATGACCTGGCTATGGCTCTGCTAGGGAGGACTGAATCGCGATCCCAATGCTGAGGAAGTTGACTGAGGCAGCATCCTCTGTTGGCCTGGAGGGGAACCTTCTGAGAGGAACTCAGACTGGATAGAACTCACTTGTTTATCCTCCAAGTCGTAAAGAGGCTCCCCTGGGAAGGAGAATCCATCAACTCATGGTGAGGACTTACTCCTGGTGCTGGAAGCTCTTGCAACGAAATCCATACCGGCGTGGGACTAGGAGCAGTCCTATTCTGTGGGAACATTTCTTCCATCTTGGATAAGAGAAGTTCTAACCTCCTTCTTCTGTCTTCAGGGCTCAAGGAGGCATATAAAATGTTCACTAACTATGATAACTGGGCTTCCACTGGTTGAGGAACCCTCTGGACTGAGGAAAAACTTCCTCTTCAGAGAAACAAATTGGCTCATCCTCACTCAGGGCTCTTGGTAAAGTAGAACAGAAACCTGGTGCCATGGCAGCATCCTCTGCCGTGCAGAAGGAGCTGGTACCAAATTTGGAATGGGATGCTGCTTCAACAACTCCTGTCGACTAGCATCCCATTCCAAATTTGGTACCAGCTCCTTCCAAGCTGCGGTAGGAACCACGGGATTCTTGGATGTCCACGCCGAAGTGCTCTGCTCCAACACCACTGGCTCTACATTGGTCTGCCACAATGAGCATCCTGAAGGCTCCCTTAAGCCTCACGCTGAGGACATGGATGGCACCATGCTCAGTCCCAGGTTTGGGTAAAATACATAACTCAGCACCTGTGCTGATGAGGCTAGATCAATGCTTCAGCTCTGAGGAGGGCCCTGTTCTGATGGAGCGCTGCACCAACAACGCTGGCCTCTTCTTAGCTCTAAGGGGGGCAACCCTGAAGGCGGCTTCCTATGTCACTTTAGCACTTTTCTTGGCACCTTCTCCAGCACCACAGGCCTCCGAACCCCTGACCTGAAGCGAATCCAGAGTCCAGCACCACAGAGAATCGGGAGGGAGAGACTTCCTGCACTTGCAGGATCAAGAGGAGGACACTTCCCACTTTGACTTCTCACACTAGGAGCCCAATGACACTTTGCTTTTTGACTAGGAGCAGCTCCATTGCTCGGCCTTGCACTGAGGCTTGGGGTTTTTACTTACTGGCAACTTCCTCGGGGCTTCCATTTTCCAGGTGCTGTACTGCTGTGCCCTGGGTATATGCAATCACAGCTATACAGCAGTTTGAAGAGCTGTGGTCAGGGCCCAGACAGCAAACAGCACGTGTGTCTGGCACCCACAGATGCAGGCCTTAAACTCGTTCACTGCGGGCCATTTGGCCTTGGGCTTCTGTGTGCTCCTTAACATCTACTTGACTTTTGTTCTTTTTTTTTTTAGAAGTTAAAAGTTCTGTTTGAGGGACTACCAAGGCAGCAGCAGAAAAAATTTTTAAAGCAACGAAAGACAGAGTCTGTCCAGAGACTGGCTACTAAAATGGTCAGAGGTGTTCATTATAAAGCATATAAGGTCAGATCTAAACATATATACCCCAGAGTAAAGGCAGGATAGGGGATATATATTTATATATAATAGCAATATTTAAATACCTCCAAGATATCAATCCACAATAGGCAGGCCTTTTTCAACAGAATGGTGGCTCTAGATTATGAGGGGGCTCATGGGATGAGGGTGAAACAGGTTAGACTCTGGAGTAATCTAAGAAAATATTTCTTTATAGAGAGGGTAATGAATGCATGGAACGACCTCCTCATGAAAGCGGTGGTGACAATGACAGGATTTGAATTCGAGAAAGTACAGGATAAACACAGGATCTTTGAGGGAGTGGTAGGCACTGTAAAGCTGAATAATTGTTGGGGATGGGCAGACTAGATAGGTCATATGGTCTTTTTCTGTCATCATGTTTCTGCGTTTAATGTCTCTGAGAAAGGCAGAGTTCCAAGTTCCAAAACGCTATTGCTATGGGAAGTAACATCAGTTTATGACATGGAGCTATCTGCTCACCTTAATCCTACCCATTGACATTGTTTATGCTTTACAAATGTGTACCAGTCCTATAAGAAATACGATACAATGTCATATGGCGTCCCTCCTCCCAGCAAAGTTTAAAACTCTTTGCAGATGTTGAGAGAAACATCAATAGGTCGTGGTTAATCCAGAGTGCCGACACAACTTGGCTCAGGGGCTGTCCAGCCTTGTGCTTTACTCAAGTGAAAACTCCCATTTGAATTTTCTCTACTCAAGTTTCAAAAGGGTTGGCATGAAGGACAGGGAGCTCCATGGCCACTTAACGTCATCGGTTTCGATAATGATTTGTGTGTGTTGCTTTCTTGTTTATATACCCCTCTCTTAATCCAACACAGATAGACTTAAGCACCACCAGGGAGGGTTTAACTGGAACCCCACTTAACTTAATAAACGCAACTTGCAGTATGGAAGCAATTACAACAGTCCAGCTCCTGATGTCATCAGAGGATCTGTTAAAATATGGCAGCTATTAAACGGCGGCCAAACCAATAAAAGAGGGCTTCACGAAAATTGGACTCCAGGGTCATTCAGTGCTGTGAGCACTAACCCTGCGACTTGATCGTTTGCTAATTAAAAAGATCATGTCCAGGACAGGAAGGACTGCTGCCGTGCCCAGCCCTTTATTTTCCCTCTTCCAAAAAATCCAGAAGTATAGAAGCTGGCAGAGAAGCCAACTTTTGGAAATTATTGGGGGGGGGGGGATGGGAGGGGAGGGGGCTGAGCTCAACACAAGTTACAGTGCTCCCAGCAAAAAATGGAAATAAAAACAAAACACGGCAGGTCAAGAGCGTAACTGTCCAGCCTGTATTTAAGAGTCCAGACCGAAGCCAGTAATGTGGACATGGGGAAGAATCATGTGACCAAAACAAAAGCTAGGGAAGCACTCAAAAGTCTCATCAGCCATTCTTCTCACCGACCCCCATTTCATCCCAGTCTCTTCCCCTCCCCCCCCACCACCACAACTCATCCACACCACAGTCTCTCTCACAACCCCCACCCCCTGCTTTTTCACCCACATTCTCCTAACCTTTTCTTCCCCTCCTTTCCTTACTCCCTCTGCACCTTTTAAAAATCTCCCACTACTGTATGGGTTTATTTTGACTTTTATATTTGGGGCAGGGAAGGTTTAATACCTCTCTGCCTGCTCCACTCCTAACAGCCTGTTCTACTCCCCCTTTCTCTTTGATCCGTCCTTCTCTTGTTGCCCTTCCAGTTCTTCTTCCCACCTCTTCGCTCTCCAGCAGGTTTCTCCTTAGACAGCTGCAGGCTTGGTTCGCCCATCCCTTCAGAATTTTAATCAAACAAGTCTAGGGTTGTCAGTCTGGTTTTTTTTTTTCAGGAAAGACTCAACCTGTCCTGGTCTTTCCTCATTGCATAAGGCACTTGCAATCCTGCTCTTTGCAGGGTAGAGCTTCCCAAAATTGTACTAGGGGACCCATAGACATCAAATGTTCAGAATACCAACAGTAAACAAGCATGAGATTTGCATTTACTGGAGCTCCAATGTATACAGATTTACCTCATGCATATTCACTGTGGCTATTCTGGAGTGCAGCTCCATTATAGACGTGGATATCTCCATCTCCTCCTCCTGGACTTTCCTATTAGGACCTGCTGGGTACTTTCTTCTACCCTGTTTCCCCGAAAATAAGACATCCCCCGAAAATAAGACCTAGTAGAGGTTTTGCTGAATTGCTAAATATAAGACCTCCCCCGAAAGTAAGACCTAGCAAAGTTTTTATTTGGGAGCATGCCCGTCGCACAGAACACCAGAGCATGCAGCTGTGATTTTTTTACCCTGCAGGATTCACAGTTAGTTGTCATCACAAACCGGCATAACCAGACAACTATTCAGAATATAATAAATGTTCATTTTTTTGTTCAACAATATATGTGAATTCTTCTTCATGGAAAAATAAGACATCCCCTGAAAATAAGGCCTAGTGCATCTTTGGTAGCAAAAATTAATATAAGACACTGTCTTATTTTCGGGGAAACACGGTAGTGACCCATACTGGCCAGTGTTGGAGACAGGATGCTGGGCTGACCACTGGTCAGACCCAGTATGGCGATTCTTATGTTTGGATCACATGAAGAATGACTGCTCCTCCCTCCCATCCAGTAACAACAGGGCTGGGGCAGGGGGGGGGGGGGGGGGGGGGAGAGAATTCTTCACATGACCAGAGCTGGAGGAGGGAGGGTTCTTCAGATGATCCTGTTTAGGAAGGCAAGGGATAGAGATCATCATAGTGAGGGGTTGGGGGGGTGGGGCTTGTGCTCCCAAGGCCCTCCAACCTGCCAATATGATCTCCCTACTCCTGTCTCGGTCCCCCTGCTCCAGGAATGAGGGGGGACCGAGACAGAGTTGCGCTGCCAGTGCTACAGTGCATAGCAGTATTGGATTTCAAGACAGACAGAGGCAATAGCATTTTTTACAGCTCCTGCTGCCAAAATCAGTTGTTTAGTGCAGGAAGGGGTGGCCAATGAAGCTGATTCAGGTCCCCGGGTTAACACAGTGTACCCAGAACCCAAACGGTCACATCATGTGGGAATGCGGGGATTGCAGTTCTTCAGGTAGGAGCCTTTGGTGAGGGTGGGGGAGTGTGTGTGCAATTTTTCATGTGATTTTATCCTGAAAACCCAACTGGCGCTGGAGGTGACGAGGAGAGGTTTGGGAAGCCCTGCCTTAAGACGAGCACAGAACTCTAAGTCCAAGGACATGACAGAAATAAAACTTGGACTGGATCAATTTGTTGGAGAAATATTGAGCTTGCAGGTATCCCCACACATACGGCAGCCAACTCAGCCAGGTCAATCCAAAGTGACTGATCCAGTCCTGGTGGTGGGGATTCTCCATGCCATGCTTGAAAATGTAACCCTGTGCTTATTTTGGGGGGGGGGAATCAGAATCACTTCCTGCATGCAATAGGGCACAAAACCAGGATTGGCTCAGCCTTTTTGGAATGACACTACACAAGATTTAATGCAGAGCGTTGGCAAATCCTTTAAAAAAAATATGTTCAGGCAGTTTTTTAAAATGTAATTTTTATTAATGTCAAAAATATAAAGCAAGCAGTTTTAAGAGATGTTCTTTTAGTCAGTCTGCAAAGTGCAGCCTGCCACCAAAAGCATTTTATTATTTGTGAAATAAGTAAGTCCCTCCAAAAGCCAAGCCAGAGTTTTACTAAGTCAGCAAAATCTGTGCTTGGCCAGCTCTGTTCTGGAGGCCTCAAAGAAAGGAGAATAAAGTAAAAACCAAACAGTGTTTGGAAACATGATGGAGGTTTCTCAGCGGTGAGGTTGCGTCTCCTGCGGGAAATGGGGAGGATGGGGGGAGCTTCTAACAATAAATAGTGTTCAGCAGCCGCACAAACTGTGCGGGGTCCTGCTGCAAGGTTAAGTTCAATATTAAAGCAAACTGTTCATTGAGCGCAATGAAATGCAGACTGTTCCAGGAAAAAGAAATCATAGATACTCATTATTTTTGGGTGGGTGGAAAGAGGTAGTATCTTGGAATCAAGTCATTTTTACCGTCTTTTCTCAGCTCACTGAAACTTTATTGCCTTTGTGACTAGCCATGAAAGGTTCTCCCACAAACTCCAAATCTTCAGAAATGCACTTTTTAAAGATGATTCAGCTCCCCCTCCCCCTTGGTTCTTCTCTCTTTAACCCCTCCTCTGCCACAGAGGGTTGTCAGAATGGCTGAAGGCTGGAGAGAAAAGCCTCCTGTCACACTGAAACCTCTAGCCTTGCTTTTCTGCCGGCAGGGGTTACTTCCCCCTCTCTCTCTCACTCTCTCTCTCTCCCATCCTGGAGCTCGAGTGAATCACCAAGTGAATCACCGCTGTCATGTTTCCCAAACCCATCAGCCCAGGATAGTCAAAGCTGTCAAGTGAACCAATTCCAGGAAGGAGATTTTGGGCTAGACCTGGATTAGGCCAGTGCAAGAGTATTTGGCACCCTTGATGAAGCTTTGGTCATGCACTCCGATCCCCTGACTTACCTCTAGCACAGCGCTCCCTCCTACCAGCGGCAGTGGCTCCAGAACAGTGCTCCCTTCTTTGGCACTATTAGCTCTGGCACAGTGCCCTTCTGCATCTTGTGCTGACAGGATTTTGCTGCCCCCAAAACTTTGATGTTCTAGGCAACCGCCTAGTTTGCTTAATGGTCCTGGATTTGAGACACTTCCAACCTGGTGCATTTTAGTAACTACAGTGCTGCCTTCAATGGGAGAGAATCAGGGACTACAAATACCACCATGCATTTGGAAGTAAGCTCCAAACCAGGACTAGTCAAAACATCTCCCTCCTGGAACTGAGTGACTTGGCAGCTCTGGATAGTTATAGTTGCTACCTCCTGGATTTTCTCCCTTTGCATGCTTGGAGATGTAGGACCTAGGTTTTGTAGGGAAATCAGAACTATAACTCCATGCATGCAATGGGACAAAAACGGGACTGGATCTGGTTCTTACGATTGACCTGGGAAAGATGGCAACCCCAAGGAGCTTTAGGAGCTAGCAAGGAAGGTATTTAAAGAACACCATCACATTTTCTCTTCTATATCTCTTCCTTACAGCATTATCCTGTTGGGAAAAAAAAAAAAAAAAGCAGAGCTAGCCAGTCATCCCATTCCAAAGAAAAGACCTGAAGCCAAAATGGTTGGAAGGTTAGAGGGAGGAATTCTGATCTTTGAGAAATGCCTTTCTTTGCATAACCCCTAAAATTAATTCGCAGGTAGCCATCCCTAGTAACATAGTAAATATCGGCAAACAAAGAACATAAGAAGCTAAGACTTGTCATATTGGGTCAGAGCAAAGGTCCATCATGTCCAGTATCCTGTTTCCAACGGTGGTTAAGCCAGATCACGAATACCTGGCAGGATCCCAAAAGGTCAATAGATTCCAGGCTGCTTATCCCAGGGATAAGCAATGGACTTGCCCAAGTCCATTTTAATAATATTTATGGACTTTTCTTCCAGGAACTTGTCCAATTCTTTTGTCAAATCAGCTGCACTAACATCTTTTACCACATCCTCCAGCAACGAATTCCAAAGTTTAATTATGTGGCAAGTAAAAAAAAAAATGTTCTCCTATTTGTCTTAAATCGATCACCTAGTAACTTAATTGAATATCCCCTAGTTTTTATACTTTCTAAAACCATAAACAGGCAAATCGTGTTTACCCGTTCCACTCCACTCATGATTTTATAGACCTCTATCATATCTCCCCTAAACCATTTCTTCTCCAAGCTGAAGAGACCTAACCCGGAAGTGTTCCATCCCCTTTATCATTTTGGTCACCCTTCTCTGTACCTTTTCTAAGGACCAAATTGACCCATCCAGTCTTCCCAATTGAGATTCTTCCACTTTGAGTAGATGAACTTAGTCCCATCTGCAACCCCACACCAGCTCCAACTCCTATCTTATGTGTTACTGTATTACCTGTTCTATGTTTTTTTTTACCCATCTTGTGCATCTTTAGGAAAGATGGTTATAAAGTCTCATGCCATATGGCCAAGCCAATGTTTTACCAAAAAAGTTGATCAAAAGGTTAGGGAGTTTTCTTGTCATTTTTCCCGGAAATGTCTGAGGATAAGTTTGCTGACTGGTTGAATGTTTTAGGGAAGGCAAACAAATCCCTTTCCTGATTTCCTCCTTCCTGAATCTTGGACATGTAGTTCTTGCATTTCTTTGGAACATGAGAATTACGAGTCCTGTAATGGTGTGTAAAACTTACAGTGGATGAACTTGCCTTGGAGTAATGAAAACATCTTGCACCCCATTTGGAAGATTGGATCAGTGGACATAGGATAACTAGATAAAGAGAGGGATGGAATTCAATCAAGTGGACTATAACATATGGTTTGGTGATACACAAATGACCAACAAGGAAGAACATACCTGCAAGTATCATGGACCAGTCATCAAGGCTTTAACCCTATCCATTCGCACATCTTTCATGTACATTCAGAATTAAATTATCTTACAAAATACAAATCTTGTGATAATTCATCCCCTTTTTGTGTCTGGGACCAAGTGTCCAGTATATGCACACATATTTTTATGTGCAAGAATAATGTAAAGTGTGATCAGCAAATCCAGGCACGTGATGATATGCTCCCAGCCCAGGCTTCCCAATCCTCTTCTGGTGACCCCACAGCCAGTCAGCTTTTTAGAATATCCAGAATTAATATGCATGAGATAAAAGTCCCATATGTAGGAGTTACAGTATATGCAAATTTATCTCATATTTATTGTGGACATCCTGGAAACCCACAGGTCAACAGGACAGGTTGGGAAGCCCTCTCCCCACCCTCTTGTTTTTTTCCAGTAAGCTCATGAACTGTACATTAAGCAGTTTGGAGAAATTAAGGTTTTGTCTACCCAAAACTAGATTTCTCCACTAGTAAAGGAGGCACACCCTCCCCAGCCAAACTGCAGTAAATGTAACAGATTGTCTAGGAGTGAAAGGATTTACCAATCATTGGTGCCCTCAGCAATAAACTGGCTCTAGAATACTGTGTGCAATTCTGGTCACTACATCTAAAATAGGATATAGCTGCAATGGAGAAAATGCAGAGAAGAGTGACCAAAATGATATGAGGCATGGAATGGCTGCCCTATGAGGAAAAGCTAAAGAAGTTAGGGCTGTTCAGTTTGGAGAAGGGACGACTGAGGGGGGGATATGATAGAAGTCTACAAAATCATGAAAGGGCTTGAACAAGTTAATGTAAATTGGTTATTTACTCTCTCAGATAACGGAAGGTCCAGGGGGCACTCCATGAAGTTAGTAAGTAGCTCATTTAAAACAAATTGAAGAAAATTCTTTTTCACTCAGCGCAGAGTTAAGCTCTGGAATTCATTGCCAGGGGATGTGGTTTCAGCAGTTAGTGTTACTGAGTTTAAAAAAAGATTTGGATAAGTTCCTAGAGGTTAAATCCATAAATTGCTATTATGGTAATTAATAAGCAATAGTAGCTTGACTTCTACCTAATGTTTGGGTACTTGCCAGGTACATGTGACTTGGATTGGCCACTGTTGGAAACAGGATACTGGGCTTGATGGACCCTTGGTCTGACCCAGTATGACATGTTCTTATAACTGAATAAGTCTCTGGTGAGACCTCATTTGGAATACTGTATACAATTCTGGAGTCCTCACCTTCAAAAGGATATAAACAGGATGGAATCCATCCAGAGGGTGGCTACTAAAATGGTCAGTGGTCTTCATTATAAAGCATATAAGGCCAAACTTAAAGATCTAACTAGAGGAAAGATGAGATAGGCGATATAAGATAGAGATAAAAAATACTTCCAAGGTATCAATGCACAGGAGGCAGGCCTCTTCCAACAGAGAGGCTCTGGAGCATGAGATCAGGGTGAACGGTGGTTGAGTAAGGAGTAAGCTAATGAAATATTTATTTCAAAAAATGGTGGTGTATGCATGGAATAGCTTTACAGTGGAGGTGGTAGAATCAAGGACAGTATCTGATTTCAAGGTAGCATGGGAGGGAGTTGTAGGGATTGTAGAGCTGAATAGTTGGTGAGGAAGGCCAGACAGTTCTGCATAATTTTTTTGCTAGATTCTTAAATTTAGCCATGCTGGACAGAACCCAACTGAACTGACTAAGCTTTTGATTTGAACTGGTAGTTTTTTTGTACCCCTGTACAGTGGTTCTTAAGGAGGATCTGTATTGCGTGAAAGCTGCTCTGACAAATCCAGTTAATAATGGCTCTGATGACGAATGGCATTCTCACATTCCTGTTTTCCATGGCATCCATCCGTACAACTTTACCGATGATGTAATCGGTAAGTAGCCATAACGAAAAAACAGACACTATTCAGCAACTCAGATGAGATCCTGGTTATGCTGGTTTTTGGCTAGTTTTCTCCTGTTCCCTGGGGTTTCCAGCTCATTCAGAACCAGAACTAAGATCTGGTGCCGTGAACCTCAGTCAGAGAATTTTCCCCAATATTCTATCTCACTCTCAGACCCAGGAGCCAGTTATTGTAGTGACAGTCCATGTCCGTACGCCACTCAACCAGAACACCGCAATTGTAGTGCCCTAAGCTTGGTCACTGGGCGTCACCTTTGTGTGATGACAGGGAACTCCCCACACTCCCCTCCTTCCCCCTCAGGGGCTGTGAAAACTGCTCCCGCAGCATCTCCAGCCCTGGCCGAGCCAAGGATCAGAAACCTGGCCAGAAAGTCGAATCTAGGCCTTCCATTTGCTCAGCATTGCCATTGAGCTATTGGGCTGGCCCTCATGTTCTTTTCATTTATTTCCCTCTCAGAGGTCCTTTTCACTTGCCACTGTCAACAACCCCTTTTAATCTGAGCCTGAGATCTGTCGAACATTTTCTAGCAACGGACCAGAACGCTCCATGTCATCAGGGACATGCAGAGCCTTAATTGTATTCGCCGTCACATCTCTGAACTTGTATTTCCTGCTTTCCTTAAGGGAAGCTCGATGTAGATAGCATTTCAGTATAGGTGGCTCTGGGCCAGTGTTGACCTTGCCCCCTCCCAGGAGGTGGTGAGAATATGATCATAGCAAACATCTTCATGGCAGATTCAGTTGCCAGATAGTTTATTAAAGCCAAAAACATAACCCACAGCTTAAAACAGATTCGATGGACGTGGATAAATACTAGCATGAAGGATAACCTTTCCATGGCTTCTCTTTCCTCAGAATCTTACTACAGCCTACGAGTTGCAGATTGCTGGGAGGACTTTACTCTGCTGATGAGCCATGTAGCAAGCAGAGACTGGTGTAACTGGGCCATGATAAGCAGGTATGATTGATGAGGTGGTATTCATTTAATTTGCCTCTCTCTATTTAGGTACCAATTGTAAGGCTCTCACTTGCTCCAGTTAGAAAGACCAAAGTTGGACAGTTGGACCATTGCCAAAGTGAGTCAGACCATAGGTCCATTTCACCCATCACCCCACCTCTGACAATGGCAAGCAAGTGGAGACCTGTATAAGGAAAAGGGCAGGGGCAGAGTGGTCCACCCCCCTGTGATGCCCTCCCAGTTTCCAGCAGTCATGGTCTGAGGATGTCCTGATCCCAGAGTGGCATTGATGATTCAGCCTTTCAAATGCATCATTACCACACGATTGCTATGAAGTGAGCAGGTGGGCTCCGTCAGGCTCCCAGGAGTCCACATCACTTAAAAGAAAAAGAAAACCTTCAACTATCAGAATTTAGCACTCATTGGTGCCCTCAGCAGAGAGACCAATGATTGCCAAGGCAGGGAGACTAACTTATCCTCTCAGCCCCTACTACAGTCACTGCTGTTACTCACCCCAGGAGCCTGTGATTTTGGAAACACTGCATGTTTTAAAAAAAAAAAAAAATCAGGAAAGAATAGCCCTTAATATAATCCTTTTTATAAATCAGTGATGAGGTGTGCAGCGGAGTTCACAGATTTGTAGGGCTCCAACAAGGCCCTAGGACTGTATGAAGAGCTGCTGTGATTTGAACACTTCTGCAAGCGACTGACTCTGCGTCATTTCACATAATCCATCTCGTTATGCTGAGCTGGATTTGCATGGGTGGCTGAGAAGTGAAAGGTTCCAGTATGCTGTGATGATTCCCCTGGGCCATCCAGTTCCCCTTGTGGGAATGGGAACCTGGCTTCCAATGTTGCTTGTTCTTTTTTTCTGCTGACCCTGCAGGTAGGATTACTGCTTAGTGTGAACTGTCATGGTAGTTTTAGCAGTGTAACTTGCATACACCTACTTCAAATTTTTAAGTTAAGTATTCATCAAATAATTTTATTGTTTTTTTCTAGGCCATATAGTACTCTTCAGTTGTGCCTTGAAGAAAAAGCTGAGGTGCTTGGATACTATTACCCCAATGCTTATGCAGACCTGTGCATCATTAAGGGTCATAAGACCTACTTTTCAAACTGCACGTCCCAATATCTGTTTGACCCTCCAGAAGATATTCTGCTGCCCATCATCTTCGCTCCAATCTGTATCATTCCTTTCCTGGTGACGCTGGTGGTGTGGAAAAGCAAAAATGGGAAACCTCAGATATAAACGAAATCTGAGTTCTTTGTGCTGTGATACCTTTTTTATTGGTGCACGGTGAAGATTGTCCCAAGATGTTGTTGAACATGAGCTTTCAAGGCCACCCCATCTTCTGGTGTCCAATAAAAGCTATCTCAGCCTGCAAAGACTATGGATTTATCAAGGACTGCTGTGGCTACCGGAACTCTACACCTTTAGTGAACAGTGTTAAAGGGTATCTCCACTGTGTTACTGTCAGTTGTTTGTAATTTTTTTTAATAACATAGGCATCTCAGTGGAAGGCTCCATTCCCACTTGGCTTCTGCTCCCTGGGCCAGGCAATAAGTGAGCAAGCTTAGAGGCGGCATTCATAGCCATTGCAATGGATGATGGGGAAGGAGTCCCAACCATTGCTCAACAGTGACACCAGCTGGCAGAACACAGGGTGCACATGGAGCAGGTTCTGGAATGTGCCCTGTGCTCTCTGGGCTATAAGGGGTAGGGAATGTGTTTGAACAGCGCAGTGTTCCTGCCTAGGAGGAATAACCAATAGCTGGGATTGCCTTCCATGCTGTGTGCTAATGAGCCTTTGCAGCTGTAACAATAAGCCGTAGGCACTAGGGATGGTAGAACTTGGGAGTTGGGGGGTTTTTTTTGTGTGTTTCTTAAACATTCTGGGACAGATGGGCTAAGCATTTTTCCCACAGATGCAAAGTGGCACAAATTCCTCAGCACATTTACCCATTAGATTGTGCAAATTGTTCTTTGGGTTTTGAGAACTTTTCCAAAACAAATATTTTTTTATTTCTTCATGGGATATTAGACAGAAAAACAATAGAAATGTCTGCATGACAGATGGAACTGAGCAAATTCACCATTTAGCACTGTCTCATTGTTCACTCCATTTCCTCTAAATGCAGCTTTAAGGCAAACCCAGAGCAGCCATCCTATCTGTCAATGCCTGGAGTTGACATTGGATGCACTGGGAGAACCTTCACATAGGACATGCATTGGATTTGCTGGGATAGATCTTCTGTTGGTTGAACCCCAAACTTTGGTCACATAACCTACAACATAAAAATATTTTCGTTGGTTTGGGTCAACACTTGAACCTACAAAGTTTGAATAGTCTCTAAATATCCAAACAAGTTCTTCCATCCGTAGTAGACATCTACGGGCACCTTGGTATCAGGTACCCTTCATAACCTGAGGGCATACTGGAGCATAGATTTTAGGGAAAATCACTTTTATCATCAGTGTGCCTCGAGCGTACTCTGGAAGGCCCGCTTCTCCCTGGGAGAGGATGATTCGGTCTCCTCTGCAGTCCCTGACCTCTCTGCTGAGACTACCAACAGTGGCATCAGTCAGTAACAAATTGTGCTGTGGCTTTTAGTGACGAGGACACCTCGCCACTGGGACCCTGACCTTAACCAGATTTGAACTAGCTGCCTAGAGGCGAAATGCTCCAGTTAGTCCCTGTTTAATTGAAGGGTTCCTGTTAACTTGCTAACTCATGAGTAATTTATAAATAAGATGGAGCGACGACGGTGATCTATAATGAAGCCAGAATGGGCACTGTTACCTAACCCATGATAGATGATGATGATGTTCAAAGAAAATGAACCCACTCAGTCTGATGCCTATTATAATATATTTATTTCTTTCAGACTGTTTCCTGACAGGTCTCTGTAGAATCTCTTTCTTTTTTCAAATGAAGTTTAGTTTAGCTAGGACGACCTGACCCAATGCACTGCAGGAAACGTATAGATTGCTTTCTCCTTGTCGGTTAAGCATTAATAAAACCATGCTGACATTGGTTATTGCGCAAATCTATGCATGAAAGCCGCTTTGCCACTGGTCACAGCCCAGAAGGGTTTGTGAAAGCTGACTTTTTGTTGGTTACTGTAGAAAGGGATGCAAGTGATTAGGGTAAGTGAGAAAATGTTTGGATAAATGTTGTCTGTACAAGAGCTGTATCTGAGTTGCTTTTTGAAAATGACAAGACTGTAATTTTGTGACAACGTCTACATCTCATTGGAACATTTTTTTAAAAAAATGCTTCTGCTGTGAAATTTTAAGTAATAAATTAACAAAATCTATTACAACTTGTCGTGCCATTTCATGGAAAGCAGCATGGTGGCATAGCACATGCTTAACGAGGAGGACCACGCGTGTCTTTTTCACAATCGCCAGCACAACCATGCACTCTAGCTCCTCCAATCTGCCATGGCTTAGTAACAGCAAGGGTTGCTTCCTTATTCCAGGTATACCAAACAGGCTGATCCAGTCCTGGTTTTGCCCCATTGCATACAGGGAGATGTGGTTCTGATTTTAATTGGGGATATCAATGGGGAAAATCAGAATTACAAGCCCATGCATGCAATGGGACAAAACCAGAATTATGTCAGTCTGTTTGACTGACCCAAGGTGAGGTGGCAACCTAAATGCAAACCCTCCTCATCTCCCAGGAGTTTTGTTCTTGTGTGCTAGAGAGCTGGAGATTGGCTTTATCCTAATGACTCTGTCAAATTATTGCTCTGTTTGTCTACACCACACATTTATCCCTAAAGAACTGCGTATATTTAGATACCACATTCACAGAACTTTTTTTTTTTTTTAATGGAAAATGTATACTTCATGTCTTGATCAGGGTCCAGATGGTTTCATGTTCCCCATGGGGGTCAGATGGCAGGGCATTAGCTCACACCTTCATTATACAGATTTCTCAATCTCAGCTAAAGAGCCAAGAAGAGACCATTCACAACTCATGGTTAAAACCTGAAAAGTGATCTTAGCCAAAGAGGCTGAGAAACAATCACGGTACCTCTAAAATCCACACTTCATGCATGGCCTTGGAAGCATTGATCAGAGGGCGGTGTCCTATTGTACACCAGTATGCTGTGTTTGGTGACCCTTATTTCTTCATTTCTTGAATTTAATGTTGAAAAGCCCCGTTGAGATCTGAGGCCATGCTCCCAGCTGCCTGCCGAATGCACCTTGCAGAGAGGAGAGGGGGGGTCCCAGCTGATCTTTCTTATCTGGGTCCCTCACAAACAGGCCGATACAGTACAGTGCGCTCCAATGGAGCGCACTGTTAACCTGCGCTTGGACGTGCGTTTTCCCTTACCCCTTATTCAGTAAGGGGTGGAAAACGCACGTCCAACCCGTGGCACCTAATAGCGCCCTCAACATGCAAATGCATGTTGAGGGCGCTATTAGGTATGCCCGCACGATACAGAAAGTAAAATGTGCAGCCAAGCCACACATTTTACTTTAAGAAATTAGCACCTACCCAAAGGTAGGCGCTAGTTTCTGCCGGCACCGGGAAAGTACACAGAAAAGCAGTAAAAATTGCTTTTCTGTGCACCCTCCGATTTAATATCATGGAGATATTAAGTCGGAGCCTAATTTAAATACAGAATTGCGTGCATAGGCGAGTGGCCTGTGCACGCGCTGGGAGAGCGGGCATTCGTCCGCTCTCCCGCGGACTTTACTGAATCGGCTCGAAAGGAAGATCAGCACCTGGACTATAATGAAACAGATTCGGAACGCTGCCCAGGTAGAGCTATCAGCCCTCCAGGATTGTCCCAGAGACTCCAGAAATTAAAAGTTAACCTCCAGGACACTGCTGCAGACAACCGTGGAGGAAACTCATGCACAAGGTGGCCACCTCACGCTGGTGAAACCCAGCCAGGCTTAGCCAATCCTGGTTTTGCCTCGCTGCATGCACGGAGATGTACAGTAGTTTTGTTTTTCCCATGAAGTACAGGAGTTGCTGTACATCTCCGTGCATGCAGTGCAGCAAAATTAGAAGTAGATCAGCCTGTTGGAAAACCCTGGGTGAAGTGTCAAACTTAATCCTGGGCAATTCTAAAAAAATATAAGAATATTGAATGGTGAAACAGCTTTCTCTCTTTATCAGATTCTCAATAGTTTCGTACATTCCTAGAGACTATGGTCCAGTCAGAAAAGAACCACAAGGCCCACCTTCTCTTCCAGATTTCATCCCCAGTGCATAACACAGACCTCAGCCAATCTCTAGCTTCCCTTTTACTACGTATTTATTAGTTGGATTTATTGCCTTCCTTGTGAATAAGAAATTCACCTGAGGTGGATAGGAAATTTGCATCTAGGGCTCCTCTGTGCTTATCCCAGGCACAGACACTCATTTCCAGAAGATCAAACGTCTGCAAGCTAAATATAATAACTTTTTATTTTAATGCGCTGAAAGCATTTTGGGAGTATCAGTCATTGTGGTATGCTGGAATTAGCACAGGCACACACACGCACCATTTACATAAGCATTATAAAATAAAGCATACCACAATCGTTTCTGAAAAATAAGAATCAGAGTATGAGCAGTGAATCTTTCAATACTGCTTTGTCTATGTAACACGCTGAATCTCTGCATGCACGAATCTGGCACATGCACAATACTTGTTTTCTTTCTGCTGGTGGGTGGCGGGGGAGAGGGAGAGTAAACTGTTGTTTCCATAACAGATGAAGTTTCAGTAAGCCCAGTCCTTAAAGCATTACATGCCACGTGATGAACCCTTCGGGAACGAATCAGAGCGCTCGCAACCCTAAACCCAGACCTGGACATGGCACAAGAGTCTCCTATCAAAGAAAGAGTTTAACTGTTTGCATTTTAGAGACTGAGATTTGCCTTGTCTTTGTTCTCTGAAGGGCAGAATCGATCCGTCTGCCTTACTCCATATTCAACTTCAAAGTCTTCCTCTTCTGATAAAGTGTCTGTAAGACACTGAGGGCCAGATTAAAGTTTTGGGGCACTGCCTCCTGAGTATCTCAAGAAGGAGTTTATCAAATGCCTTCTGAAAATTCAGATACACCTGTTGACCCACTCACTCTTATTCACTAGGTTCTAATAGACTAGTAAGGAACGACTTCTCTTTGCTAAATCCATGCTGGTTCTTTCCCATTAAACCATGCTTAGCCGTATCCCCAGGAACATTCTTCTTAACAATAGCTTTCACCATTCTATCCATGGCTGACGTCAGGCTCATCAGTCTGTAGCTTCCCGGATTAACCTTGTAACCCTTTTAAACCCTGGCGTTACATTGCCTACCGTCCAGTCCTCAGATGCGGTGACAGGCTTTAATGATAGATGGTGGCGTGGCAAGAAAGGGGGTGAGGGTGGGTCAAAGAACCCGGGCACTAGGCTGTAGGGGGCACCCGGGCGAGGGGCCTCGTTTTGTATTATTTTTTCAGCCACCCACAGGGAGAAGGCGAGAAGAGGGTGTTATTTAAAATGTCTGCTGTTTCTGTGACCTTAAGTATTTCTATAAGGAGGATGGTAATGGTGGTGAGAAAGTGTGTGTGGGGGGCGGGGGGCGGCATGGGGAGGCAACACAATTTGTATTGGTCCCAGGGCGCGGAGACCCTTGTTATGTCACTGATGTTGGGTTACCTGTAGCAAGTCTGCAGCTTAACATTTGAGTTCCTTCAGAACTCTAGGATGAATACTATCAGGTCCTGGTAATTTGCTACTATTTAGTTTATCAATTTGCTCTAACACATGTTCCAAATTCATAGTATTTTGTGTCAGTTCATTTGAATCATCATCTACAAAGAGCACTTCCAGTGTGACCGAAACCAAAAATTCATTTAGTTTATCTGCTATGGCCTTATCTTCCCTGACCGGACATCCATTGATCCAAATCATTTCTTCATAGTCTTTTTGTTTTTTTGCACTTAAAAGATGTTTCTTATTATTATCTTTTGTCTCTTTGGCAAGTTTCTCCTCAAATTCTCTCTTGGCCTGCTTAATTAATGCTTTACATCTAATTTGTCAGGGCTTATTATCTTTCTTATTTTCCTCATTCAGACCTGCTTTCCGTTTTATAAATGTGACCGCAGCTTCGGCTACTGGCCACCCAAATACCAGCTTGCTCTGCTCTGAGCATCTCCTCTTTGTAATGCAGGGAGAAACAGAAACTATTGCAGCAACAATCCTGCGCTTCCTCCCATCTGATTGGTTAGTTGCCAATCTAAAATTCATTGTAATTAGGACTATAAAAAATGGAAATAAAACTAGCTCAGCTCTAGCAGCCAGTGTTTGGTTTCCTGAGCCAAAAGAACATTAAAAGAAAAAACATTCACTCTATTGTTCTGCACCAGGGATGTTTTGGATAACGGTGTTTACTTTTATGCCCATCCTTCCTCAGTTAACTACAGGCTGCAACACTAATTGCGCTGACGTTTACCTTGGATCTTAATCATGTTCCACCCCAGCAGGGACTGATTCCAGCAGACACATAATAACCAAGAGGCCGATGCAGAACTGTGCCTTCAGCCCAGCGCACTGGTTAACCCGTGGCTGGATATGCGTTTTTGGATACGCGTCCACCACACCTTATGCTATAAGGGGATTAGCACGTCCAACATGCGCGTCCAACCCCCCCCCCCGCAAAGCTGACAGCGTTCATCACAAGTAAATTCATGTTGATGAGGTTATTAGCTATTCTCCCCGATGCAAACAAAAGAAATGTGCACCCGACAAGCACGTTTTTACTCTCCAAAATTAACGCCTGCCCCGGAGCAGGTGTTCATTTTTGATCAGCCCAAAAAGTGTACCAGAAAGCAGAAAATACTGCTTTTCTGTACTTCCTCTGACTTAATATTGTGGCGATATTAAGTCAGGGGAACAAAAAGGAGGAGAACATTTAAAAAAAAACCATTTTTTTTTAAAGTGTGCCGGTGGTCGGGTTAGGAAAAGGGACCCTCAATTAACGAGCGTCCATTTTCCTTACCTGTGGCCGTGCACAAGTCAGAAAAATGGACGCTCGTGAAATTGAGTGTCCCTTTTCCTAACCGGCTGACAGCCACCTCTCATGGGCACCCACTGCTGAGGAAGCGCTGGAGGTGCACAATTTCCCCTAACGCCTCCTTTTTACCATGGCAGACGATTTCAATATTAAATCGGGCGCCCTGGAAAAGTCGATCGGCGTGCATTAGGAGAGTGGGCGCCTAATCATGAGCGCCCGTTTTCTGCGCACCGATACTGCAAGGGTGTTACTTGAGTCTATGTGACCTCAATATTGACACCTAACCCTCTAAGACTCTCTGTTTCATAATGTGACCATTGTTGCCTTGCTTAAGGTGATCCTCTGCTAGAAAGTGCAATGTGTTTTCACTTACTGGGTCACTAGTGAATGCGATTTGCATGGCTTTCAACGGCTTGCATAAAATATATTTTTATATGGGAGGTTAATATGAAGAGGTCTGTAAAGATGAGTGACACAGGAGAGTGGTTGTCTTCCTTTGAGACTGTTGACCTTGCGGGATGAGTGAGCTGAAAGCTGTGAGGTCCCTTTCAGGACTGGATTTAAGATGACAGCGCCCATACGCAAAGTAGTTAAGGTAAAGGGTTCCTTCCTTCCTCTCCCCATGGAAAGCAGAGGGCAGCATGGGGAATCCCAGTT
This sequence comes from Rhinatrema bivittatum, assembly GCF_901001135.1. Lineage (NCBI taxonomy): Eukaryota > Metazoa > Chordata > Amphibia > Gymnophiona > Rhinatrematidae > Rhinatrema > Rhinatrema bivittatum. The sequence continues at coordinate 51,718,519 of NC_042626.1, forward strand.
TTTGGACACTTTCAGAATTTGGCACCCAAGACTACCTGCCTGCGCTGCCTGTGCCTAAATCCAGCCCTGGGTCTTTTCCTCTTAGCAGTAAGCTGCCCAAGCGAGATCTCTGTCCCTCCCTACCCCTTTGAAAAGCTGCACTGCTCTAGCTGTGCTCCCTTGCTTACCCTGACAACCACAATCTAGTTGGTTTGGGTTCTTTACAGATTCTGGCGCACATTTCATTGGAGCAACGTGAAAATCGCCTAAGCTTGTTGTGCATGGCCTTTCCAGACCTGCCTTCAGACATAGGACACCACATAGGTCACCCCGCTGCTCTCTCAATGTTACTCTTTGTTAAATCAGGCCCTTCTCGGTGTTATGAGTACAGTCCATGCTCCTTTGGAGCTGGCAACAAATTCAAAGCAGTGCATGGATAAACAAACAAAATCATTTGTCAGATCAAATAATGGCTTTATACAGTTTAATGCACTGTGTACAAAGAGCAAATTAGAAAAGTATTGTTGTACTTCCTTTATTTCTTATCATAAAGATTTATGTTTTCTTTCAGGAAATGCATTGGTTTTTTCCCTGTAAACAATAGTGTGAAAGCTTTCTTGTTTTGTCTTTAGAATTTGGAGATGATTTAAAATTTGCAGACACAAAGCCGGTGGTCGAAAGAAGGCACCTCTTCTTCCAAAGTCAGGAATTTCAGAGACAGGGGAGGTCTGCAGAGAACTGGCACAAAGATTAGACAGAGCCTTTCACCTCCGGGTCACTGGTTCAGCTGAGACCTAGTTTGGAAAGGACTCAGAAGGTGTCCCCATGTGAAACGGGAGGGTGGTCTCACTACAAACCACCAGTACAATCTGGCACCATTTCTGGCAGCCTGGGAACTTGTGTCGTTTTCCATCTGATGTAAATGTAGTGCTTTTTTTTTTGTTTACATGGTTATCTCTTTGTTTCAAATAGTGTTACTCTAGCACCATGCACAAGTATTAAACTCAGTTACAAAAAAGATTGGCATTATATTCTGTGTATAGTCTGTCTTGGCCGACTTTAAAGATCTCATTGTTTCTTTGAGATTGTACACTCTTGAAAAATGAACATAAAATTGTGTTAGGGGGGGATGTACCGTATCTACTGGCTGAAATTTCATTGACTTGCATGGAGGGAATTATTACAAAACATGGTAAAAATATTGGGAAATCTTGACTGGCTGTTATTGGTTCCCAAAACAATCAGAAACTGCCAACAGGAATGGAATTGTCTCCAAACAACAGAAACTTGCACAAAGCTGGCGAAAAATATTGACAGGGACCCGAGTCAAGGGGCTAGAGAGCTTTCACTATCCTGCAGTTCTCTCTGACTGGACCAGCGGCCACAGCATCTCACGCAGGCTGTGCCAGGAAAATCAGATACATATGAGTTCTGCCCCAGGCCATAAAATCTAATTTCTGTGAATATTTTAATAAACAGGGCAAAACCTGAAACAGAATTAACCCCATGTTCAGTGTTCAATGTGCCTGGAATACTTTCTAGCCATGAGACACACGTGCTACTTCTCGGGATAAGCATGAAATATGTGCATCACCAATGAGTTTATTCGGTGGATGGTGTTAGCAGGACTAACAGTCAACAAAAGACTGCTGTGGCCCTTTTGCTCTGCCCATTGCTTGAGGAGGGCCCCTGCACAGTGCAGGATCTTCCTGAGGCCAACCCTGCAATGCTGTAATATGTTCGTCAGCGGAAAGAAATGGGGCTTTGTTGAACAAACACAAGAAAAGGAAGTGGACCCCTGGGTCTGCTCAGTTGGGGGTCGATTATCAAAGGCCCACACCGGCGTCCATGTGCACGTGGTTCCTGGTGCGCGCACATGGACACGGCTATTTTATAACATGCGCGCTTCTAAAATGCGCTCGGTGTGCACACGGCCCAGCCAAGCGCATAACTCCCAGATTTTCCGTGCACAATGCTTTGAAAATTCCGGCGTTGATGCATTTATGACATGCAAGAGAGGTAATCTGGAAAATATTAGAGAGAGACAAGGAAATGAAATAGATAATCAGAGTTCTAGGACACTAAAAAAATTGAGTCGCTAAACCAGGGCTGGGCAAACTACAGCCTGCAGGCCACATCCACCTTGCAGGAGGTCACCAACCAGCCCACAGCAGTGAGATGTGTCCCAGCCCAGGGTGGTGACAGCAGGACACTTATTAGGAATCTGTGTTGTGGGCTCCTGAAAGAGGGAGGAGTTAGCAATCGGTTATAGATCTGCTTTCTGATGGGAGGAGCAATCAGATAGGAGTAGCAATCTGTTAGGAAAGCTCTGTGATGGAGCTGTGAGGTAGCAATCTTGTAGTGTCTCAGATATCGTCTTGCTCAGGAATAGCAATCTGTAATGAATCTGATATAGTTGTAGGTAAATCCTTGGGCCGGTGGCAGATGACCATGCCTCCGGGGAAATATCCCGGGGCTAGGCTTGAGTATGGAGACAGACACATTAGTTCTTTTATTAAACAGGTTTTTGAAAACCACCAGAGGTGGCAGTAGTGAGCTGATATGCCCGGCAGGGCTGTAGTCCCTCAGGTATTGGAACAGCGATCCAGGATGGCTGAGCTGTTGAGAAACTGTAGAAAATGAATAAGCAGAGTAGGCAGAGTTCATGAACAGAACTAGATGACAAAACTCACATAAGGTCTCAAGGAAGCTCAGGAGCTGGAAAGGTTTAGGCCCTCGAGGAGCGAGTACCTGGTTCCAGGGAAAGCTCTGAGAGAGCGATGGTAACTCACAATTGTTTGTAGCAGCGATAACTTCCAAGCAGTAGCAAATCTTCAGAGTGTTCAGGAACATGGGCCCTCGAGGAGCGAGTACCGGTTCCTATCTGTAATCTGAAAGAAGAAAAAGAGCGAGGACCCCGAGGAGCGGGTACCTCTGGTAAGTCCGAGGAGGCAGAGTAGCTTTGGACAGCCGAAGCGAGACCTTGATAACTCAGATTGTTAGCAAAATAGAGACCTTTAAATATAGGAAGCGGATGACGTCATCTCAGGGGGACACCCCGAGGTTCGCGCTCTTGCTGGTACTTCAATCAGAGCGTGCGCGCCATAGGTCTTCAGGCAACATGGCGGAACTGCAACGTCGAGCTGGTCCGGGGACGCCGGAGGGAGATGGCATGGAGACGCCGCGGTAGCCAGCCATCCATCAGACCCGGAGGGAGTCGCCACAGAGGTAAAGAGGGTGGAGTGAGGGAGTCGAGCAGCGACGATCGCAACAACACTTCAGATTGGAAGTGACATAGACAGGCTAGAAGTGATCTCGCTTCTCACCATCGGGCCTCTCTGTGCACTCCTTCAACTTGGAAGGTCTCCCACTCCCCCAAATGCTTACCTGGACCTCCAGGATAGACAATATACCCACTCTTCAGCTGAGCCTGGACCCCAATATTTAAAAAGGGCTCCAGGGGTGATCTGGATAACTATAGGCCGGTGAGCCTGACTTCAGCGCAGGGAAAAATATTGGAAACTATTTTGAAGATCAAACTCATAGAGCATATAGAAAGACATGGTTTAATGGAACACAGTCAGCATGGATTTACCCCAAGGCAAGTCTTGCCTCACAAATCTACTTCATTTTTTTGAAGGAGTTAATAAACATGTGGATAAAGGTGAACTGGTAGATGTACAGTATTTGGATTTTCAGAAGGTATTAAATAAAGCCCTCATGCGAGGCTTCTAAGAAAATCAAAAAGTCATGGGATAGGTGGCGATGTCCTATCATGGATTACAAACTGGTTAAAAGATAGGAAACAGAGAGTAGGATTAAATGGTCAATTTTCTCAGTGGAAAAGGGTAAACAGTGGAGTGCCTCAGGGATCTGTACTTGGACCGGTGCTTTTCAATATATATATAAATGATCTGGAAAGGAATACGATGAGTGAGGTAATCAAATCTGCAGATGATACAAAATTATTTAGAGTAGTTAAGTCACAAGCAGACTGTGATACATTACAGGAGGACCTTGCAAGACTGGAAGATTGGGCATCCTCCATTGTTGGATCAGCAAACAATATTGAACATTGAAATATAACCAAGATAATTAAAATATATTTTTCATTTTTAAATGCATTATTCATAAAATACAAATAAGGACATTGGACCAATGATTATACAAAAGTGGGTGTGGCAACACTTTAGTAGCATCAAGAGCCAAGCAATGTTTTAGCCTCATAAATGATGGTCCTTCAATGATTAACAATTACATTTTGAGTGCATGAAAAGATTGATTTATACACATCTTTTTGTGTTATAAGTGCACAGGGTGGAATTTTGAGTAGGTTTGTGGTTTTTCAATGCTCTGTACTCCAACCATGCCAGTATTTAGAGAGGTGATTTGGCCTCCTGTCCGGATCAGCTTGATCTTCCCAGAGCTGACTTTGGCTGCACCCATAACTCAACTTGGATTTTTCTGCACCCCGCGATCACTTCTCTTTGGGAAAAGCCCCAGTTCCTCAACGCTTTCCAGGTAGACTTTTACAAGTTTTTTTCCCCAGGAAATTTGCTTCCACTCTCTGCGAGCTCTTCAAGCATCTCAGAGAACAACTGTCTTCTTCTGGAAATTTAGCTGAAACAATCATCACCTTAAGCCATGAAGGTGAAAACCAACAACAATGTAATTTGTGTAGATTGATTTCTCTTATCAATGTTGATGTTAAAATGCCAGCAAAAACTGTACAGCCCAGGTTGGAAAATGTGTGTGTGTTTTAACTGCTGTGGGGAGGCATTTTATAAAGGTTGGGTCTAGCTGGCTAACTCACGGAGTTAACTAGCTATAACCTTTTGAAAATCTACCCCAGTCTGTGCATCGGCAGATGACAGATACCACCCTGAAAAAGAAAAAAGCCCTGATTTTCTTCTTAAGTTGCAATCTAAATTTAATAAAACAGAAGACTGATTGATTGAGCTGACTGAATGATCCAGTACTTCACCTGCCCCGCCAGGGGCAGAATGGAAATATATGGTGGACGAAATCGGAACACTGTCTTTAAACTCAATCCGTTCAGAACACTGAGCCTGACCCCTGCTCTCCTCCCTTCTTCCCCAAGTGGGTCCCTCCCTTTCCTTCCTTCCTTCCTCCCTCCACTGATTTCTCATCTGCACAGGATGCCAGGGCCCGACAGTGGTTTAAGAACAATGGAAGCAGTATGTGAAAGATGGTGGAACAATTCTAAACAAGGGCACGGATCCAACCTCCCTTTTCCTCTTCTTCTGACTGAGCGTTATGAACGTCATATCGCTGAGCTGATTCCTGCCATGCTGCAGAAGCCTGGGCTAAAAGCTTCCCTCACAAGTGGAGGCCACTTTCTTGCGCTGTCCAAAATTAATTGCAGCCATTCTTGGTTAAAAAAAAAAAATGTGTAAAATTAAATTTCTATAAATAAATAAACCAACACGGCAAAGAATATTCTTTCATTTGTAGATTCTTTTCCCCATTCCTTTGGTTTTCCAGCTGAACTGGAATCAGTTCCTACCAGAGCTACAGCACTAATAGACTTCCTTTACAACTACCCAGGATTCCCCCCACCCCCAACCCTACCTTTTTTAAACCCTCTCATCCCTCCCGTCTAACACACATAGCACAGTGACAGGTCCTTAGCCAGAGGCCACAGACTGCAGACTCCTACTGAGTCTGCACAGTAGGCGTCGGTGCTGTAGGACGACTGGAAATCCTTCCTCCCCAGGGGGACTGTGAATGCTTCCTCCACAACTCCCCCCCCCCCCCAGTCCATATTGGGGCCGATGCAATACAGTGCGCTCAGCCGAGCGCACTGTTAACCCACATTCGGATGCGGGTAGAATAGGCGCTAATCAATCCCCTAATGCAATAAGGGGATTAGCGCATATTCAACGCATGTCCAACGCGGAGTGAATCTAATAGCGCTCATGTTGCGGTCTCGGTCGCAGCTCTCGCAACCGGGACCTTACCTTCTTCTCTGGGGCCTCGGGCCCGGGAGCTCCGCCGAGGTTCGCCGAGGTTGTGGGCCTGGTTCCCGGCGACAGTCTCCGTGCTCAGGCGGGCCGGCATGGCCTGCTCTGCGGCGGCGTCTCCACGAGGGAGACGCCGCCGAGACGCTGAGTGCAGCCCCTCCCCTCCTAAGCGTGCGTGCGAGGAGGGCGAATTTAAAGGGAATTTCCCGCCACAAGGCGGGCCGCCCCTTTCCATGACGTCAGACGCCGGCCAATACTTAAGGCCGGTGTCTGCCTCTGTTTGTCGCCTTGCAACGAGGTTACCTTCTGGTGCCTAGTTGCTCTGAGCTCCGAGGTGTTTGCCTGCTTTCCTGCTTGTTCCAGTGGTTCCAGTTCCAGTTCCAGTCCCAGTGGTTCCTGTTCCAGTTCCAGTCCCAGTGGTTCCAGTCCCAGTTGCTTCAGTTCCAGCTCCGGTTCTCCGTGTTCCAGGTTCCTGTTCCTGCTTCTGTTCCGGTTCCAGATCTTCCCTGCCTGTCACAGTACCGCTGCTCTGGTTCTGACTTCAGCCTGCCTACGACTCTCCGTGACTGCCGCCTGCCTCGACCCCGGAAAAGCAGAAAAGCAGAAAAAACTGCTTTTCTGTACTGCCTCCTACTTGATATCGTTGTGAAAAAAATCCGGCGTCGGTTTTCATGACTGCCGTCCGCCTGGTAAGGAAAACCGACACCGGGTCTGTCGGTGTTGGTTTTCGTGACAGCCGTCTACCGGTCAGGAAAACCGATGCCGATAAACACTTGGCGTCGGTTTTCCTTGCCAGCAGACGGCCGAGTTACGAAAACCGATTGGGTTCTCGTTAGCAAGGATGCACTAGGGTTGCGCAAGCGACCCTAGTGCCTCCTTGCTAATGCGACCCCTAATTTAAATACTGCATGGCGCTCCTCTTGGGGGCACCTGGGGTGCGTTAAGAAAGCGGGCGCTGACTGTTCAGCGCCTGCTTTCTATACGAATTTATTGCATCGGCCCATTGATCGGAGAAACAGAAGCTGGCTCCAGGAATGGAACATGGGTCCCTTGCAGGGTAACACGCAGCTATCAGACCAGTGTCAATGAAAAGGGGTGTTAAGCTAACCACGTGGCTTGCTGCTGAACTCGGTAAACTGACATTAGAGTCTTCTACACACTGCAACAGCTTCAGGTACACTGCAGAAGTCAGCATGACACCAGGGAAAAGGACCTCAGGAAACATTTGTTAGCCTGCCAAACGTCTGAAGTAAACAGGAGGCACCATTGCTGTGCAGCCACAATACTAGCAAACCTTTTTTTTTTTTTTATTTGTTGCAGTTGCAACTTTACAAAATTATTAAGGAAAACATCACATTGACATATGGAAAAAAAATATATATATAGTGTATATATGAACATTTGTAACCCGGTCTCAAGCGGGGATGACAGTGATATAAAAAGGTGCCGAATTTAATTTCTGTCTGAAGAAAGAGCTTCACGGTCCCTGAAGTGTGCATCTTCATACATTTACTAGCCTAATAAAGATAGCATTCCAAGCCGCTCACTGCCCTGGCTACTTTCTTTTAACACTGTTTTACTTGCTGGGTTGGCTCGGCTAAACCCAGCACCTGCCATCATTGGTCCCTGATTGTAACTCTCGATTTAGCACAGATTTTTCCACACTAACTTAACCCAGTTATTTAAGAGGGGTTTTTTTAGCACTGATTTAATGTGAGTTAAAACTTGCATTTAGATTAGCATGGATACCTGCAAATCCCATGTTATTGAAGGTTTTGGCTATTGCTCAGCAATGCAGAGAGGTGCATTAAAAGTCTGACTGCTTAGTGGACAATTTTTGAATGTGGGAAATTAAATTTCGGAGTAAGAGGAAGAGTAAAAATTAACTCACATTTCAGATGTCCATTTTATTCTATTGCTGTGCCCAGTGTGGTAGTGTCTAGTTGCTTCTCTGAGTGCCAGAAAGATTTATATACATGTTTTCATGTTGCATACCAAGAAATGCAAGAATTCAAGCAGCAGAAGCCGAAGAACAGAGAAGAAACAGGGATGAGCGAGAAAGAAGATACAGTGAAGAAGAGAGAAGGTGGCGAGAGGATCAGGCTGCCTGGCTCGAGCCATTCTCAGAAGGTCACGCAGGCCGCGTATATTCTGCCTGAGGACAGCAATGCTGGGATTAGCGATGTGATCCAAAGCTACAGACTGAACTCCAAGGCAATTCTGTCTCTCTATGAAGCAATTAGAAATTATATTGATCCTCTAACTGATGATAGACATATCATAGTAGGCTTGGTCAATCAAGCTTCTCGGTACTTTGCATTTTCTTGCCACTGGCTCATTCCAAACACAGTGGCTGTAGTAGGTGGAATGGACCAGTCATCATTTTCACAGCATTTTAATCATGTACTGTGGGCCATGATGATTTGGGTTAGGGTCTACATTAAGTATCCAAAGCAGAGTACACAGTGACAGGAGATGAAGTGTGCTTTTTATGATACAGCTGGCATCCCAAACTTAAGGGGCTCAATTGATTGCACCAATGTTGCTCTCATCCTCTCTCCCCTTTTACAGAGAGAAATGGCTTAACATAACAGGAATCATTTCCACTCCTGGCTTAAATGTTCAGGTTGTGTGTGATGCACACATTAAGTACTGTCTCCTATTTTTGTGGATATTTCATGACTCCTAGATCCTCTTGCAGTCAGCACTGGCTTGAAATTTCATGGAAGGAAAATACAAAGATGGCTGGCTGCTGAGTAAGTATGAAATAGAAGTTAAATCAATGGGTCAAATCAAAGTCAAACCTGCAGCTCAGTAATACACACTTTGGCACTGCACATGCCAAAGTTAGGCACAGTCTCACATGCAAAGCCATAAGACATAAGAGACTTTTACTCTACCTCTTATGTCTTATGAGGAGAGATTGAAGAATCTAAATATGTACACCCTGGAGGAAAGGAGGAGCAGAGGTGATATGATACAGACTTTCAGATACTTGAAAGGTTTTAATGATCCAAAGTTAACGACAAACCTTTTCCATCGGAAAAAAATCAGCAGAACCAGGGGTCACGATTTAAAACTCCAAGGAGGAAGATTCAGAACCAATGTCAGGAAGTATTTCTTCACGGAGAGGGTGGTGGAGACCCGAACTGTGAAGGACTTCAAAGGGGCGTGGGATAAACACTGTGGATCCATAAAGTCTAGTGGATGTGAATGAAGAGTGGGTGGCTCGCAGGAATGATGGCTACTACCTGGAGATAATAACCTTATTCAATAAACATACACACGATTAATGCGACTCCAACATTGCTCTAAGCTTCAACGGCAAGAGGTAATGTAGAAAAAAGGATTTCCATTCACAAAAAAAGCGAGGAGTAGCTTGCTTGTTACGGCGGTTACTACCCCAAACCAAATAAGCCTGATACTTCACTTTCAATGCATATCCAGCATAGCTCTCTGCTTCAACGGCAGGGGAGAAAGACTGATACTTCACGCATATCCAGCATAGCTCTCTGCTTCAACGGAAGGGGACAAAGACTGATACTTCACGCATATCCAGCATAGCTCTCTGCTTCAATGGCAGGGGGAATGAAGAAAAGTGGATCTATATAAAGACAACAACCAACAAGGACTGAATTACATAGTCTGGGTAAACAAATAAGCATGGGTGTAGCTTGCTTATTGCGGTGGTTACTACCCCTAACTAATTAAGCTAGATATTTCACTTAGATGCAGTTCCAACACTGCTCTCTATATTAATGGAGGGGGTGGAAGGGAAATAGAACCAAAAGGTTACTAAGGGCCAAGAGTAATAGATAAAGTATGGAAAAAAAAAAAAAGAGTGCGAAAGCTTGCTGGGCAGACTGGATGGGCCGTTTGGTCATTTCTATGTTTAGCAAGGCACATCAAGTCAAACCAAGGTGTAAGCTCTCATGAGCAGGCACCTACAGCTGAGTAGTACGCACTTTGGCGCCCAACATTGGGCACAATATCGCATGCAAGACCATTTTGCCAATGCATGCATACATAGCTAGGCAAATTGTTACGGACTGTCGCTGCCCGACGTCTCCACTCCGCCCACCTTACCTTTTTTGCGACTTCTCCCGCGGTTGATGGGCGGGATTCGCTCTCCGTACCTAGCTACTCTGCCTCTCCAACTTTTGGACTTTATCCTAACGGGGTACCTGCTCCTTGGAGGCCTCTCTCATTTCTTTCAGGTCGCTATCAGGAACTGGTACTCGCTCCTCGAGGGCCCATGTTCCCTGACTCGCTGCCTGAACTTATCGCTTCTGTTTGGAAGAAACCGCTGCTTACATCATCAGTGAGTTACCAACTTTTTTTTCCTCAGAGCTGTTCCCTGGAACCAGGTACTCACTCCTCGAGGGCCTGCCTCTATTTCATCTTCTGAGTTACTTTCTAGGAGAAACTGGTGTGTGAGTAACTTTACCAACGAGGCTCTATACCAATACTCGGTGTATGCTCCACTGTACTCACTATCTCAGTTTTCTCCACTACAGCACAGCCATAGAGGGAATCTCTGTTCCAGTATCCTGAGGAACCCTAAGCCCAGCCGGGCTTCATCATCTACTCACTACTGCCACCTCTGGTGGCTTCTCAAATCAGTCTAATAAAAGATATAACTCTGTGTTGTGTGTCCCAAAGCTGAGCCTGACCTGTGGCCCCTCATGGGACTTCCCCCCGTGGGCGTGGTCAGCTGCCACAGTGTCCAAGGGTCTACCCAAAACCTTACAAACAATAACATAAATTAATCAATTGCAGCATTAAAATATTATTTCTTTTTGGTTGGAGATGCTGGATATGGCTGCAAGTCATAACTGCTCATATTTCTATTTTTACCGTGTATGGCTGCACAGAGACTCTATAATGAGGTGCACATGAGCACCAGGGCGGTCATTGAACATAAATTTGGTGTTCTGGAAAGCTATTTCTACTGTCTGGACCATTCAGGCGGTGCTCTACAGTGAGCAACTGAGAAAGTGGTTGACATTATTTTGGAGTGCTGCATTCTCCACAATATCACTTTATAGACTTTCAAAACTTCTGCCTCCCTCCACTGCCTCCCACATGCTACAGTCATCCAAGAAGGGTTTTCTTTCCCTCCCTCTTCCCTCAGTTATTAAATTAGAGGTCACTAGAGACTGCTTTTTCAGCTACCAAGCATCTCTCCTTTGGAGCGCTTTACCTCTGGCCATCAGGGCTGAGCTTAATTATTATTACGTTTCGGAAAGCAGTAAAAACTTGGCTGTTCTCACAGGCATTCAATTGTTGACAACTTACAGAATTATTTTAGCAGGCCAGGCTTTATTATTGTGTTGTCTTTGTTTTAGTTAGTAGTTCATAAGAACATGCCATACTGGGTCAGACCAAGGGTCCATCAAGTCCAGCATTCTGTTTCCAACAGTGGCCAATCCAGGCCATAAGAAACTGGCAAGTACCCAAAAACTAAGTCTATTCCATGTTACTGTTGCTAGTAATAGCAGTGGCTATTTTCTAAGTCAACTTAATTAATAGCAGGTAATGGACTTCTCCTCCAAGAACTTATCCAATCCTTTTTTAAACACAGCAACACTAACTGCACTAACCACATCCCCTGGCAACAAATTCCAGAGTTTAATTGTGCGTTGAGTGAAAAAGAACTTTCTCCGATTAGTTTTAAATGTGACACATGCTAACTTCATGGAGTGCCCCCTAGTCTTTCTATTATCTGAAAGAGTAAATAACTGATTCACATCTACCCATTCTAGACCTCTCATGATTTTAAACACCTCTATCATATCCCCCCTAAGTCGTCTCTTCTCCAAGCTGAAAAGTCCTAACCTCTTTAGTCTTTCCTCATAGGGAAGCTGTTCCATTCCCCTTATCATTTTGGTAGCCCTTCTCTGTACCTTCTCCATCGCAACTATAGCTTTTTTGAGATGCGGCAACCAGAATTGTATACAGTATTCAAGGTACAGTCTCACCATGGAGCGATACAGAGGCATTATGACATTTTCCGTTTTATTCACCATTTCCTTTCTAATAATTCCCAACATTCTGTTTGCTTTTTTGACTGCCGCAGCACACTGAACCAACGATTTCAATGTGTTATCCACTATGACGCCTAGATCTCTTTCTTGGGTGGTAGCACCTACTATGGAACCTAACATTGTGTAACTATAGCATGGGTTATTTTTCGCTATATGCATCACCTTGCACTTATCCACATTAAATTTCATCTGCCATTTTGATACCCAATTTTCCAGTCTTACAAAGTCTTCGCGCAATTTATCACAATCTGCTTGTGATTTAACTACTCTGAACAATTTTATATCATCTGCAAATTTGATTACCTCACTCATCGTATTTCTTTCCAGATCATTTATAAATATATTGAAAAGTAAGGGTCCCAAAACAGATCCCTGAGGCACTCCACTGAGGAACTCCACAGTTTATTCATTTTTGTCGATATTACTGCTTTATTGCATTCCTAACCTTGTGCTTGTCTCCATGCATTTTGATTTATTTTAATCGTAAAACTGCTTGGATAACTTGCCTTACAGGTAGTATATAAAGTTTAATAAATAACAATGATAATGATATGGCATGCCACATGATGTGTTGCGACCATCGCTGCTAGACATCCTCACTCCGCCCTCATTACCTCGGTGGCGACTCCCTCCGGGTCTGATGGACAGCTGGCTGCCGCGGCGTCTACATGCCGTCTCCCTCTGGCGTCCCCGGACCGGCTCGATGTTGCAGATCCGCCATGTTGCTTGAAGGCTTAGGGCACACACGTGCACGCGTGCGCTCTGATTTAAGTACCAGCAAGAGCGCGAACCTCAGGGGCATCCCCCTGAGATGACGTCATCCGCTTCCAATATTTAAAGGTCTCTGTTATCGCTAACAGACTGAGTTAGCAAGGGTATTTGTTACCTAGCTTCCTCCTGGTCGCTGCGGATGGGATTCGCTCTCAGCAACCCTAGCTACTCTGCCTCCTTGGACTTACCAGAGGTACCCGCTCCTCGGGGGCCTTGCTCTTTTTCTTTACTTTCAGATTACAGATAGGAACCGGTACTCGCTCCTCGAGGGCCCATGTTCCTGGACACTCTGAAGATTCTCTACTGCCTGGAAGCTATCGCTGCTACAAACAATTGTGAGTTACCATCGCTCTCTCAGAGCTTTCCCTGGAACCAGGTACTTGCTCCTCGAGGGCCTAAACCTCTCCAGCTCCTGAGCTTCCTTGAGAACTTATGTGAGTTTTGTCATCTAGTTCTGTTCATGAACTCTGCCTACTCACTTTCTACAGTTTCTCAACAGCTCAGCCATCCTGGGATCACTGTTCCAGTACCTGAGGGACTACAGCCCTGCCGGGCATATCAGCTCACTGCTGCCACCTCTGGTGGTTTCAAAAACCTGTGTGTCTGTCTCCATACTCAAGCCTAGCCGGTGGTCCCTTTCGGGATATCCTCTCGGGGGCGTGGTCATCTGCCACCAGCCCAGGGATCCACCCAATATCAGATACAGTAGAGATTGCTACTCCCAGCTCTATCACAGAGCTTTCCTAACAAGTTTGCTAAATCCTCCCTCTTTCAGGAGCCCGCAACACAGATTCTAACTGATTGCTAACACCTAGCATCAGACTCCTAACATGATGTGAATCTTAATCTGGATCCTGAGCCTATGTGTATACCTGTAACAGATTTAGACAGTATAGCAAGGGGGAATGGGGTTCATCGAAAGGTCATTGCGGATTATTTCACATGTAAATTTTATGCAGCCCTACATGAAGCTGCTTTTTATTATTCCAGCAAGGAAAAGTGTTCATAAACCAAACAGACAGCGGTATCCCACCATTCACACCAGAGAGGTTATCTCTGATCACATTTTCTAACCTATAAGGAACACCTGCCTCAATTTACTCCTGCTTTTACTGCACTTTTCTGTATTGCTCAAATTTTTAGCATGAATTTTCATCTTCACTCCCGTTTTTAACAAGATTTTCCATTTAGTGTGGTTTCTTTACTCACAGTCCATTTGAATGTCATTAGCTAACTGCATCCTGTGACAACACATATTTTAAGTGTGTGAGTAAATGAAAATCTATGCTAAAAATTAGCATGGATTTTAATACATCGGCCTGCTTGTGCAATGTGAGCTTTAGAATAGGTAGGTTTGCTAGAGGCTACACTGACCTCTAGTGTATAATACCTACCAATGTAATCTTTTCCTATACCATGTCATAAAGTACAGGCAGACCCTCACTTCAAGTGGGGTTTTTCAAGACATCCACAATGAATAGGCTAGAGATAAATCTGCACACACTTGAGATCCAGCAAATGCAAAATTATCTCATACATATTTATTCTGACAATCTTGAAAACCCATGTGGCAGTACGGTACCAGGACAGGAATCCCTAGCACATAAGAATATAAGACTGGGTTAGACCAAAGGTCCATCAAGGCCAACAGGGCCAAACCAGGTCACATGTTCCTGGCAGGATCCCAGGGGTATATAAATTCCAAACTGCTTATCCCAAGAATAAGCAGTGGATTTCTGCAATTCTACCTTAATAATGATTAATGGACTTTTCCTCCAGGAACTTGTATAAACCTTTTTTAAACGCAACTACACTATTAGCTTTCACCACATCCTCTGGCAACGAATTCCAGAGCTTAATTATGCATTGAGTAAAAAAATATTTTCTCTTATTAGTTCTTATTAGAAATTTCATTGTGTGTCCCATGGTTTTTGTATTTTTCAAAAGAGTAAACAACTGATTAACATTTACTCGTTCCATTCCACTTATTAATTTATAGACTTCCATCATATCCCCCCTCAGCCATCTCTTCTCCAAGCTGAAGAGTCCTAACTTATTTAGCCTTCTTCATAGGGAATTGTCCCATCTATTACCGGGGGGGGCGCTAGGAGAGCAGTCCCCATTGGAGAAAGTGTGCCCTTGGGCCCCTGGCACGATCCCGCATCAAGGGTAGGTCTAATGTGAGCCCGACCCCCAGCCGGACCTGCATGCCTCTGGAACCAACATGTGGAGTGTTGGTGATGAAAGTCCTCCGACCGTTCCCGGCCATTTCGGACCTGCTGTTGGGATGGCAAGAGGCAGCTGGCCGGACTCAGGGCGTGGGCAGACGAAGGTTCAAAAACAGACGACGAACCACAGACTGTAGATGTAGACTCTAAAGCAAGATACTGTAGACATAGACTCTAAAGCAAGGTACTGTAGACGTAGACTGTAAAGGTTTATTGTAAACCGGTGTGATGTATCTCACGAACGTCGGTATATCAAAAGTTCTTAAATAAATAAATGTAGACGTAGACTCTGAAACAAGCAGGGAGGTTCAGACGTTGGCACTGTCCCTTGGGGCACCCTACACAGCCAGTACGACTGGTCTGGTCACGGACCACCCTCTCCCACATCCGCAGGAGCGGAACCAGCGCAGGAAAGGAAATATGCTGCACAAAGCAGTCCAGGGTAATGTACTGCACACCGGCAGTCGGAAGCAAGTTAAAACATCAGGGTCAGGAACAAACACCAAGGAACATCATGAAACATCAGGGCGTGCAAGACACGGACACCAAGCTGAAAGAAATAACGAAGGCCTGACGGAGCGCTGGAAGAGGAGATATCCAGAGAGGTGTAACTCCAATGCAAGGCCAAGCATGAGTGCTGGAGCATGGCTTTTATAGCCCAGAAGCAGGCAACTCCCTGGGAGGAGTCCAGATGGTCTGCCCCTTGCTGGCTCCATAAGAGTGGAGAGGAGCCGCAGGCCCGCCCCTTAGGCGAAGGGCGTGGTCCACACCAGAGCATCCAGGCTGCAGTGGAACAGGCCTCGAGTAGGCCCCAAACAAGACCGAAGGCCTCCCAGGCCGCGGAGCAGGATCCGGACAATTGCTCAGGCGAGGCCCTGGCTTCGGAGCGGCCTCCAGAAAAGGTGAGATGCCTCCTGTGGCGCAGCTACAGGAGGAATCGTAACAGTACCCCCCTCCCCCCCCAAAGGGGTCCCCCCCCTTTCAGAAGGACCAGAAACACAAGACCAGAGAACACGAGACCAAGAGAACACGAGACCGGTGAACACGCGACCAACATAAAAAAAAACAAAAGAGGGAGCACGAGAACAGGGAGCACATGAACGGGGCGCACGAGAATGAGAAGCGACAAGCGAAACCTGCACATAGCACAAACAAGCGCAACCGCACACAGCACAAACAGAAGACAGCAGAAACGAGCAACAAGCGGAACAACATAAATGAGCAAAAGCAGGACCACAGCAGAAATGAGCAAAAGTGGGACCACAGCAAAAACAAGCAAAAGCAGGAAACAATGGGGGGAATCTAGGGTGGGAGCAGGCCATGGCAAAAACATCAGGAGGAGCGCAGGCGCCTCCTGCAGATCGTGGAACTCCATCCTGGAACAAAGAACAGATGGTCTGGATGCAGGCACCTCCAGCAGGTCGTGAAAAATGGCAGAAGCTGGCGCCTCCAGCAGGTCGTGAGACGAAAACCAGAAAAAAAATTTGGGGTCCAGAAACAAGTCCTACCACCGGACCACGTACACCAGGCACATGGCCTTGCATTCTGTTACCGGGGGGGGGGGGGGGGCGCTAGGAGAGCAGTCCCCATTGGAGAGAGTGTGCCCTTGGGCCCCTGGCACGATCCCGCACCAAGGGTAGGTGTAACGTGAGCCCAACCCCCAGCCGGACCTGCATGCCTCTGGAACCAACATGTGGAGTGTTGGTGATGAACAGTCCTCCAACCGTTCCCGGCCCTTTCGAACCTGCTGCTGGGATGGCAAGAGGCAGCAGGCCGGACTCAGGGCGTGGGCAGACGAAGGTTCAAAAACAGACGACGAAAGCTCGGGAACCACAGAATGTAGACGTAGACTCTAAAGCAAGATACTGTAGACGTAGACTCTAAAGCAAAGTACTGTCGACGTAGACTCTAAAGCAGGATACTGTAGACGTAGACTCTGAAACAAGTTACTGTAGACGTAGACTCTGAAACAAGCAGGGAGGTTCAGATGTTGGAACTGTCCCTCAGGGCGCCCTACACAGCCAGTACGACTGGTCTGGTCATGGTCCACCCTGTCCCACATTCGCGGGAGCGGAACCACGCAGGAAAGGAAATATGCTGCACAAAGCAGTCCAGGGTAATGTACTGCACACCGGCAGTCTAAAGCAGGTTACTGCATACCGGCAGTTGGAAGCAAGTTAAAACATCAGGGTCAGGAACAAACACCAAGGAACATCATGAAACATCAGGGCGTGCAAGACACGGACACCAAGTTGAAACAAATAACGAAGGCCTGACGGAGCGCTGGAAGAGGAGACATCCAGAGAAGTGTAACTCCAATGCAAGACCAAGCATGAGTGCTGGAACATGGCTTTTATAGCCCAGAAGCAGGCAACTCCCTGGGAGGAGTCCAGATGGTCCGCCCCTCGCTGGCTCCATAAGAGTGGAGAGGAGCCGCGGGCCCGCCCCTTAGGCAAAGGGCATGGCCCACACCAGAGCATCCAGGCTGCAGTGGAACAGGCTTCGAGTAGGCCCCAAACAAGACCGAAGGCCTCCCAGGCTGTGGAGCAGGATCCGGACAATTGCTCAGGCGAGGCCCGGGCTTCGGAGCGGCCTCCAGAAAAGGTGAGATGCCTCCTGTGGCGCAGCTACAGGAGGAATCGTAACACCATCCCTTTTATCATTTTGGTCTCCCTTCTCTTTACCTTTTCTAATTCTGCTATACCTTTTTTGAGATGTGGTGACCAGAACTACACACAGTATTTAAGATGAGGTCACACTATGAAGCAATACCGAGGATTTATGATGTTCTCTGTTTTATTCTCCATTCCTTTCCTATTAATCCCCAAGATTCTGTTTGCTTTCTTCTTGGAACCTTGCATTATGAGGCTATAATTTGGATTACTCTTCCTTAAGTGCATCACTTTGCTCTTGTCCACATTAAATTTCATTTCCCATTTGCATGCCCAGTCTCCCAGTTTTGTAATGTCCTCTTGCAATTTCTCAAAATTCTCATGCGATTTAACAAATTTGAATAATTTTGTGTCATCAGCAAATCTGTTACTTGACTTGTTGTTCCCATTTCCAGGTCATTTATAAATATATTAAAAAGCAGTGGGACCCAGAAGAGATCCCTGGGGCATTCCACTCCCTTTTTACATTAGGAAAATTTTCTATTTAGCCCTACTCTCTGTTTTCTATCTTTTAAATAGTTGGCAATCCACAATAGGACACTGTCCCCTATCCTAAGATGTCTCTCATGAGGGACTTTGTCAAAAGCTTTCTGGAAATCCAGATACACTCTTATTAACCTGCTCACCTTTTTCCATGTTTATTTACACCCTCAAAAAATGTAGCAAATTTGTGAAGCAAGAATTCCCTTAGCTAAAGCTAAATCCATGTTGGTTTTGTCCCATTAAACTATGCTTATCTATATATTCAGCAATTTTGTTCTTTATGAAGTTTCTACCATTTTGCCTGGCACAGATGTTAGACTCACTGGTCTGTAGTTTCCTGGATCACCCCTTGATCTCTTTTTAAAAACTGGTGCTTCAATTGCAACCCTTCAGTCTTCAGGTACCATAGATGTTACTGATAGTTTATACATTTCCAATAGCAAGTCTGCAATGTCATTTCTCAGTAGTTTCAGCACTCTGGGATATATATATATATCATCTGGTCCAGGTGATTTGCTACTCTTTAGTTTGTCAGTTTTCCCTAGTATATCTTACAGGTTCACTGAGATTTGCTTCAGTTCTTCTGAATATTCACATTTTAATATAATTTCTGCCATGGGTACATCTCTTACATCTTCCTCAGTGAATAATTCATTTAGTCTCTTTGCTATGGCTTTGTCATCTTTAAGTGCCCCTTTTACCCCTTGATCATCTAATGATCCAACTGACTCCCTCGCAGGCTTTTTACCTCAAATGTACCTGAAAAAGGTTTTATTGTGAGTTTTTGTTTCCACGGCAAGCTTCTTTTCAAATTCTCTCTTTGCCTTCCTTATCAATGCTTTGCATCTGTCTTGCCAGTGCTTATGCTGTTTCCTGTTTTCTTCATTCAGATCCCTTTTCCATTTCTTGAAAGATGTTCTTTTAGATACTATATCCTCTCTCACCTCACCTTTTAACCATGCCAGTAGTCGTTCAGCTTTCTTTCCACCTTTTCTAATGCGTGAAATACATCTGACCACTGACCACTAAAACTGACCACATCACCCCAATTCTGAAAGGCCTTCATTGGCTGCCAATCCCTTTCCGAATTCTCCACAAAACATTAACCACCATACACAAATCCATCTTCTCGCACAACTCCCTCTGGCTCGACTTCCCATTTAGCCCAGTTATACAGACCCGTCCCACCAGGTCAGTTAACAAGGGAACTCTGCAAGTGCCTTCTCTAAAGATAGCACATCTCACTTCCACTAGGGATAGAGCTCTTTCTATTGCAGGCCCTACGCGATGGAACTCCATGCCCATGACGCTCCAATTAGAATCATACCCAATTAAATTTAGATCTAAATTAAAGACTTGGCTATTCCATCAAGCCTACCCTGACTAATCTAACTCCATTTGTGAATCCCAGAACTGCCATTGTATAATACATTCTTACCCTGTCCTCTCCCTGTATAGCATTAAAATCTTACCCCCTCCATTGGAGTATGTAATTTACCATTTGTTGTTGAACTTATTTATCCCTTATTGATCAGTTGCTTCTCAGTTGTAGTTGATTCTATTTATCCTAACTAGTTACATTCCTGTATTTTCTTGCCTCTGCCTCAGTTATTCTCTTTAACCCTTTTCCCTTTCCCCTGTTATAATGTATTTTCTTCGCTTTTGTTAATATGTGAACCGGCATGATGTGCCTTTCTAATGTCGGTATATTAAATAAATAAATAAATAAATAAATAAATAAATAAATAAATCTGGTCTGGGCTTCCAAGATGGTATTTTTAAACAACATCCATGCCTGAGCTAAACTCTTAAGCTTTGCAGTTGCTCCTTTCAGTTTTTTCCTAACCATTTTTCTCATTTTAGCATAGTCACCTTTTTGAAAGTTAAATGCTGTCGCAGTAGATTTCGTTTTTGCGCTCCCTCCAGTTATTAAGTCAAATTTGATCATGTTGTGATCACTATTGCCAAGTGTCTCCAACACTGTTACCTCTTGAACCAAATTGTGTTCCACTAAGAGCTAGATCTAAAATGTTTTTCCCTCTTGTTGGTTCTTGTACCAATTGCTCCATGAAGCAGACATTCATTTGATGTTAATACACCCCAACTACTATTTTATTCCCTTTTTCACCTGGAATTTCTATTCATAAAGATTCAACATTGCATTTTGTTTCCTACAGAACTTTTTACCTGTTTGACTCAATGCTCTCTTTAATATAGAGAGCCACCCCTCCATCAATTTGATCCATCTTATCATTTCAATATAATTTGTACCCTGGTATCACAGTGTCCCATTGGTTATCTGTTGCGGGTATGTCCTCTTGGACCGAGGTGGAGATAGAGCCACCTGCAGGGAGGAGCCCCTAAGGTCCCCACCATCGGCTGACGGTGCTGGTTTTAGCAGAAGCCCAACTGGAGCTTCACCTATACCAGCCCTCGTTCCCCTTAGGTTGAGCCCTCGGGTGCTGGGGCGGCAGGTCTTAGGCATAGGCCTCTGCTGATGAGGTGAGGATCCGTCAAGTCAACAGAGTTGCAGGCCGGGTCTAGCGCACAGGAAATGCAAGTGAAGTCAGAGTCTGGCAGGCGGAGTACAATTAGAGTCGGAGTCCAGGCAGTGTTCACTGGCAAGCAAAATCCAATCAGAATCAGGGTCCAGGGCAAGGTCAACACCAGAAATCTGTCCGAAGGGCAACAAGAAACGGAGCGAGGATAGGGAGGTGAGGAACAGCATAAGTAGGAGCACAGACACTGAGGACTGACCACGAAGAAGATCAGGAACTGAAGACTAACCACAAAGAAGACAAAAACTCAGGAACACAGACCAGACTGCCAACACACAAACCAGGAACAGAAATCAGCAACTCAGGAACATGGGCCAGGAACACATTGAGGCAATGCACTACTTGCTGAGGCAAGGAACTACTGCAGGAATGGCCTTATATATGCCCCAGATATTGAAGTCATCAGGAAGCACTGTCATCGTTTCCTACCGCTGGCCCTTTAAAAAGAGCAGGGTTGAGCACGTGTGCGCCTCAGGAAGGCCCAGGGCTGATGCATCCATCCTATCATTTTGATATAATTTGTACCCTGGTATCACAGTGTCCCATTGGTTATCCAGCTTCCACCAGGTCTCTGAGATGCCAATTATATCTACCTCTTCATCCAGTGCTATACACTCTAACTCTCCCATCTTATTTTTTAGACTTCTATTTATTTATTTGTTTGGTTTTATATACTGATGTTCTGAGTCTATCACATCAGTTTACACTAATAAATATTACAACTTAAAATACATTATAAAACACAAAAGAAAATATATAGACCTAAAATACCTTATAACATACAGAGTCAATAAAGTAAGATTATAAAATTAAGCCTAAAATTTTATAATAAAAAATGCAATAAAAGCCAGTTTAAGATCTTTAAAATCTTTTTTTTTTAATCTGTCTTCTTTCTCCAATTACTAGCTTGGACAATTATGTTACACTCTCATTTGTATACAGACATTTCAAAGTATGTTTTTTGTTTGCATTAACAACCTGCTCAGCTGACAGAGGTAATTTGGTATCTTTGGCATTTATTGCAAATCTCTCTACTGGGATGCCCTAAGTTCCCTGTTCTCTTAGTATCCTTCAAAGATACAGCATTCCAAACCATGCACTTCTGAGTGACTGTCGGCTTTCTTCCATCATCTAGTTTAAAAGCTGTGCTATCTCCTTTTTAAAGGTTAGTATCAGAAGCCTGGTTCCACTCTGGTTAAGGTGGAGCCCATACTTTCGGAAAAGCCCCCCCCCCCCCCTTTCCCCAAAATCAAGCCCAGTTCCTAACAAATCTAAACCCCTATTCCCTGCACCATCATCTCATTCATGCATTGAGACTCTGGCGCTCTGCCTGCCTCTGGGTTCCTACAAGTGGATCGGTGAGTATTTCTGAGAATGCTACCCTGGAGGTTCTGGATTTCAGCTTTCTACCTAAAACCCTAAATTTGGCTTCCAGAACCTCACTCCTGCACTTTCCTATGTCATTTGTACCCAGAGCCATTGCAAGGAGATTAGGCACCCTAGGCATCTTCTGCCTCATACCCCCCTCCCCCCATTGCAATGCTACCCCCATTAGGGGGCGTGAACCATGTTGGGCCGTGAGCGGCGGCGCTGCAGTGGCAAAGAGGAGTGCAAATTGCTGAATCTCCACTCCTCTTTGGTGCCACCACTCTCAGCCCCACATGGCTTGCGCCCCCTAATAGTCGGCGCCCTAGGCCCAGGCCGCCTAGTGGTTCTGCCAGCCCTGTTTGTACACACATGTTCCAAAACTGCCAGCTCCTCCCCAGCACTATCTAAAATCCTATCTATGAACAAATTTATAAATTAAAAGAAATACATATTGTATTGGCTGAAGATAATCTTTAAAACGGCTGACTGACAAAGTATGTTTCTCCTTACTACTCATCATACAAACAAAATTTAAATTTTGGTGTCATCTCAGTAGTAGTGACACAAACTCCCTCCATTATCAAGCATGTTGTGAAGTAACACAAAACCCTACAAAAAGTCAATTAAGTCCTATACAGTAAACTTGCTGTACCAAAACAGTACTAACTCCCAGAACTCAAACAGCAATAACTTTACCTATGAAATGGCATCTCTGCAAATATTATACCAGGCCTTAGAACACCAATATACCTCCTATTGGGGAAAACAGGACCAGTCAGACTACTACACATCTCTATATGCTAGCAGAATACTTCACCTCTGTCACTCTTGCAAACAAAGACAGACCATCATCAAATACAGAATAAATAGAAACATACAGACAAAAGCTGAACTGGCAACTACAAGCCAGACTCTGTATGCAGTGCAACAAGAGAGCCATACAAATAGAAAGTGCATTTCCTCCTGTACTGTGCAAAATACAAAAATAGAGAAGCTATCCATTCCCACAACTGACATCTTTCACTAGTTAAACTGAAGAGAAAATGTTTTTTTTTCTACCTTTGTTGTCTGGGCATTTTACTTTTCTGATCAGGTTGGTCCTAGTTTCTCTTTTCTACATTCCTCTTTTCACTCTTCTAATTCCTTTTCCAGGTTCTTCTTTCCATTTTCCCTTTCTTCTTTCTGCACCTTTCTTCTTCACTTCCTCCTCTATATCTGTCTCCAGCATTAATTAAAAGCCTGAACTTAAATGAGAGGAAACATGGACAGTGGCGTGCACTCCCAGTGTCCGTGCATTCCCCTTCCCACTTTGCCCCCTACCCTTCCTTCTCTATGCCTTTCCCTCCCCCTCTAATTCCAAATTCTTCCCTACCATACGGCAGTGAAATTGACCAACAAACTGCCTTTTACCAATAGGGGAGGATGTTCCCTTCACATTGTAGCACTACATTCCCCTGCTGCAGCCTCCCTCGCACCTGTAGTTTCCTTCCCGCCCTGCTCCTTGATTGGCCAAGCTCTCCTCCTCACCCACCAATCCGCGGCGGTCGGAACACGGCCACTCCTGGAACGTTTGGGCCGAGGGCCGCTGGCCGGAAGTGAGCTGGAGGGAAGCGCTTCCGGTACAGCTGGCTGTGCGCGGCGGCGATGAGTTTCGTGTGGCCCTGGCAGTACAGCTTTCCGCCGTTTTTCACGTGAGTGCTATAGCGGGCCGGGGCCGTCCAAGGGCGCGGGAGAATGTTGAGGGGCTCTTAGTGACCGAAGCACAGGTCCGCGTGCAGCCTGTTTTTTCCATACCCGGAAGTGGCGGCGGCTGAGTAGAGACGTAAGAGTGTCTCCGCCAGCCCCGGTCCTGCAGTAAGGAATTGCTGGGATATTCGCTTGTGTCTTGAGGAGGGGGCCTTCATGGGCCAGTTTGTCACTCTCCTACAGGGTCTCCGTGTCCTGTGTTCGGAGGGACTGCTTGCTCTCATTTGTAGTAGAAGAGCAACAAGTGAGGACAAACAATGGATATATCCGGAGTTCTTTTAAAGTCTGAGCCTATTAAAAATGTCCCCCACCCGTATCTGACAGAAGCTGTTTTTCATGGAATAGAACCCACACCCCAGGCCCACCTTCTTTCCAAATTATAGCCCGGTCATGTTTCCGGGTGGGGGATTCATTCCATTAGTATTATCTTGATCCAGCCACAAGCACATCAGTTGTTTAATTATTTGCTTATTTTTTGTTTGCCACACTATTATCAATTTCTATTAAACTATGTTTAATATAGGAGAAGATTGTTGATAAAAAAAATTCAGGAGATGGATTGCATGTCATGGACTATCAAAATGATGAATTAAGTTTGGTTACAACTTGCAACTTTTTGCTAGCTTATTTCTGTAGTACTTTACAGTATTGGACACTGCTTCCCCTAGCAAAACAATATAAATACATTTTAAATTCTCATTTTATGCATAACAGAGAGATGTGATATGTATTTTAAAATATTTATATTCTGCCCTACCTGGACAAGTAGCTTAAGGCTGAATACAATTTGATAGACAAATGAAAAAACAAATGTTTTTAAATTTGGAGGGGAGGAGTAGCCTAGTGGTTAGCGCAGCAGGCTGTGAACCAGGAGATCAGGGCTCAAGTCCCACTATTGCTCCTTGTGACCTTAGGCAAGTCACTTTACTCTCCATTGCCTCAGGTACAAACTTACAGGCTGATTCAGTAAAGTCCGCAGGGAGAGTGGGCAAACGCTCTCCCAGCATGCGCGATTCTGTATTTAAATGAGGCCCTGCGGTAAAAATGGGCAAAAGGAGGCGCTAGGGACACTAGCACGTCCCTAGCGCCTCCTTTTGGACCGGAGTGGCAGCCATCAGTGGGTTTGACAGCTGACGCTCAATTTTGCCGGCGTCAGTTCTCGAGCCCGCTGACAGCCATGGGCTCGGAAACCGGACGCCGGCAAAATTGAGCGTCTGGTTTTCGACCCAGCAGCTGCTGACGGACTTCAAAATTTTTTTTCTTTTTTTTTTTTTTTACTTTTGGAAAGTTTTGGGACCTCTGACTTAATATTGCCATGATATTAAGTCATAGGGCGCACAGAAAAGCAGTTCTTACTCCTTTTCTGTGCACTTTCCCAGTGCCCAAAGAAATTAGCGCCTACCTTTGGGTAGGCGCTAATTTCTGAAAGTAAAATGTGTGGCTTGGCTGCACATTTTACTTTCTGTATCACGCGAGAATACCTAATAGGGCCATCAACATGCATTTGCATGTTGCGGGTGCTATTAGGTTCGGTGGATTGGATGCATATTTTCGGCCCCTTACTGAATAAGAGGTAAGGGAAAAATGCGCGTCTAGTAGCGGGTTAACAGTGCGCTCCATTGGAGCGCACTTTCCTGTATCGGCCTGTTAGACTGTAAGCCCTCTGGGGATAGGGAAATACCTACAGTACCTGAATGTAATCTGCTGTGAAGTGCTGAAAAAAGTGCGAAAAGCAGAATATAAAAAAATGTTGTATTAGACGTGGAAATAATTCACAATGTTCTGATGTACCAATAAAACCATAACTTGCTTTTGGAATGTCTGGACAATTAACTTTTTTTTTTTTTTTAAAGGTTACAGCCCAATGTAGACACCAGGCAGAAGCAGCTGATGGCATGGTGCTCCCTAGTGCTCACCTTCTGCCGTCACAACAAACTCTACATACTAAACGTGATGGAAACACAGGAGAGCCCGCTCTTCAACAACAAGAAATTACAGCGTATCTTTTGTCTTTCTGACTCTGATATTCAGGATTCATAATGCCAAAAGGCTCAGTCTGTGTTGTAGCTTTCATAATATCTTAGCAGTTTATGCTCATGTCCCAGCATTGTTACAATGATTAGCAACTATAGTTAAATCCTTCAAGGGGGTCTCTGCTGTGTAGATGCCCATGATTTATATGAGTCCTTGAGTGCCGCAAGCTGGTTAGGTTTTCAGGATATTTACAATGAATATACATGAGAATTATTTACAGCACCACCTCAATTATATGCAAGTGCTTATTCATTGTAGATAACCTGACCAGCTTGCTGCACTTGAGGACCGGAATTGCCCTCCCCTGGTTTATATGTTAAGGAGTGCAAACTAGGATCAGAGTAATTACACTTTAGATATACTTGGTCAGATTTCTAGGTCTTTGTTTTTGTTCCTAATATAGTTTACACTTTTTTATTTTTAAGAATAAAGGGTATGCACCTTATAACCATAGTCAACATCTCCTGTTTGTGCTGTATTCAGGCTTCACATCTGTCAATGTGATGCCTGTGAGGTGTTCTGATCAGGATCAGAACCACACCTTGATTTATTTAGGTTTGATTGACTGACTAGGAGAGGATTTCATATATATATATAATTTTGCCTCAGGAATGAAGTAAAAATGCGAATAAAAAGATTTGAATGATTTGGTTTGTTTTTAACTTCCAACTGGATTTCTCTGAACTATCTTCACTAATGGATTTGCTTTAATAGGCTCAGAGCAAGACACTGTTATTAAGAAGTGATATTACTGTACAACAGCATGGCCTCTTCTGAGAGAGGCTGTGAGCACTGTCAGTACCTTTATATAAGTACTGTTTCATTTATTTGAGAAACATTCACAGATTTTCCAGTGATGAAATGAAGTTACATGCTGACTGGAACAAAATTAGGGATGTGTTAAAATTTTAAGGCACCAATAAGAGATCATTAAATCATGTAATGTGCAGGTTTCATGATCGCTGAACCTATCTAGTTTAAATTCTTTTTATTTTTTTGTGATTGTATTTTTGACTCTGCAATTTTCTTCTGCTTCTTTGGACTTTCAGCTCAATCTGAGCCTAACCTGGTAGATGTGATGGCAGAAGAAGATGGTTATCCCTGTCTACACTACCAAGGAACCATCCTACCTGCCAGCCTTAGAGTATGACTGCCTGTAGGATATCACTTCCTATTTAGGACAGTTTCTGTCATTCTAATTATCATCTTAGGCAGATAAGCATACAAATTATCCATTTAGTTCACATGCAGCATTCCTTACTTCCCATGCTTTAAATATAAAACTGTAATCTAAATAGCTATCATAATAATGTGGTTGCCACTCAAACATCCAGTTGTTTAGGTCTCCTAAGTAGCCTGCCACACAGACCTGACATGAGTGCCAGCATTTCCAATAGGACTTCTAGTTATTATTGGATTTGTAGCCTGCCAAATGGAACCAACTGTTAGGAACCAACACCATGAGTCTTCATTTGCCAGTACCTGAGGTTTTCCCCTATTTTTTTTTTTTACAGGCCCTCCTTCCTCTCTCACCTTTTCCACCTCTCATCCAGCCCTGCTAGTGATGGTCCTAGTCCAGGAGCCACAGACTGAGACATCACACTGAGTCTAGCTAGTAGGTGTCACTTTCGAGCAATGACGGAGATACTTCCCTTCCCTCCAGCCCCTCCTGTCCTTTTGTAGCATCCTCACTCCTGGGAGACCCAGGGAATGAAATTGAGCCCGGGTCTTCTGCACAGCACCATGCAGCACTGCCACTAAGTCATGAGGCCAGCCCATGCCTCTAATTCTTTCAAAAACTTATTTTCAGGTTTTTTGGTTTGTTTTTTTTTTGCTGTGAACAATCATGCATGTAGTGCACTGAATTAATGATGAATCGCATTGTGTATCTCTAAATTTCGCTGCTAACGACTTCCTTAACCCTGAGCAGGAAAGCTCTCTTTGGAATCAATTCAGATTATTTTAGAAGAACTCAGGAAAAAAGGTTAGTAAAAACTGTTTACTGAAAGTCTCCAAATCTGATAGATTCTGGTATTTAACATGTTCCACTCAGAAGCTGATGTAGCATTTATGGCAACCTCTCTACTGGGATGCTCTTAAGTTCCCTGTTCTCTTAGTATCCTTCAAAGATACGTCATTCTGAACCATGCACTTCTGAGTGACTGTCAATTTTCCCTCATCATCTAGTTTAAAAGCTGCACTTTCCCCTTTTTAAAGGTTAGTGCCATTAGCCTGGTTCTACTCTGCTTAAGGTGCAGCCCATCCTTTTGGAAAAGGCCTCCCCTTCCCCAAAATAAAGCCCAGTTCCTAATAAACCTAAAATCCTCTTCCCTGCACCATCGTCTCACCCATGCATTGAGTCTGTGTAGTTCTGCCTGCCTCTGGAATCCTGCACATGGAATGGGGAGCATTTCTGAAAATGCTACCCTGGAGGTTCTGGATTTCAGCTTTGTACCTAAAACCCTAAATTTGGCTTATTCATAGATGAGTGAGTTTAGTATACAGAAATATAATATATGATGGCAGATAAGGTTTGTGAGCCTCATCTAGTCCACCTATTCCTGATGCAATCCACCAGAACCTATCCAATCTCAGGCTTTTCCCTCGCATACTTGTCCTGCAGTTACTGTTTTGCCAAAGCAATCCACCACCTTTTCTGTGAAGAAATACTTCTTACCCTTACTCCTAAATCCTCTCGCCTTTAATCCTCCTAATATGACCTCTTGCGCCAGAACTCTTTCCACTGAACAATGTTTCTTGTATATTATTTATACCTTTGAGGTATTTTAATGTCTCTCTCCTATCGCCCCACTCTCCTTTCCTCTAAAGTTTGCATATTTAGGTGCTTAGGTTTTATGTATTGAGGCATTTGGTGCAGCCACTGCACCATTATGGAATCCCTTTTCTGGATTGTCTTTGTAAAAGGCAGAATCTTGACAGTTAAATTACCATATTTTTCGCTCCATAAGACGCACCTAGGATTCGGAGGGGGAAAATTAACAAAAAAAAGAAAAAAATGGTGTGCTAAACCGGCTCTGTTCCCGGGCATCTGTGCGTCTTATGGAGCAAATTAGGGGAGTGCATAAAATCTTTTTTTGTTCCCATTTCGTTTTCGGGTCTGGGGAGGGCCATTTCGGTCCACTCCCCAAGTGCAGGAAATCGCTCCCGGACCCCAGCTGGACCACCAAGGACTTTTGGCAGGTCTTGGGGGGGGCAGGAGGGTGGGGGAGGTTGTAGTTAGGTTTGTTTTTTGTTTGATTTGTTTTAATATTCGCTCCATAAGACGCACAGACATTTTCCCCCCACTTTTGGGGGAAAAAAAGTGCGTCTTATGGAGCAAAAAATGCAGTAGTTTTCTTTTCCTTTGCCCCAATGGAGAAACCTTTTTTGGGCCCTGTGATAAATCTTTTTTTTTTTTCTGTTGCATTTTCAGGGAATTTGGAATGGTTGGATAAAAATAAATCCAGTTTCCTGATCATGTGGAGAAGACCAGAAGAATGGGGCAAACTTATTTATCAGTGGGTAAGATCCCAGATCCATGTCTTTACTGAGCCACAAAATTAATCTGGGCATCAATATCAGAGACACATTTTGTAGATTTATAATTCACTTTGAAGAGGAATCCTGAAGATCTAAAGCTGCTTTAGTGTTTTAAGAGAAGAAAAAAGGACAAGGTGGAGATAATAGAAACACTGAAATATCTAGCAGGTTGCCATGAAGTACAAGAAGGTGGCATTTTCCTTAGAAAGTGAGAACTCGGGAACCTCAGAGAAAATATTTCTTTACCAAGAGGGTGTAGGGGGTGTCTGGAATTGACACTGATGTTAATTAACCAAAACCATAATGGATTTCAACTGTATTTGGGGCAGATACAGAGGGCGGTGAGGCGCAGGGCAAGGGAGGGAGACTAGAGATTGAGGGGGGTCTGCACTGACCCTGGGCCAAGAGGTCCTTATCTGTTGACAACTACTGTGTTAGGTTATTTTGTGTGTGTGTGTGTGTGTGCCTGCCATCCTTTGTGTAAATCCATGGCAGCATAAGGTGCCTTGTTGTGAACTTAGTGCTTTCTTTAAAAGTCTGTGTCGTATGCACTTCTGCAGGTTACAAAGAATGGGATGACCAACTCTGTTTTCACACTCTATGAATTAGCCAATGGCGACGACACTGAAAAAGAAGGTACAGTAGAACACAGGAGGAGAAATCCTTTTGTATCAGGAATGGGGCAGTTTCTATGCTAGACTTTGGAAATGTGAGAAAAATGCACTAAAGTCCATGTATGCTGCAAAAAATAAAGATAATAGACAAATGCGTCACTTTTTAACTTAATATCTTCTCCGCATTGAACACCCGAGATATATTTGATCTCAGAACCAGGTCAGTTTTGGTTGTCCTAAAAACCAGTCCTGGTGCTGCAGAGTCCACCCATCTTGGTGTCACTCCGGGATGAGAATTTGGGTGCAGTGATGTTTTTGGAGTTTAGTTCCACTGAAATGCACTGGATACAATTAAAACATCAGGAAAAATGTGCTTTATCTGTGTGTCAGGGAAGGGGGAGATTCTTGGCAGTTTCTTTCTGTTCCTCTGGACTTAATCAGAATGGATACAGAAGAGTGAGGAAACTGTAATCGTCCTTTAAATTGAATAAAGATGTGCTTACAAATCAATTATGATTCTCATTTTTAATCGAAGGAACTCCTGAATCTTTAAAACACATCTTTATTCAATTTAAAGGACGATTAGTTTCCGCACTTTTCTGTATCCTTTATTGCACACACAATGTGGGCTTTCCTCCCTTTGTATCCTTGGCTCAATCAGACTGGGCCTTTATTGAGCTACAGTGCCACCAGCCTTCATTCCCAAGCACCCTGGCTTTTTTATTTTAATATTTTTTATTTAAAACCTATGAGCCACATCCCTTAAATAAAACATTTGTCCAGGGCAGATTACAATAGCAAGTATGTAATAAAACCAAACATACAATTCATACATTAAAATAAATAATACACATCACTCTGCATTCAATGATATGCCTCTTGAAAAAAAACAAAAAACTCTTTTAGATCCTGCACTTCCCTCAGCTGCCCCGGTAAAATATTCCAAACTGGAAGCACTGCACAAGAAAGCGCCTTCCTGTATGTTTTAACCATTTTACATCTGCTTAGTGATGGCTCATTCAACAAGTGAGCTGATTGAGACTGCAATGGCCTATTAGGTACATAATAGGACAGGTTATACTTCAGCGCATAAAATTCCTCAGAATATAACAGTTTATGGACAGAGACCAAAAGACGAAACTTTACCCGCCATTTCAACGGAAGCCAGTGCAGTTGCTGCAGCCCGAGTGACACGTGATCAGACATCAATCCCAAAAGGACTCCAACTGCAGCATTCTGCACCAATTTTCCCATCATTAATGACTGGAGGACCACCCGAAAAAAGCCTTTTGGAAGAAATGGCTTCACTGATCTCATCATTTTCAGTTATAAAAAGCAATACGCGCTAACTAACGTGAGGGAGAGAAATCCAGTATGAGTCCATGCTTCTGTAAGGAGATGGAGCTGCTTTCTCTCAATTAGTAAATCAGTTTTATCCTAGCTGAATGGTTGCTTGTCTAGCCATACAACTTTCGTTTTATCAGTGTTCACTAGTGAGCCATTCCTAAGCACCCAATCCTTAATTAATGTTACACATTTAATAAAGGATTTCACCGGGAGCTCTCTTGGGTACTCTCTAGGCACATATTTGCACATCATCTGCATGTATATATATATATATATATATATATATATATAAACTTACATCCAGCTCCTCCAGCACAAAAGCCCCCCTCCTATTCATATACCCCCCCCCAACTCAGCCCAGCCATTTCATTGACCATACTCTGCCAGGGATTGCAAACTGCAGCTCCGTTTAGATCCTGAGGCTGACCACTGGGTGTCACTGTTGAGTGATGGCTGAGAGCCCACAACTGCTCAGCCAGCCTGGGAATTGAAGTCAGTTTTCTGCATGGCAGTGCGCAGCACTAGTTTGTATTTATTTTGTCATGGTTTGTGCATTTTGCTTTCCATTTATACCTTTTGTTGATTGCAGTTATTTTAAATTCTGCAAAATTCTGTGAACATAGTTTGGAATAGGAGTTGCAAATACCTGTAAAATAAAAACAAAAAATACCCTGTGAACCACCTGACTGGTCATCACAGCTCATTTTCAGAGGAGGATTTTTATGATTAGCTTTTTTTTTTTTTAATTTTTTAGTGAGCATAGTGACTACTGTTTGAAGTTGTCCCTTTTTAAAAATGTAACCTTTTAGGAGCTTTTAAATGTAGGCCTGTGGTAGTGAGGAGCCTGGCTTCTCTTTATGCTCCTGCAGTGAGCTGGAAGAGGGTGAAAAATAGGGGAGAGCCCCCTTTCCCTTAAATAATTGCAAATGAAGTCTTCTAGAAACAAAGAACATGACAGATCATGGCGACACGTCCCCATCTGTTCACATCTCCTGTTCGCTTCCTTCCTCTCACTCACTAAATTCTGATACTGTTCTCATCCCCCACCACCTTCACAGGGAGGCTGTGCCGTGCGTCGTCCACCTTTTCTGTAAATACTTTCTTAGGTGACTCCTTAATTTACCTGCTTTCACCCTCATCGAGTGACCCCCTTCTTCCAGAGCCTCCTTTCCTTTGAAAGAAACTGCTTCCTGTGCATTTATTATTTGGAAGTCTTTAAATGTCTCCCATTTCACGTGTTTAGATCTTTCTCACAGGACAAGCAGGATGGTTGTCCTCACAAATGGGTGACATCGAGGATGGAGCCCACCACGGAAAACTTCTGTCAAAGTTTAAACAGAACTTTGACTGGCCCCTACTGGGCATGCCCAGCAAGGCACTGACCCTGCAGCCAGCAGGGGTCTCCCTTCAGTCTTCTTTTTTCCGCGCAGCAGTTGCCACGCGGTGAAAGGAGCTCTCTACCACGTTCCTGACAGGAATTTGGAAATTAATTTCCTAAGAAAATTTGCCCCTCAGGGGTCTCCCTTCGACAAATTTTTTAGTCATGTTACGGAACCCGGTAAGTTTTTTGCCTTCTTCCATCGACTGCCGTCGAATTTGGCCCTCGAGGCCTGTGGGCACTTACCGATCCCCAGCCTAAATTTTGGCTTCCAGCCATGGCAACGGGGTTCCGTCGTTGTCCGGATTGTACCCGGACTATGTCCATCACAGACCCCCACAGGGTTTGTGTAATGTGTTTGGGTAGTGGGCATGATGTCCTGACTTGCACCAAATGTGCCTTAATGACACCCAAGGGTCGCAAAGCCAGGATGGAGAAGATGGGGCTCCTCTTCCATGCACCAACCCCAACGCCATCGATAGCATCGACGTCATCGGAACCGGCACCGTCGAAGTTGTACCATCATCGTCAACCCTCCGGTGACCGTCCGCCATCGATCGCTTCTCGGCCGTCGACTCCCGTCCCTTCCCCGGATGGGCGAGGGGATCGGAAAGAAAAGCACCGTCATCGACGGCATAAGTCTCGGCCTGTCGAGGATCCACAGCCATCGACCTCTGCTCAAGCCGAGCCACCGACAAAGAAGCCGCGAACAGACCGGACGCCCTCCACGTCTCGTTCGCCGGCATCGAGGAAACCCTCACCCTCTCGGGGTGTGGGGGCCGTGATCCCACCGGTTACGGTGGTCCCTCCGGCCCTGCCTCAGCCTCCCTCTCCCGTCGAGCCGGGTATGGTTACCCCTGGTCTCCGGGCAGAACTGGACCGGCTGGTCCAGGAGGCCATCGAGAAAGCGATGAAGAAATTACAACCTCCATTGGCACCGTCTCCGGCACCGGTTCCAGTGCCGCCCCCGGCACCGGCTTCGCCACCGAGGAGGGAACCGACCACCGAGCCGTTGATACAAGCGCTAGCACCGCTACTGAGCCGCATGGAGGCACTCATGACGGCCCTTCCATCGGTGATTCCAGTGCCATCGACAACACCACCGTCTCCGACTGGTTTCTCATCGGCAGGAGAAACACCGTTTCGAATTCCCCCTTCCGGGGTAGTTCCATCGGTACCTTCTGGTATATCTCCACCGATTTATCCTTCGGCTCCATCGATTCCGCGCCAGGCACCGATTCCATCGGCAGCACCGAAGCCATCGATGCCATTTCTGGTTCCACCTACCGCACCGATTCCACCTCGTTTTCCATCGATGCCTTCAAAGCCTCAGCCAGGTCCATCAGGGCTACAAGCCACACATGATCCCTACGATACCTGGGGTGATGATGATGATACCTCTTCTGACACAGATCTGCCTTCGCCACCATCTCCTACAGGAGTAGAAAAAGATCTCCTCCTGAGGATCTATCTTTCATTAATTTTGTGAAAGAGATGTCAGAAGTTGTACCTTTTCAACTACAATCTGAAGCTGATGATGGAACTACTTCAATTTCTGGATGCTCCAAAAATCATCGCTTCCATCCCTATACACCAGGTGTTTTTGGATCTGCTCAAGAAAAACTGGGAATCTCCTTCATCGGTGTCACCAGTTAACAAGAAAGCTGACTCCACATACCTTGTCCAGTCAGCACCAGGTTTCCAAAAACCTCAACTGGATCATCGCTCTGTTGTGGTTGAGTCCGCGCAGAAGAAGGCCAAGCGTCTTAAGCCGCATTCTTCTACCCCACCTACCAGGGACAACAAGTTCCTGGATACTGTAGGACGGAAAGTGTATCATGGAGCTATGTTGATTTCACGCATAGCTTCATATCAACTTTACATGACTCAATACAACAGAGCCATTTTTAAGCAGATGCAAGACTATGCTGACACGTTGCCGGACCAATACCAACCACAGCTTCAAGCCCTTCTTCACAAGGGATTTGAGGCAGGGAAGCACGAGATTAGGACTGCCTATGACATATTCGATGCTTCCACAAAGGTTTCAGCCACAGCCATCTCAGCCAGACGTTGGGCTTGGTTAAAGTCATCCAACCTTCGCCCAGAAGTCCAAGATCGTCTTGCTGATTTGCCCTGCTTAGGCGACAATTTGTTTGGAGAGCAAATTCAACAGATTGTGGCGGAGTTAAAAGACCACCATGAGACGTTGAAACAACTCTCATCTGTCCCACCTGAGGTGACCTCCAAGCAACCGCAAAAGAAGGACTCTAAGAAGTCATTCTTTCGACCACGTCGCTACTACCCTCCGTCAACTAGGGCTCGTCCTGCACGGTCCTCTAACAGGCCTCAGCCTCGTCAGCCGAGAAAGCAAAGACCTACTGTAGCCCCACCTCCTGGGCCTACGGCGGGCCTTTGACTTCCCTGTATTGAGCACATGCCATCTCCCTCTTCCACACATCCCTGTGGGGGGTCGACTGTTCCACTTCTTCCACCGTTGGAAACAGATCACCTCAGATCAGTGGGTGCTAGCAATTATCGCACAAGGTTACCACCTCAATTTCATAACACTTCCGCCAGACTCCCCACCCCTTCAGGCATGGAGTCTAACCAACCATTTTACTCAATTACATCAAGAAGTATCCCTTCTTCTACAATCAAATGCTATAGAACCCGTCCCTCCTTGTCAACAAGGGAAAGGATTCTATTCCAGATACTTCCTAATACCAAAGAAATCAGGGGGGCTACGTCCAATTCTGGACCTTCGGGCCCTCAACAAGTATCTGCAAAAAGAAAAATTCAAGATGGTAACCCTGGGCGCCTTGCTCCCTCTGTTGCAAAAGGGGGATTGGCTGTGCTCTCTCGACCTCAAGGACGCTTATACCCACATTGCGATCACACAATCCCATCGCAAATATCTGCGGTTTCTTGTAGGCCACAACCATTATCAATACCGTGTCCTACCTTTCGGTCTCGCTTCTGCCCCACGAGTCTTTACCAAATGTCTCGTAGTGGTAGCAGCATTCCTAAGGAAGGAAGGTGTCCACGTCTACCCCTACCTGGACGATTGGCTAATCAGGGCCTCCTCCCAACACATAGCTCAATCCTCCCTAAAATTGACAATTCAAACACTCCTTTCCTTAGGGTTTCTTGTCAATTACGAGAAATCTTGCTTAGTCCCGTCTCAAACCTTATCCTTCATTGGAGCAGACTTGGACACCTTGCAGGCAAAGGCTTACCTTCCTCTTCAGAGGGTCCACACCCTAATATCCCTGGCTCGCCAGCTCCAGTCTCAAAACACTGCCACGGCTCGCCAGTTCCTCATTCTCCTAGGACACATGGCATCCTCGGTTCAAGTCACTCCCATGACCCGACTAGCCATGAGAGTAACACAATGGACTCTACGACACCAATGGATTCAAGCTTTTCAGCCTCTGTCCTCCATAGTCACAGTCACACAAGCCCTGCGCCTATCCTTAACCTGGTGGACAACTCAGGTCAACCTCCTTCAGGGCTTACCTTTTCTTCCACCGGATCCGCAAGTAATCCTAACCACCGACGCTTCTCACATCGGTTGGGGAGCCCATGTGGACGAATTACAAACCCAAGGGTTATGGTCCAAAGAGGAAGCTGAACACCAGATAAATTTTCTGGAACTTCGCGCAATCCGCTATGCACTCCGAACTTTCAAAGATCATCTATTCCATCAGATAATCTTAATCCAGACGGACAACCAAGTGGCCATGTGGTACATAAACAAGCAGGGAGGCACAGGCTCCTTCCTTCTATGTCAGGAAGCTGCGCAGATCTGGGCGGAAGCCCTGTCCCACTCTATGTACCTCAGGGCCACTTACCTGCCGGGAGTAGACAATATATTGGCAGACCAGCTGAGCCGTGTCTTCAAGCC
Organism: Rhinatrema bivittatum; assembly: GCF_901001135.1. NCBI lineage: Eukaryota > Metazoa > Chordata > Amphibia > Gymnophiona > Rhinatrematidae > Rhinatrema > Rhinatrema bivittatum. Next base: position 51,755,175 of record NC_042626.1, read on the forward strand.
ACACGAGTGGTCACTCGATCCTCTGGTAGTGACCTCTCTGTTTCACAAGTGGGGTTTTCCCCGCATAGACCTCTTTGCGTCCCCTCAGAACCACAAAGTGGACGATTACTGCTCTCTCATTCGGAGCCAACACTTTCAGCCGAGGGATGCCTTCTCCCTCAAGTGGACGACAGGTCTGCTTTATGCATTCCCTCCACTTCCTCTTCTGTCAAGGACTCTCGTGAAGCTACGCCAGGACGGAGGAACCATGATCCTGATAGCACCCCACTGGCCACGCCAAGTGTGGTTTCCCATACTCCAGGATCTCTCCATCCGCAGGCACATTCCTCTGGGAACGGATCCGCATCTGCTCACTCAAAACGATGGATGCCTCCTCCATCCCAACCTCCAAGCCTTGTCCCTGACGGCATGGATGTTGAAAGGTTAGTCCTTCAGCCTTTTAACCTTTCGGATTCGGTTTCTCGTGTCCTGATAGCTTCACGAAAGCCCTCTACCAGAAGATCCTATTCATATAAATGGAAAGGTACACATCATGGTGCACTTCTCAGTCCCTTGATCCCCTTTCCTGTCCAATCTCTAAGTTCTTGGACTATTTATGGCACCTATCAGAATCCGGTCTAAAGACCTCTTCCATTAGGATGCATGTCAGTGCGGTAGCCGCCTTCCATAAAGGTGTACAGGGTGTCCCGATTTCAGTACAACCCCTGGTAACACGTTTTCTTAAAGGCTTGCTCCATCTGAAGCCACCCTTACGTCCTCCGGCCCCATCTTGGGACCTTAACCTGGTTCTTGGTCGTCTAATGAAACCTCCTTTCGAACCTTTGCACTCCTGTGAATTAAAGTATCTCACATGGAAAGTGTTATTCCTTTTGGCTATCACTTCAGCTCGCAGGGTTAGTGAATTGCAGGCCTTAGTCACCTATCCGCCTTACACTAAGCTCCTGCAGGACCGGGCGGTGCTCCGCACTCACCCTAAATTTTTACCTAAGGTAGTTTCTGAGTTTCATATTAATCAATCCATCATACTACCTATCTTTTTTCCCAGGCCCCACTCCAACTCCGGGGAACAGACTCTGCATACCCTAGACTGCAAACGAGCTCTAGCTTTTTATCTAGACCGTACAGTTGCTCACAGGAAGAGCACTCAATTATTTGTCTCTTTCCATCCTAACAAGTTAGGACATCCTGTGGGTAAGCAGGCTCTTTCCTCCTGGTTGGCGGACTGCATTTCTTTTTGCTATCAGCAAGCAGGCATTCCTTTTCAAGACCGTGTCAAGGCACACTCTGTGAGGGCCATGGCGACTTCAGTAGCACACTTTCGATCGGTGCCGCTTCCTGACATCTGCAAAGCTGCAACCTGGAGTTCTCTCCATACTTTTGCAGCCCACTATTGTTTGGACAAAGCTGGAAGACAGGACTCCATCTTCGGCCAATCTGTCTTGCGTAACCTTTTTCCAACATGATGTACCAACACCCTTCCACCTGCCCGGTAGGGTGCGGATGCCCTTTCCCAAATTCCACCCCAGTTGTTGTGCCTGTTGCACGCCGTTGGGTGCATTTGGTGCACGTCAGGACATCCTCAGCTCGGTACTCACCCATTTGTGAGGACAAACCATCCTGCTTGTCCTGTGAGAAAGCAAATGTTGCTTACCTGATGTAACAGGTGTTCTCACAGGACAGCAGGATGTTAGTCCTCACGAAACCCGCCCGCCACCCCGCGGTGTTGGGTTCGTTTTACTTTTTTAGGCACTGCCTGTAGCTTTGAAAATCAGACTGAAGGGAGACCCCTGCTGGCTGCAGGGTCAGTGCCTTGCTGGGCATGCCCAGTAGGGGCCAGTCAAAGTTCTGTTTAAACTTTGACAGAAGTTTTCCGTGGTGGGCTCCATCCTCGATGTCACCCATTTGTGAGGACTAACATCCTGCTGTCCTGTGAGAACACCTGTTACATCAGGTAAGCAACATTTGCTTTCAGCCTGTCCCTATGTGCTTTATGGTGAAGACCACTGACCATTTTAGTAGTTGCCCTCTGGACCATCTCCAACCAGTTTATATCCTTTTGCAGGAACAGACTCCAGAATTGTGCAAAATACTCCAAATGAAGGATCTTACACCGGGGCAATATCACCTCCTTTTTTTTTCTGCTGAGCATTCCTCTCCCTATGCACCCAAGCATCCTTCTTGCTTTTGCCATCATCTTATCCACCTATTTTGCCACCTTAATCAGATCCTGCTCTTGTTTTGTGCACAGAAGAATTTCACTTCCTATCCGGTACTGCTGCTTTGGGTGCTTGCGACCAAGGTGCATGACCCTGCATGTTTTTAGCATTAAATCATAGCAGCCAGACTATAGAGGGAGGGGTTGGCCAACTCTGGTCCTTCAGTGCTACGAGCCGGCTGGGTTTTCAAGTCCTCCACACTGAATATTCATGCGATGTAATTTGAATGCACTGCCTCCATTACATGCAAATACATCTTGTGTATATTCAGTGTCGATATCCTGAAAACCCGGCCAGCTTGTGGCACCCAAGAAAAGGAGTTGCCTGTCCCTACTCTAGACCATTCCTCAAGCTTCACTAGATGCCTCATGTTTTCCACATCTTCCAGGGTGACTACCCTCATGGTGCTGTAGCCCAATAAAGGCTGGTTCTGATTAAATTGTGGAAGCCCAAAGAAGCGGGAGGAAATTGTCAGACCCCCCCAAAAAATTAAAGTCTTACTTGCTGCAGACTATAAGGCAATAACATCTGTACAGGGCATGATTTAGTGCAAATGGGATTTGGAGAGAAGTCTTATAAAGTTCCATGAACAGCACAGACCTAAAACAAAAAATAATCATGTTGTGCTACTGATGTGAGGTTTCTGTCTGCAGCTGTCATGTGTCAAATTCCCTAAGGTCCCAAAAATAGACTTGGGAGTGCTGTGAAAAGTTGTCTCTTCCGATTTCTTAATTCCAGGCTGGGTTTAGTTTCAGGCCCTGGAAATCTTCCATGAAGGTGTGTAATGTGCATCCATCTACAGAGTGTCTTGATATCTGGCTCAAGGAGGGGGAGGGGTGGAGCTAGAAGTAACATCCAATGTTTTTTCACGCAAAGGATGGAGGATGCATGGAACAGCCTCGTGGGGGGGGAGGTGCTGGAGAGAAAACCGAGAGAGCCTGGGCTAAGTGCGGAAGATCCTTAGTTGTGAACAAGTGACAAGAGATCTAGCGATAACTGGGGTCTCGGGCACTGCACCAGGAAATAAATTTGACAGACTAGATGGGCATCTAGTCAGACTAGATCTGTCATCCTTACCTGATGTCAGATTTTATACTTCTCACTCTGTATATACTGTAAAGCTGATAGGTATTTTCCCTTTAAATTAGCCTCTTGGTTTTGTTCTGTCTGGAGTTCCATGCACTTTGGCGTTCCCTGTTTAGCATTGCCATCAGTTTGTATCCTTTCTATCCTTCTCAAAAAGGCATTGGAGTAACCTGTCGGAAGGACCATGGGTAAAACCCAGACTTTAAAGAGCATGGGGAGCCCTGGTGTTTTGAATAACAGCTTCCCTAGTTTTGGTAGCTGGGTGGATTATAAGAGAATGTGTTAATAAGGCACGGAAGGGAACCCGGGTGTTGGATTTAGTGTTTGGTCTTGAAAGAATTATAGAGGCAGATGACGAGGCCTGAGATGGTGGAAGGCAGTAATTTGACTAGATTCTGGGTTCACTTGGGATGGGGAGGAAGAGAGTTGAGAGGTCTGGTGAAAGAGAAGATGGTGTGGGGTTGCACGTGGGAATTTATATGCACATTACCCAACTGGGTCTACTTGGTTGTGTTCTGGTTATTTATTATGCCACTGTGTTCCCCATTCCTCCTTTTCATGTTCAGTTATCCTAAATGACTCTGAACGCTACTGGGATTGAAATCCTAGTTATAAAGCCGTGAGCTAAATCCAAACAAATACAGAGCAATGCTTCAGTGAATTGTTTAGAAGACTCGAGCTTCAGTCATCGATGGCAAAGATTTTCAAATCTGGATCTTGAGAATCCTCCCCCCCCCAAGAAAAAAACAGGTCTCGTTTCTATCATAACCAAAATACACAAATGTATCTGGTTCTTAAACCAAATATTTGTGACTATTCATTGTGAATGTCCCAAAAACCAGAATGGGTGAGGGCGGTTTCTCAATCCTCAAATTAAAAAAAAAAACCCAAACCCTAGCATCTTCCAGAAGTTGTCCTAGCAATGTGAAAAGGAGGCGTGGGAGGCTGGGTAACAGCAGGAGCAACGGAAAGCGAAAGTTAAAGCAGACGAGAGACCGTTTAAAGGCAGAAATATTTTACCGTCTTTTTTTTTTTTTTTAATATAATCCCTCCTGTTCATAAAGTTGCACAAACTTAAGCTTTAGGTAAAGTGCAGTTACATAAACAGCAGTGACAAAAGAACCCTTTCTAGGATGCTTTAGGTAACGTTTCGGTGCTGCTTTGGATGTGACTCTGGCTGCTGAATACTAATTGTCCATTTTTGGGGGTGGGGGTGTATTTTCCAGAATTTCATGGTTTGGATGAGTCCATGCTACTGCGAGCGCTGCAGGCCCTGCAGTTGGAGCACCGAGCAGAGATCATCACGCTGAACGACAGCAGAGGAGTTAAATTCTTTTAATGGACATCTCTGGACGCTGCCTACCAGCAAAGACTTTTGTTTCTTTTTTTTTTTTTTAGAGCCCTGAAAATTAAAGAATCAAGACCCGGCGTCTGGTAGCGACTTGGCGCAGACGGGTATCGCAGTTCTTCTCCTGGGGGAAGGGAGAGGCACAAAGCTGGCTGGGAAGCTGACCGCATCACACATGTATCTAATAATGGGCTGACTTACCTTTTTTTTTCTTCACTCCGGAGTCACCCCATTCATCTGCATTGGCTGTGATGGACTGAGTCTGCTAATCGCAGACAACACGGGTGATGGTGGCTGGGACCACTCTCTTGTAATATACACCAGTGACTGAGCTGTGTTTATGGAGAAGATAACCTTCAACTGTGCACTTTTTTTCTTTTTTTTTCCATTTTTTATTTCATTAACTCCTCCCCGGGCCAGGTTTTTCTCCTTTTTTCCTCTCCTGGGTCTCGGAGGAGAGTGCTCATGCACAGGTGCCTCTGCTTTACACCCCCCCCCCCCTCCTTCCTGCCTGGTTCCTCAGGGAACCATCTCATGCAGCCTCTGCTTTCTGCGGTTGGGAGAGCAGCTCCTTGCAAGGGCCACTTTTAATGCTTCATGGCCTGGCACTGGCTGGCACTGAAAGAGGAGTCCATGGCTTTCCCTCGGTGACGGTATTCTCAGCTTGGAGCAACAACCAGAGCCAGAAATCAAAGCCTGCATTTGCTTGGCAGCGCACAGTGTGAAACAGGTTCCTGTGGCCCGGACTGGCCACTGTCGGAGGTGCTGGGCTTGATGGACCTTTTGGTCTGATGCAATGCAGCATTTCTATATGTTCTTATCTAGCTCCCTTTATGTGTGTGTGTGCGTGTGTGTGTGTGTGTGGAACTAAAGGTCAATAAAAAAAAAAAAAATGAAAGTAATACCTTTTGTGGGATAAACTTGACTGCCTTGTGAGAGCTAACAATCCCTTCATCAAGTTAAAGCAAAGGCTGATGGTGCCAGACCATGCAAGAAAATTGCAGATTACATTACAATGGCGGTTCAAAAGAGGAAAGGTGTGTGGGGCTCAGTAGTTCCTCCTTTCTTTTTTTTCTTTCCTAAAGTTCAGTTGACCACAGAACTGGCATCCTAGCACCATGAGCCATCCTTTACAACGATCTGGAGATTTTTCTCCTATTTTAATAGACCCTGCCCACTGTTCCTAGTCCTTTTGTTTTAGCAACGGCCCAAGGGCCGTTCCGGGCCCATGTTATAGGGTCCCGGAAGGAGCACCACGGCTCCTTCCGGGACCCTATAACATGGGCTCTAAAACAGAGAAACATGACAGCAGAAAAAGACCAATATGGCCCCTCCGGTCTGCCCAGTCGTTCCATTAATTTAGCATTATAATTCTCATCACTTCCTTTGAGATCCTCTGTATTTATCCCATGCTTTCTTTAATTCAGATACTGTTTTTGTCTCTACCACTTCCACTGGGAGGCTGTTCCCCGCATCCACCACTCTCTGTAAAGAAATATTTCCTAAGATTACTCCTGAATCTACCCCTTTCAACCTTGAGTCATGACCCCTCATTCTAGAGCTTCCTTTCCATTGAAAAAAAGCTCACCTCCTGTGCATGGAAACCTTTGAGATGTTTGAATGTCTCTATCATATCTCCCCTATCTTGCCTTCCCACTAGGGTGTACATGTTTAGATCTTTAAGTCTATCCCCATGTGCTGTAGAAAAAAGACCACTGTCCATTTTAGCAGTCACCCTCTGTAATGGCTCCATGCTATTTATATCCTTTTGAAGGTGCAGTCTCCAGAATTGTTCACAATATTCTAAGTGAGGTCTCGCCAGGGCCCTATATGGAGGCAATATCAGCTCCCTTTTTCTGCTGACCATTCCTCTCCCTATGCAGCCAAGCATCTTTCTGGCTTTTACCATTGCTTTAGCCACCTGTTTGTCCACCTCATCAGCTACAATTACTCCCGGATCCCGCTCTTCCTATGTGCTGTTTAGAATTTCACCTCCGATACTGTACCTTTCCCTTTGGTTTTTGCATGCTAAATGCATTACTCTGCGTTTTATAGCATTAAATCTTAGCTGCCAGACCTTAGCTCTTTCCTTGAGCTTAGCTAGATCCCTCGTTTTCCACTCCTTCCTGACTGCCCATCCTGTTACAGATTTTGGTATCATTGGCAAAAACTATGAAAAACGCTACTGCCTCTTGATCCGCAAATAATGGCAATACAACATGTACAGGGTCAAAAAATGTGTGTGGTGAACTGGTATCATAAAGTGGTGTGAACAGCATATGTATTTGAAGGCACTATCACCCAAGATTCAATCATATACCAGGCTGTATCTCGCTATCTTTGTAATTTTCTTTTTTCTTTTTCTTTTTTAGTGCAATTAAAATGCTGGTGTGATTACTCCTAAACCAGTTAATGTCCATAACTGGGAAACATGGCTTGCTAAGAGAGCTTGTTATCCACATTAGCTGGTTTAGGAGTAATTAATTAATTATACCACCAGGTTAATTGCAATGAAAAAATCACAAAGAGTGCGAAACAGCCTGGTATATGATTGAATCTTGGGTGATACTGCCTTCAAATACTACATAGGCTGTTCATACCACTTTGATACAGGTTCATCACACCTTTTTTGATCCCGTACATGTATTGCCATTATCATTGGCAAAAAGACAAACCTTTCCCAACAGCTCATCCGTTGTGTCACTCACAAAAATGTCGAGAAGAACCGGTCCGACCCTGAGGCACACCCCTAGTAACAACCCCCTCCTCAGAGAAAACCCCATTTACAACCACCATTTGTCGCTTCTACCGATAATGATGACTATGAGTCTGTCCCCCCCGCAGGGCAGTGCACTGTACTGCCACCCGCCCAGCCCTGTAATTTTAGTCCATTAAACATACTGCTTTCATGTGCATAAGTCTTATACAAATACATTAATCGAGTTAAGCTGGAAAATATGCCCATGCAATAACACCTACGTATTATTTATATAGCTTACACTCTGTCATCTGTTAACTATTAATCTTGGAGATAAAGCAAGCTCGTTTCTGTCAGCTCAGTCTAGCAAGTCAAATATTGCCAAAGTTTCAAAACCAAGCAAAGAACTGGTAACGGAACAGACAAAAGAAGGTAAGAGACAAAAAAACAGAAGGAGCAGGAGAAGATGGAGGGAGCGGTGTACCGCGTGAGGTCCCTAGATGGACAAAATATGGAGTCCAAAAACAATAACTACACTTTATGAATCATCTCCGTCTTACTCTTCTACTCAGGTGCTGTTTGTTCCATGGTAGAACCTGTCCCTTATTCTCTTCATCCAGTTTCAGAAAGATGGTGGGTTTATTATTTTTCCATGCTGCAGTCAGCTAATGCACCCCTCAACTCCTATCCCCACCAGTAACCCTGATTCTTGTTGTCATAATTAATTAAAAAATCCCAAGGAATTTGTACACAGCAGTGTACAATGTTTTGGACAAGTTCACCACGTATCGGCCATACTCCCTGCCGTACCACAGACACTCTCTTGAACTAGACTGAAAATTAGTTTTTGGCAGTGCCCCAGCATGAGATAACCAGCGATAAGACAACCTTGTACTCATTTCCCAACACATTAGTTGAGAGAAACTAGTTACATAGGTAACTCTCAATTGGTTTCCTCTGGCTATTTGTATGTGGCCAGTCACACACACACACACACTCTGCCTCAGCAGCTCATAATGCAATCCTAAAATGCACGAGACTGTAATAAAATATACAGTGATGCAATAAAATAGCATGATTAAAAACCCTGAAAAATGACATTTAAACTCCCCCAGCCACCATAGCCCAGTTCCTTTGCCTATCCCTCTGCTGATTTGTAGGATGAGCGCAAGAAGCCTGTGCTGTATAGATCCTTAATATCGAACCTTTGGTGTTCTTTGCCTTAGCACATAGGTCAATCAAAGGGGATGAGGGGACCCATCAACGCCACCTGGGAAGTCTCTTGGTTATTTAAATATCTGAACTGCATCTATTAGCAATCGTGCGGATCTGGAAGTTCCAGCTGCCCTTTTGAAGGGTGAGATGAGGGATTGGCGACCCTTCTCGGAACCTTGTGTGTGTGTTCCAAGCTGCAGTGATAGGGACATTTTTTTGCAGATGGGAAGGCGCTCTGCTGACACAGCTATCGCTAGGGGCTCTCATCGCTCAAACGGTGCGGATTCTTCAGCGGATACGTAGACTCCAGGACAAGAGGTGGACACCATTGTAGCCATGTACAGGGGAGTTTCCAGCAAGAGCTCCTACTAGGAAGGAGTTTCTTTTATTTTGCATGTATGGGAAAGGTGCTCAGTAATATTTGTGCTCTGCTGATCATATACAGTGAAGGCCTCCTTTTCCCTCGACAGTCTTTGAAAGGACAGCTTTCTGGGCAGAGTCAAAGAAGGGTTATTGCCCTCCACCTGCCCAGTGAAGTGACCAGGCTTTACCTGGCTGGACAATAGGCTTTTCAATTCAAGCAGGCCTCCAGCAGTGGTATCGCTTATCTGAGGGTGCTGCTCTTCCCCACTTTGAACACTGGATTAATGTGGTTTATACATATTTTTAAATCAAATCTGCCCATGTGCGAGGCCGTGTCCTCCCAGGAGATAATTTTTCAGAATTCCCAGGAGGCTTTTTCGCACTGCACAGCTGCCTAAGGCAGGAGCAATAAATCGCGCAGCCTCACCAAAGTGCTGAGATCAGATAGGCTGCGATTTGACTTTTGCTACCTTAGAGCAATTTCCTATAAAATAATCAAACTCTGTCACAATTAAAATGAGCTGGGTTGATAATGTGTTCCATATTTTCTTGTACCTCCGCGACGCTGGTACAAATATTGATTTTTATAATGGATTGTTTGCCTGAAAAGAGCCTTTACAGGATCCAACTGCCTGTAAATGCTCAAGGGCAGGCCCTTGGAAAGAGGGAAAAAAAGTTATCGTCTTTCTTTTGGGTTTTTTGGGGCATCTGTTGAACTGCCCCGCAGAGCCTAGCAGGAAGTGGGGGGGAATGGGACGACATGACTTTCTGATCGGCTCCACGGGATGTTGAACAACCGTCACAAACAGGAGAGAGGCTCTTGGGGGGGCCTTGCTTAGCTGTTCACCCTCGACCACTATTTTTCCCTGGCTGACTTTTCCCATCGACTAGGCTGAGGAAGCTCCTTAAGGTGGTTGTTATACCTTGTACTGATTTGCAGGTATTCTATTTTTGTATTTTATTTTACAGTTGAGTGCTGTGGAAATCCTTTTTACCTCTGGCACACACCCTCTCAGAACCTGTGATGGAGAAAATTAACAATCTAGTTAACGGTTCCCCCATCATAGGGAAGGCAGAGTGTTGCAAAAATTCTGCTGCTTAGAATTTTACATGGGGTGGATATGGAATTAAAAGTGAAGTTATTATGACCCCTAGGTTTTTAAAACCCACCATCTCTCTTCAGCTATTAGCACTAGCTCTGTTCATCCTTTGGATTCTCTCTATTCATTTGGTACCTGAATAGTCTTGCTCATCCCCTTTTATTAGAAATCCAAACTGGTGAGGCCTTCCGTATACAAGGAAAAATGCTTTCAGTATTAGGATTTCCAGTTATAAAATCCCCAAATCATTTTTAGCCTGCTTTTCTAAATGATACTCAGACTATAGAAATGTTAAGTAGTAGTAGAGTGATTTCCTGCATTACTAGAGTTCAGGTACGGGTCCCTACCCTGAAGAGCTTACAATCTTAAGTGGATACCTTTAGGCAGTGGGAGCAAAAGTGACTTTGCCATAGACACAAGGAGTGTCTGGGGGAAGTGGGAATTGAACCCTGATTTCCCTGGATCTCAGCCCATTGCTTCAACAACTCAGCCACTCCTCACATGCCATGTGGTCTGAACAAATGCCTACAGCTGTCTAGAAGATGGGTGTTAACCTACAAGCTGTCAAAATGTATTAAGAGACTGGGAGGAAGGGTGTTACATTATTGAATCAGTGTTATCTGGTCCCCATCTTCCTGTTTCTGCCTGCAGTTGTCAGCGCTTTCCCTTGAGAGCAATTGCTCCTACGGTATGGCGAACTACCGCTGGCCATCACGACTCCTCTTCCATGTGTTACGATGACCCCTGTTCCCCTCGGTTCCTCAGTCCCCCCCCCTCCCCCCTCTTCATTTCTCACAAGGGTGGGCTGACTACATGCAACACAACTGTCAAGGAACTCCCAAATTAGGAATGATCCTCCGAGCCCTTCCCTGGTCTTACCCACCAGGATCTTTGAAAACCACAGCTGGCTCCCTAGGTAACTCATGACAAGTCATGAAATAGGTCTGAATTAATGATATAATTATTTCTTTGTATAATGTTTTATAATTTGGTGCGGCTGGGTGCTTTGATCACGGTTGCTATGAAGAATATTATGCTTTGTAGGAGACGTTTTGGTAACGTAATGATTTTTATGAGCTCCTGTGTATCCTGTATTTGCCAAGCAGGATTTCTAGTCTTCCACAGACCTATAGAGCCTCTCTTGTTGGTTCTGGGCCTGTACCAGAGTGAATGTAAAGTGGCATCAGAGCCTTCGGAAGGGCTTATTTCCTTGAGGATGGCTGCCTTCAAGGTTAATTTTATTCATCCTGGTTAAAACAAAAAGTGAACCGTTTGTAGCACCTGGGATTTTGTAGCAAGGTGGTCCTGGGAGACAGCAGTCTGAAACAAGTTGATGGGTTTGGCATTCCTTTGACCCCCTGAGTATTTGAAGCAGGGACATAGCAGAATAAAACAGAATTTCATTGTTAATTTAGCAGACTTTTTTTGCTGGCCATGTGCTATGCGCATTGAGGGTTCCTTAAAAAGGAGAGATGAGGGGAAGGAATCTCATACAGCGATGACCTGAAGTGTGGGCATGCACTTGGAACATTTGTTTTGTTGGGGGCTCGCTACATGACCTATCATCTGGCTTCTTTCATGTGAGGTCATTAAAATGAAACTGCATCTTTTTTTTTTTCTAATCAAAATGACCAAAAGGACGTTTTGCGTCCTTGAAGAGTATCAGCTCTCAGACTTTGGATGGGTTACCTGCCAGTGGGGCCCCTGGGAGGGAACAGCAAGGAACTGGATCTATTCTTTGGGATCTGCTGGGTACTTCCTAATGATCCAGCATGGTCAACGACGGAGACAGGATGCTGGGCTAGTTGCACCTTTGACCTGACCCAGCGTGGCATATCTTATGTTCTTGTGCTACTGCCTCACAGGAGACTTGCAAGGCGTTCGACCATGGGGGTTGAAAGATTGGCTACCAGCCTTGTGGCCTGACCCGCACGACAACTTGCAGAGGCAACTAAGTTGTTACTGCCCCGCAGCTGAGGCCCAGGAAGATAGTCCCGTAGAGCTGGCAGCAACGATGCGCCTCATGGCCTGCTGCACCAGATTGCAAGACGCTGTGACTTGGAGATATTGCAGTTTGTGCGGTGGATTCCTTAACTGCATCGGAGACCTTGAGTGCATGCCAGAGTGGAAATGAGAAAGTGAAAACAGCAAAACAAGTGAGAGATCCTGCAGACTGCTGTTCTACGCTCCTTGCTGATTTTAGAGTTGCATCTCATTTTCTTACCATGGAGGCTTTTATGGTCTTGTCTTATGTTGGCTCCAAGAACAGGCAGAGCAGATGTTCTAGGATTTGAATCCTCCAGTCAGCTGAGCAGCTTGCAATGGTCTGCCATGGCTCTCTAGGGCTGGATGCATCCAAGTTCAGTTGGTGCGGTCCAAAGAGGGACTACAATGATGGTGCAGGGTCTGCAGCAAAGAAAAAAAGGCCCTTGAAATAAGGCTTCAGGACCTAAGTCTGTAGAGGAGAGAGATGGGGATATGATAATGCACAAGAAATAAACCTTTTTCCAGTGAAAGGAAGTTCTCGAACAAGACGTCATGATAAGATTTGCAAACAGAGGTAACGCTGGAAACTTTCTTCATGAAGAGGGTGGTGGATGCACAACAATTAATACTGCAAGAAAGCCTGGGTTAAGAGCAGAAGGTCCTTGCTTACAAATAAGTAAAGAGAAAGCCAGAGATCCAGTGTGGTCTATGGCCGTGGTTCTCAGCAGGTGTGTCACAAAGTCCCGGGAGGTGGGTCGCAGAGCCAGCAGAAGACTGATCTTTCCTCATCAGTCTGGGCAGGAGTTGTCTGACTGCTCTTTTATTGGGTGTGACTGGAAGCTGCTCTTGCTTCCTTCTCTTCCTGGCCAGTGGAAGGTTGTTTCCTCCTCCTTCACCAGATCCGAGCGCTGTATCACTAACTCCTGTTCATATGGACCCGGCAGGACACCAACTTTATCGTCCTCTGCCTGGCCTGGCAGTGAGGCTCCTGATGCTTTCTCCACCCCATGGGGCCTGGATGTGAAAGCAGGAGCATAAGGGAGAAGGGTGCTTGCTCTGTAGATCTGCTGCTGCCTCCTCATCTTCCTCTCCTCAATGCTTTTTGCCCTCATCTGCTGCTGATAAAGAGGGATGGAGACTCTGGATTGAACTGAAGTCTTTTCTGCTGACTGGGAGCCAGGAGGAGGGGGAAATGTACAGGGTAGGAAGGCATGGGGAGATAGGGAATCAGGGATGGGGGAAAGGAGGTTGGGGTTGCTGGGTAGGGAGAGGTAGAGGAGGGAGGGGTTGGGGGCTGCTGGGACGATGTTACCTATATATAGATCCCCCTTTTTAAAAATATGTAACCTTTTTATCCCCCTGTTGAAATATGTAAACCATTGTGATGGCATTACCGAATGACGGTATATAAAACTCAATAAATAAATAAAAAAAATAAATGAGAGATGAGAAGTGGAGAAGAGATGGAGGTGTGGAGTTGCTGAGTTGGGGAAGAGGGGACTGGGGGATGCTGAGCAGGAAGGGGTAGGAAAGAGGTGATGAGAGGTATTCTGGGTAGGGAAGGAGAGAGGGAAGGACAGAGAGTTGAACAGGGGGAAGAGGGAGCACAGGGAAGAGGATTTGGGGTGGGGGGTGTCGGGAATGTTGGACAGGGATGTGAGCATGTGAAGGGACGATTGAGTAGTTGGGAGAAGTGAGGGGTGATGGGGGAGTGACAGGGTATGAAGGCTGTACTATGTCAGTTTTGAAAATATGCATTTCTTCTTTCTTTAAACTTTGCTTAGTGTAGGAGGAAGTATTTTTTTGTTTCTAGTCTCCAGTTTTGCACTGCATGCAGAAGGTGGTCTTGGGGTTTCCATTCCAGGTTTTGCATCTACATTTGTAATTTGTGGTCTTTTATTCTATATTTGATGAAGGCAGGTCTGTCTGTGTTCTGTGTGTATGTGACTGAGATGAGGGACTTTTACTAGAGGTTTATATCAGCCTTATTTATTGTATTTTCTCTATATGATATTGCCTTGGTAGTGAACTGCTGCCTTTTAATGGGTAGGGCTATTGCTATTTAATTTCTTAGAGTTAGTGCTTCTGAGGTATGGCAGGTTTGATAGACGTGTACAGAGTTGTTTGTATTATTTTACAATGCACCAGGTAGTAGAGGGAGTTTGTGATGCTATTATTGAGATGACACCAGAATATCTTTTTTTGTATGGTGAGTTGCATAGAAAAATGTCTTAGTTCTGCTCTGCACCCATTCGGGCCGATTCAGTAAAGTCCGTGGGAGAGCGGGCGAGTGGCCTGTGCGCGCGATTCAGTATTTAAATGAGGCCCAGCGGTAGAAACAGGCAAAAGGAGGCGCTAGGGACACTAGCGCGTCCCTAGCGCCTCCTTTTGGCCCGGAGCGGCGGCTGTCAGTGGGTTTGACAGCCGACGCTCAATTTTGCCGGCGTCGGTTCTCGAGCCCGCTGACAGCCACAGACTCGGAAACCGGACACCGGCAAAATTGAGCGTCCAGTTTTCAACCTGACAGCTGCGAGCCGACTTCAAATTTATTTTTTTTTTACTTTTTTTTATCCTTCGGGACCTCCAACTTAATATCGCCATGATATTAAGTCGGAGGGTGCCCAAAGAAATTAGCGCCTGCCTTTGGGTAGACACTAATTTCTGAAAGCAAAATGTGCGGCTTGGCTGCACATTTTGTTTTCTGAATCGCGCAGGAATACCTAATAGGGCCATCAACATGCATTTGAATGTTGACGGCGCTATTAGGTTCGGCGGGTTGGACGTGCGTTTTCCCTTACCCCTTACTGAAGGGTAAGGGAAAACGCGCGTCCAATGGCGGGTTAAAAGTGCGCTCCATCGGCCCAATTGTTAGGAAGTGGGAGGGGGATTCCTGCGGATGCAGAACATATGCTTATATTTAGTCCCGTGATGGTCATGTGTTCAGTGTGTCGCGCATGTCAGCGTCATCTCTCAGGTGTGTCCTGATAGAAAAAATATTGGTCTGCAATACTGCACCAGGAAATAAATTGCATAGGGATCACAGGGGCTTGTAGTCCTTATCTACTGTCATAGTCTGTGTCTCTTGGAAGCTGATGTATAGCAGGAGATGATTCGGGACGGGGGAAGATAATTTTTTCATGCTGTCCTAGTACTGCTGTTTCTGCTTATGACATGGGCAAGAGTTGTTAGTAGGGAGCCCACAGATGACTAGAGAAGAGGGAAGGATTTCTTTTCAGGGCCTGGCTTTTATCCATGCAATTCAGCACACTTTGCTGTGATTTTAGGGAGATGAATCATAATCGAGACAAGCACAAGGCAATATGTACCCCTGTGTTGGTTGTGTACCTGGAGGTCTTCCAATGCTGAACGTAGTTTACTTTTAAATTTGAAGTTCACCATGAATATGATTACTTCTTGGCTTCTTTTTTTTTTTGTAAGACCCAGGAGAACAGTTTGCAATATGAGCTGAAGATAGTCCCTTTTTAGCATTTTTTGACTGAGAATGAGAACTTGTATTATATGGGAGGAGGGGATGAATGCTGGTGAGACAAGTGTTCCAATCATGTCCAGCCCAAGAGGATTAAACCTCTCCGGGTTTTTTGTTTTGTTTTTTTAAACAAATCTTCAATCATGCCAGGGAATTAATACCTTCTGGTCAGCTGTTCCTTATTCTCTATGTATTGCCTGCTGTATTATTTTAAAAACTGTTTCCTTTTTTTTTTTTTATTGGGGGGGGGGGGGGGGCGGGGACAGTGGTGATTAAATGTAACCAGCTGCAGGGTTGCTATGAGAAGGGCTGTTTAAATCACAGGCGTAGGGAAGCCTTGCCTCCGCCGGCCTGTAGGTGGCGCTGCTGGTTATCAGGAGTTCACTGCTGAGTCTGCACGTTGCCTACAGGCAGTGGAGCTTGCTCTCAGCAGGCATTCAGCACAGTCCCTGACCCGGGTAGGAAATGCTCAACTGGCTATCATCTCCAGTAAAAGGCAAACGTTCATAATGCTGGAAGGAGCATAATAAACAGTGTTCATCCCAGGCCCTTTTCAAGGTGTAGAGAGGCCCGCCATCAAGACTCTTTTTTTTTTTTTTTCCCCCACATTGCTGATTTCTGTGGTTCCTCCTACTTAGTATTGCAATGATATTAAGTCGGAGGAACCACAGAAAAGCAATATTTTCTGCTTTTCTGTTGATGGCTTGGGTGTCTCAAGACAACACCATCTCTGGGGCTGGCATTAAATTTTGAGGGTTAAAACAAGCACGACACAAGCACAGTGATTTTTTTACATGGGGGGGGGGGGGGGGGGGGTGGTACTGGGGTACTAGCTAATAACCTCATCAACATAGCATTTTACATGTGATGAGCACTATAGCTATGTGCAGGTTTGGACTCTCTACTCTCATTAATGCATGGGAAGTTATTTCTAGCGCGTCCAACTGCGCAGCAAGCTAAGCACACCAAATTGCATCGACCCCCAAGTGTAGCTGAGAGGCTAACTGGAAAGCCAGTCACAAGCATAAACTTTTTGTTTATCCCTTGTTCTATGTAAACCGGCCTGATATGAATCCCATTCATGAAGTCCGGTATAGAAATATTTTAAAATAAATAAAAATAAATTGTTAGTCCACCAACTTGTTTTTTGACATATATATATAATTTATTTATTTATTTTTGTTAAAATTGTAATCTCTATGTGGCTGCCTTGCTGCCCACTGCCACCTTGTTTGCAGAACGTGGGAAGGCAAATGCCCTGGAATCAGAGGCAGCGTGCTATGATTTCCATGTAAGCTGCCTGCAAATGTGGCACCTGCCCCTCTAGGGCTGAAAGCAGCACTTGGTTTTTCCAGATAAAACACACACCTATGCATGCTAACCTGATTTGCAGGCCAAATATATGAAAATGAGAAAGCCCAGATGAATATTCATTGTGGACATCTGACAAGCAGGCCTGTTTGTGGCCCTTAAGGCTCGGAGTCATGCACCTCTGCTGTATGGAAATCACCCCACGAGGGATGGACCCACCTGGGAATGGGGCGGGGCACTCTGCGCAAGCAGCGAGGCTGGCACCTTCCCTCCCCGTTCTGTCCTTGGAGGCTCGGAGCTGCGCATGCTGGCTGCGAGGGGGAGCTCCGTGCATTTTCTCCCTGCCTACCTTTCTCATAAGGCTGATGCAGTAACCCTTCTGGGAACACCCCATACCTGCTTTCCTCCTCCTCTGGGTCTCTGCATCTCTTCCCGCATGTTTTGAAGCGCACAGCTTTCCGATCCTTCCCAGGGAAGAAAGGAAGGGAGGTCACAGCATTAACCAGCGAGCTTGGGGCAAGATTGTTGCACCCCCATCACTGAACCTTAGGAGATTTCCAGGCTGTTTGTTCAGTTCATTGACTCCTGTTTGCACAAATAATTCCTTGTTTGTTTGGGTTTTTTTCTGTTTTGTTTGCACTTCTTGAGTAGGAATCTGATATCCTCACAAGAAACCAACCCCCTACTGGATTGCATTAGAAGGATGTTTTGGGGGGAGAGCCCTTTGCTACCACACATCTCCATCCTTTCCATGTATAGTCCTGCTTTGTGACTGCTGGGTCAGATCTACTTGCTTTGGTTTTTAACCTTCTTAATTATTGCATGGTGGGCAGAGACCAAGCCGCATAAGTTGTGTTTTGGTGACTGCATGAGGCTGGTCATCTTTAATGTAAACCTCTCCCCTATTGTGGGAGGGGCCACAAAAGTAACTCCACCTCTCAGCTGCCTGTTTAGGGACAGCACGTGGAATGTGCCCACACCACTAAGGGATGGGGAGGGGAGGCTGGAGCAGAGAATAGAACGATAAGTGATACCACAAAACCCACCTTATATAGCAACAGCAAGTATTGCATATAAGATCGGTGCATGCACAGTTACACAGTGCATTAGGATTTTTATAATCTATAGCAAACACAGACAAATGGCACTATAATAAAAAAGAGAGAAGATTTTATTAACATGAAAAAGTGAGGAAAATCAGATTGCAAGATATGAAAGAAAAATCACTAGCCCTACTCTGTATCTCAGTTCAGTTCACTTGCAAAAATACTTCAAATCTCCACCTAAATTCTGGCCAGAATAATAACATAAGTTCTCAGTTAAGTCTCATGTGAGTTCTGCTTTCCTTTTCTTTGGACAAGCTGCTCCACTATGTGAACCCAATGCAGAAACTTGAGATCCTGTGGTTGCAGGGTCCAATTGCTTCAGGAGATTGGAAGTCCCAGTTGTCACAAAAAAAAAAATAAAAAAAAAATATATATATATATATACAAAAAACCCCCAACGTACAACCGCGGGGAACTGTAAGCACTATTGTTATTTTTAATAAGTCAAATGCAATATGTGATATTTTTTAGAAATATGAATCTTTTATTAAATGTTTTAACAAATGTACTAATAATTTAAGTGAAAAATCATGTATACATGACATTAAATATTTCAATACATACTAAAATCTAACTATTAGTCCAATCAATGATGAACCCCAGTCTTCTCCTGTATCTGTCCTCAATCTGACCCTAATTGAACTAAATATACCCTAACCTCATTGATGTTGACATGGGTCTATACAAAGGAATACATCACTTATTGTTTTAACAATCTTATATATTATATCTTAATGTACATTGCTTATTCAAAAGCAGTTAATATATAGTAGTAGTGTAATTCCTTTGATGGAATCTCTCTGTTGTCCCGACAAGGTCCTCGTTTCGCCAATATTGGCTTCTTCAGGGGAATACTTCTATTGAGACCACACATCAATGAAAACAAAAAACTTCCATCACCCGCATCTGAAAGCATAAAGCTCTTATTATGTCAAACTCAACGCTTCATCTACTAAGTCAATATATACCAATTACACTACTACTATATATTAACTGCTTTTGAATAAGCAATGTACATTAAGATATAATATATAAGATTGTTAAAACAATAAGTGATGTATTCCTTTGTATAGACCCATGTCAACATCAATGAGGTTAGGGTATATTTAGTTCAATTAGGGTCAGATTGAGGACAGATACAGGAGAAGACTGGGGTTCATCATTGATTGGACTAATAGTTAGATTTTAGTATGTATTGAAATATTTAATGTCATGTATACATGATTTTTCACTTAAATTATTAGTACATTTGTTAAAACATTTAATAAAAGATTCATATTTCTAAAAAATATCACATATTGCATTTGACTTATTAAAAATAACAATAGTGCTTACAGTTCCCCGCGGTTGTACGTTGGGGGTTTTTTGTATATGAGTTTTTGCACTAGTAGAAGTAGAATTGCCAAAAAATTTTTTGCTATATATATATATATATATAAATTCCCTCTTTATATAAAATCGTGGCAAATCTTCCAAATTTCCCTATAACTAAGTCAGCCTGATACTGAATGTATGCAGATACTATTCTAAATACTGTCCTAGCTGTAAATGAAACAAAAGGTCAGGAAATACTTGAAACTAGCATTCTTTTCCCTCACTACAAAATAACAAATCATTACTTTCTTGGCACTGCTATGTAATTACTATTCTATGGACTATGGCTATGAGGAACACTCTCATCTATCTGCAACTACTCTTTCCTTTGTGTGAGCAGCCAAGTAGCTGGGGTAGGAACCTCACCTCATTGCTATGACTTCCTTCCTTTTCCTCGCTCTGCCTGTCTATATACAAAAGACAACATTTCTTTTATACCTAATTTAAAAAGTTCATTAGTATAAGAACATAAGAAATTGCCATACTGGATCAGACCAAAGGTCCATCAAGCCCAGCATCCTGTTTCCAACAGTGGCTAGTCCAGGCTACAAGTACCTGGCAAGTACCCAAACACTAAGTAGATCACATGCTACTGATGCCTCAAGTCAACCTGATTAATAGCAGTCAATGGACCTCTCCTCCAAGAACCCATTCAAACCATTTTTTAAACCCAGTTACACTAACTGCATTAACCACATCCTCTGGCAACAAATTCCAGAGCTTAATTGTGCATTGAGTGAAAAATAATTTTCTCTGATAAGTTTTAAATGTTACTTGCTAACTTCATGGAATGCCCCCTAGTCCTTCTATTATCCAAAAGAGTAAATAACCAATTCACATCTACCCATTCTAGACCTCTCATGATTTTAAAGACCTCTATCATATCCCCCCTCAGTGTCTCTTCTCCAAGCTGAACAGCCCTAACCTCTTTAGCCTTTCCTCATAGGGGAGAGTTCCATCCCCTTTATCATTTTGTCACCCTTCTCTGTACCTTCTCCAGTGCAACTATATCTTTTTTTTAGATGCGGTGTCCAGAATTGTACACAGTACTGAAGCTGTGGTCTCTCCATGGAGCGATACAGAGGCATAATGACATATTTTCCATTTTGTTCACCATTTCCTTCCTAACAATTCCTAACATTCAGGCCAATTCAGTAAAAACGTGGGAGAGCAGACAAACGCCCGCGCACCGGCCACTCGCCGGTGCGCGCAATACAGTATTCAAATGAGGTGGTGCGGTAGAATCGGGCAAAAGGAGGCGCTAGGGACACTAGCATGTCCCTAGCGCCTCCTTTTAGCCCGGAGCGGCGGCTGTCAGCAGGTTTGACAGCCGACGCTCAATTTTGCTGGCGTCGGTTCTCGAGCCCACTGACAGCCGACAGCCGCGGGCCAAATTCAAAATTTTTTAAAACTTTTTTTTACTCTTCGGGACCTCCAACTTAATATCACCATCATATTAAGTCGGAGGGTGCACAGAAAAGCAGTTTTTACTGCTTTTCTGTGCACTTTCCCGGTGCCGGAAGAAATTAGCGTCTACCTTTTGGGTCAGCGCTTATTTCTGAAAGTAAAATGTGCGGCTTGGCTGCACATTTTACTTTTTGTATCCCGCACGCATACCTAATAGGGCCATCAACATGTATTTGCATGTTGAGGGCGCTATTAGGTGCCGCGGGTTGGACGCGCGTTTTCCTCCCCTTACTGAATAAGGGGTAAGGGACAACGCGCGTCCAAGAGCAGGCTAACAGTGCGCTCCGTCGGAGCGCACTGTACTGTATCAGCCTGATTGTTTGTTTTTTGACTGATGCAACACACTAAGCCGACGATTTCAATGTATTATTCACTATGATGCCTAGATCTTTTTCCTGTGTGGTAGCTCCTAATGTGGAGCCTAACATCATGTAACTACAGCATGGGTTATTTTCTCCCTATATCATCACCTTGCACTTGTCCACATTAAAGTTCATTTGCCATTTGGAATACCAATCTTCCAGTTTCGCAAGGTCCTCCTGCAATTTATCACAATCCGCTTGTGATTTAACTACTCTGAATAATTTTGTATTATCTGCAAATTTGATAACCTCACTCGTTGTATTCCTTTCCAGATCATTTATAAATATATTGAAAAGCACCGGTCCAGGTACAGATCCCTGAGGCACTCCGCTGTTTACCCTTTTCCACTGAGAAAATTGTCCATTTAATCCTACTGTGTTTCCTATCTTTTAACCGGTTTGTAATCCACGAAAGGACATAGTCTCCTTATCTCCTATCCCATGACTTTTTAGTTTTCTTCGAAGCCTCTCATGAGGGACTTTGTCTAACGCCTTCTGAAAATCCAAGTACACTACATCTATCGATTCACCTTTATCCACATGTTTATTAATCCCTTCAAAAAAAATGGAGCAGATTTATGAGGCAAGACTTCCCTTGGGGAAATCCATGCTGTGTTCCATTAAACCACGTCTTTCTATATGCTCATATGCTTTCTAAATCCACATTGGCTCTGATTCGGGATTCCAAGAACTGCCATAGGTCCATTCAACTCAAAAATTTCCTTCTGCGGAAATATCCATTTAATCCTAGCAATTGTAGCCAGGTCCACTTGGTGTCACTGCAGTTCAGGGGATAATACCACTGGTTTCCAGCCATGGTACCTACCCCCCCCCCCCCACCCCTTTGTAGTGGAGCCAGAGGGTAATTTACCATTTGCATAAGGGAGAAGGATTGTCCGTAGGCTTCAAAGAAAAGCATTTGCATTGGCCCGACTCTGTTTCTACCACCAAAGGTACTGCCAAGTAATTCAGGTCACTGTTTGCCTTTACTTCAGAGAGTGAACAGGGCTTCTCCCCTCTGCAATTTAATTCACCTTTGCTAGTCAGAGCAAGAATAATATCTCAAGCTTCTGGCTTACATTAGGATGTCACAAGGAGGGCAAACAGCCTGGACAAAACAGTCCAATTCCAATGAGAAGGTAGTCATGGTAAATTTATGCCAGAAACAAATTGAGTTTTAGCTCTCCTACCCATGAGCTTACTCTGGGTAATATACATGGATTTGCCCTTAATAAACTTCAACTACTGTCATGTACTGGTCAACGGGGGGCAAGTGTTGGACCAACATCATGTGCCTGACAGCGCAGGTAGGTGGCCCTGGGATTCTGGACCTGGAATTTTTTTCACTCTGATTTTAATGTTATAAATCTGGAAGGGGGAAATTTCATCCACGCTGGTTATGGGTGATTTATAGTGAGACACACTATCCATCCATATAAGTATGGAATGATATATGTATATATATGTATGATTTAGGTAGATAGCAGGATGCTTTTTTTTTTCTGTTTTTGTGCTCAGTTTTTGGAAAGATTAAGATGAGAGGATCCCCTCAGAGTAGAGAGAGCTGAGGAAAGATCTGATGCTTTGCTTGATCAACCGAAGTAATATTTCCATGCAGATTACATGCAAAGCTGTCTTGAGTAAAATCATGACTTGAGTTCATAGGACTGGTGCAAGCGAATGTCATGGCAACTTGCACCTTAAAGCAACAACACGTGTTAGCTGGGTGATGTTTTCCTAACACAAGTTCTGCCAAACCTTAAGGCAAATAGTGTTGGTGATCTGTATTTCTTCCAAATGGAATCCTATCAAGGCTTCAAACCTCTGCAGCCACCTCTGGGGTGGTGAATAACCAGGAAGAATGCTTTTCCTTCTTACCAAATCTCCCTTCCTACCATTTTTCATGTGTCAGAATGCATATGTGTAAAGGTCTGGGGATATAGAATATGTATAATGAGCAATCACCCTCAGATTTTTCAAATGCTATCACAAAGGAACTGATAGCAAGTGTCAGTATCTCACAGGACCAGAAGAAAGAAAGTGCTCATTTAGAAAAGAGAAATTTGGTTGCACTAATAAGCAGGTGTAACTAAGGTGCTAAAAATGGCCAGGAATCTTATTGGCTAGACATGCATTTAGCAGGCTGCCCATAAATCTAAGGGCTTTGCCATATGTATTCTGGACTCTGCCTCTCTATTGAGAAAATATTGTTGGCATCAGATTGTGCATCTGGTAAAACCCAGTGTCCAAAAACCTGTCTCTTGTCATTGTTCAACTGGTTCTGCTGCCTCTGGGAGCTTGAACCCAGGACCAAATGTTGTATCCCTGCTTCATAAATGAGCCTAAGAAGGGGATCTTCAAGGCTCTGGCAACCGAGACTGTAGGAGAAAGAGTCAGTAGACAGAAGGCCAAGCCAAAAGTGTATGGTCAGTAGTGCGGAAGATACTAACTCTGGGTGGCATTAGTGCTATTCTAAACTTTAATAACTTTAACCTCATCAACCACATCAAGCCTTTTGCAGAAGTGACCAGTGAGCTCCTCTCTTTGTGCATACTAATGAGTATCTGCTGGAACCTCTGAAGTCATCAATCATAAATACTTCTGCTCATTCCCCCTCTCTCTGGATAGAGAGTAAGACATATAGGCTATATAATCTCCTTCTGCCATCTATTTCTAACTAGTCTGCCCATCCAGATCAACTGCTGAGTTCTGCAATCCCTACCCCTCCCTCAGAAATCCTCTGTGCTTGTCCCATGCTTTCTTGAATTCAGATACTGTCCTCATCTCCATCACCTCCATGCATCCACCACCCTTTCTATAAAGAAATATTTCCTTAGATTAATCCTGAATCTAACCCCTTTCACCCTCTCTTATGACACCCCCCCCCCCCCCCCGTCCCATACCCTCTCGTTCGTTTAAGGAGGCTCGGCTCCTGTGCATTGATAAGAAGTCAGTTCTGTGTGCATTGGTAAGAAGTCAGTTCTATGATCTACAGCTATAACATTTGTGCTTAACCATCCTGTAGCCCCTGCCTAATCCACCTACGTATTAGGTGAATTTGTTTATTTGCAGAATTTATAAATCCCCTATCAACTATTCCTAGGCAGCTAACAATCTTTACATACATAATCATATAAAATACCCTGGTTCACATAACCTTCCTGTGCTCACTGCTTGAGCCTGAGTTACTTAACCTTTCTGTGCTCAAAACTTTGGACCTGATTTTCTAAGGTTTTTCTCCCATTCTGTGTCTGGAGGAAGAATGCTTACTGTAGTAAATCTGACCCTTAAATTGTAAAATGATTACACCCTGTCAATTATGCACCCTAGTACACAGTGAAAGCTACAAACTTCAGAGCTGCATTTAGTAGCGCTATGCAAATTAGTAGTGGTCTTCAGCCAGCATATAACTTACATTTGTTCTTAAATACCGTAAGAATAACACAACCTGTCTTGCAATTGCCAGATACAAGCATCGGTGTGATCTCAGAAATCTCTAAACGCTAATTTAAAGTATGATCTAATCCCTTTTCTGGCAGAATCAATCATTATCTGAATATTACAGCATGTCCCATTGTGTCTAAGTTGCTCAGCCTTTAACCTCAGGATACACTGAGGTGTGTTATGACCGAGTCAAGCTCTCACTTCTGTATATTAATGCCACATTACTAGTGCATGACTAAAACGCGTCTGGCCAGCTAGAGAAATAATTGCGAGTATGTTAATAATTTAATCATTTTAGATCCCACGCTGTGTGCATTGGATTAAAAGTACCTTTTATCTTGCCTCCCTCACACTTCCCCTTTCAGGAACAAACTGGCTTTTACTGTCCACAGCAGAAACAGAAATTCTCAAGGTTAACTAACAAAAAAAAAAAAAAAAGTTTTATATTCATAATGACTAGAAGCCGGGGTTGTCCATAAAGACGTTAATGTCCATTGTAAATTTAGAAGCCAAGGATATTATAGTGAGGTAGCCCTTTAGTAGAAGTGTCAATATACAAGTAAATAATACATTTAGGAACAAATAATCAATAGAACTGATTTATTTTCTTTTAGTCCTGCAGCTTTCTCCTGCTCCTTTGTACTTCCAGCACAGTCAGAACCAGGATTGGGATCTGGCACTACCGTACAAGCTTTCCTTTGCAACTAACGGGGGATTTTTACCCTATATTATATCTCTCTCCCGCTCCGATTCCCCTCCAACAAACCCCTGACAGTCCTAGGCTATGCACCATGCTCTAGGGCTGCCTCCAGATTCCAGAACCCTGCAATCATGTGACCTGAATCTGGCCACTAGGTATCGCTCTAGAATTGATTGAATATTTAGTGTCAAATTGATGCATGTCCAGCAATCGGGAAGCCTGTTAATTTACTTTTCCCCTTCTCAGGGGAGGGAATCTTCTGAGGAATTACTTGGGTTGGTTTCAGATGTACTTTTGACAGTTAATCTCCTGTTTTTAGGACATTTTAACCTTAGGGATTCTAGGGGCTCAGGAAGTTAGATCTCATTTTTTGGGTAGTGTGTTAGATATGGGTCTTATTCAACTTATTAATGCTCCTACACATATAGCAGGTCAGTCTTTTAGACCTGATTGTTTATTTGTTTGATGGTGCTTGTTCATTTTGCATGTCTAAGCTATCATTCCAGTGCCCTGCTCTGATCATCATGTGATCTCATTTAGTTATTCAGATCAGCAATTCATTGGGAAGAGTAGAGAGATTAAGGAGATTAATTTGGCAGGGATTTAGATCCTAAGAAATTTCTGGAAATTTTAATGTTCTGCTCCAGCTATTTATCACTGTGCCAAAGTTCAGGATTTGGTGAGTGCATGGGATGTTGAGTGGCTGTGGTCCTGAGTACCTGCAGTCATTGTTAACCACTCATGTCCCAATTGCGGACATGTGCTTCCATCACAGTAAAGAAGGCACTGCCACAAAGAATGAGGTGTAGGGCCTTTGAGGATCTCTCTTCCTGGAGTGTGTCATTGGTATAAAGGATCATCTTATTTTTCCGCAAAGCAGTGAAAGCTTGATTATTTCAAATGGCATTTTGGATATTATGTTATATGGGCTGTCTGGTTGGCAATAACAGTTATGGCAGTTTGTCCAACCTTCTTTTATATATTTTTTTTAGCATTAGGTTATTTAATGTTTAAGGCAAGGTTAGTTAGTGATTTTTATTTTAACTATTTATTGCAATGTGTTTTTTCTTTGCTCTTTTTATGTGTTTGTTGATATAGTGCTGTAGTTGATATCATCACAGCAATTAGATGTTACAAATCGATGGGAGTGGTTTTCACATTAGCGATTAATAAGTGTAATTAACTAGAACAGTGACCACAACTCCCTCTGCAGCTGCCCCAGACAATGCGGGGACCGGGGTCCTTCCTCATGGCAGCGTATAGCAAGCCCTCCCTCAATAGAGTTAATTACTAATAAGCCAAAAGATAGAGCTGCCAAAGAAGAGAGAGAGAGAGAGAGAGAGGGAGGGAGGAGCAGATGAGTGGAGGGTACAGTGGCAGGAAGCTTGAGAGCCAGAGCCTGTAGGACAGAGTAATTGGTGGACACTTTGACGTTATTATGTGCAGCAGAGAGTCCCTCTTACCCTGAGCACTGGGAAGAGGGACGCATCACCCTCTCTCGGGAAGATTGAACCTGTCGCTTGGGGGAGGTGCAGAGCCTGTCTGGGCCCACACTGCTAAAGCAGCCCGGCGGCATAGCTGGGATCACTTTTCCAACCTTCTCAGACTTTGCTGCGCTGGGTTCACTTGTAGCCAAGGAGCGTTCCACCCCTTAGGGAGTGGAGAAAAAATAGCTTTAATATATACAGAATATAAGTAAGTGCCAGACATTGTTCAAAAGATGCATTAGTCAGCCTTAATTATTTAATTTTTTCATGTTTCTTAAAACTTACAATAGTTTATAAGGTATGAAGATAAAATACTGTAACAGGTTCCCTAGAGACCATCTAAGGGGCTGGGTGCACTGTTTCACCTGTGGTTGGATGCACGTCCACAGTCCTTTATGCTATAAGGGGATTAGTGCGTCCAACCCCTCCCCCCCCCCCCCCCCCAGCAAAACTAGTTAGCGCTCATCACATGCAAATGCATGTTGATGAGGCTATTAGTTATTCATCCCGATCTAAAAAAAAAAAGAAAAGTGCACCCACCCTGCACATTTTTACGCTCAGAAAGTTGTACAGAAAAGCAGAAAATACTGCTTTTCTGTACATCCGCCAACTTAAAATTGTGGCGATATGAAGTTGGAAGAACCAAAAGGTTTAAAATAAAAAAAAGGTGCAGGCGGGTCAGGTTAGGAAAACTGACGCTCCATTGTACCAGCGTCCGTTTTCCTAACCCGCTGACAGTCACCTCTCCTGAGCGCTCCATGCCAAGGAGGTGCTAGGGGCCTACATTTGTCCCTAGTGTCTCCTTGGCAGCGCCACCCCTCATTTAAATATTGCATTGTGCACCCAGGAGAGGTGGCTGGGCGCACGTTAGGGAAGCGGGCTCTCAACACTGAGCACCCGCTTTCCACCCTAATACTAAGTTTATACCCTGCAGCAGCGGAGGGGCGAAATGACTTGTCCAAGGTCACTAGGAGTGCCGGTGAGATTTGAGCTCTGGCTTCTCAGCCCGCTCTTCTAACCATTAGGCTGCTACTCCATTTTAATGGCACTCTTCTCATTAAGCCTTCATAAACAAAATACACAATTTATTAAGCACGTACAATTGGTCAATTATCTGCTTTAGAAACATGAAAGACTGAGCTAGGCTGGGTTGTGAACCTGTGACTCTCAGGCTTAGCGTGATCACTCCACCCTTGAATGCTTCTCTCCTGTTATTTTTCCCTTTGACTGTGTTTTGTGTAAATAAGTTTCCACCTCTTTTTTTTTTTTCCCCCTCCACTGTGCCAGGTGAGCCGAGCTGAGGGCTGCGGGCAAGTGTTCTCACACAACGTGAATCCTGCAAGGTGTGACTGTTCTCCCTACTCATCCTGGGTGGCAGTGAAATTCAACCTGGGCAATGTCCCCTTAGAGTGGTGCCATGATACATATAATTCATCTATTCCTCTCTCTCTCGTTTCCAGGCTCATTTTTTGCATCCCAGTCTTTCCCGCCCACGCTTGAGCAACTTTCGCTTCCCTCGCTGGCCAAGAGCTGCAGGTGGCTTTAAGGCTTACGCTCTGGGGCACGCCTCGTGCCTGCAAGCGATGCCACTGTGGCGGCAGCTGCCTTCCAAGGTGCCCCTGTATTGCTTCCAGGAAGCAGCCGAGTCGTGTCAGCCCCCCGTGGGCAGAAAACCCTACCCTAGAGGGCAAAGCACTAGAGTGGAGGCCTGAGCCGTGAAGCTGGGCTTTGTCGCCTGTCCCAGGCCCCTCTATTAAGACCAATCCAATCCTTAATTTTACCCCAGTGCCTGCATGGAGCTGTAGCTACGACTTTCCTTAGGGGAATCTGAGCTACAGCTGCAGGCGTGCACTGGGGGCAAACCAAGACAGGATTAACCTCTTGGTCTTGTCTTGGAGTGACCTGGCAGTCCAGGGACACTTGCTGTTACAATCTAGCCGAATTATAAAACCCTACTGTGTGGCTGAGACCAATGGTCACTTCCCCCCCTCCCACCTCTCAACCCCAAAATAAAACCTACTGTCTTTTTTTTCTTCAGCAGATGCGCGGAGGCACTGGGAAAGCCATGCGACAGTTCTGGACGTGAGATATGTGACAAGGGCCATCATTGCTCGCTCACGTCCTGGGGAGCGAAGAGGCTGATCACAGCGATAGCCCAGTAACTGGAAACTGAAAAGGTGGTGCAGAGGCAGAGTGATAAACATTTATCTTCCTTTGCAGGCAAAGGGGGGGGGGGGGGGGAGAGTCAGATCTGCACAAACATGCCACAGTCAAGTAAAGGGAAAAGACTGACCTCATTCAAAAGTTTCTTTTTAATTTTGTCAAATAGTGACGGAATATTATCTTTCTAGCAGTACTCGGTTCCTTCCTGGAATACATCTAAAAACCCCATCCTAGCCGCCAGTCCCATCCCACTTCTTGCAGAAAGCTGTTCATTATGAGATCTTATTAGTCACTATAACTTGTGCTTACCCACTTCCCACCCTCAAGCCGGGTGCAAATATCTTAATTTTAACCTGGGAGTTTCCTCATTTTGAAACAGCACTGCGCCCTGATGCCACCAGTCTTCCTTTGCAACTGCCAGGAGATTTTTCACCTGGTTTATATCTCCCTCCCAAATGTTTTGTTTTTTTTCCAGTCCAGGAATGGCAGGGGCAGTCCTCGGCCAGAGGTCGTGCATCAGTGTTCCTGCCAGAGCCCCGAATCAAGCCACCAGCTATTGCCCTTAAGCAAAGACCATGGCTCCCTCCACTGTCCCCACCGCAAGCATCCCCAGCCCCGGCCAACCCAGAGGGCAGAAGCCCCGACTCGTGGATCAAACTGGGGACCTGCCACTTGGCAGTGCAGAGCAATTGCCACTGCGTATGCCCTCCTTTCTCTCTTTAATAGGTAGGGCACCACGCCAACATCCCCCTCCAAGAATGAAAACAGTAGCTGTGCACTTTTCAAAGTGTAGCAAAAAAAACCCCAGGAACACACAGACAGCGCGTGAATCACCTTTTTACCATGAACTTTGCAAGTGCACCTGATGCTTCGTGAGCAGAGCTAATCCCAAGATTTAGGGAGTGTTTCTTGGCCACCCTCTCCGACCTTGGAGAATCCATTCAGCCTGTATCGGAGATTCTCATCTTTACTGCAGCCCTTAGGTGCTGATTCAAAAAAAGAAATAAATCCCAGCTTGCACAACTACTAGGTCCTTGAGGGTTTTGTTAGACATTATCAAAAAAGAGACAGACAAGTCAGTTAGGGAGGTAGGAAGTAGCCATGGGCTTAGTGGGGCTGCTCTGTATGTGACTTTCTGCTGGTAGCTGATTTGTTTACAGATAACATTCACCTTTTTTACACATTCCTGCTTATTAAAATGTATAGGAAGGCTCAGGAATTAGGAGTGCGTGGCCGGTCCTGTGTCAGCACTACAGGCAGATCTAGGCCTGTTTAACCCCATTGAATGCAGGGATATGTAGTCCTGTGTTTTTTCTCTTAGGAAATTCAGAACAAAAAATGCCAGTGCATGCAAAACTAGGACTGGATCAGCCTGCCCTACCAGACTGGAGCCTGCTGATCACCCTACAGCAGAATAATTCTTGAAAATATGTCAAAATGCAGGACAGGATGCGTGCAAGTAGAATTGCCACCTCACTCCAGGATTTGTAGTTCTGATTTTTCCCACTGGTTGCCCTAACGGTCCTGGAGTGCCACAAACGGGTCTGGTTCTCAGGACATCCACAATAAATATGCATGAAATATATTTGCATAGAATGGAGGCAGTGCCTGCAACTATACCCTGTGGGAATATCTTACAAACCAGACCCATTTGTGGCACTGCAGTACCAGCGTTGCCTACCCCTGCCCTAAGGAAAAAAAACCATCAGAGCTACAACTTGCTTACATGCAATGGAGCAAAAACCAGGACTGGATCAGCCTGTTCAGTTTGACCTGGGGTGAGGAGGTGACCCTATGTGGAAGGGATGCCAAACACCTTCTTTTTTTTTTCTTTTTTAGAAAATGTATTCCAAAATTAACTTGCAATTAACAAAAGAAAAATCTTCCTATGTTCAGCTTCAATTTTATCTTTTTAAGGACCCTTAAATGAGATCATTAACATAAATGATAGTCATCTTCCAAGCATATTATTTGCACTGTAAACTCTGTCTCCAGTAATTGTTCAAAATCTCTGACCTAATCCGGCCACAATTACCTATTTGCAGAGTCTTCCCTTCCAGCCACACTCCATCGCCATGCTCTCGATACTTCTTCGCCTCTCGCAGCATGGACAGCATGAAGCAAGTGCAAATGTGTATGCAACTTCACAGGCCTGGAGTATCATATCTACATTCATTTAAATATCTGAACAATTTATATTAAGCATTTTTGTTCTGATAAAATATATAATTTAATTTGGGTTCTCTTTGGGAAAAAAAAATAGAGAAATAATTCCTAGACATTAGCAAAAATGCCACCAATTATGTTTACAAAAGCTACACTTTTACAGTCAATTATTTCATCCCAGTGCCTTGTGGGATTTGTAGTCCTTGATTCTTCCATTGTTGACCAGATGGCTTCAAGTCATCCAGGGCAGGCTGAGCAAGTCCTTGTTTTAGCCTCAACTCAGCTGTGGGCTTGTAGCTCTTGTCTTGCTTTATGTGCATGTGTTTACTTGCTTTTCTCTTGTAGTTACAGAGTAGGTTACAATATAGTAATAATCCATCCTAACAATAACAGAAAATCAATAACAATGCAATAATAATCATACAAACAAACACATTAAGAATGCAATTTTAGTTATACAAAATAAAACATGTTAATCTACTGGAATATGTTGGGAAAAAAAAGGTCAATAAACAAGTTGGAGGTGAGATCTTTGTACTAGACTCGCTTTATGCATCTCTGGCTAGCTTTTTAGACTGGGTGAAAGGAGCACGACTCTGGCAAGCTAGTCACAAATCTATTAAGTTAGTCCAGTACAAAGGGCTCGGGCTTGTTTGCTGACCCTTGACCTGTCTCAGAGAAATTAGAACGAGCGTGTAACAGCAGGACCGGCTCAGCCAGTCCTTTAATGGCATGGAGCTATGTGGTCACTTTATTGGGAAGGATGCCAGAAAACCAGGCCTGGCCTAAAGGTCCCATCCAGAAACTAAGTCACTCTTGATCCAATAGCTATGCAAATTTGCCTTTATAATCAGTTTATTGCGCCAACCTAAGAATTATGAGCGATCCAGACCACATGGGTACCTTCTATGGCCACAAGCGTTCTGCTCCGTATTCCTCTGTGATAAAAAGTTTCCTGAGCTACAGGGCTGGTGCAAGAGTATTTGATGCCCTAGGAGAACTTTCAGCCATGAGCCCCTTCCCCCTGCTTACCTATTGGTGGCAGCTCCCTCTTACCAGCGGCAGTGGCTGCAATGCAGCCCGCCCTTATTTGGTCACATTGGCTCTGACCCAGCAGCCCTCTAGGCCTCATGCCCTCAGGATTGTGATGCCCCTGAAATGCTGGCACTCCAGGTGACTATCTAGTTTGCCTAATGATGAGCTATTGCTACTTAAAACAAATTTGATGCCATACAAAAAAATGTCAAGCTGCCATGAGGATCCAGCAACAAATGGCTGCAGACAGTTTTTTTCCTCATCTTCTCCTTCCCAACAAACATATGAAAATCTGCCCAAAAAGGTGACAACCAGTTAAAATAGTGAAAAATCATTTAAAAAAAGGTTTCTAGGTCTTTCTAATGATCACAGCCACATTTTAACTATGATCACCCACCCCAGGTACAAGGTTTGGCAGCCCCCATGGTTAAAAAAAAAATAACAGCCCCCTTAGTATTACATTGTAAAGATCATAACCATACCTTTAATGATTTACGTTGGAGGATTTTGGAAAAAATTTATATGCATCCTCGAGGGGGTAATATGATTAAAACTTTGAATTTGAAAGAACAACAGTGGATATTCAAGCTCGATACAGTTGCTCCAAATGGATTAAACGCTTCGATTGAGTGGTACTCATTGATATAATCTTATTGAGAGGTATCATGACGTCAAGTATTCCATCAGTATAGGAGGCGGAACGCGAAAGTAGAGGGGAATTTAAGTGAGTTCCGGTTGGGTTCCGGATGTGAACTATAAGAAAAACGCCGAGACGCCATTGTGTGTGTGAAGTTCAACATGGATGAAATGTAAGAAGAAAAAATGTGAGTACACAAGACTTAAAGTGCTGGCCTGTGGTATAACTATAGTCCAAGTTTGTTCATGTAATTATCTCTTGGAAATGTATTGACATTAAATTATAAAATATGGTGTGTTTAGACGCAGATTGAATCACCCTTGACAAAGGACTGGAGATTGTTCACAACAGTCCGAAACACGGTCCAGTGTTGGGTCAACTGTTTCTTGTGGATGTAGCAAGACAACAAACAACACTAAGGAGGAATACAATGCGTGAAAGATAAGTGCAGAATAAGGGTCAACTGTTTCTTGTGGATGTAGCAAGACAACAAACAACACTAAGGAGGAATACAATGCGTGAAAGATAAGTGCAGAATAAAAGCGCTGGATTTATAATTTTAATAATAACTTTTAAGTGCAAACAAAAAATGTTTTGAAAAAGATATAAAGACTTGGTTTAAAAAAAAAAATAAATCAGCATTTCTGAGATCAGTAGTCAAAATAAAAAAAAAAAATCCAACACAAACCAGCCCCTTACAAGAGGAGCATTTCAGGACAGAAACATCTGAACAAAACAAATATTCAAAATTAATAGCATCCTCTCGCAACCATCTGTGATGGAGCAGTGCATTCATTTTCACTCTCTGTGCCCACCTCTGCTTTAATTAATTCTAACTTTAATTATTTCCCTTTATAAATAGAGCTCCTGCTTCTGTGGTATTCATTTATTTTATTTTTCCACATTTTTGAGCACAATTTCTGCATTCTTCTTGCACCAATTTCATTTATTAAAAAAATAAAATAAGTAAGACTCAGAGCTTGCGTGTGTCCTCTCCCCTCCCCTCCTCATATGCTTATTCTCCTTCTTGGCTTTTTGGGTGAGGATATTTGTATTTAAGACTCAATACATATTCCATCAAAAAATGAGAAAGTATCTTGCTTTTTCTTGTTTTCTATACATTTTGGGGCGGATTTTCAGAGCCCTGCTCGCGTAAATCCGCCCAAAACCGGGCGGATTTACGCGAGCAGGGCCCTGCGCGCCGGTAGGCTCACCGGCGCGCGCAGAACCCCGGGACTCGCGTAAGTCCCGGGGTTTTCGGAGTGGGCGTGTCGGGAGGCATGTCGGGGGGCGGGGCCGGAGCGCGCGGCGTTGCGGGGGCGTGTCGGCAGCGTTTTGGGGGCGGGTACGGGGGCGTGGCTACGGTCCGGGGGCGTGGCCGCGCCCTCCGTACCCGCCCCAGGTCGCGGCCCGGCGCGCAGGAGTCCCGCTCGCGCGCGGGGATTTACGCCTCCCTCCGGGAGGCGTAAATCCCCCGACAAAGGTAGGATGGGGGTTTAGACAGGGCCGGGCAGGTGGGTTAGGTAGGGGAAGGTGAGGGGAGGGCAAAGGAAAGTTCCCTTCTAGGCCGCTCCGATTTCGGAGCGGCCTAGGAGGGAACGGGGGTAGGCTGCGCGGCTCGGCGCGCGCAGGCTATACGAAATCGATAGCCTTGCGCGCGCCGATCCAGGATTTTAGCCGATACGCGCGACTACGCGCGTATCTACTAAAATCCAGCGTACTTTTGTTTGCGCCTGGAGCGCAAACAAAAGTAGGCTATTCGCGCTTGTCTGAAAATCTACCCCTTTGTGTTCTCCTCTCATGTTCCTGGTCTTTGATTCCTCCCGGGTTTCCCAAACTGGACATGGGCACCCCTCCGACGGGTTTTCAGGATATCCACCGTGACTATGCAGAAGAGACATTTGAGACTCTAGCGTATGCAAATCTAGCTCCTGCATAGTCACGGTGAATATCCTGAAAACTTGCCTGGTGGTGGTGGGGAGCAGAGGACAAGTTTGGGAAACCCTTGGACTAGCCAATGAAACCTCCCTAAGGTGACCAGACAGCTAGGGCTATGCTGAGCTGGTCCTAGTTTTATCCACCCCCTTCCTTTCCATCTTCGTGTTCCTGTCTGTCTTGAAGAAATGAGAATTAGAGGTCCATAGAGCAGGGATAGGCAGGCTTAGTCCTGGAGTGCCACAAACAAGTCTGGTTTTCAGGATATCCACAATGAATATGCATGAGGTAGATTGGCATGCACTGACTCCATTATATGAAAATCCATTTCATGCAGATTCATTGCGGATGTCCTGGAAACCAGGCCTGGTCATGATGTTCCAGGACCGGAGTTGTCTACCCCTGCCATGGATGGCAATGGGAATAAAACCAGGAGTGACTCAGCCTGACCCTGATGCCTTTGGGTTAACCGATCCCCTCAGTTTCTTTATTCAGGATTTTTCTTTTCTTTTTCCTTTGCCTACAAAATGCAATGAATGCAGATCGAATTGAAACACCAGTTCCCTCTGCGGTGAACAGTTGCAGAATAAGTAAAGATACAGCTCAGTCTAAATCAGGGCTTCCCAAACCTGTTTGGGTGGCCCCAGAGCCAGTCAGAGATTTCAGGGTATCCATAATGAATATACATGAGATAAATTTGCATAGAATGGAAACTCAGTTTATGCAAATTTATCTCATTCATATTCCTTGTGGGATATCCTGAAAACACCACCAACTCTGGGGTCACCAGGAGAGCTCTACAAAACCCGGATCTATATTGCTCAGACTATCACCTTGACTTTTCTTCAGCTCTATTGGTGCGATGGCTGGGCTGGGCAGAGCTGAGAGGAGGCTATAAAAAGCGGGGTCGTGTGAATGAAGGCTGATTCTGAGCTCACGGCACAAAGAAATAGAAGAGGAACGTGCCACAGTAAAAAAAAAAAAAAAGTATATCCCGTATATATATATATATATATATATGTACATACATTTACAATACTTTTTTTTTTAATACTGGGCATACACTGTGGTCAGCGCTATCAGCAGTCATGGCAGGATTTAGGCCAGGATTGCACAGATGGTACAGCTGAATTCCGGGACAGGCTGTCATGCGTCGACCCGTTCTTGCCACTGGAAAACGTCAGTGTAATTCTGACAGGCCCTTGGAGGCAGAGGCGCCTCCCTGCCCCTTCCTCTGTCTGGGAAACAGGTCATTCTGTCTTGGTGCTCCTACTGTTCCAGTCGTACACTGCAGAGAGAGTTCCATTCTGGAAACGTTATTTTGGCTGTGGGGCAAGTCTGCTTGAATGCACAGAAAGAGAGGTTAACAAATAGAAACACAAATATGTATACACAGCAGGTGATACCTTTTCGTTGGCCTGATTTGATACAGGGTTTTCTTTCTGGGCAAAAAAGATATTACTGTGTGTATATTCTTCTGTAAAAGATGTGGAAACAAGAAACAGAGAGGTTTCTCCTCTTGCTCCAGCTTCATGGAGCTCTGTTGTAGGGGGCAAAAGCTCCCTTCTCTGTTCCTAAACGGTTGACAATTATTTATTTTTTAGGAAACACTGTAAAATGTGTTTGGGTTGGTTTTTTTTTTTTAGAGTTGCTTTTAAGTAGTAACTAGAAATATTGATATAAGAAGGGGCACTTTTTTTTCTGACGATCCCATTTTGGAATTTCTGTGGGTGGAAACTGGGTTGTGTGCTGATTCCCAACTATGATTATCTAGAGGAAAATTGAGTTTTTAACCGAGGATCTAGTTTTGGTTTTTTTGTTGTGTTGTATTAGCATTTTAGTTGTAATGTATCTTGGGTGTCATTATTTTATATTCACTATCAATGTTTGTTTTATTCTTTTTGTAGTTTTTATGGGATTTGATGTGTTCTTTTTGATTGGTTTGGGGGTTTTTTGCTTTTGTTGTAAATTGCCTGGTGCCTTTAACTGGACAGGCATCGAGCTGACTTACCCCCACATTAGTACTGAGGAGGGGGACCTGCTGCAGACTAGTGGGACAGCCCATGCAGTGTCATCATTCTTTATGGTTTAGAATCAGAGATGTAGAAATGCAAGGCTAGATTGCAGGGGATGGGACTAGATGCAAGTGAGGCATAGCTGAGAATACAATGATTCCTTTAGGTCCTGAGCAACATCTACAAGACTCCTATGCTGCCACTGATCCTCTCCCTGATTCACCTGTCAAGAATGTGCCTGGAGAAAAGCTTTAATCACCATCAATCAAATGTAACAGTAGAAACCTTGTGACAGAGCTCTGAAATATTTTATTTCTGTTTGCAAATATAAAAAGGGGGGGGGGGGGGTGGATACAAAGCCAGTCCACCTTATTCAGCTTTGTCTAGATACAGAGATTTGAAGCTGCCAGAGAAAATGTGTACAGTTTCCTAATAGCCATACTTTTGACTGCACAAAAAAAGAGGTATCTTGGGGACGATTTGGTATTTGGGAACGCATATTTCATTAAAAAATATATATATATATATACCGGTATGTACATGGTAGGCATGCTGCTAATGCACATACTTTACAGAAAGGGTCCTCAGACTCACTCAGCAAACCAGTTGGGATTTCTGCAATGAATATGTATGAGATCTATTTGTGTACAACAGAGGCAGCGTATGCAAACAGATCTCATGCATTTTTGGTGTGCATATCCTGAAATCCCGACTGGGTTGTGGCTCTGGAGGAACGAGTTTGGGGCCTCTTTAACCTCGTGTCAGCCATTCATCATGGTGTAAGACAGCACCCATGGGGCCAATACAATAAGATGCGGGCTGAAAATGGACTCTCCTATTTTCATATTGCACGTGCAGCCTCCTCCCCTGGGCGCCTGATGCAATATTTAAATGAGAGGCAGCATTAAAAAGGGCGCACTAATATACAATTAATTTTCTCCACCAAAAGCAGTAAAGTGTCACAATGAGACTAAGAGGAAGGACACACTTATCACAACACTGAGAACCTCTTTTTGTAATGTTTTTCTTGAGCCATTGTGTGCAAGCTGACTTTACTCCGCATCCAAGGCAGTAGTTAAATTTGTCACATGAAAAGTGTGTGTTGGGTGCCCAGCGCTTTACTACATAGGGGGTAATAGCTAATGTCCTCATCTACATGGAATTTACATTGGACGGGCATTATCGGGTATGCATTTGTTAGATCATGCGTTTTGGACGTGCTGATCTCCTTACTGTATCAGGCCACTAGTCTAGCACGTCCAAAACGCATGTCCAACTGCCTGTAAACCCATGTGCTAGGCTGGGCAAACTTTATTGCATCGGCTCCAAGGGTCAACATAATCTGGCTTTGTGCAGGCTGGAACGTACATGGCCCATTGCCACTAACGGGGGGGCCCTCATTGAAAACTGACCCTGAAAGCACAGTGGGCCGGGGTGATGGACAGGCCTGGATTTGTCAATAGGCACACTAGGGCAGCAGGCTAGCTGAACAATACTGCCTTCCAATAAAAATAAAGTTATACTAATAAATATAGTGCAAAACTACTATAG
This sequence comes from Rhinatrema bivittatum, assembly GCF_901001135.1. Taxonomy (NCBI): domain Eukaryota; kingdom Metazoa; phylum Chordata; class Amphibia; order Gymnophiona; family Rhinatrematidae; genus Rhinatrema; species Rhinatrema bivittatum. The sequence goes on from NC_042626.1 coordinate 51,793,427, forward strand.
TTTCATAATGTAATATAAAAGGTGGAAATATTTTCCAATTTGCTTCAGAATTATTAAATTTTTGCCATAGGACCTACCTCTTAGCTGCCACAGGAAACTAGGGGGGGTTCTGTGCTTTAGACCAGTGTTTCCCAACCTTTTCAAGTCTAAAGCACACCTACGTTAAAAATGTTATGTGACACACCAGCCCTCACAGGGCAGGCAATGCGGACATGGAGAGGACTATTATGGCCAATAGAAGAGCTACAGAAGCACTGAAAACCCCCCCCCCCCCCCCTAATATCTTCAAAATGTTAACACAAAGTGAGGGAGGGATGGAAACTCCCCATAAGTTCATCACAGTGGACCAGCTCCCTCCCTCCCTCTCTCTCTATCAGGCCGATTCAAAAAAACCTGCGGGACAGCCGGCGTGCTGAGTTGAGCACCCGCTCTCCTGATGGGCGCCCAGACACCTCTCCTGGGCGTGCGATTCTGTATTTAAATTAGGGCCTGCGCTAATAAGAAGGCGCTAGGGACACTAACGCGTCCCTAGCGCCTCCTTATTAGTGGAAGCGGCAGCTGTCAGCGGGTCTGACAACCGACGCCTAATTTTACAGTATAAGGGGTAACAATAGCGTGTCGGCCTATATGTAAGTTAAGGAGAAGGGAGAACTGCCTGTGGTGTGTATGCTACCTTAGCTCTTCCAAAGCGAGTCCCTTCCAGTGATTTCCCCATCTCACTCAATTTGGGGATAAGACAGAAGCTGGAAGAACTAAAAGGAGGCGGGTCAAGAGGAGAAAGATGAGGAGTTGCCTTGTGCAATATAGATGCTGCACAATTTGAGTCCCAGCTAACCAGACCCTGCATGCTACCCATTAATTACCACAAGCCAGGGCTCACTCTGTAGCTATGAAGAGGTATAGGTGCCTACGCGGTTCAGAAAAAGGAGCTGCTCTACATTTAAGAGCCACTGCTGGTGTCTCGTCTCTCTGTGAGGTACCAAGAGCAGAGTCGGTGCTGGCCTGCATCTGACTTTTCCGTGGCACCCTGATCAGGTCTGAAGGCACACTGGCTGGGAAACACTGCCTTACACCTTCTACCCCATGTTCTCCAACCTGGGGGGCGAGAGACAGCACTGACACGGTGCAAAAGGACGGCAAAACCCTAACTCCGTCACTGGTGATGGATCGACCACGTTCGGCAACCGAAGCATAAACCCTCGCCTGTCCCAGTTATCACCGGCAGAAAGAGAGTGAAGGAACATTCCTGAATCTAAAAAAGATCCGTTCCCCGAGCCGGAACTCCGATCGCAGATCCAAACTCGAGGGGGCGCGGTCAGCCCGCTGGTACTTTGCATGGGGGGCGCGGTCTTGTGCCATTGGCCCGCCCCAGGGGCGAGGCTTCGCATTCTAATTTGCAGAGACGGCGGGACTTTCAGCCGCTTGGTTTCTGGACAGTAAGCGGGGTGGGACTCAGATTTTCTTCTACTTACATTTGTGTGTGTGTAAATATATAATGAATTCAGAAGGTCGGTGCGGGGCAGCAGGCGGGTGAACGAGACGGATTTGCCTCGCCTCTTGATGATTTTATAGGCGGAAAGGCGGAGCTCCTCGTGGCCGCTTTGCATGGGGAGGCGGGCCGGCGAGGCGGTGTGTGTACATACACAGGCAGCCCTGTTAAATACATTCAAGCCCTGTCACACGGGGTGTGCGTGTCAATCAGTGCCTGCCAGACTAACCCCCCCCCCCCCCCCCCTAAAAAGTGCATCGCCCCGGAGCTGGAACCAGATTCTTCCCCCGGCGTACTGGCGGGTTTAATTTGATCGCAATCGTAGGAGGTTACGCAGGAATAAGGAGCAATGCAGCGGGACTGGAAGCCGATCTGGTAACCGAGTGATCGCCCGAACCAGATCTACGAGGACTTCTCACCCCGGAGCTTCAGGTACTGATCCCTCCCCATCCCTCCATGGCAAGTGAAAGCATTTTATTTTGAAGTTGCTGGTGTCTTACATTTTTCAGTCAGTCGCTGAAAATATTTTTATGTTGTTTTTTTTTATTTCTTCGGCAGGTGCAAACATAAAGATGGAAGGTGCCTCACCCTTTTAAAGTGGAGCAGCAGCCTCCTGTTGTCGTGGAACTTCCGATGTTTGCTGTCGGCGTGCCCGGGGCCGCTCCGGCCATGTCCCAGACGGAGGTGGATCTGGCCGGCTGCAGCTTCCCCTTCGCCTCGGCTCTGCCCGAGGGGGCGGGCGACCCGACCCCCGGCTTGGCCGCCCTGCGGAGGCGCCGCTTCTCGGGCAGGGACCCCCGCGCCAGCGCCTACAAGTTCAACCGCAGGAGCTCGGCCCAGCTGGAGCTGCTGGGCTACGACCCCCCTGGCTCCGGCCCCTGTTGGCCCCCGGATCCTGCCCACTTCTTGGACGAGAAGGAGCCGGAGGCCAGGAGCCCCTTGCTGGCCCGGGCCCCTGACCTGGCGGCAGCCCCCCTTCCCCTCGCTCATATCCCCGATGTGGTCGAGGAAGAAGAGGAGGGCGGCGGTGGCCCTCGCGGGCCGGAGGTGGCCGCGGCGCCCCGGCCCTCCTCGGAGAACCTGCGGGAGCAAGAGGAGTCCGAAGAGATCGAAACGAAAGCCGTAGCCACCTCCCCGGACGGCAGATACCTGAAATTCAACATCGAGATCGGCAGGGGCTCCTTCAAAACTGTCTACAAGGGCTTGGACACCGAGACCACGGTGGAGGTAGCCTGGTGCGAGTTGCAGGTCAGCAGATGCATTCCTTAATTCGTATCCATCGATAATTGCAACTTCTGATGTGATTAATTGGAGAACTAATCGGGCCATTTTAGCCGCCGCTACAATTTGTCTCATTTTGTGTGTGTGTCTTCTTAGTATTTTCTTTTCCACGCGTGAGGCTAGAGCTTCCGACCTATTCCGCGCCCTTCAATTCTTGACTTTAGTTTATTCGATTGATCAAAAAACAGTTGATGTCCCCACTTCCTGCTCCCTTTCCAGGGTAGGGAACTGTTGAACTGTTATTAGCACCACGGGCATTTGAACAAGAAAAACAAATTAAACAAATAAATCGGGGTCCCCCCCGCCTCCCTCCCCCTTCGAAGGGAATTGCGATTTAGAACAGAATATGAGATGGCGAGTTGAACTTTTTTGGAGCCTCTGTATGTGCGATCGCCGTCTTTCATAAAGGCCAGCGCCTAAGTTCAAGCTGCTGCTGCTGCTAAAATTAAGTAGTAGGCAAGGGGCAGGTCGGGGTGGACCAAATGGGGCCTATATCGCCTCTGTTTTCTCTGTACCAACAGGTCCCCCCCTGGTAGTCTTTTGCAGATAAATTTGCCTCAGCCAGTTCTGGGTGGATTCCCTTCCTGCCAGCCTTCTCAGGGCAAGGACACAAGAAGGGCAGAATGAACCATTTTTATTTAGCCCATTCCAGCATTCCCGGCGTTTGGCTTTATCCACCTTTTATGGCCAACACTGTAGTCTTCAGCACAGATATCCTATGAGAGATACAGGGGATTGTAGGGAAACTGACATCCTGAAAGTTGGTCCCCACGCTGTGAGATCTGCTAAACAACAACAAACAAACCCCCCAGAAATTAGAGAGAAAATTCTGCTTCATCTTAACAGCCGCTCAGAGATCTCAGTCAAAATCTGACTGTGAACCAGGGGAAAAAGTGTGCTTCACAGGGAAGCAGTTAGTTTGTTTTGAAAGTTAGAATAGAATCCATATTTAGAAAGAAGTTCGTGGATTTTTTTTTTTTTAATAAAAATAAGATAATCTCAACTTTGAATGAAAAAAAAAATAAGCTTGATTTTTGCCCATTTGCACAGTCACATAGAAGTAAAATATTTCCACCTGATGAGTAGCTGTAGCCCTCCTGGTTTGAATTTGAAGCCACACTGTATCCCAGACCTGAAAACTACTTTTGTTGTACTGCCGTTTACCCAACTTCGGGATACTAACACCAGTGTTATCCTGAAACATCCTGGGGAGAAATAACATTATACCACTTATAGCTCCCTCCTTATGCGGTCTAAGCACCAGATCTGTAGTAGCAGAGCATTTGTCCCCCTATGTTTGTTTTGCAAGTTGCAAATTGAAATAGGATTCTGTTTGGATGAAATGTATGTATTCCATTATTTAATGAGATTTCTAGCCTGTCTCTCCTAAAGTGTGCCCAAGGTAGGTTCTGATTTAACATGAATACAGTAGCATCAAACATAAATAAACAAAGCAGTTTACATAATTCTCATCCCATAAAAGCAAGCCCATAACATACAGCTAACACTCAATAACTTAAAAGGCACAATATTTATTTATTTACAAACATTTGATATTCCACTTTTATCTGGTTTAGACTCAAAGCGGATTACAATAAATCAGAGTCAGTATCAGAGCAGTCGTTCGCACATAACCAATAGTACAGAATCATTTTGATTTAATATAAATGCAGATTGTTTATAAATATAAATTTTAATATAAATTTTTAAATATAAATCCAAATTGTTTTTCAAATTTGATGTCATCTTAGTTTTCACAGTCCCTTGCACCATTCTATATGAAATGAAAGGATTCTAATGAAGCATTAGAGTTAGGGCATCCGAACAGAGAGGTTCCAATAATATTTATTTATTTATTTAAAAGCTTTTATATACCGAAGATCATGTACAAGTACATATCGCTTCGGTTTACAGATAACCAGAATTAGAAATACCATGGGCATGGTGTACATGGAACAATAAACATTAAACAAATAATACAAATATAAATTATATAATAATAGTAATAATAATAATAATAATAATACAAATAAAATAATAAAAATCAATAAACTGTCAATAAAGTAGTCCAAGTGCCTATAATTAAAAACTCCCCTGAGCTAAAAGATTCCAGTTTATCCCTGTCAACTGAAAAGCAGAATGTAAATACAAACAAAAAACACACTTTGAAATGTTTGTATGCTAATGCCAGAAGTCTAAGAAGTAAGATTGGAGAAGAATGTAAAGCAGTGAAGGATAAAGTAGATTTAATTGCATCTCAGAGACACGGAGGAAAGATGATACCCAATGAGATAAGTGCTATACCAGGGAAGAATTATATCGCAATGGCAGAGAGGAGCATCTTGGTGGCAGGATGGTGCTTTATGTCCGGGATGGCACAGAGTCCAACAGGATAAATATCCTGCGTGAGACTAGATGCACAATTGAATCTTTATGGGTAGAAATCCCTTGTGTGTTGGGGAAGAGAATAGTGATAGGAGTATACTACCATCCACCTGGCCAAAATGGTGAGAAGGACAGTGAAATGCTATGATAAATTAGGGAAGCTAACCAAACAGGTAGTGCAGTAATAATAGGACATTTCAATTACCCCAATATTGGCTGTTTAAGTGAAACATTAGGGCATGGTAGACAGATAAAGATCCTGGATGGAATAAAAGAGTTTTAAGGAGCAATTGGTACAGGAACCAATGAGAGAGGGAGCAATTTTAGATCTAATTCTTAGTGGAACGCAGGATTTGGTGAGAAAGGTAATGCTGGTGGGGGGTGTCGCTTGGCAATAGTGATCATAATATGATCAAATTTGAATTAATGACTGGGAGGGGGACAGTAAGTAAATCCATGGCTCTAGCACTGAACTTTCAAAAGGGGAACTTTGATAAAATGAGAAAAATAGAAAAAAACCAAAAGGGGCAGCTACAAAGGTAAAAAGTGCAAAAGGCATGGACATTGTTAAAAAATACCATCCTAGAAGCACAGACCAGATGTATTCCACACCTTAAGGAAGGCAAAATGATTACCAGCATGGTTAAAAGGTGAGGTGAAAGAGGCTATTTTAGCCAAAAGATCTTCACTCAAAAATTGGAAGAAGGATCCATCAGAAGAAAATATGATTAAGCATTGGCAAGTTAATTGTAAGACATTGATAAGACAGGCTAAGAGAGAATTTGAAAAGAAGTTGGCCATTGTGGCAAAAACTCACAAAAAAACTTCTTAAAATATATCTGAAGCAGAAAGCCTGCATGAGAGTCGGTTGGACCATTTGAAGATCAAGGGGTTAAAAGGGCACTTATAGACGATAAGGCCATCGTGGAAAGATTAAACGATTGCTTTGGTATTTACTGGAGGATGTTCCAGAGAAGGTTTTCAGGGGTGATGGGTCACATCAACCGAACCAAATCACGGTGAACCTGAAAGATGTGGTAGGCCTGATTGACAAACAGAAGGGTAGTAAATCACCTGGACCATATGGTTATATACCCCAGGGTTCTAAAAGAACTAAAAAATGAAATTTTAGACCTATTTCAATTAATTTGTAACCTATCATTAAATCATCCGACATACCTGAAGATTGGAAAATGGCCAATGTAACTCCTATATTTAAAGAGGGGTCCGGGGTAATACGGGAAACTAGACCGGTGAGCCTGACTTCAGTGCTGGGAAAATTGTGGAAACTGTTATAAGGAATAAAATCACAAAACATTTAGATAGACATGGTTTGATGGGACACAGCCAGCATGGATTTACCCAAGGGAAGTCTTGTCTCACAAATCTACATTTTTTTGAAGGGGTGAATAAACATGTGGACAAAGGTGAACCAGTAGATGTCATGTATTTGATTTTCAGAAGGCGTTCAACAAAGTCTCGCATGGGAGGCTTCTAAGAAAATGAAAAAGTCATGGGATAGGAGGCGATGTCCTTTTGTGGATTGCAAGTTGGTTAAAAGACAGGAAACAGAGAGTAGGATTAAATGGTCAGTTTTCAATGGAAAAAGGGTAAACGGTGAAATGCTTCAGGGATCTGTAGTTGGACCAGTGCTATTTAGTCTATTTATAAAAGATCTGGAAAGGAATAAGATGAGTGAGGTTATCAATTTGTGGATGACACTAAATTATGCAGAGTAGTTAAATCTCAAGCAGATTGTGATGAATTGCAGGAGGACCTTACGAGACTGGAAAAGTGGGCTTCCAGATGGCAGATGAAATTTAACATGGACAAGTGCAAAGTGATGCATATAGGGAAAAATAACCCATGCAGTAGTTACGAAATTTTAGGAGTTACCACCCAGGAAAGAGATCTAGGTGTTATAGTGGATAATGCATTGAAATCATCTGCTCAGTATGCTGTGGCGATCAAAAAAGCAAACAGAATGTTAGGAATTATTAGAAAGGGAATGGTGAATAAAACGGAAAATGTCATAATGCTTCTGTATCGCTCCATGGTGAGACCGCACCTTGAGTACTGTGTACAATTCTGGTCGCTGCATCTCAAAAAAGATATAATTGCGATGGAGAAGGTACAGAGAAGGGCGACCAAAATGATAAGGGGCATGGAACAGCTCCCTTATGAGGAAAGGCTAAGGAAGTTAGGACTATTCAGTTTGGAGAAGAGACGACTGAGGGGGGGATATGATAGAAGTCTACAAAATCATTAAAGGACTTGAACAAGTTAATGTAAATTGGTTATTTACTCTCTCAGATAATAGAAGGACCAGGGGGCATTCTATGAAGTTAGCAAGTAGCTCATTTAAAACAAACCGAAGAAAATTATTTTTCACTCAAGGCATAGTTAAGCTCTGAAATTCATTGCCAGAGAATGTGGTTACAGCAGTTAATGTAACTGGGTTTAAAAAAAAAGTTTGGATAAGTTCCTAGAGGAAAAATCCATAATCTGCTGTTAAATCACAAGCTGCTATTACTTATTAATTATCTAATTTTGGGGTACTTGCCAGGTACTTGTAACTTGGATTGGCCACTGTTGGAAACAGGTTGCTGGGCTTGAAGGACCCTTGGTCTGACCCAGTATGGCATATCATGTTGATATGTAAGTATTTATTTCAGAGGGTCTGGCTTTCCCTGAAAACTGAACTGCATGGTTGTGAACCATACTGGCGCATGGTTCAGTGACTCTGCCCCGCCTTGGCATTTTTTTGAAATAAAAGACTCAAGGGCCTAATGCTGGAGTGGACAACTTCAGCCCCAGAGTGCCACAAATGGGTCTAGTTTGCAGGACATCCACACTGAATATGCATGAGATAGATTTGCATGCAGTGCTTCCATTGTATGGAAATCTATCTCATGCGTATTCATTGTAGCTGTCCTGAAAACATGACTGGCTAGGTATGTCCCAAGAATTGGGTTGAGAAGCATTGCTCTAGAATATATTTGTGAGTCTGTAGAGACAACATTTGTATCCTTTCCACACACACAGTCCCACTGTTCAGGCTTCTGAGTTTCCCTGGCTAAATGTTACATTAATAAAAAGAGTTTGCCAGTGACTTCACATGAGCATCCCATTCCTTAGCTTTGGGGTGTGTGTGTGTGTGGTTGTTATCCATTTTGTGCTGTTGTGGTTTCTTATGCTGGCTTCTTCTTCAGCTGCCTAGATGCTGGGCTTCTTCCATCGACAGGCTGCAGAATTTGTCCTTTACTTAATATCCTGGCACACCCTAACTGGAGGGTTGATCTAATCCACAACAGGGCTCAGTTGAAGTTTTCAGGTGAAAGCTGGGTTAAAAAAAAACCAATGCAAGTACAGGATCCTGTAAGAGAATGGATCTTATGGCCAATCTCCCGCAACATCTGACGAGAGAGACAATTTGCAGAAAAAAAATACATCACACAAACAGAACTATCTGTGAAAAAAAAGCTGTGCCCAAAAGTGCTAACTTTAAGGATCGGACAAGAATGTGACTTGCAGGAGGGCAGAATCAAACCCCTCACACTCTCCCCCCAACAACAACAAAAAACACTTAGCAGATGCTGACTGCTTGATCTCACTAGTGTAACGTGCTGCGTGCTCTTCTGCTCCACTTGTGAACTGCGTGCTGGCTGATTTTACAAATCGACCGTTTCGGTTAAAGTCATCTCGCTGTTGCAGTGACCCAAGCGTGCCGGTGCTTTTTCACCAGAACACAACCTTTCTCCCCCCACCACTTTTTTTTAGGCACATTAATACTCTGCTGAAATGCCCTGGGAGGAAACGGGGCTTCAAGAAAAGCAAATTATATCCGGAAACACATTATAAGAGGCTCATCTGAAAGCAGAGGATCTCATCATCCACTTAATGTTCGGTTGCTGGTCCTTCGGAGACCGTCGGACATTTTGGCAGGCTGGTGGTTTGAGCCTCTGTAAATGGGTCACTGTTTTCTGGTTTGGTTACTGCATCAAGGGCTCGGTGCACAAATGATGTTTTGGGGGTTTTTTTTACCCCCTAAAACAAAGCCTGTCTTTGGTGATGTGACATACGAGCAGCAGGGGATCCACAGCTGGCAGTCATTAGCTGGCAAACATTCATTTGCCTCCAAGACTAATTTTCTGTCTGACTGCCTCATTTTGTTTTCTTGCTGATAAGTTTTTAAAGTGCGGTCAGACTGCTAGATGTGATTGTGGAGATATGGAAAGACCAACAAGGCTGAAGGGAAAATTCGGGATGGACATTAGGGTAGTCCAGCTCAGGAAGCCAGAGAGGGCTGGAGGCTTGGTATGTAGCGTATGGGATGGGATGGCTAATAGATGACCTCTTGGCCATTGGATTTGTGTAAAAGGTAGGGAGATGTTGTTATACTAAAATAATGTCAGAGGAATGCTTCATTTCTGGTAAACTCAAGACCTTAGTGGCTATAAAAACAAAACCAAACCATAATTCTTTGGCTCTGCCAGGTCCGTCATTCTAGATTTTCCCCTGTTTCTGAATTCTGTGACCTGTTTTGTTTTTTTTTAAAATCAATTATTTTGTTAATTATTTATGCCTTCCCAGTTCTCCTTTCATCTTTTGCGTCAGCCTTGCTGTAAGCCGTTTGCTGGGACATGCCTTAGTCCCAGCGCAGTAACTCAAGATGGCAGCCTGCTGCTTGGGGGCCTTCTATAGTTAAGTGGTTGACTTGCCCCATCATGCCAGGCTTGAACGAAGAGCTCCAGACGCCTCCACAACTAATCGCCACAGGTCCAAAAGCAGATCTGAAAGACTGGGGTGATCCGAACAAGAAATCTATTGATAGCTATGAGATCAAGGGCTGGCACGCCACTCTGTGGGTATAGAGATCAGCAATGCCAACACTCACATGTTCTGTGCCAGCACTCACTACTTCTCTCGCTAAATAATCCATCCCTTTTGATTTTTTATCCACATGCATCAGCAGAAAAAACTTCTGTCCGGACGGCAAGAAGACATCTAAAGCTGCATCAGAGAAAACGAAGGGAGTTGGGTAGGGGTAGAGACCCGGCAGGGTTGCTTTTCAGAATGTGTTTCAAAACTTGTTGCAGATGGAGGTGAAAAATGGTGCCGTGAAGACGGGCTGGGCTGACAGAGCTCTGGCACCCATCCTGCTAGTGGCAATAGTCCCTGAACAGTAACTATAAGATTGCACAATTTAGAGACCAATATTGGGGAAAAAAATCCGAGCTCCTAGACTTACGCATCTAAGTTAGCTCCCTAATGTCAGCCACACACATATGGCCTCATTTACAAAGCTTTTTTTTCCATACACATGGGAGAAAAGCCTTAGTAAATCAGGAGCCTACATTTTCAGCTGAAAATTTTACCTAAATGCAGGAGCCTATGTTTTTAGGCCTGCACTTCATTTGCCTGGATTTAGGTGCCTAATGCCTACATTTAGGTGCTAAGCCCTATTAAATTTTCAAAAGGGCCAATTTAGGATCCTAACTCCAAAAGTTAGACATGGAAACTCTTTGAAAGTTGATGCCTTTGAAGATGAGAGAAGGGTAATGGAGTTCTCCTGCAACTTAGGTGAAGGACTTATACAAGGCAGCCAGACTTACATATTGGAGATTTTCTCAGCTGATCTATGTAAGTGCGGGAGGCAGAGTTTTTTCAAGCGGTTAAGTGATTCTGGAGCCTGTGCTCTGTCTGCAACATTGCGAGTCATCTTCTGAGTGACGGTCTTCACAATGTAGTTTGTAGTCAGCTGAAATATTTGTTAAAAAGTTCCAAAGCAGAAGCTCCAGACAGTTGAATACTAGAGAAGTGATGGTGAAGATCTTTGAGCTTCACATTTAACCTTTAAACTCTGCTCACCTTTTCATGCAGTGGGCATGGCAGGCTCGTGACTAGGCTGTGTTTCAATACCATATCTAGAGTTGTTAATTTTCTGGTTTGAATTTTTTTTTTTTTCAATATTTATTTCAAGACTGTAGCTTGCTGCTTTGCCACTTTTGGTCTGAAAATTGCCCTGCACAGAGCAGCTAGATAAAGCTTAGTTTCACTAGGCAGCTGTATTTAGCTGTTTTTAAAGGAGGCATTTCCAGGGACATATTTGAATTTTCAAATATTAGGTACTAGGGATGAGTATTTGTTTCCGTAATTTATGTACATAAGTTGTGGTTTGTTTGTTTTTTTTTACACGCATACAATTCAAAACAGCCTTTACACGCATAGTCTACTGAAACAAATCAAACCGAAAAAGAAAGTGCAACAACAAAAAAGAATGAAAAGAAAAAGTGAATTAAACCAAAAATTTGTTGTCCATCCCTAATACGCACATAATTTCTCTCCTGTAACCCCCATCTGCAGAAATAACAGGGCCAAAGTACACTGAAACGTTTGTAGCTGCCAAACATAAATCCATTTTCAAAGAGGAGGTTTCTGCTATACGACTTGGTGAAATAATCCCAGATGTTGAAACTGTGAACAAAATGTTTGTGTTCTGAGTTCCTGGGTGAGGACTGGTGTTGTGTGGAATATGCAATAGAATTACTTGTATTTTAGTCATTTATTGGATGGTAGTTTGGTTTCTCCTGGTTATGGTTACCTGTCCTTTCTGCTGCCTTTGTTGTAATTGTTTATATTTCTATTACAGATGTACTTTTATGTAATCCACCATGAACTACTAAAGTAATGTGCAGAATATAAATTTGAAATAAATGAAATGAAACATGAGGTTTTCTGCCTCCCCTCCCCCCAGTCCCACAGCAGTTCCCATCTAGAGGCTTAATCTAGACATTTGTGCTTCTCCTCTGTGCGGGTACTCCAAACGTGAATTAATTCACTCCTTTTGACACCTGTCCTGTTACTTTATTTGGCTTGGGAGCAAAATGCTTCTGAAAGGATTGGTGCAGGGGGTCGGCAATTCCGGGCCTCTAGAGCCACCAATAAATTGGGTTTTCAGGATATCCACAAATGAATATGCATGAGATTGATTTGCATACAGACCTACCTCATGCATATTCATTGCGGATAACCTGAAAGCCAGACTTGTTGGCTTTCCAGGCCCAGCACAGCATTGCTTTCCATGCTCTGTTTGAGCAGTTCAGAGTTTGGTTGCTGAGTTGTTTTGTGGTTTTTTTTTTTTTAATTTTTGTACTTTTTATATTTAAAAATGAACATTTCTAATTTTGGATGACAGCAGGATGTGCTACCAATTGAAAGGTGCTTTGTAGGGAAAGCTTTTGGGCTTGGGCTTGGTTGGAAAGCGAGCCTTCATCTTGTATTTTCTTATTCCCGTAGGCTTGCTGGGCGGGGTGACAGGTGGTTAGCGCTCTGATACTTTAATGAGTACATGTCTATTAGCTGGGTGTCCTAACATGTGAGAGGAATCACCCCTCCTATTAAAAGAAAGCAAATACTCCAGTTTTTTTTTTTTTATAACCTTTTATTTTCAGGAAGAGAGAAACATTAACACAAAGTATAATAATGTAAAAAAAAATGACAGCTTAAAACAGTCATATTTCTGCATACCCATCTATGGCAGAAAAAAGTTAAACAAGATAATGACACCCTTCCCGTTAATTTAAATCATGCTTATGAAATTGTGACTTGTGGGTTCCCTAAAATCATATACACTTACAAATGTATGTACCAGAAAGATATTTTAAGATATCTTATAACATGAGAAATATTTATGCATTATTACGCAATTGAATTTAAACCTTTGTTAATGTTTGTTCATGTTCTGGAATAATTACATCTTATTACATTTGCAAAACAGAGCCATGTGCAATAAAAATTAATAATGCTAACATTGACAACTAAAATATACCGTAATAAAAAAACCCCTAAATAATTAATGCCTACAAATGAGAGGAGGATAGTCTTTCAGTGTAGGCAGTTTCATGTGCCTGACTACAGTTTTAGGTTAATACTATTGTGACGCGCACAGCTAGCAACAGATGGGAAATCCAGAGTCCTAGAATGAAACAGAGACCGAGGGCAGGAAAGATACAGAACAGAAAACCTCACATGTTTAAAATTTCTTTCTCTGTTGCACCCCTTCTCTGCACGTCCAACACATGTGTGTTTCCACCCTACCTCCATCTTGTTACGGCTGCCAGGCAGATATTAGTGGAACCACAGTTTAGACCGCTTACCTTGTGGAGTATAAATCTGGACTCTGGGAGACAGCGCGTGCACCGGTAAGCAGTCCGAGTCGGGGCAGGCAGCAGGCAGAGTAATCCAATAGGCAGTCCGAGTCAGGGCAGGCGGCAAGCAATCAGGAACCAACAGCAGATAATCCAAAAGGGCAGGCAGCGGGCAGAGTAATCCAAAAGACAGTCCGAGTCAGGGCAGGCGGCAAGCAATCAGGAACCAACAGCAGATAATCCAAAAGGGCAGGCAGCGGATAGAGTAATCAATTCAGACCGGGTCAGAGACAGAGAGACAGCAAACAAAATCCCAGCGAAAGCTCCCAAGAACAATTGTGGCCGAAGCAAAGTGCAGGGGAACTGCTCTTCTTTAAATAGCCCTTCTCCTGCGCAACGTGGCCTCCGTCGGCGTCTGACATCAGGGGGCGTGGCCTGGGTCCGAATCACGCGGGACTTCACTCTCCTTCACGCGCAGAGCTGGCGTTCCCAAAATGGAGGAGAAACCCCCGAGCACTACGGGCCCCGCGCTGCCGATGCCGCTGAAGCAGCCCCACTGCTCCCCGGACCCTGAACGGCCCCTCCCGCACGCCGTGCCGCTATGAGCCGCGTGATCGAGGTAACACATCTCCTCCAGAAAAGAACTGAAACCTCCAAATTGAATCTTGAAAAGGAGTGGGGGGGGGGGGGGGAGTGACATCATCAGACAAAATGGCTGCCTGAGCTTTTAGCTCCCAATCTGAATCCATAAATATCCTCGCTGCTCAGTTTGCAATAACTGAGCTGAAGGAGGTTCTTTTCTGCATTAGGATGACTATGCAGAAGAAATAAGTGGACTTGAAGCATTTTTCGTTTGTGGCGTTGTCGGCAGCACGAGCAGTGGGCTCAGGAGAAGAGGCAGAAATGGAGGACACAGAGACAGAGAGGGAATACCAGCTCAGGCCGTATCTCAAAATTGTTTTAAAGAACTGCACTTCTGATATGGCCTGTCTAAGCAGAAGATTGTTGAGTCTGTGGCCGAGATGAGGTGTGATATTGTGGATTTGGGGGCGCAGGGTGGAGGAGGCTTTGGATATAAATTATTGGTGGAATTATTGGATAGTGAAGAACTAAGCGCCTGGATAGAGGATATAGAAAACCAGGTCCTGCAGGGCCAATTTACGCTTTAGAGGAATCCCATAGGAGGCTCAGTTTGGGGACTGCTTTCAGATTGAGAGCAGCATGTGCATGGCCGTTCTGGGAGTGGACGAGGACAAAGTTTCAGCAGTTAAGTTGGAGACGGCACACATAGCACTGGGATCACCATGTTCCAACTTACTGAGGGATGTTTTCGCCTGCTTTCACAGCTTCTCATTAAAAGAAAGAGTGGCAAATCGGGTGAGACAGTCTGGCATGATCACATGGAAAGGCCATAAGGTTGAGAGTTTAAGAGCAAATGTATCTTTGTCAAGAAACAAATTTAACTAAACGTAAAGAAAATTTTTGTGGGCAAAGCCATTTCCTCGGCAGTACATGTTCTCTTGACATCTGGTGGTAGATGTGAGGGTGGTCCTACGAGGCACAGAGGGAAGGTACATAATGGTGAAGGTTGTGGTGGATAATGAGTTATACACACTGACATATCTATACACCAAACACTGACCAAGGGCCTTTTCTGCATCGTCTATCCGGGCTGATAGCTGAGGGGCACCTAATAGTAGGGGATGACCTCAGTATTACTAAATATCCCTATCTCGACAACACAGGGCCTGGGGCAGTGGGTTCCTGTAAGCATAGAGATGCCCTTAAAAATTTGCTATTGAATCAGGGATTGGGAGATATTTGCAGACTGAGAAACCTGATGAGCCACATGTATTCTTTATTTTTTTTATTTTTTCCAAAAACTCACACATCATATTTACACTTGGACTACTTTCTGATTGATAAAACCTAAGTAGGACAAAGGGTGGAGGTGGATCTGGGTAATATTAAATGGTTGGACCATGCTCCAGTGTGGTTATGTGCCCAGATAGCTACAGGCTCGCAAAGCTCTGGGGAGCGTTAGGCCTTTTTAATCATTGGTCACTGAGAATGATTTAACAGTGCTTCCAAGAGAAGCATTGTTGTGTTGTTCGTGGTTTCCTGGCTGGTTTGGATTTATTCATTTATAGTACCAGTGTGGTTATCTGCAGAGACCAAGAATTATGGGTAAAGGAAAACAATTCTGGTAGCTGAGTGGCAGTCTCTTTAGTGATAAGGAGTTCACTACATCGCTCATGGAAGAGATACGAGAGTATCATAGAATTGACAATACAGTGGGAACTTCCCCAGTAATCCTGTGGGTGTGCCTAAAGATAGCGGTGAGAGGCAAATTAATCACGGGCCTCCTGCCCTAAAAGGAGAAGAGGTAGGGGCCCGTTTGCATCTTGCCCATAAGATGACCTCTGATCCAAAGATATTGGAAAGATTGGAGTTGGCAAGGAGGGAATTGCAGTCTTTAGATAATGGCTAAAGTGGCTTTTCAGATAAACTTGGTGAAGCAAAACCATTTTGAGGTGGATAATAAAGCAGACAGACTTCTGGCAAGGCATTTGAAGGAGAGGCTAACTCAGAATCACATTACTAAGATAAAAGACCGAACAGGCAAGTTCCTGCATGATACAGGGGATATTAGCCAACGGTTCATTTAATTTTATGAAAAATTATATGTTTCTGATGAGTCTGTTTTGGAGGAAGATATTGAAAACTATCTGAAGGGAGTAGACCTTGCGGTTATCTCAGGCAAGCATAGAGATACGCTCCATAAAGAGATTACAAGTGATTAAAGAACTAAAAATGGGCAAGTGTCCAGGGCTAGATGGTTATATAGCCAGGTTCTATAAAAATTCAATCCGGTCATTTTATCACCCTTAATTGCTATGTTTAACTCCTTGAGGACTGGAGTCTCACTCACAGTCAATGGTAACTTGGCAGGGATCACTATAGTAGCTAAAGGGGGCTGAGTCCCTACCCTCTGTGGTTCATATAGGCCCGTATCTTTGACTAACATAGACCTAAAAGTTTTAGCCAAGATTCTAGCTTTCATTAGGTGCCGTGGCCCCATTGGTGATACCAATGATCAGTCGGGGTTTGTGCCAGGGAGAATGGCTTCAGATAATGTACGACATGTCTTGGAATTGATATGGAGGGTGTGGCAGAGGAGCCTTTTTGGCTGTCTTGTTGACAGTGGATGCTGAAAAGACCTTCGACAGGGTTCATTGGCCTCTCCGGGTATTAGAGAAAATGTAATTGGGTAGGGCCTTTGTGCAGTGCATACAATAGCTTATATGACAGACCAAAGATGTACAGAAAGATAAATGAGGAGCTACTCTGTTCCAGTTGAAGTGAAAAGAGGAACTAGTCAGGGTTGTCCCTTATCGCCATTGCTTTTGCCTTTTCACTGGAGTCTTTTGCAGGGAAGATTAGAGGAAATCCTCAAATTCAGGGGATAAAAGTTGGGGAGAGAGACTACAAAATGTCCTTATTTGCTGATGATCTATTTACAAGCTCAGATCCGGGGCCATCTCTCAAGGTTCTAATGGTGGAAATTTAGTTTTGGGAGGGTCTCAGGCTTCAGAGTGAATGAGGACAAATCTGAGATCCTAAATATATCGGTGCCAGCTGGGCAATTTGAGGCTCTGGGAGCACAACTTTGATTCAAGAGGGCCAAGGGATGGGTGAAATGTTTAGGGGTCAGGATAGGCGCACAGGAGGACCAGTTATTTAGGCTCAATTATGATCCATTAATGAAAGATGTGCAAAGAGACTTAAATGTGTGGGACAGAATGGATTTTTCTTGGTTGGGGAGGGTTATGATTATTAAAATTAATATATTGCCCTGATTTGTTTTATTTATTTCAGACTCTCCCAATGGCTGTCCCTGACAAGATATTGAGATTGAGGCAGCGAAAGGTGTTTGGGTTTATCTGGGAAAAGGAGCCCTCTGTGGGTGGCCAGTGGGGTGCTCTATTAAAGAAGCTAAGAGGGGGGAGGGATCACTGTCCCTAATTTTTGTGGTATGTTGCATCCCAAATGCGAGCGCTGGTTTATTAGCATAAGACAGGGGAGTTCAAGCCATGAGCGAGTGATTCCTCTGGAAACGAGGGCCTGGCTGGGGGTGGGGGAGATCTTTAATGAGAGGTCTGTCTTCCCTCTTCAGAGTGACGCTGGGAATATGGGGCAAGTGAAGATTGAAATTCGGGGGTGAGAGATTTGCCTATCATCATACAGCCTTCTTGCAAAAATAGATTCCCCCCCCCCGGGAATGATTTGACAGAGATTAAGAGATGGAGGGAGAGAGGCATAATCAGACTGGAGCTGGCGTTCTTCCTTTTGACATTTTACGTCAAAAGTTTCCCTTGACTGATAAGGACAGATTTTTTTCCTATAACCAGTTAGTCCTTTTTTTTTTTGGCAGGAAAAAGATAGGGTTGAAACTAAAGAGGTAAAACATCATGTGAAAGCTTCTGTGATCAAGCAGATAGACTTAGGCCTATTTAAAAGGTGTATGCAGTATTGAAAACTGAGTTGAAACCAAAGCCTTCATATTTACAAGCATGGGAGAGAGAGATTGGGGGAGAAGGGGCCTTTGGATGAAGATGAGCATCCTAGATGCACATTTTTTTTTTTTTTCGCATCGGGAGTGGTTGACTAATAGCCTCAATCACATACATTTGCAGGTGATGAGCGCTATTAGATTCACTCTGTGCGCACTGTATTGCATCGGCCCCTGTGTTTGGAACGGAGACTATACTGCCGCATCCTGGTGTGAATGCACTCCTTCTGCCTGTTGGGCTAGGAGAAATGCACTGCATGCATTACTGCAGTTGGAGAACTCGGATACCTCACGCTCCTCTAAAAGTAAATTACGATTTGTGGAGATATAGGATAAATTTCTACAATCACTCTTTCCGAGGGTAAGGAGTACTGTGATTAATTATTTGTAAGACATGTAATTGTTGTTTTCAGAGTGTAATAATTGAGCACAATTTTAGTGAGATATTGTGCTCTCTTTACTCTATTGGTATTGTAATATGTATCTTACGAGAGAGATGTTTCTAGTCTATGTAAATCTTTGGGATATGGGGAGTGTTAGGAATCTGTGTTGCGGGCTCCTGAAAGAGAGAGGAGTTAGCAATCAGTTATAGATCTGCTATCTGATGGGAGGAGCAATCAGATAGGAATAGCAATCTGTTAGGAAAGCTCTGTGATGGAGCTGAGAGGTAGCAATCTTGTAGTGTCTCAGATATCGTCTTGCTAAGGAGTAGCAATCTGTAATGAATCTGATATAGTTGTGGGTGGATCCCTGGGCTGATGGCAGATGACCACGCCCCCGGGAGGATATCCCGAGAAGGACCACAGCCTAGGCTTGAGTATGGAGAAAGACACACACTAGTTCTTTTATTAAACAGGTTTTTGAAACCACCAGAGGTGGCAGTAGTGAGCTGATATGCCCGGCAGGGTTGTAGTCCCTCAGGTACTGGAACAGCGATCCAGGATGGCTGAGCTGTTGAGAAACTGTAGAAAGTGAGTAGGCAGAGTTCATGAACAGAACTAGATGACAAAACTCACATAAGGTCTCAATGAAGCTCAGGAGCTGGAAAGGTTTAGGCCCTCGAGGAGCGAGTACCTGGTTCCAGGGAAAGCTCTGAGAGAGCGATGGTAACTCACAATTGTTTGTAGCAGCGATAGTTTCCAAGCAGTAGCGAATCTACAGAGTGTCCAGGAACATGGGCCCTCGAGGAGCGAGGTTCCTATCGGCAATCTGAAATAAAGAAAAGAGAGCGAGGCCCCCGAGGAGTGGGTACCTCTGGTAAGTCCGAGGAGGCAAAGTAGCTTTGGACAGCCGAAGCGAGTCCTTGCTAACTCAGCTTGTTAGCAAAATAGAGACCTTTAAATATAGGAAGCGGATGACGTCATCTCAGGGGGACACCCCCGAGGTTCGCGCTCTTGCTGGTACTTCAATCAAAGCGCGAGCGTGCGCTCTAGGTCTTCAGGCAACATGGCGGATCTGCAATGTCGAGCTGGTCCGGGGACGCCGGAGGGAGATGGCATGGAGACGCGGCAGCCAGCCATCCATCACACCCGGAGGGAGTCACCACAGAAGTAAAGAGGGCGGAGTGAGGGCATCGAGCAATGACGGTCGCAACAGGGAGCAGAGGGGTAGAAGGGAGAACATAAGAAATTGCCATACTGGGTCAGACCAAGGGTCCATCAAGCCCAGCATCCTGTTTCCAACAAAGGCCAAACCAGGCTACAAGTACCTGGCAATTATCCAAACACTAAGAAGATCCCATGCTACTGATGCCAGTAATAGCAGAGGCCGTTCCCTAAGTCAACTTGATTAATAGCAAGTAATGGACTTCTCCTCCAAGAACTTATCTAAACCTTTTTTAAACCCAGCTACACTAACTGCATTAACCACATCCTCTGGCAACAAATTCCAGAGCTTAATTGTGCATAGAGTGAAAAAGTATTTTCGTTGATTAGTTTTAAATGAGCTACTTGCTAATTTCATGGAGTGCCCCGTAGTCCTTCTGTTATCCAAAAGAGTAAATAACTGATTCACATCTACCCGTTCTAGATCTCCCATGATTTTAAAGACCTCTATCATAGTCCCCCTCAGCCGTCTCCTCTCCAAGCTAAATAGCCCTAACCAATTTTGCCTTTCCTCGTAAGGGAGCTGTTCCATCCCCTTTATCATTTTGGTCGCCCTTCTCTATACCTTCTCCAGTGCAACTATATCTTTTTTGAGATGTGGCAACCAGAACTGCACATAGTACTCAAGATGTGGTTTCACCATGGAGCAATACAGAGGCATTAAGACATTTTCCATTTTATTAACCGTTCCCTTCCTAATAATTCCTAACATTCTGTTTTTTTGACTGCCTCTGCACACTGAGTTGATGTTTTCAATGATTATCCAGTATGACAACTAGATCTTTTTCCTGGGTGGAGCTCATTATATGGAATCTAACATTGTGTAACTATAGCATGGGTTATTTTTCCCTATATGCATCACCTTGCATTTGTCCATATAAAATTTCATCTGCCATTTAAATGCCCAATCTTCTAGTCTCACTATTTCCTCCTGCAATTTATCACAATCTGCTTGTGATTTAACTTCTCTAAATAATTTTGTATCATCTGCAAATTTGATTACTTCACTCGTATTCCTTTCCAGATCATTTATAAATATATTTAAAAGCACCGGTCCAAGTACAGATCCCTGAGGCACTCCACTGTTTATCCTTATTCACTGAGAAAATTGACCATTTATTCCTTCTCTCTGTTTCCTGTCTTTTAACCGGTTTGTAATCCACAAAAGGACATCGCCTCCTATCCCATGACTTTTTAGTTTTCTTAGAAATTCATGAGGGACTTTGTCAAACACCTTCTGAAAATCCAAATACACTACATCTACCGGTTCACCTCTATCCACATGTTTATTAACCCCTTCAAAAAAAATAAAGCAGATTTGTGATGCAAGACTTCCCATGGATAAATCCATGCTGACTGTTTTCCATTAAACCAGGTCTTTCTATATGCTCTGTGATTTTAATCTTTAGAATAGTTTCCACTATTTTGCTGGCACTGAAGTCAGGCTCACCCCTGGAGCCCTTTTTAAATATTGAGGTTACATTGGCCACCCTCCAATCTTCAGGTACAATGGATGATTTTAATGATAGGTTACAAATTCTAACTAATAGATCTGAAATTTCATGTTTTAGTTTCTTCAGAACCCTTGGATGCATACCACCTGGTTCAGGTGATTTGCTACTCTTTAGATTTGCTACTCTCCACACTCCTCCCCTGTTTCCCATTCTACCGCCCCCCTCTCCCCTCCCTTTTTCTCCGCCACCTTCTTCTCTTTCTCTCTGCCCCCCCTCTTTCCTCGCTCTCCTCCCTTCTCTTCCCCATCTTATCTCCTAGTCTGATTAAAATTAACCTCATAGTTTTCTTTCTTTTGTACATTTGTATATAATTGCAAACTTTGTTTATATTTTTATTGCAAAACTTCCCATGTTATTGTTCCCCCCCTCTCGTTAATGCCTTGTTATCATGTTTTTACTGTTCAATGTAAAGTGTCATGCCGTGCGTTTGTATTTGCGTTACAATGTGAACCGATATGATATCCTGGATGAATGTCGGTATATAAAAATTTTAAATAAATAAATAAATAAATAAATAGATTGTCAGTCTTGCCTACTACATCTTCCAGGTTCACAGTGATTTGGTTCAGTTCATCTTACTTTTCAATATATTTATAAATGATCTGGAAAGAAATATGACGAGTGAGATAATCAAATTTGCAGATGACACAAAATTGTTCAGAGTAGTTAAATCACAAGCAGATTGTGATAAATTGCAGGAAGACCTTGTGAGACTGGAAAATTGGGCATCCAAATGGCAGATGAAATTTAATGTGGATAAGTGCAAGGTGATGCATATAGGGAAAAATAACCCATGCTATAATTACACAATGTTGGGTTCCACATTAGGTGCTACAACCCAAGAAATAGATCTAGGCGTCATAGTGGATAACACATTGAAATCGTCGGTGCAGTGTGCTGCGGCAGTCAAAAAAAGCAAACAGAATGATGGGAATTATTAGAAAGGGAATGGTGAATAAAACGGAAAATGTCATAATGCCTCTGGTTCGCTCCATGGTGAGACCGCACCTTGAATACTGTGTACAGTCTGGTCGCCGCATCTCAAAAAAGATATAATTGCGATGGAGAAGGTACAGAGAAGGGCTACCAAAATGATAAGGGGAATGGAACAGCTCCCCTAGAAGGAAAGACTAAAGAGGTTAGGACTTTTCAGCTTGGAGAAGAGATGACTGAGGGGGGATATGATAGATATGTTTAAAATTATGAGAGGTCTAGAACGGGTAGATGTGAATCGGTTATTTACTCTTTCGGATAGTAGAAAGACTAGGGGGCACTCCATGAAGTTAGCATGGGGCACATTTAAAACTAATCGGAGAAAGTTCTTTTTTACTCAACGCACAATTAAACTCTGGAATTTGTTGCCAGAGGATGTGGTTAGTGCAGTTAGTATAGCGGTGTTTAAAAAAGGATTGGATAAGTTCTTGGAGGAGAAGACCATTACCTGCTATTAAGTTCACTTAGAGAATAGCCACTGCCATTGGCAATGGTAACATGGAATAGACTTAGTTTTTGGGTACTTGCCAGGTTCTTATGGCCTGGATTGGCCACTGTTGGAAACAGGATGCTGGGTTTGATGGACCCTTGGTCTGACCCAGTATGGCATTTTCTTATGTTCTTATGACTTATCACTCTTGAAAACCATCTCCGGAACCAGTATCTCCCCAACATCCTCATTAGAAAACACAGAAACAAATAATTCATTTAATCTTTCTGCAATGGCCCTTCCCTAAGAGCCCCTTTAAACCCTCAGTCATCTAACGGTCCAATGATTCCTTTGCAGGTTTCCTGCTTCAGATATATTTTTAAAAGTTTTTATGAGTTTTTGCCCCTACGGCCAACTTCATTTCAAATTCTCTCTTAGCCTGTCTTATCCATGTTTTACACTTAACTTGACAATGCTTATGCTTTTTCCTGTTTTCTTCAAATGGATCCTTCCAATTTTTGAAGGATGTTTTTTTGGCTAAAATAGCCTCTTTCGCCTCACCTTTTAACCATGCCGGTAATCGTTTTGCATTCCTTCTACCTTTCTTAATGCATGGAATACATCTGGACTGCGCTTCTAAGATGGTATTTTTAAACAATGTCCAACCTGTTGTGAACTTTTAACTTTACAGCTGCACCTTTCAGTTTATTCTATTTTCCTCATTTTATCAAAGTTTCTCTTTTGAAAATTTAGTGTTAGATCTGTAGATTTACATATTGTCCCCTTCCAGTCATTAGTTCAAATTTGATCATGTTATGATCACCATTGCCAAGTGGCCCCACTACTGTTATCTCTCTCACCAAATCCTGCATCCCACTAAGAATTAGATCTAAAATAGCTCCCTCTCTCGTCAGTTCCTGAGCCAGTTGCTTCATGAAGCAGTCGTTTATTCCATCCAGGAACTTTACGTCTCTAAAATGCCCTGATTTTACATTTACCCAGTCAATATTGGGATAATTGAAATCTTCCATTATTACTGCACTGCCAAATTGGTTAGCTTCCCTGATGTCTCTTAGCATTTCATCATCTGTCTGACCATTTTGGCCAGGTGGACAGTAGCATACTCCTATCACTATACTGTTACCCATCACACATGGGATTTCTACCCATATAGATTCTACTGAGCATTTAGTCTCTTGTATGATCTTTATCCTGTTGGACTCCATATGCTCTCGGACATAAAGTGCCACACCCCCACCAAGTTGATCCTCCCTATCATTGCAATATAATTTGTACCCTGATATAGCACTGTCCCATTGGTTATCCTCGTTCCACCAGGTCTCTGAGATGCCAATTATGTCAATCTCATCATTTGCTGCTATACACTCTAACTCTCCCATCTTACTTCCTAGACTTCTGGCATTGGCATACAGACCTTTCAAAGTGTGTATTTTGTTTGTATTAACAGCCTGCTTTTCAGTTGTTAGGGATAATTTAGAATCCTTTAGCTCAGGTGATTTTTTACTTTTAGGCACATGGACTAGTTTTGCTTTTATTGGAATCTCTCTGTTGGGATGCCCTAACTCTCCTGTGAGAGGAGCTGTAAATTATATGCTTTGTTTATGATTCTTTATTAAGGTTTATAACATATAAAACCCACAATAAATACAGTAATATATAGATGTATTTATTCTAAACTTTTATATACTGCAAATCATAATTTCTAGGTGGTTAACAGAAAAACATTCACATGATGCTTCCTCCCCAGCTCTTGCACATGTTCTGAAGAGGTATAAGATTAATTTCTCTAAATCTAAGGTTTGCCTTTTGGGTTTACGCCCAATTATTTCTGTGTTTGTCTGATTTCAGAGTGGCTTGTGAAGGGTTTCAGCATGTCTGTGTCCAGACTGTGCAGAAATTTTCATTATCTTTTTAAGGTTACCTTTACTCCAGTTATCCAAAAGATCAAAATGGTTCTGCAGGAATGGATAGAATCTATTAAAATATATATATATATATATATATATATATATATATATATATATATATATATATATAATTCTACCTCTGTTCCAACAGGAGCTGTATAACATTCTGGCCAAAATATTTATGGAGCTGACTGGATCTATTTCTAGTTTTATTTGACATAATAGGGTTCTGAGAATTAAATTAACTGCGCTGTGGCTAACCAAGGTGCAGGGAGGTAAGGCACTTTCTAAAGTGCGAGTGTATTCTTTGGGCCACGAGGTTGATGAGTTGTAGAGGCGGGCCAAGTTCTGAAGCATGGGTGATCTTTGGAGGCCATTCAGGTTGGAGATACTGACCAACTCTCCCTGTTTACGCTTCCTCCTTGGTTGCCGCAAGCAGAAATAGCCTTATCCCTATTACACCCCAGGGCTGTGGTGTTTTCTGGGTCTCTATACACAACCAGAGAGTGCCATCGATCTTATCACTGAACTGTAACCCAAACATAGTGCTCTGTACGCTTCTGCTAGAGCCTTCTGTCTGGCATGACAAAGGCCTTAAATAGGTCTGGCATGTTTTAAGTGCTTTACTTCAATGAATCATGACTTTGATGTGCTTGAATATGCCCAGTTTGTTTATAAACCGATAGGGCATGCCTTATTGCATTTTTTTGACTCAGATTTGAGCCCTGAAAAGCCTAACAGAGTGGAATTGACTTACTTGCATGTAACGGGGATTTTCTCTTTATATCTTTGGTATTTTAGGTGGAAACATTTCTGGAAACCCCTCCTGGATTTGGTTCAGAAATGGAATGAGGGATTGGGGATTAATCTTGACTCTGACAGGATATGTTTATTTCTGCCAGCATCTAGATGAATAAATAAAAACTTCATAAAAGTTACAGAATTCAGAGGAAAGAAATTCAGAGAGAAACGGAATAGGGTGGCAAATGAGGACCCGAAAGCCTGTCCGGTCTGCCTGCTTGCTTCTCTCGGCAATGCCCTTAGACCCCAGTTGATCCCTCGCTTTCCCTTTGTTTCTTCATAGCTAAGGATCCGTCGGGCTTGTCCCAGACAGTCTTGAGTTCGGTTTTGTGCTACCTTCACCTCCCCTGGGAAGACTTTTTTTTTTTTCTTTCGTGCATTCAGTGAATAAATATTTCCTGATGTTACACCTCGGGAGTTTCATGATGTTGTTCTAAACTTTATCACGCGCAAAGGTTTGCTTCTCCTGCATTATTTAAATCTTGGAGGTATTTGAATGCCCCTGTTTATACCTCCTCCTCCCATCTAGGGTGCACATAAACCTCATGGCGTTGGACCTTTGGTGTAGACCTCGAATCATTTTGGTAGGCTTTCTCTGAACCCTCTCCACCC
Organism: Rhinatrema bivittatum; assembly: GCF_901001135.1. Lineage (NCBI taxonomy): Eukaryota > Metazoa > Chordata > Amphibia > Gymnophiona > Rhinatrematidae > Rhinatrema > Rhinatrema bivittatum. The sequence goes on from NC_042626.1 coordinate 51,819,187, forward strand.
TAACTATATCCTTTCCGAGGTAGAACCTCCAGAATGGACCCCATACTCCAGATGAACTCTCACCAACAACCTGTACAGAGTCATTATTCCCTCCCATCTTCTACACCCTAGCATTCTGCTGGGCGAGGAAAGAAATTTTAACCAATCTTTTTTTTTTTTTTTTTGGTTAAATCTCTAGGATGTGGCTGAAGGAACACTATGGAAACGGACTTTTATGGTGTCGTCTTTGGGATCTCGGGTGTCCTCCTTGTGGACTCTTCAGTTCTCAGCTCCCCTGTTCCCTTATGGTTCAGGGCTGTCAGCTCCACTGTTCCGTCCCCTCTTTGATGCCCTGATCATATATTAGCAGCAGCATCTGCAGCTCCATCGAAGTAGTTGCCTTTCATGCCACCTATGGTTTGGACCCAGGGGAGTCACTGTATGGTTTCCTGCTTCTTGAAGACCAAGGTCCAGCTTTGGTAACTGGTTTTCCCCTAGTCTGTGTTCATGGGAAACATTCATAATGCACCTGGTCCCATGGGCCATTCTTATGCCCCTTGATATATGCAACCCACTATTCGTTGCATTATGATTTTTCTATGACCTTGTATTTCTGGGTCTTGCAAAACAGCAGCCCTGGCCTTGTCCCTCAACATATTAACTTGCCTGTTTCTTGGCTCTGCTGCCTGCTCCCTCTGTGTGTCTTCTTCCTTCCCAGTTTCCCGTTATCATTTTGTCCTGGTGTGCTGTATGTTAGTTCTTGTGTATTTTGAATGAACATTTTTTATGGGTTATCATAAGGCTTGGCTATAACTGCATGGAACCCATGGAACCGTAGTTACTATGCTACCCTTAAGAGAATCATGGGGGTAACCTGCACAGCGCGGCAGATGCTACCATAAGAAGCTTGCTGGGCGGACCAGCTGGACCTTTTTGTTCCCTTTCTGCCATCATTACCGTGTTGCTGTGAGTGACAGGATGTGTGTGTGTGCCCTTTTAATACGTGTGCCTCACCCCATCCCCATTCCGATTTAAGTTTAGAAGGTTATCCGCCAGGCGCAGCCTGACCGCCGCCGAGGGTTTCACTCCTGATATGTATCACTCAGAGCTTCGTGCCGTGAACCACCTGCAAATCGTCTGAGACCCCCCTCCCCGAGACGCCTAAATTACAGGTTAAGAATGCTACACTTACCTCAGTTAATTGCTATATAATTTACATTTTTAACCTCGGTATGCCCTGTGCTGTTTTTCACCTTACTGTGGCATGAGCAGTGTTATATTTATCCTAAGTATGTGTTGTGTCACATTTACTATACCCAATATTATATTTAGTCCAGCCCTGCCAGCATCAGTACATGCTCTGTTACCTTTAACTGTTCTGTGTCCAACCTGCTAACGCAGGACAAAGCGGCACTTTCTAACCAACATTCAATATTGACCACATGATTTTTTACATTTTTTTTTAAATTCACTTTGAAAGGTTCTTTGGTTGATATTTACTGCCTTTGCCTGCCAACCTGCTCTATTTTTGGATAGGGGTGTGGGGGAGCAAGAGGAGGGTTAGATCTGCAGGGTTTTTTTTCCTGCTCTTTTGTATTTCTAGCTCAGTTGGAACCAGGACCCGGCACCAGAAACCTTCATTTGTAACTTCTTGGGGAGTTTTCCTCTCTCCTAATATGCCCAATCTGGTCCCTGTATCAATGGTCCTTAGCCAGGTGCTGTGCACTGGGGCTCCCTGAATCAAGCCACGAGGTATCACCATTGCACAATGATTATGACCCCCTTCAACCCAGGGGCTGCCTCTGTAGCCAGGGCTGGCACTACTGGGTGTGCACACCATGCGGTTGCATGGGGCGGCACACCCAGAGAGGGGCCGCAGCATCATGGATAAATGGAAGATGCCACCTGCGATTTACTGCAGCTGTTGTGGAGCAAACTTCACTGCGCTGGCTGAGTCGAGGCCTCCCTAAGGGATAGAGCCTAGGAGGAACAGCGGCGCAGAATGCCAGCAGGTTCTCTTCTTCTTGGGTTACGCGCCGAGGCCTCGGGCAAGCTTCTGCTCTGCCAGTTAACCGAGAGTCTGAACCAGAGCAGAAGGGGCAGGCCATGGGTGGGAGCAGCATCAGCGAGCTGGCTTCGGACCAGAGGCAGGAGCAGTGCAGGTGCAGATGAGCGCACCTGCCGTAGAGCACGGGAGGCTCAAATGTACCACAGACAGTGTACACTGTACAGTCTCCTGTGCCTGCCACTGCCAGGAGGGAAAGCTTCAGCTCCCCATTGAGACTGCATGCAAAGGAGCCGGTGGAAAAAAAAAAAAATGTGTTATTAAATAGCAAGCAGTTAAATATGTCTTCTTTGAACCCAACCCCCCCTCATGGCTTTTTCGAGTCTCAGACTGGGACCAATTAGGAGAGATTCCTGTTGTATCTTCTATCCCAACTGTCAAAGAATTCCTTCCAGTGTGTATCTGTTGGTTTAGATATGGTAGGGCTTCCATTGCATTGGTCCATTTTCATGTTCATAGATTATTATTATTTTTTTTTTTATTGTATTGGCTATGCTCCCATATTTGGTGGACAGATATGCATCAGTGTGATTTTTCTTAATTTATATTCAACTTTTTATATTCAACTTTCCTTCTTGTTTCCTCGTTTTGTTTTTTTTTTGTTTTTTTTGTACTTCTTTTGCTGTTTTCCATGCAAGAAATTTTCTTCTTATCGTTAACAAAAATTAATAAATATATAATTTAAAAAAAAAATACTGGGTGTGCCCGCCCTCTGCTTTTTCATGGTGGCAGCTCTGGCACGGTGCCTCCCTCCCTCCTTCGGTGATGCCAGCACAGCATCTCCCTTTTTTCCCTCTCGCCTACCTGGCATCCCCTTCTCTACTCTTTGCCGAGCACCATTATCCCCCATCCCCACCCCCCCAACTGCCTACATAATGCGGAAGTGTATGGGGGAAGGGGCGCCCCCCCTTTGCATGGCGCTCTATGCAGCTGCACAGGTCACCCCCCCCCCCCTGAAGAGAGCGCATATTGGATGGCCCCCAAAAGAGAAGCCTGTGGGAATCTAGAGAAGACCAGGAGTACAGAGGATTTCTGTGGTTTTACCAGGGACCGTATGTGTGAGTGATTTTTGGAGTTTGGGACTTTATTTTCTGTATGGATGCGACCAGCCATTTGCCTGCATCAACTTAATCAGTGAAATTCAGTGTAGTTTTTTTTTTTCCTTCCTGGAAGGCCTAGAAAGACTTACTCTGTCCCCCTGTTGAGGAGAAAATGTTGGGTGTTTGGGTGGCATTCGGTCCCCAGCATTTCCAAATGAGGCCCTGAGCTTTGTTAGCCAGCAGGACAGGGGCTCCGTCACGATCGTTTATTCCTTTAATTTTGATTGGCAGGATATAAGTTTCAATAAGAATATCAGAACGTAAGAGGAATCAAGGTCCATCAAGCCTAGAATCCTGTCTGGCAGTGGCCAGTCTGATCCCAGAAAGCAGATCTATTTCTTGTTGCTTCCTCACAGAGATTTATTTATTTATTTATTTATCGAGTTTTATATACAGTCATTCAGATTTGTTATCATAAAGCCATCATAACAGTTTACAAAATACGAGGTTACAAGGTTAAGGGGGGGGGGGAGATAAACAGGGTTTCAAAAAGGTTCAAACTGTTAAACAGAGGGGTATGATATGCTAATTAGTTACTGTTCTGTTTTACGATTCACGTCTTAGTTATAATCCATAGTTGTGATGAGTTCATTTATTCTTCAGGTTGGAGTGGAAAGTGAAGATGTTGTGTTGTTCATTGGGTGAGTTGGTATGCTTTGTTGAACAACCATGTCTTTAGATCTTTTTTGAATGTTTTTAGGTTTTCTTGAGTTCTGTTGGGAGGGAGTTCCAGAGTTTTGGGCTACCTAGAGAGATTGCTCTCTTTTGGGTTGAGGTGAGTTGATTGGAACGCGTAGGTGGTGTTTTCAGAAGTCCCTTATTTGCTGATCTGAGGTTTCTGTTTGGGGTATGTAGTTAAGTGATGGCTTTCCCAAGTTTACTTGGCTAATAATTGTTGATGGACTTTTCCTGCAGGAACTTGCCCAAACCTGTTTTTAAACCCCACTATGCCATTCACCTTGTCCACGTCCTCCGGAAACAGATTCCACAGCTTGAGTGTGCATTGAGTGCATAGTACTTGCTATGATTTGTTTTAAATCTGCTGGTTGTTGGTTTCATGGAGTGTCCCCCTTGTTTTAATAGTATTTGAAAGGATAAATAACCATTCCCTATTTACCTGTTGCAACCCATCCCATGATTTTATAAATCTGAATCATGATGAAGGGGATTCAGCTTGGAGAAATCCCCTTTATCAGTTTTGTCGCCTTTCTCTGCACCTTTTCTAGTTCCTTTTTGTCTTGAGATGGGGCGAACAGAACTGTACACACTATTTAAGGTGCAGTTACACTATGGCTTGATAGAGACATTATGACATTCTCCGTTTTGTTCTCCATTCCTTTTTGGACATTCCTAACATTCCATTTGCCTTTTTTGACTGCCGCCACCACTGCACATTGAGCTGAAGATTTCACTGTATTGGCCATAAGGACACTAAGGTCCTTTTCCTGGGCAATGAATCTAGCAATGTGTTCCTGTAATTGGGATTAATTTTCTCTATGTGCATCACCTTGCACTTGTCCACATTAAATTTCTTCTTCTGCCATTTAGATGCCCAGTTTCCTAGTCTTGCAAGTGTGAGGCCCTGTTGAGCAGTTCTTGCTTCCCACCAGTAGAGGGCCTCAGTGGGCCTCTTGTGTGTTTGTTTGTTTATTTTATTTATATTCTGTATTTTGGGCACTTGAACTATCTGTTTAGTTGTTCTAGCTCTATGGCCCACACTTCCTGCTGGTGGCCATCTTGTTCCTTTTTGTACACAGATATATTCCAGGCTCACAGTCTTGGTTTTCATGGTCCTAGACTTGCTCCTACATTTTTTTTGTTACTGCTTACTCCTAGTTTGCTTTATGTATCCATCGTTACTGTTTTACTTCGTGTATCCACTCCTCCTGCAGTGGTCCTACACAGTTTCTGTGGGCCCCTTCATGTCTGCAGGTTTGGAGTCTGCATTGCCTTAGTGTGTATCGGCCAGCCCCTGACATCTCGACCTGAGGAGAAGGTGGCTATCGCAGGCAGATGAGGCCCTGCCCCTGCTCCAACTTGAACCTGCCAGGCTCGCCCTCTCTGGGCACCACCTGCTTTTGGATTTGGGGTCACCCTTCCAGCAGACTGTGCCCTCACAGGGAGATCTCCCTGCAGCTCCTTGCAGTCTTCTTGCTGCGTTTTTACCAACTTTGCATACTTTTGTGTCGCCTTTAAATTTGATTACCCTACTTGTGGTTCCTTTTTCCAGATTATTTATGAATATATTAAACAGCACAGGTCCCAGTACAGATCTCTGGGGTGCGCTACTATTCACCGTTCTCCACTGGGAAAACTGACCATTTGAGTCTTGCTTGCTGCTTCCGTCTTTTAAGTAGTTACCAGTCCACAGTGGGACACTACCTCCGATCCCATGACCTTTTGATTTCCTTCCTGAGGAGTTTCTCATGAGGGACTTTGTCGGATGCCTTCTGAAAATCCAAATAACACGAAATCTACCGTCTCACTTTTATTTGCAGGTTTATTTTCGCCTTCAAAAAATTTAATAAATTGATCAGGCAAGACTTCCCTTTGCTAAAATCATGTTGCCTCTTCCCTATTAGGCCATATTTATCGATGTGGCCAGTATTTTTGTTTGTAAGAACGGCGTTTACAGCTTTGCCTGGCACTGATGTCACTGGTTCACCTCTGGAGCCCTTTTTATAAAACTGGTGTCACATCGGCCACCCTCCAGGCTTCAGACACTCTGGCTATTTAAAAATGTCAAGTTTTCTCTTGTTTATTATTTTTGTTACTGTCGTGTGCTGTTGGGGGAAAAAAAGAATAAAACTTAAGCGTTAACATTTAAAGCTGGGGACAGAGGGAGCAGCAGAGTCTGCGGTCAGCCTAGGAATCAAACAGCACTGCTGCTGAGCCAGCCCGGAGGGTCAGACTCCAGCCAGTCCCCTGGCCTTGCCCAGCTGTGCTCTGAGGGCCCAGAGGGCTAATTAAAAGGGGGGGGGGAGGGGGGACGTGATTTATATTTTTAAGCAGATGCCTTGTAAACTTAGTAGTTACGATCAAGAAATCCGTGAAGCAGGCGTTCAGTGCCCAGAGCCTGATTTCTTTCCCCGGTATAGATCTTAGGACTCTTAACATTGCCAGTTTTATCGGTGAACCCACATTACAACCTACATAACTAGGATCTGTCTGCTGTATAATTAGCACCGAGTGTTTTGCGTGACTCAGTCTGTCCAGCCCTAACTACATTATTGCACTGTAGGGTTAACTAGCTCCGGTTCACCAGGCTGCCTTCTTATGCAGTGTCCGTCAGCTCCGGTCATTATGGAGACCCCCCCCCGGCTTGGTCTGTGAGCAGTGGCCACCTCAGCCGGGATTTATTTGAGAAGGCAGCCTGAGCTGTTCTGGACTCCAGCGTGGTGAGGAGAGCAGCTGCTAGTGCTGACAGCTCATTTTATCTTCAGCTCGCCCTAGCCTCCTGCTTCCCAAACCCTCCACACTTACCCCCATCTCCCCCCTCCCCCTCCCCTAACATCTATGCAGAGCACCTTGTTTTCAGAGCTTCTCCCGGTCCCAGATTGCAGTTCCTCACAAACCAAGAGAGCACCTGGTTCGACAGACAAAAAGGTCTATTTTAGTCCTGCCGTGCTGTAAACAAAATGAATGCATATAAACGAACCGCAGGGAGGGTGGGTGTCCTGCACCAGCATGGGGTAAGAGGACCATGGGACAGGTAATGAAGAGGCCTCTGGACTTGACATTATGAGGCCCTGAGCTAAATCCAGTGTTAAGAAGCCCCTTACCATAAAATACAAAGGAGATTATTCTTTTCACAGAAAGGACGGTGAACATACAAGCACGAAAGGAATAGAGAAAGACAGAAAAACTAGTGAACATTCAATCAAATATAATGAAGAATACAGGATTTAACAGCCTGCAAATCAGAAGACGGTCACCTGCAAACTCCGTCATGTGAAGCATGGCTAGCGCAGAAAGCAGAAAAGGACATGCACGCAGAGCACGCAATCATCCACATGCACAGATGAAAGGAACACACAAATACTTAAGAAGACGGAGAAACCCGTGAGCGAAGGCACATCGACACCATCCAAGCAAATGCACCGGACTGTAAACCAAAGAACCTTTCAGGTTCCGACTGGTGTCAGTCAAGGGAGGGCCGCAATACTCCTAGGATGAGTCCCGCACGAGGGGGGGAGCTCGGCTGCTGTTCCCACCTCACGTTTTCCCTGACTTTATATGTTTAAACAAGTTTCGAAGGTCCTGTCTGAATTTTAACAGTAGCAGCCAGTCAACAAAACGCTACCTTAGCAGACTGATCGCTGACTTATTTGTAGAAATACTAATTTTACAAATGCAGTTAGTGGTTTTTTTTTTGTAATCCTGGCCTCCTCCAGGCCTTCCTGAATAAAAGATAACGGGGAAGGAAAGGTATTATGTAGCCAGATATGTATATATTTTTTTGTCATATTTGACCAGAAATATCTATTTTTCCCCATATTTCCTTTATTTATCAACCAGTTGTGATTACAATCTGAAATGGTCAGGGTTTTATGTGTTTTTGTAGGGTCCCTCATAATGCCAGTCCTTTCCTTAAGCTGCAGCTTAGTTATACTTCTGCACAGTCCTGATAAAAACCAGATAGCTGGAAGCATTAAGGAAATGAGAATTCCCTGATGAGAGCTGGCTTGTGAGGGATTGCATAGTGGTTCCCTGCCGGGAGCCAGATGGCAAGAGGTGGAGAGAGAAGCCACGCTCTGATGAGAAGGGCCAGACGTGACTATTTCTTGAGGAGACTTGGATTGTGAGGAGAGAGAAAATTGACCAGGGACTAGGGCAAGAGGGAAGTGCAGGCTACGGATGATAACTCAAACCCTCCCCCTCCCCAGTGAGACTCAGATGGGACAGAGTAAGGGAAGGCCATGCACGGGAACATAATCATAAAACAAGTTGGACCCAATGTGTCCTTGGCACATGGTACTGGGCTTGCTTCCTTCCTGCATAAGAACATGCCATACTGGGTCAGATCAAGGGTCCATCAAGCCCAGCACCTTGTTCACAACAGTGGCCAATCCAGGCCATAAGAACCCGGCAAGTACCCAAAAACTAAGTCTATTCCATGTTACTGTTGCTAGTAATAGCAGTGGCTATTTTCTAAGTCAACTTAATTAATAGCAGGTAATGGACTTCTCCTCCAAGAACTTATCCAATCCTTTTTTCAACACAACTACACTAACTGAACTAACCACATCTTCTGGCAACAAATTCCAGAGTTTAATTGTGCGTTGAGTGAAAGAACTTTCTCCGATTAGTTTTAAATGTGCCACATGCTAACTTCATGGAGTGCCCCCTAGTCTTTCTATTATCTGAAAGACTAAATAACCGATTCACATCTACTCGTTCTAGACCTCTCATGATTTTAAACACCTCTATCATATCCCCCCTCAGCCGCCTCTTCTCCAAGCTGAAAAGTCCTAACCTCTTCAGCGTTTCCTCATAGGGGAGCTGTTCCATCCCCTTTATCATTTTGGTCGCCCTTCTCTGTACCATCTCCATTGCAACTATATCTTTTTTGAGATGCGGCGACCAGAATTGTACTTGCCCTTCTCTTCCGTGTGGTCCAGTTGGATCAACTCTGTGGCGGAGCCACCATGCTTTCGGAAGGGGAATCCAGAACACACATTCCACCAGCAGAGTATACCGAACCTGCCTGGTTAGCTGTCAGGTCGTCATTTGACAGACACTGAATTTCTCTCTTCGGTGTCGACTTGTCCTGGGGCGTTCTCTTTGATTTACATTTGTTCATGCTGAAGTAGTAGTGTTTTTTTTTTATTTTTTTTTTTATTTTTCAGTCCCTGTATGGTACACGGTTACCTGTCAATGAGAGATTTCCTGGAAATAACCTGAGTAGAAAAACAGACTGGGGATTCCAGGAACAACGTGCACAAGTGGAGTCACTCGAGGGTCCTGTGATGTTGTTTTGCAGGTTCCTCAAGCGCACCTAATCGACCTCAAGACCTTTAGAGAACTTTCTTAGTTGCCGGCATGTCACTTTCGCTTGCAGACATCCCAAATTCAGAGGGCGTCCAAACATTGTGCTTTTGATGGGCTGTTATTTTGTCACCCCCACCCCGAAACATGAGCATGATGGCGCTAGTTATCGTGCTTGGACATGTCTGTCAACTTCCCAAAGATTGTTTCGAGCTTCTGTCCCAATGCCTCGCTCTGGTGCATGAGCTTTGCCCTGCTTCTGGTTATGGTACGAAAGCTGGCTTGAGCCGTAGGCACGCCGGGTTCACTTTATGGTTTGCAAACACCGGTGGCGTTCTCTTGGGCGAGCGATGGGGCGCCGCGCTGTTCGCCTGCGGTGCTGCGAGCGGGGGGGGGGGGGGGGCAGTAGCCCGCTGTTTTTGTGCCATTGCTAGTCTGCTCCTGTTGGTAATTGAACTTCAGTGCTATGGACTCGGCATGTGGCAACCCAGCACGATGGTGGCAATACCTGCTGGGAAGGGACAGTTATCGCTAAACTGGCAAAGGGTTCCGGCAAACTAATTCTCTTTAGGAAATGTGAAGGGCCTAGTTGTCACCTTATCTGTACCACAGACATGGCTGTAGTGACCTTTTCTTGCTGGGTTTGGTTTTTTTTTTTTTTTTTAAATAAATAAGGTGTAAGACGTGAATTTGTCACCTGGCAAATAATCTTGTGAGCATCCCTTCTCTCCTCCTTCACTCTTCATCTCCTTGCCTTCTCGCTTCTCCTCTCCTATAAAAGTGATCAAAATATCTTACCTGCCCAAGAAAATCAAACAATAAGTATCTATCACACTGCCCTCTTATTTGTATGGAAGGTAGAGTTATACTAGGATCACGGTCTCCTGTAGCAGGAGCATTGCTTGCTGTGGTCCCCTAGTATTTAGCACTGCATGCGTACTGACCCCTGCGGTTTTCACGTCTGTATTGGATACAGCGCGCCGTTTCTAACGTGTCCCACGGTTGGTACTTATTTCAACATAGCCCTGCGGTACTCGCTATGGCGCTAGTTATCGTGACCTTTTTACTATAGTCCCTGTGTTTTACTTCCATTTATCTTGCGCCTTTTAATTGGAAGCTCAAGGCGAGTTGCATTAAGGCACCATAAGGGATATCTCTGTCCCCAGAGGGCTTACGACCCAAATTTGTACCCGAGACAGTTGAGAGTTTAAGTGACTTGCCCAAGGTCACAAGGAGCATCTGGGGGGGAAAAAGTGGGGGGGTTTGAACCCCTTGGTTCTCAGCCCACTGCTCCAGCCACTGGGCTACTGTGTTAACGAGCCACAGTAAAGACTGCAAACATTGCATACAATTAGGATGCTTCTTATGGGAACCTGTAGTTCCTTCCAACGCGTTTGATGTCTGCATCGGAGGGGGGAGAAATGATTCCTTCACTAAGTATTTTCTGGGTGCGGTGTGCAAAGCACCCTAATTGCAATGTTTTAAAAACGCTTGGCTCGCCTTCAAAGGCTGTAATTGCTGTGTCGGTGCAATGCTGCTGGTGATGGGACTGGCATGACGGCATTAGGGGAAATGTTTTTAAATTGCTATCAAATGCTAATGAGAAAAGGAAGGGTTGGCTTGGAAATGGTACATCCTACTGTGGTTCCCCCACACGGCCCCTTCCCGCCTCGGGACCCGGGTAACAGTTTGGAGGGAATCGGACCTGGCTGTCCGCCACTTCTTGGATTGCTTGGTTTTTTTTTAATCTGCTAAATAAGGGGATCCCGTAGCAAATTAGAGCTTGCAGTGCAGGGGGGGGGGGGGGGGCCCGCCTTTATTCAGGGTTAATGCAGCGGGCACTGCGGGGGAAAAGTCATTGCTCGGGGCAAATGCAGTGGGCCCTGTCCGGGACATCCTCATTCAATATTAATTCCGTGTACAAAGCAGGGGAAGCCTTCATCCAGGGTAATATGCGGGCGCTGCAGTGGAGTGGAGGTCCTCACTCAGCTGAAATTGTCTTCCTGTTCTGCAGATTTGTTTGATTTTTTGCAGGAGAAATGCAGAGACGGTGGCTCATTCTAGATCAAGGGTGTGTCTTGCTGCCCATCACACCTTACCTTTGCTTTCGTGTTAGCTCTGCGACCCATTCCCCCAGACAATTTCAGTGTCGTTCTCTCATTTATTTTTTTTTCAGTTTGATGCGCAGGCCAAAGAACTGCAGTTTAAGGCGGTATGCATTGTACCAGTGGCACAGCGAAGGTGCCGAGACCCCTCTGCAGCTCGTGCTGTCACTCCCAGGGCTGACGTTAGACCTGCTGGACCCAGGGCAGAAACTCTGGAGCGGGCCCAGCCAGTGCCAAGCGCTCTGAAGCTTTGCGCATCACTCAGCTTCACCAGGGGGGGGGGGCCTCGAGCACTGCCCTGCTCGCCCCAGGACCTCTCTCCCAAAACCAGTCCTGATCTCACCTTCCGCTTATCCCCCAGCCCTCCCACCTTCAGGACTGATTAGTGCATCACGTTTGCCCCAGTTTCTGGCTTTTTCTCCTTTGCTCTCTAAATCTTCCTCCTTGAGGGCTACAATGTAGATCTCTTTCCTGCCTCCTCCTATCCCTTGTTTTGGGATATCGTAAAAAATAAAAACCGCAGGCCAACAAGCAAGAAATGTCAGTGCTAATCTTTGAAATGATATATGCCGATTATCTGACAGGGTTATCCAAGCAACTTGTCCAGACAGGCCACAATCTGGCCCAGAAAAAGAGCCTTAATCACCATGACAACTTCCTGCTGTGAAAAAAAATATAATTATATTAAGCAAATAACTACCCCCCCTACTCCCCCCATGTGGAACTGAAGGTTTAAATCTGCTTCTCGTCTGCCATCACCCTCCCAGTCCACCTCCAACAGGCAGCACTTGCAATGAGGACCAGCTTTAAGGAAAGCGGCCGTCATGGTTGCGTCTGGCTTTCCTGAAGTTGTCTTCGGGCATTTAGTAAACCATTGGATGTTTCTTTTTTTTTTTTTTGCACCGGCTTGAGGGATAAAATGAAAAACTCAGCCATGAATTTAGAAGCATGGTACATGTGTGGCGGACCCGTTAGTAAGAAGAAGACTGGACGCCATGGCTATTTCGTTGTCTTCTGCTTACATAACTGTGTTGTAATGGCTTTTTACACACCAGGATCCATTGCTAAGATCACGTGATTAATAGGTCGTAGAGCTGGAATTGGTTGATTATTATCTAGTTGGTGCAGCTTATGCTCATGTTGCAATTTCAGAAACGGCATCAACCGTGCTGAGATTTTGAGTGTGAGACCCTCCACAGTGTTATAGGTGGATGCCTTAGACAGAAGAGATGGCTCTAGAGTCAGTTACGTGTAATCCAGATGCTTAGGCACAGAGGGTCCTGCAAACGTATTGTTCTTAGAATGACACCTTTATAATAAGGGCACTTTATATTGCAGGCAGACCGTCCATCTAAACGACTTCCTTAATCTGAAGGTTTGCTTGGATGAGTCCCATTTGTTCTCCGTGCTGTACAAGATTAGTTCTAAGGTTGATACCCCAAAGAGCTTACCCTCCAACCCTGAGCACAGGGACTTGTGTTGTGGAGGTTGGGTCTGCAGGCATTGCAGCCTGTCTCATGGCTTTTGCCTCTTATGCTGCCGAGTGGTCAGGACTAGCTAGAGAACAGACTCCAGGCTGGATTCTGGCAAAAATCTTTATAAGCTTCTTTATTGGTGAACAATAGTAAACAAAACAACTTAGCTGGTCTGTGCAGTTCAACAAAGTAATTGCAACTTACAGTTCATTTTCTCCAGGCTTCCATCTCTCTCGCTCTCTCTTTCTGGGCCCCCTCATCCCTCAGGCCCTGGTCTCTTATTTCCGCTTGCAGTGATCCACCTTAGCCCAGAATCCTTTCTTGGGTTGGGTCTTAAGGAAGACCGGTGCAGATAACTGTAGCTGGTCCTTTAAGGTGTTCGGAGGGAGTTTCTTCTATGCTCCCTCCAGAGCTATAGCTGGCCTCAGCCATCGGTGCCATCCATAAGGGGCGCCACCACTTTCAAAATTTGATAGACGATCTGCCAGCCTCCCTTCCACCGATAGAGACTTGGCGCCTCAAGAACTCAGCTGCCAGAGGGCAAAAGAGCTCTGCACTAGCTTCCGGATTCCTGGCGAGGCCCCCCCCCGCAAATCGGGACAAAAAAATCACCAACACTGCCACCTGCCCATGCACAGCCAGGAGCAGAGTGGTCTGTGGAGCTGCAAAATGCAGCGTTGACCTCCCACCTCTGGATGCCAGGAGAAGCACACCTGCCAAGCAGTGCCAGCCTCCTCCACTGCATTTAGGAGGGAGCGTGAACCATGAGCCGAAAAAACAAACCGGTCTCTCACCCTTCCCCCAGCAATCAAAAGTAGTACAGCTCATGGAGCTACATCGGCTTCCTACTTCGCCTCGGCAGACAAAATTAGCATGGCCCATGGAGCCATGAAAAGTAGCATCTACCTGCCACCCTGGAAATCGGGAGTAGCAAACCCCTGAAGTAGCGTTGGCCTCCTCCACCTGCCCTGTATTTAGGAAGAGCGTGGTCCACGGACTGGAAAAAAGAAACCAAGGCCTCCCATCCTGCCCCTGCAGTCAGAAGAAGCACACCTGCAGAGAGAAAAAAGGAGCATATGTGTGTGTGTGTGTGTGAGAGAGAGAGAGAGAGCAAAGGACTCTGCATGTGTGAGAGAGATTGAGCATGTGTGAAAGAGAGAAAACGAGCGTGTGTCTGTGTGTGTGGTTGATCATCGTGCGTGAGATAAAGCACAGGAGCATGTGAGCACAAGCAAATGAGTGTGTGTGTGTGTGTGCATGTGTGAGCATATGAGAGTAAATGGGCATGTGTGAATATGATTGAGCATGAGAGAGAGTGAATGACCGTGTGTGTAAGATTCAGCTTGCACGAGAGAGAACAAACGAGCATATGTATGTGTATGGATTGAGCATGTGAGAGAGCAAATGAGCATGTGTGTATGATTATGCATGTGTGAGAGAGAAAGCAAATGAACATATGCGAGTGCAAAATTGTGTATATAAAAGGGAAAAAGAGCATATGTATATATGAGAAAGCGAATAAGCATGTGTGTGATGGTGCATGTGAGAGTGAATGAGCAAGTATGTGTGAGACTGAGCATGTGAGAGCGAACAAGTGTGTATGTGCATGTGAGAGAGAGTGAGAAAACATGTATGATTGTACATTTGAGAGAGAATGAACGTGTGTGTGCAATTGTGCATTTGAAAGAGAGCAAACGAGTGTGTATGTGTGAATGACTGAACATGTGAGAGAGCAAACGAGTGTGTATGTGTGAATGACTGAGTATGTGAGAGCGAACAAGCTTGTTTGTGTGTGTATGATTGAGCATTTATTCATTTATTAAAATGTATTTATCGCTTAACACGTGCAGCCTAAGCGATGTACAAAATAAAACACTCATATGTTATCTAAGAGCATATACATACAAATGTAAGAGCAAGAGAGTGAATGAGCAAGTTTGTGTTAGAGAGAGGGGAGAACATTTGTGTGCAACAACCCCTTCCCCCCCTTGGTAATTCATGACAATCTCAGGGCATCTGGAAATCAAAAGTTCCCAGGTATGGACAGCGGAGGATTTATTAATCCTTAGTAGTTTTAATTATTGGATGCTATTTAATGTATCTACTGGTTTAAAATGTTATTGCTATTTGGGAAAGTTTTATAGGAGTTTTTAATTATTGGATGCTGTTCTTTTCGTCAGCTGTTTTGAAATGTTTTTTTATTAGTATGGTTTTATTATGATTGATGTTTTATATTTCTTGATTTTATTGTTTGATGTTTTATGGGGAATGGTGACGTTTGTTTTTCCATTGTTGCACTGCATACAGAGTCTGGCTTTTTGTGGTTTCAGTTTTTGTCTGTTTCTATTTATACTTTATGGTCTCTTTATTCTGTACTTAGCGCAGTCTGTCTATGTTCTGCACATACGATAGAATTGAGGTATTCTGCTAGCATATATTTCCTTGAAGACAATTCCTTTTTGTACTGAAAGTCACCTGCTGGCTCCAGGTCATTGAAGACAAGCTGAGCCAGTCCTGACTGAATTTCCAAATGCAACCAGACTATTTTAACTTATAGGATTGCAAGCTCCTAGATGTGAAGGGGGTAAAACCAGGACTGGCTCAGCCTGTCTCTGATGGCATGGAGCTTGTTGGTAGCCCGAGTGCAATCACGGGTGCCTCGATGGCGCATAGACCTAGGAAGATTTTTTGCTGTACGCAGGACAGCCCTCCGGTTGCCCCAGCAATGGACCAGAAGCCGAGGACACAATAACAAGCAATGAGCCACTGCTGGAGCTGAAAAGCAGCAGAACTGTTTACAAGGTCAGTTCCTGGAAACTCAGGGCCTGTTCTCTGTGCACAAATAACTGAAGCTTTCTTAACACTTGTGGCCTCTCCACCCCCTGAATCAGGTCATTTTCCCTTAGAAAGCTGATTCAGTCCTGGCTTTGCCCCACTGCATGCATGATCTGCATCAGAGAAACTACAACTCCCTGCATGCAGTGGGGTGATACCAGGCCTGAATCTGCTTGTGTTGCCAAATTGGAGACAGCTGCTCACTTGGACTGGGTGTCTGCTTGTTGCTTATGGTACCAAACCAATATGAAAATACAATATGGAAAAAAGGAATCAAAGTAATTCTAAATAATTACATACATTTTTAATAACCACTATACAAAAGTTTTTATTTATACTGGTTAAACTTAGACATTAATACCCAATACAGAAAACTTAATACAAAAATTATAAATCTAACTCTCATTACACAAAAATTACAAAATGCAACATCGCAGATATCATGTAAAAACAATATATAACCACTCACATCACTCCTCACGCAAACTATCTAACAGACATTCATACTATTCATCAAACGACCACACATCCTTAGTACATGTAAATAAAAAATATACGGTACTCTGTATAATACTATAGCAGTCTAAGAGCTTGTCCAATCCCAACCAAGAAAGGGTCCACTCTGTTTCGCCAACTAGGAGCTTCTTCAGGGGATATAAAAGGCATTCTACTTGTTGATCTGCTGAATTCTCCAATGTTATATGTGTATATGAGAATTCAGTATTTAATTGTCACTCAACTGATGATTTTCTTCAGAACATAATATTTGTCTATACAGGCAGCATTTCAATTAAATATTCTGAATACGGCAACACAACTGAAGAGTACAGGGACCAAATTCACTGCAAGAGAAGTCCATAAGCTCGGGGAAAGTCACTGCGTCTCCCTGGAATAAGCAGCATGGGACTTTTCGTCCGTTTGGGATCCTGCCCAGGTACTTGTGACCTGACGTGGCTACTGTTGGAGACAGGATGCTGGGCTTGGTGGACCCTCAGTCTGACCCAGTATGGCAGTTCTGAGGTTATTTCCTCCTGTTCCCCGTCAGCCTCCCACTCCCTATAAAAATGAATTGTTTTCCTGTCCATGAGAGGCTCTGCTGCTTATAATGCCACATTTTAACCAAAGACATTACAGTTTTGATTGCACTGCCATTTAAGAAAGGCAGTAATTGCAGGAAAGTCCTCTGAAACCTCAAGTTTGACTGAAAATGACAAAACAAGCGGGTACGATAGTGGTACAGATAGTCACCAAGACGGAAAAAAGCAACCAGAATCGTTTCAACAGAGTATCCCTGGTTATAAAGTAAAAAGAAATGTAAAAATCGGCTGGGGTCCACGGCATTCAGCAGGAATTAAACTGGGCAGATGAGATGGACCTTACAGTTCTTATCTACCATCAGACTGCAGGCTTCATGGGAGGCGGGCACTAGCGGAGACTTCCACCAGCAACCCCACAGGTTGGCGTCAAGGTTCAGGCGCTCAGCTACTCAAAAGGAAGCCATGCAATGAATGGATGGATCTTCAATGAGTTGTGACGGAATAAGCCAGGAGGAGGCCTCTAGAGAGCCACTTCATGGGCGCCCTTGTGAAAAGTTTGCAGCAAGCCGCAGGGGCCTGAGGATGACAAACGACTCTTGAACAGGCATCAAGGCAAAACCGGGCCAGTGGTGCTATATGGAAGCTGTAGCATTGCCTGGTTTATGTGGCCTAAGGGGCATTAGGACTCAAAGAAGGTTGAGTTGCTACTAGAATGAGCTTTTCTCTGCTTTCTCTGGCTTCCCTGAATTCTGTCATGGTTTCTGTCTTCAGCCACTCCCCTGGAAGCATGCTTTTCTTAGCTTGATAGTGTTTTAGTCGAACAAGTATCTTATTCTTAGGTTCTCTTTCCTGTCCTACTCTATTCTGTTGCTTATATAAAATGCACGTTTCTAGAACAAAAGTTACACAATTATTTTATACATCCTATGGCCATGTTCTCTGCTTTAAACAGATCTGTTGTCCTCCAATCTGCACTTCAGTTGTTTGTGCTTTACATGTATCATGTATGATGCCTGCTTGGGGCTCTGATCTACCTTTCAGTTGTCTGTGCTGTATTCATGCTTTACATGTATCATGTATGATGCCTGCATGGGGCTCTGATGATCTGCCTTTCAGTTGTCTGTGCTGTATTTATGCTTTACATGTATCATGTATGATGCCTGCATGGGGCTCTGATGAAGATCTGCTCTTCTTCTCTTCAGCTCTCTGCACTGTGTTTAAACATTTGAAACACAAATACTACCTCAGGGATGAAATACAAATGAGAGCAGTACTGATTGGGGTGGGGTCATAACTGCTGAAAAATCATAAATAAATCATTAACCATAGATCTTTTTATTATTTTTTTTCCTAGCATGGTTGCATTTTTCCACAGAGGGCGTGTAGCGTAGATCGCATTGGTTTAAGTTGAGTTTCCGAGTTGGGAATTGAGCAGACAGCGGGATCTGGTTCTGGTCTGAGTAAGTGATGCCACCGAAGGAGGCCTCTGCTGTGGGGAACAAAGGGGTGACACTTAACATACAAGTGACCCCCCCAATTGGCCCAGCCAATCTACCAATTAATAAAATCTTGGCCATATTCCGTACAGGGAAATATTCTGCTCAGCCAACAATGTTAAGAGCCATCCGCAGATCTCAGTGTTTTTGAAATGAATATTGTATGACCCAGCCCCCTCTAGCACGTGTTCATTGGATGGCACTGTAATCTGCTTGGGGATTATGATAAAAAAGCAGGCAATCAAGGGCAGCAGTTCCTCACCAACTGAGCTCTAGGAAAGCTGTAGTGTGTGCTGCAGCACTGTAGTTTTGTCTGTTGAATGCAGTTGCGATCACTCAATGCTTGGTGAGTTATTTGCCAAATTTTCTGCCGACCATCTGCTGAGCACTGGGGTGCGACATGCTCCTTCCATCTTCTCTCCTCCCCCACATGGCCGGATCTTAAGATTTTGGCACCCTTAGGCCGGACTGGCGATCAGGGCGGGAGGGGAGAAACAAATGCTGTCGTGACTTCCTTATCCAGCAGCCAAATATTTGGTGCCTTCAAAATACTGGCACCCTAGGCAGTTGGCATATTTTGTTTGTGCCTAAATCCGGGCACAAACAAATCCCAGCTCTCTAGAGACCAGAGAGAGTTCCCTTAATACCTGCCATCAATGGCACCCCCCAAGGAACAGGAGATCCATACTGGACCCATAGGAGGCCAACTAGGAATCTGAGTCCTAATCATATTTTCATTAATAAGATTATTTAAGATTAGATAAACTGGCTGATCCCCACCATCCTCTAACTTAGGTGCTACTCAGGGATGGATTTAGGCAGAGGCAACACTGGCAACTGCCTTAGGGGGGGCGCCAAGTTCTGAAGGCACCCACAAACTGGGACTTGCTCTGCTGCCCTCTGATTTCTGGGGGCGAATCTTCCCATTCCCAATCCTCTACCTATGGGCCCTGTAAACCTAAATCTGGCCCTGGTGCTGGTGAACGGTGCCCGATGCTGGCGTCATTCATTCTGAATGCTGCTGTTTTGATTTTATCCCCGGCAAAATTAAGGTGTGTGCCTAATCCAACATACTTCAGACAAATCCTGTTTATCTGACATCTGAACAGGCCAGAAAGCTTGATACACCTTGGCAGTAAGCACTGCAATTCATCTGTGAATTCCTCAGGATTACTTTTATGTAAATAAATGACGTAGAGAGCAGCTCCTGTGATGCACAGTGGAGTGTTTATAGCGGGGTCCTCTGGAAGCTTGGACTATACGTGCATACAGCCAACATTGCACACATTCAGAATCGGTTTCACTGATCTCTAGATTAAAATTTGGAGTTGTTGATTTCACTTTTACTCTTGAATCTCTCCTGAGCACAGCAGACCTGGTTCATGGGCAGCTTGGTGTACAGTTGAGTCTTTGTAGGATTTGATGAAGGTGATTCATGTTTTTAAAGTTTTTTTTTTTTTTGTTTTTTTTTTTAAGTTCCAGCTCAGCTGGAGCCAGGGCTGGGATTATGGCACAGTGAGCCTTCATTCACAGTTACCTGGGGATTGTCCCTTTACTGTATATCCTTTTCCCCCCTCCACTGGTCATTGTAGTGATGATCCTGGGTCAGAGGCCAGGCCCCACGGCTCACAGGGTCTTCTTCCGAAACTCTGCAATCACGGGCCCTGTTTTTGGCCACTAGGTGTCCTTTTTTTTAAGCAATGACCGTAACTGCCTCTACAGCATCCCCAGCCGACCAAGGAGTGGAAGACTCAATTCGGCGATTGAACCAGGGACCTTCCGCATGGCAGTGCACACGCTCGCCATTTGTACCACTGGACCAGGCCAAGGTGATTCATGAGTTTGCTGCTGAAAGGATCTTAGGCTGCCTCCCACCCCCCAGATGACCTTTTTTCCTCTTTCTTTCCTAATTTTAGTTTTGGGGGAATCTCTGGTGAGACCCTCCAATGTCAGGGGCTGCCAGCGTACCCTTACACCTGTTACCTCACGCCTGCTCAACCAATGAGAACTTGCATTCCACAGTACAGCAGGGGAGGCGTGGCCACGTTGGAAGAATCCGAGCGATGCACTGGCAGCCATGTTGCAATTGGATGCTCAGATTCCATCCTTCAAGGCATTTTTCTGCTTATTCTCAGAAACATAGGCGTGAAGGAATCCATCCAAGTATTCAGCTAGAAGGGCAAAAGATCAGCCGATGCCTTACTTATTTATTTGACCAGACTTAAGCTACTTAAAGATTCCAGTGACTAGGAGGACTGTAACCAAAGAAAAGAACTTTGATGAATTTTTCTGAGAAAGAGATATTTTTTTAATCTGGGGAGATGACTCTTTTATTCTTGGAGAGTAATACTTTATTCCTGGAACAGTATTTAATCTTTTGCAAAGTAAGGTCCTTTTATTCCTAGCGATGAATCTTAAATGTATGGAAGACTATGTAAACAGTTGAGAAACTGAATCTTTTCACATTGGAAGATTTCATATTTTGTTTCTCTTGGAAGTAAATGCTTTATTCTTTCTGCTGGGGAGACAAGTCCTTTATCACCTGCAGTTACTAGGGCAATCCAGAAGGGCTAGTTACCCTCTGCCCCACTGGTGCAGCTGTTTTATCCAATAATGAACCAATCCCATAGAGCAGGAGTTCTCAACCCACTGCCTGCACTCTATGCAAATCTGTCTCATGCATATTCATTGTGGATATGCTGGTGTGTCCCAAGGACTGTGTTGAGAACCACTCCTTAGAGTACTGATTATCAAATACCTGGACTGGAGCGACCCGTGCGTCATAGCTAATACACTTAAATCGTATTATGGGGCTCCCCGTTTTGGGGATGAGTGAAAGCTGGTTCATGCCTGGCCTGAACTGATGGCAGCAGTCTGTGGTATGTTCTGCAGCACAGCCCCAGTTCCTGCTAAGAATATACAGGGCAATCTATGCTGAGCAGCTTCACAAAGGCAGGCAGTAGAATGGGAGGAGTGGTCCTGAAAGCTACAATCTAAGTCGAAACTCTTGGACATGAGTTCTAATTCTAGCGTAGTCACTAACTTTTTAGGACCTTGGGCAAATTGCTCTATTTCTCTGGGTAATAATAATAATGCTCCTTCTCACTTGTCTCTCCTTTAGTAGTTTTCATGTGATTTCGGATCCAGAAATGGACCGTACCCCAGTATTTGACTGCACAGCTGTATAAACTTCCATATTCTAAAGCCCATGAGAATCCTGTTTGGTCAAAAAGGCACCGTATAGAAGCAAGTCCAAATTATAGTGCTCCCTCTTTATAACAAGCCCCTCAGTAAACGTTGCTGATGATAACCAAGGGCATACCCCCACCAGGATATTCCTGTACGGTGTGGGTTTGCTGCAACCATTGCAATCTATTAGAGCAAAGCCTCTTTTAAGTCAACAGTAGAAAGAAAACTCTGTTTTGTTTTGTTTTGGTTTTTTTTAGCTGGCTTAGCTAAGTATCTAAAGAGGCATTCATACATTGCAAACAGACTTCGCATAGTCTGAAACGAGCTGTTTGATTTGGACATTTACTTAGAGCACGAACCCAAAACCTCAGGGGCCGGCTTTGTTCTGCATGGGCTCGGCATGTGTATGTGTGTGTGTGTAGCACCAACACATACCACGCAACTTAATGGACCGCTAATGAGCATCCAAGCATCCAGGAATTGTGCTGCAGGCCTGAAGATTTCTTTTCCCAAGAAACGTGGATTTGAGACCCCCCCCCCCCAAAAAAAAAAAATTGGTATGTTCTAAGGTACAGAATACATACCCCAAGATAGGAAACCCAAAAAAGCTTGCCTAAACCATTAGCACTGATGCCCTCTTTGAATTCAGGGATGAGTCCTCCCCACCGAAATTCCACGGGGATGGATAAACGTTTCCCAGCTCTCTACCAAAGGAAGTTTAATTCTTTTGGCCAAATAAAATGTCATAACTGAATAATCCTGATGGTAACCAGGGACAGCGCCAGAGTCTGGGGAGGTGGGGGGGTGCAGATGAGAGAGTCTAGCCCGTGACAGCTCACCTTTAGGTGCAGCAATGCAATCGTTCAACCGGAAATAAATTAAGAGAACTAAGATGCAAAAAGGTAATGGAGAAGAGGAGTGAGGTGTCCAGGGTGGGGAGAGGGCAACTGAGAGGAAAGGGTGGAGAGGAATACCAGGTAGTGGTGGGGGAAGGAGGGGGGGGGGGGGGTAATGACAATAGCACTTGTTTCACCACCACCTCCTTCTTTTTGACTTGCCAGGCGCCATTGAGTCAGTAGGGTTGAGTTTGCTTGCGGAAGTTCAGAGAAGCACCGCCACCATTGATGGGTCTCAGCCCCCTGCGTGCTTAGTACCCTCGGATAATAAGACCCTGCTGATTGTGATATACAGAGGGATAAGGCAACACCCCCCCCCCCCCCAAAAAAAAACCCCCAAACAAAACACAGCCTATGGTGTCATCTTACCAAGTGGCATGGAGGCCATTCTAGACGGACCGCCTTAACACAAACTTTCAACTGAGGGAGAATTCACAGGAATGCTTCCAGTTTTTGAGTCCAGTACAGCAGGCCAGCCGCCGAGGTCTCGGCAGCAGGCATACCATGTCCTTTCCAAGGTTATCAGGGCGGCGCTCCTGGGCCAGGGCAGAATGATGTCACCTCGGCACCGTCATGGCAGCAGTTTTATCTTCCCAAGCTTTGTTTTTCCCTGCAGCGACAGGAACAGTGAGTGTGTGATCCCTTTTCCGCTCTTGTGGCTTTTTTCCTTTATCAGCATCACTGTTGCCTAATAGTAGGTGAATCAGCTCTTGGTTCTTTTCACGGGTGGTCAGTTTGGTAGGTCGGGCACCCTATCAGTAACACAGCACAAGCGGAGCCATTGTAAAACCCTAGAAACCGAGATTAGTGTTGTGAACCCATGCCAAAGTTTTTGGGTTTTTTTTTTTTAATTTGTTTTTTGCATTTAATTCATTAAGGAGGCTTTTTCTGATCTCAGCTGGCTCTGCAGGGCTCGGCGCAAGCAAAGCCTTAAGCCATCCTCTAGAAGCCCATGAATAGGGGAAATCTTTCCGCATTCCAGGGGAGGAGGGCGAGGAGGGAATTTTTGTACCATCCTATGTAAATTACAGCAATTTTCAAAGTGGATTTGCGTGCCTAAGTCTGATGTGAAAAGCCATACTGGCGAAACGGCGTACTCGCAAGCGCACCCGCTATGTGGCACACATTGTTTTGCCAACATAGTCAAAGGGGTGAATTTTATAAGCCCGCGGCGCGCCAAAGCTGGAAAATACATGCAGAAGTCGGGCTGGCACGCACCACGCGGATTTTAAAAGGCACCCTTGTACGCGCATATCTCCTGGCACGTGCACATATTTTCCCCCCCCCCGAAAAAAGGGTGTGGTCATGGTCTGGGCGGGGCATGGGTATTCCAGGATTTATGAATGAAAGCAGCGTGTAAATATATTTGCATGCAAGTGAGCGCCGGAGTTCTCTACTGCGTAACTTTACGTCTGCTATGGACGGTGTGCAAGTCCTAAAACAAAAAAAAAAACACTAGGCTAGTCAGCGGGGTTTTAAGAGTCGGGGCTAACAGGATAAATGGAAGACTAACTAGGGGTTTGGGAAATCCTATCCTTTACCTGAGTGAACTGGGGAAACTGGTAAATCTGTTGGCGTGCGCGTCTACTAAAATCCCCCACTTGCGCGGTAGAGGCGGCATTTGCACACACATGTGCTTCCCCATGCAAAACTGTGCGTGCATGTACACGCGTGCAGCCTATTTTATACCATGTGCACATATACATGTGTATGTTATAATATGGCCACGGCCTTTGGTGCGAGCCGGTATCTGCCCGCGCAGCTGTTTCAAAGTTACTGTCAAAAAAGCATGCCTGTGAGTCCCAAAACCACCAGACTCCGCCCCTTGGATGGCATGAAAGTACAAGCACACCGCCTGCGCGGGCATAATTTTACACACACACACATCGCTCGTGCAATCTCCTAAGCATTATTTTACCCCACAGAAGTCTCCTTTTTGAAAATGACCCTCCTGGTGTGGAGGATGACCTCTATTTTCATGCGTCTTTATAGTACTTTTGGAAAACGATCCCTTGGCAGGAGGACCCCTTATTCGCCTCGCCTTGACTGGACGGTCATCTTTCAGTACCGAGCAGGTCTTTGGCAATGCTACATTTTAATTTGAAGCTCCTGTTGTGCTGGAAGTGGCGAAATGAATGATGTTGGTTCATCCTGGCAACGGTGAGGAGAGAGCTGGTGTCGTCATACTTTGCCACTGGATTTCTAGGGATGCTTCGTATTCAGGGAAAGTTGGGCAGCGACCCTGCTTAAGAGCACAAGAAATGCCGTTCTGGGTCAGGCCAGTGGGTCTGTAGGGCCCAGCATCAGTGGCCAGCCCAGGTCATTTGGAGGAAGTACCCAATGGATACCTAATGAGGACATCAGTTCCCTGTGGCTTACTCTGAGCACAGGTGACAAATCCTGAATCTATCTCACCAATAGCCATTAATGGACTTGTCCTCCAGGAACTTGTCCAGACCTTTTTTTTAACTCAGCTATATTACTGGCCATGACTACCACAGCCTCTGTCAACAAATTCCACAGCTAAATTACGCATTCTTTTTAAAATTGTATTTAAATCTGTTGCCAGTTAGTTTTATGGAGTGTCCTCTAGTCCAGGGGTGGGTAAACGTTTTTGTTCTGGGGCCACATTAGAAGTTATCAACTGTGCCGAAGGCTGGGGGGTGGTTCCCCTTGGAGCTCCTCAACACAGCAATGAAACCCCCAGCACTTTCTGCGGGCGTTTTCCAGGCTAGCAGGCTACCTCACCTCCGTCACAAATGCAGAACACAGACAGACCCTCAGCAAATCAGAATAATATCCAGCATAGCTCTCTGCTTCAACGGCAGGGGAGAAGAAAAACTGATACTTCACGCATATCCAGCATAGCTCTCTGCTTCAACAGCAGGGGAGAAGAAAAAAGGATTCGCACTCACAAAGCGGGGAGTAGCTGGCTTGTTACGGCGGTTACTACCCCAAACCAAATAAGCCTGATACTTCACTTTCAATGCATATCCTGCTTCAATGGCAGGGGAGAAGAAAAACAACCAATAAGGGCTGAATAACACAGTCTGGGTAAAACAAATAAGCATGGGTGTAGCTTGCTTATTGCGGCGGTTACTTCCCCTACTACCCATAACTAATCAAGCTTGATATTTCACTTGGTTGCAGCTCCATCACTGCTCTCTACATTAATGGTGGGGGTGGAAGGGAAATAGAACCAAAGAGCTAAGAGAAACAGATAAGTATGAGAAAAAAAAATGTGAAGCTTGCTGGGCAGACTGGATGGGCCGTTTGGTCTTCTTCTGCCGTCATTTCTATGTTTCTATGTTTCTATGTAAAAAGGCCATGAAGTATAAATAGTAAGGCGCAGGCAAAAAACTG
This sequence comes from Rhinatrema bivittatum, assembly GCF_901001135.1. Taxonomy (NCBI): domain Eukaryota; kingdom Metazoa; phylum Chordata; class Amphibia; order Gymnophiona; family Rhinatrematidae; genus Rhinatrema; species Rhinatrema bivittatum. Next base: position 51,844,715 of record NC_042626.1, read on the forward strand.
AACTGGAAACCACTAAAAGCCAGTGCAATAATGGAATAATAGAAATATCACCATTCCTCATAAAACAAAATCAAGAAATATAAACTACCAATCATAACACTGAGTAAACCATACTAATAAAAAGAATATTTCAAAACAGATGACAAGTAGAACAACATTAAGAAGAATAAGGATTAAAAAACTTTAAACATTTCCCAAAAATCAATCGCATATTTAAAAACAGCAGACATATCAAACACCCAATAATTACAACTAATAAGGATAAAAAATAATTTCCCCCTCTCCTTACCTGGAAACTTTTCATTTCCAGTCACCCTGAAGTTGTAGACTTAGATTAGTAGGGGAGGGAACACACAAACGTCCTCCTTTGTCTCTCATATTCACTCATGCACCCTTCTACTCTCTCTTCTTCTCACTCCCCTCTTCTACTTCCTTCCTTCCCTTTCCCTTCCCTCTCACTCACTTCCTCCCCTTGCCTCCATCACTCACCCCCTTTCCTCCCCTCTGTCATTCATCTCCCTCAATCCCACTTACCCTCTTCCCTTTCCTCTTAGTCACTCATCCCCTCACCCCTTCCCTTCCCTCTGTCACTCCTTCCCATTTACTTCTTTCCCATCTCTGTCAGTCCCTCCCTCCATCACTTACTCTCTCACTCATTCCCTCCCTCCCATTCATTCCTTTGCCTCACCTCTGTCTCTCATCCTCTCAATTCCATCCCCTTCCCGTCACTCAGCCCCTCACTCTTAGTTACTCTTCAGTCACGCACTCTCCCATCACTCTGTCACTCACCCTCCACTCAATCCCCCTGTTTCTCACCCCCACTCAATCTTCCATTCCCTCATTCTCACTCCCTTTTTTTTGTCACTCACCCCCTCTCTTTCCTTTCCTCTGCCACTCATCCTCTCCCTCCCTCCCACTCCCTCCCTTCCCTCTGTCACTCACCCTCTCACTCCCCTCTGTCACTCACCCTTTCAGTAATTACTGCCATGACTCGCCCCTCCTCCCAAGGATATCATCATCATTGCTGTCTTCTACCTGCCAGCTGAGTGCTGGCCCATCAGAAGGTCACCATCAGGCCTACCGCTGCTTGGGGGCCTCTCCTTGCTGGCGGAGGATGGGAACCCCTCCAGCGTGCATCAACATGGGACTGCCAGGTGGGGCCTCTATCTCACTGGCGGGGATGGGAACCAGAAGCACCACCACATGGGGCAGCCACTCCGAGCCTCTTCCCGCTAGCAGGGGGTAACCTGCAGAGAGTTTGGTTGCTCCAGATACAGCCTTCGGCACTCCCCGCAGATAGCGTGCAGACCCGGGAGAAGGAGTGATGCTAAGGACAGTGATCCAGCTATTCTGTTAGGCCATAGCTCATTCATCCTGTCCTCCCGTAGTTATTTGCGTGTGTCTCGGCGGGAAGGGGGCTTATCCCTGCAAGGCACCACCTCTGGCGTAGAGTTCCTCGGTTCGGGCAGGGTGGGGGGAGGCGGGGGGTGGTGTGTGGATTTATTCCTGGCTCTCAATGGGGTCAGGGAGGGGGGGGGGGGAGAACAGTGAATCTCTACAGCCATCCTTCTCCATGCTAACTTGGGATGTTTTCAGCCACTCCGGCCAGGTCCAGGGGCTGCGGGCCTCTGCTTGTTACTCAGACAACGGCGCAGTGAGCTCCGCCAATCAACGAGTACCAGAGGCAGGATTTCTCTGGGATCCCTGCCTCTTTCTCAGTCCTGCCTGCCCGAAGTCATTAAAAGCTGATGTTGCACTTTTCATCGCATCTTCAAGGGCAACAGTTTGGCATTCAGGCAGGCAGGTCTGAGCCGCATGTAATACAATGTTTATAAGAGCTCAGAGGGCCGGAAGAAAGGCTTGCCGGGCTGGATTTGGCCCACCCCTGCTCTAGTCCTACTGCTACAGTATTTGAAAGGGTGAATAGCTGTTCCCTATTAATTAGTTCCACCCCACTCATGAATTTATAAGCTGCATAGATATTGTCCATTTGGGCAGGCTTCTCTGGCTGGTCATTACCCCTCCACAGAGAGTATCCATTCTGTGTCTGTGGAGTGGGATACCCCTTTAATTGACCAGGGACCGGGCAAGGCCATCTCTCTTGCTGAATTGTTGAAGGCTCAGAGTTCAGAATCAAAATCAGTCCAAGCCCAAATTTTGCTTTATTCTCTGTCAGGACTCCATCCTTGCAACGGAAAAGAAAGCAGCATGCAAAATATTATGTGTACATTTTTTTTTGTATGCCTTGCGGGATCATCCAGTTTTAATGAAGAGAATTCCTTTCATGTTTCTCCAGTTTTTTTTTGTTTTTTTTAACAAACTATCTCCTGGTTTTAAATCTCTCTTCTGCTCCCTGTAATGTTGTTCTGCAAAATGTTAAACCCTGGGCCCCTTGTCTTCCTTGTTGACTGTCCCAGATGGAGGTTACTCTGGGGAGGACTTGTTTTTCATCTCTGCTGCAGTCTCGGGAAGCCCTTGATGAAGCCCCTGATGCCAGCTTCCTGAAGCTATAACTCATGGGCGGGGGTGGGGGGCAGATAGGAGATTTCAGGAAACCGAAAGCGTCTTCCACTGCTTCAATTATTTTTTTTCATGTGTGGAGAGAGAGAGAGAACACATTCTGAGCATCGACATCTATTGTCACTGTGCAGTAATTAAATAAGCTGAGCAAGCCAGAACTCGCAGGACATTTGTGGGGGGATTTGGGTTTTCTTGGGTCCATGGAATATGCTGAACAGAATTATTCCTGACCTTTGGTTTCACTCTTGCCATTTCCTGAAAGAGTGGGTGTGGGGTTGGGAGTAGGGATAGTGGGGTTTGAGAATTTTTGTGCGGGGACATAAAACTAGCCAAAAATAATCATTTTTTCTAGTGGGAAATAAAAGAGATTTGCGCCTCTTCCTTTGCCGTGGAATTATACGCTTTCCAGTAAAAGTAGAAGCCCTGCCGGTGCATGTAGACACTGGGCCAGCCATAGTGCGGGCTTTGAAATGCTGTATTTTTTTTTTTCCTAGCTGCTGCCAGAACAAAGCGCTTTTAGAACCAGGATTCCTTGTCACTCTATAAACAGAAATGGTACAGATTTAGAAATTAATTGGAGCTGTGTACCCGCACATATGTCAGGACACCTCCAGCACTGTGTTTTGTCTTTTTTTTAACATCTCCAACTGTCTGTGAGAAAGATATTGAATCCTAAGGCAGGTATGAGAAACATCAGAGCTTTGGTTTCTGGGTGAGACCCCTGTGCCAGGAGGCTCCTTCTTTCGCTGTAGCGTTGCCAGCTGAGCTGTCCAAAAAAAACGAACCGGGGGAGTCTCTGCGTACTAGTTTCTACTAGTTGTTTAAACTACTGGAAAATTTTGGCTGGGTCTGACCTCCCCGTTCCTGCTTTTCTTAGGGACAGCAGGACCCGCAATGGGGGTAACCCCCAAAAGCCGGATTTACCCATCCTGCTGAAATGCAGCTTGTCTGGTCCCCCTTCCTAGACTGGATTGTGCCTTTTAATGATGGTATAAAGTGGGTCATGGTTAAGGTTACGGAATGGCTCTGTGCCCCCCCACCCCGGACAAGCTGAGGCAGCCCTGTCCCCACCACACATGCGGTCCTAATATGGGTTTTAGACAAATCAGAAATACAGATCTGTAGATGCTGTGGAGTAACACCAGGTTCGGTGCAGCTTGCCGAGTCATCTCAGCTCAGCCAAACAGGCTGATCCAGTCCTGGTTTTACCCTACTGCATGCAGGGATTTGTAGTTCAGATTTCTTTTTCCACATTGATTGCCCTAGGAAAATCAGCACTGCAAATTCCTTGCATGCAGTAGGGCAAAACCAGGACTGAATCAGTCTGTCTGGCTGATCTGGAGTGAGGCAGCAAACTTAGGATGCCAGCACAGATGCATTTCGACTTCTTAACTAACTTCAGTCCAGAGACATTCAGAGCTGATACCAAACCCCAGAATGTAAAGGGATAGGAGCTGATCTGGCTCGGGGTATCCGTGATGGGTGAATGTATTGGGGACATAGGGACATATCGGAGTTTATGGGCCATTGAACTAGGCATGGGCTTTGCAGTGAAAGAGGTAAATAAAAATATGTTAGTAATAATTATTCACTTTCACCCTAATATGTGCCTGAAACTCAACTCCCTTGGTCCAAATTGGGGTGAGCGTCAATAGAATGGGATCTGACAAAAGACAAAAGTCGTGTTACTGTTGCACTCTTGCCTCGGTTTATAATTTGGGTGTTGGGTGTAGGTCAAGGCTGGTCTGAGAGTCAAGTTGGTCAAATTTCTCTTAATTAGTTCTGATTAGGGTGATCGCATAGCTCCATGTCCAGGGGGATAAAGCTGAACCAGTCCTGTTTCCTCCCCCGACTGCATGCAGGGAGATGTAGTTCCCCTTTCTTAGGCACCTGAATAGGGAAATTGGCACATCTCTCTCCATGCAATGGGGTAAAACCAGGACTGGCTCATTTTGTCTATCCGTCCCCCCCTGGATATGGAGCTATGCAAAATCCTGCTTATGATGGCTGTCAGTGCCCAAACAGAGCACCGTATAAAATTATTCACACTGGAAGGCTTGCATTGGAAAGGTGATCACTGGAAGGATTAATGGTTTTGGAAGGATAGAGGGATTGCAGGGGGGATTCTCAGATTTGCTGCTGTTTTGTTTCCCTTGCTGGTGGTAAAGAGGAAGGTCCATAGACCATGATTGTGTAACTCACTACACCTCTGGTTATCACAGGTTTTTCATTACATCCTGTGTCAAAAGCTTTTGCAAAAAAAAACAAACAAAAAAACCAACGTATTGAAATCTTGACCATTGGCACTACGGCTGATAAATTTCAGACTTGTAACAGTTCATCATCTCTTTGTGTCTGTTACCGTATTTGCAATAGATGGGCATGCGTTTTTCTCAAAAAAATAAATAAAGGAAACCATACAGGATTCTCGATAAATTGTTTGCAACAAACTTCCCCTTACAGTAGAGCTTTGTTTGAAGAGCTGCTAATATCCCCTCCTGAAGTGAGTGCTCAGAAGGGCAATTTTGCTGCCCCCACAAATGAAGATACCAGGATAATAATGGATAACAATATTAATAATAAAGATCATATACATCCAGAACTGTAGAATGTGTGATTATATGGGCTACCTTTATTTATAGAGGACACAGCACTGCAAGCTCTAGCAGGCTGTGTAACCCGCTGCGAGTGAGAGGGGGTGGGTCTCTGGGTGTCACTGCCTTGTTCTGTAGCCGCCTGTGACGGCTCTGCTGTTCCAAGGGCTAGGAGCACTTACAGTTCCTTCTCTGACTGCTACATCGCACCCACTTAAATTAGACGCAGCCATTGCTAGCAGGACCCAGATCCGATGTGCACGACACGTGACAAGACACAGTCTTGTGGGTCCAGAAATAGACGCCGCGCATGAAGCAGCCAGGTGTGAGCAGACAGCTGTTGTGCCTGTCTGCTCAGATAAATAATTGTGTTAGATGCTTCGTTAATGGCCTGGACTCTGCTCTCAGACCTGCCCTGATGCACCCCATTTCCCCAAATCCATAAGTATACTGTTCCTGGCTCTGGGATCTCGTAGATCTGAATACATTTACTCCAGCTCTAGGATGGATTAAGTGTGGGCTAGGATGCTCCTGCAGCCACAGCCGCTTCTCTCCCATAGCTTCCTACGGGAGCAAGCTTGATGCGTTCTAACTATCTTTACCCTTGGCGGGGGACATCGGAAAGCTAAATGCAACTAACTCTCTTTTTCTTTATCACAAACCCCAGAAAAGAAAATTAACTCTTTCTCCTATTTTTTAAACCCTGGGTAAAGTTTTCTGTGCAAAAGTCACCTTTAAAGGGCCAGGACCACTTTTAGTGCCTGGATGCTAAAAAAAAAACAAAACACTTTGGGCTAACCAAAGGCCTAAGTCAGACTAGAGCACGGCTTCCCGAGAAGAAAAGGTTACTTTTTCACTCCGCGTCACGGATTCAACAATGAACCCGCGTTCACTGCCCTTTGCCATTCTGCCCCTGCCTGCTCACGTCCAGCCATGCAGCTTTCTTGTCTCTCGCTCGGACAGTGCAAGTATTGAGCCACGCTTGCGGAAAGAGGACCGTTGCGCCCTGCTGAATATTTATGCAGCCTGCACAAGCACCGCTGGGCCTGATCTTAAATAAACATTTAAGTCAAAACAATTAAGGCATTAAAATATGTGACTCATGCCTGACTGTTTGAGACGGGAGCCAGCAAAGTGTGTGTAATTCATAAAATGGATGAGCTGTGCATGTTTCCAACCCCCCCCCGAGCCCTGCAGGCCTGCTCAGCGCGACGTGCGATAAATAATTTAGAGGGTCCTTAATAAGGAGCAACAAGGGAAGCAAAACTCAGCTGCGGCGTCCTCTTGAGTTCTGAATGACGACAGCTGAACTCTAGCAGAGCGTCGGGAAAGTAAGAGAAGACCGATGAAGGCCGCAGTGCCCAGGCCTTCGACGTGGACTCTGTCGGTGCCCGTTCTTAAATTTCCCTCCAGCTTCAGAAGTCTGACATTATGGGGGTGAGCTCGCTCCTCGTTGTGGGGTAAATACGTTCCCAGGCTCTTGCACGCTCCCGTCCAAGCAACTTCTGTTCCCGTTCGGGCTGGAAGGCTTCTAGAGAATTGAGGGAGGGCAGGGAGCCAGGGCCATTCGGTTTGGAACAGCGTGTTCGTGTCAGACGTGTACTACAATAAGTATGTGTGGAAGCTTCTGAGACCCAGGTAGAAAGTGCATCTGGAAGTGTGACAGGTGGATCAGAATGGAGATGGATGAACTCCTTTTTTTTTTTAATCTTTTGGCACCAAAAGTGAAAACCTAAAAAAAAAAAAAAAGGTGTTTTCATTCTCATGAATTGTTTGCAACGTGAGAAACTGAGCTTTTTGCACTGCTGTGTTTTTAACACAGACCCATTGATTTTGAATTCATTTTTTATTGTTGGTTATATTTATTTATTTATTTATTTTAGCGGGCAAATTCAGACAAACTCTCTAGCTCAGTCCTTTTCTATCAGTCTCAATTGGATACAGCAACTTTTTCGCTGCAGATAACAAGGGGAGGTGTGAATGTTTCATGGTGCCTGAATTCCTTTGGTACAGGAAGAGATGCGTGCACATATTGGGCGCATGGGGAAAGATGCAAGCAGCAGTCGAATTAGCACAGGTTGTAAACTTGGAAGCAGTAGCACCAGCTGTCAAATCTTCAACCTTGGCTGCTATCAGGGCTTTCTTTTCTGCCCATTCTTCACAGTACTAAGTTGCAGCACCTTCCCCCCCCCCCACCCCCCCTCTGCATCAACCCCTGGGAAGTGACAGGAGGGGAGAGGCTGGATTACGGAACAGAGTAGCCCTTCTCTGCTCCACTCTGTTCTCTACAAGGCACTGGCCAATAGAGTTGGGGCGTCAGCCCTGTATGCCGTGACTAAGGATAATACAGGTAGTCCCATTAGGCAAATTAGGCAGTTGCCTCAGGCACCAACCATTAGGGGGCGCCGAAGAGCAGCCATGTGGTGCCGTGAGCGGAGCCTAACCAGCTCGCGGCAAAGAGGAGTAAAGCATGGGGCAACGGCCCCAACGATGGCAACAGTATGGAGAGTGGAGAGGTCAGGCAAGGAAGGAAGACTGGGGAATGGGGGACTGGCGTGTCTTACTGCCAGCTCAGGGTTGTTGATGTCTCGATGAGTCACAGCTCGGATCACCATGGCTCGCCAACCCCGGCGCCTGATCTCCACGAGAACCGGCAGCTCCTCTCCGCCGACAGCGCACAGGAACCACTTCCCCACCAGCTCCAGCCACGTTGTCACCGCCATGGCCTCTCCCGGAGACAGCAGACCAGCAGCCGCTCCGCTGCACTGGGGGTGCATCGTGCGCAGCGGCGGCACCGGAGACCGCAGGGGACGGGGAGGTCAGGGGAAGGGAGGGTAACAACCAATCGAGGTGCAGTGGGATGGGGGGGGCGGGCACAAGGCAGAAGTTTCGCCCAGGGCGCCTAATACCCTTGCACCAGTCCTGAATGCAGGACAGCACCAGAACCTGGTAATTGTCCACACTATTAACCATTCTGTACCCTGTAATTTTAATTACTGTTAGCACATATATATTTTTCATTCTTTTTTTTTTTTCTCCTTTTAACCACTTTATGTATTATTTTAGCTCACAAGGATAAATTTGAGGAAAGGACCAGTGATGCGTCTCTCTCTTTCTTTCCACCACCTCCTCCCACTGGTGCTTTTCCTGTGCTAGGGCAGTGACAGAGGAGGCGCCAGCAGATAAAGACTAGGGATGTGCATTCGTTCAGGACGAATTAGGCAATTTCAACGAATTCAATCAACGACATTGCCTAATTCGTCCTGGTTCGGGGACCCCGAAACCTGAACAAATGTTTCCTGAAATTTTGGGAAAAATTTGTTTTCGGGATAGTGCGCACTAATGGGAGTCAGTGCGCAGTAACCCGAAATTCGGGACCCCCTCGAATTTCAAAGGCCCGAACCTTCCCGCGCTGTGCCTGAACCCTGCAGCCAGTTGCAGGGCGCTGGCCTACCTTGGGGGGGTAGGTGGGGGACACTGGACAGTTGCCTTGATTTACGCTGCCCCCTCCCCCCCATCCCCAAAGATGGTCCTGCATCTGAGTACTGGTACCTTTCTTTCTAGGAGAAAAGTGCTGGCTACTATCCATTCATATATATCCATAATTCAATCAACTTAAAGCCCTCGTCCACTGCAAAAAAAAAAAAAAATGTGAGAAAGTGAGAGTACAAACCATTCACATCTGGATCAGAAAGGGCTGCTTTGGGCCATAAATGTGCATATGGTTATTACCACATTCATTACGAGGATTTCTGTGTAATAAATATATCAAATATTACAGACAGCATGTCCCTAACAGAAACCAGGCCAATGGGGTTTGCGTCTGGTCCTGGTGGACCGCAAACGGGTCAGGCTTTCAGGAAATCCCTAATGAAAATGCCTGCAATATATTTGCATGCACACTATGCAAATCTATCTCATGAATATTCATTGGGGGACACTGAAAATCTGACCCGTCTGTGGCCCTCAGGGGCCGGACGTGAATACCACTGAAGTGCACAAATGGAGTCGGCTGATGATCACAGGCCTTAACCAGGGGCAGGTCGGCATTTAAAAATGCCCTAACCCCAACACACCTCCCAAAAACTCACCCCGACTCGAAGTGCCCCCTTACAGTGGTCCATATATAGAGTATTAGCCTAAGCACTATAAAGAGTCTCTCTCTCTCCCCCAATGAAGTTGTTTTTTTCATATTAGTAACAAATATTTTTTGGCTAGGAGAAAAGTTTTTGTTTAAAAAAAAAAACAAAAACCTAGGGTGTTTTTTTTTTTATCTAGGTGCTACGTTTCTCACATAAATTTCAGGGTTTTAAATAAGTTTTCTTTGATCCAATCCAATTAGCTTTTCTGCAAGGTAGACATGTCATACCCAGTCTTGGAAGCGGTATCTCATGAAGTTTCTGTTTTCTGCTAAGCCAGTTGATAGAAATGTGTATTTCCTTTTCTTCTTTTTCTTTAAAATTCTCTCCTCATTATCATCTAATGAATGGTTGGAATGTATTTCTTTGTTTAATTTTTCAATTGTTATCTTTACTGTGCCATGTGTCTCCTATAGCAAGTTCTCACGTATAAATTATTGGAAATTGAATACAAAATAAAGTAAAAACAAATAAAATGAATTGAATAATGAACAGTTCCAAAGCTATTGGGGGAGGGAGGCAGACAGAGATAATCTTATAATACCAGCTTCCCGATAGGGAAACCAGGCTTTAAAAAAAACCCCCCACAGCTAGAATGGAAACCTCAATTCCATCTTTATTTAAACTGTAGAAAATTGTATCTCTGTCTTTAGCTGGGCTCCCAGGAGAACTGAAGCATGGTGAGACTCCATCATATCTGTAGCGCGGGGTAACAGAAACGTAGCTGAAATCAAACTAGGGTGAGTTTCCATGTTCAGGGTTTTGTTTATTCACTTTTAAACCTCTAGCTCTGCAAACACTTCAGGCAGACTCATCGAGTGTGCTGGCTTTCTGTGGCCCTCTCTTGGTCTGTAGAATTCTCAAGCCGTGTAATTGACCGAGTATCTGGAGATATGTGGCCTGTGATCTTTTTTCTGCTCCTCATGCTGACAAAACAAAAGAGTTTTTGGGCTTGGCTTCGGGGTGGAGAGGGTTTGGTTTCTATACCACTGCTACATGTTTCTGCCCAGGGTTTTGTTTTGTTTTTTTTTGCATGCTTCCAGATTTTGCAGAATAAAGCAGGACGTCCCAAACCTGGACGAAGAACCTCACCGCGAGCTGGTTTTTCAGGATATCTATAAGAACATGTGTGAGATAAATTTGCACACATTGGCAACTCAGTATATGCTAATGTGTCTCATACATATTCATTGTGGATATCCTGAAAACTGGGGGGGGTCTCCAGGACTGGTTTGGGTCCTCTATTGGATATTTTGACTCTGTTGAAACTCAACGGAAGATCAGGGTAACATTCACCATGGCAGGAAACCTACTAGGCCCAGGTCCTTCCAGCCTTTGTTCGGTGCGGCCATTTTCACAAGTTCCGCCGACACGATGTCCGCCCAGTGCGACCAGCTGCTTAACCCCCAATAGCGCATGCGTCAGCTGTGGCAGCCTGCGGTGTCCCTGGTGACTTCTTCGCTATTGAAGTCAGTAGCAACCCTTCCCCCCCCCGAGTCCACAGAATATTTGTGCCACTGCTGTGTGTTGTCGGGAATTTAAAGTGACCAGTGCTGTAAATGCCGTGTTTTCAGATTACATCCTGTCCATGTCATGTGCTTTCCTGAAGTGCGATAGATGGGGGAATGTGTGTTGGGAGATATAGAACTGCAGGATCTTGCCCTTCTCCATCAATTAAAAGTGCAACTATGGAAGTTTTTTGTATTGATTGACTTTGCTGGTACTTAAGTATACGGATGTGCCAGCTACGTGATAGAAACTGGTTTGATCCCAGTGGACCGAACACTGGACAGTGATGCTACAGAGTATTGCTTATCAGAATGCAAGATGTGCCGTGCTGGATCCGATGACAGGTCCATCGATTCCCAGCATCCTGTCTCTGACTGGGGCCAAACCGGTTGCCCGCAGATCCAAATGGGGAGACCCCTTAAGTCTACCCGGCTACTAATTGTTATTGCACCTATGCTCCAGAAACTTGTCCAAACCTCTCTAAACTGGGCTGTATTACCAGATATGACAGCATTCTCTGGCAACAACCTCCATAGTATTTTTCTTAAAGTCTGTTTTATTTATTGAGGTTTTAAAGTATTATAGCAGTCCATTTAATCTTGTAGAGGACATAAAATGACTTCAGAAAAACTGTATGATAGGATGTACTATTAAAAATAACAAAGAGAACAATATTAGAATTCAAAATGAATAAGCCACAATTCTGGGAGGGATCCAAGTCGAAGGAAAAAGAAATGGAAAAAAAAAAGCAAACGTATTCAGCTGTATCCTTTACTAGAGAAGGCAAAGGTCAATGCATCAGGAGGCAGATCGGGGTTAAAAGGTGTAGCAGTTCAGCGCTGGCCGACAGATTAGGAAAGGCTGAAGAATTCAGGGGGACTGGATTTTATCACTTAGGGGCACAGCATTTGCAAGGAAATATTTAGCAAATGTGAGGCTCCATCACCTTTGGCCTCAATCAAAGAAATTGTTGCCTTTTCTTCTGAGTGGCTTTACCCATGCTGGGGACGACGACACCCTTTAACCTTCAAATTGGAGGAGAAAAAGAGAGAATTTCAAAACCCAGCCCTGGCCTGATTCTTAATCAAAATATTAACTGAGTGTTGCAGGAGAAACTTGGAACATCCTCAGAATTCTCAAAAAAAAAAAAAGGCGTTCGGCTCCAAATCTTCAAACGATAGCTGGGAATCCTTCATCCGGGCGTATTCTGTTCTCTTCTTGGTTGATGGGAGAGAGGACATCATGCATTGGTAGAGGAGACCCTGTAGGAATCTTCTTCTAGCATATTTAAACATGTCGGGGGTGGGGGGGGGGGGGGAAATGATAGTTTTAACTCTTGAGAAATGTATGAAGCACAAATCTCTGTCTCCCCTGGCTTTCTTGAAGCTTGCTAACTTGTTTTCAAGAAATTAATGGCTTTTATCAAGGGGCTCTTGGGTAGCCCCCAGCTTCATGGTAGTGCCTTCTGCTTTCACCAGTCTGCTTTTTCCAGTCCAGTATCTCGGTCCCCTGCACAAACCAATCTTGCAGATATTTCTTTTAGCCAACTAGTAAACTGACTAATTTGCACAGGCAGTGATTGTCCGGGACCCAGAATTGCCTTTGTGATCTCCTTCAAAGATATTGACAAAGTTGTTTGTCCATCGTAGTCCACCCCTGACAGCAGTATTTATTGCCATTCCTATAGGCCAGGGGTAGGCAATTCCAGTCCTCGAGTGTCACAAACAGTCAGGTTTTCAAAATGTCTGCACTGTGCACCACTGCATGCACATGCAGCTCACGCATATTCATTGTGGATATCCTGAAAACCCGGCCAGCTTGCAGCGCGCGAGGACCGAGCTGTCTGCCCCTGCCGTAGATCCCATAGAAGAGGCTCCAGCGCCTCCGATCCTCTGCTGTACCCCCACTTCCGGCCGCAGCCTCCTCTTCCAACACAGCCACTGCCCGTGATACGCCTGCGGCGGCTGCAGTTCTGGCATCTCGTTTTCTCCCAATGGGGCTGTCCTCATGTCGTCAGAATGGGACGGCTCACAAGAGACACTAGAGGGGCTCTGCCCAGCCAGAACCGCAGCTCTGGGTTCCGTGAAACTCTGCAGGCCACGAGGGGTGAAGAAGCAGCACCTGCCGCTGGTTTTCCCAGTCCAGAGACAGAAGGCCCACGGCTGATAAACAAGACCATTGCTCCAATTGGAAGGTGAAGCACAGGGTTTCCCTTTCACTTCACCATTGTGAAGGTTGTAAAGAAAAACGAGAGAGCGAGAAAAGCAGTTAAAGGCTGTGAAGGAGCAGCAGAGTTTTGGATCCCTGCAGGCAAATTCCCCAGTTTAATTTGCCATTGATTGAAAAAAAAAATACTTTCTTAAATTTTTGTTTGAGTGTGCCCTACTCCGAGCACGGTTAGAAAGGGTAAATAAGCATGCCCTGTTAACTTAGTGCACCCCACTCATGGTTTTATAAACCTCTATCCTATCCCCTCTGTCATGTCCTCTCCAGGCTGAAGAGCCCTAACCTGTCAAACCTTTTTTCATAAGGGAACCGTTTCAGCCCCTTTTTGTTGTCCTTCTCTGTACCTTTTTCTAGTTCCTTGTGTGTAATGCAGCGCCCTCCCACCTTTTGTACGCCGTGACTGGGCAGGTCGATGACTCTTCTAATGCTAGGCTGGATGTGAGAGCTGCCTTCAGGGACCTCACTTACTGCTCCTGGCTTCTCTCTTGATTGCTCACTGTTCCGGATCTTAATTATGATGTTTGCAAGGGCTTTCCTGTTTTCTTCTTTTTCTGTTATTGTTCACGTGTGGTGATCACTGCTAATTGTGATGTTAGGATCTGATGCACGGTCTTGTTGACAGCACTGAGCCTGAGGCCAGTAGAAGGATGGGTTGGGCAACCTTGTGTTCTAGTAAAAGAGGTTGTTTTTTTTCTCATTCCGCGTCCTCCCGCGCTAAAGCTTTGATGCATGCCAACACTTGAACGGGTTTAGGAGGGCAGTGCCTTCATCTGATGTTGAAATGCATTAGAACCAGGGGGTGAGGGGAAGTTCATCCTGGTTCTCAAGGTGCATATGCGTAGGATGTCTTTCCAAAGTTGGATCTAAGAATTTGCGCCGTTGGGGGTTTCCCCAAGGAAACCAAACCTGGTGGGGATACCTCAACAACTGGGCAGAAAAAGAAAAAATGGGAATCTTGAGGCGCAAATAAAACGAAGCATCCTTGTGAAAATGGCAAACGCTGTCCCTCTTTACTCTCTTTTTCCATTTGGCATTCATCGGCGAGCCTTCAGGTGTAGCACATAATACCTTCCCATTAAGATCTGTTGGGTGCTTCTTTCCGGTGACTTTCGGTGGCAGGATGCAGTGATCTGGAAAGCCACGGCTACTGCTTCTCTTAATCTGACCAGTACGTGAATGGCACCCTAAGAGCAGACGCTGCCTGTGCCCTTATCTGTGGCTGCGATTGGTATCACCGCCCCGGGATTGCCGGTTCAGTTCCCAGGAGGCGAAGGCAAAAAGTGCAGCACTAATCGAGAATTCTGATGGCGGAAGAGAGCAAGCCTTCACTTGTCCTGGAGGTGCCTTTTGGCCCTCAAGCCTAAGGACAATAAATTCAAGGATGGCAACCCAAGGAAGCACGTAATCCACCAGTCCATGTTCTGGGGACTCTTTACAAAGGCCCTAGGAGGCTCCTCTGTTGCATCGGTTCTCCAGGAACCACCTCATTCCCCCCACAGGGAGGCGGTGTGCTTCCAGGCCTACCACAGACCAGTCTACAACTTGCTGCAGGGCTCCACCGGGCCTGAGGAAAGAGACGAGGAATGAGAGCTTCTAGAATAAGTGGTTCTGATTTAGCAACCCTGGAGGCCGAGGGGTAACTGGGTGGGTACAAGCAGGCTAAAACTGCCCCAGAACCAATGGGATCAGCACCAGCAGGCGTTGACGGTGCCCTTGCTCGTCTGCGTTACTGTGATACCATGTGTGAATGCTTCCTGAAATCTGCCATACACCACAGATCTGTGACTTGATTTTTCTCTATAAGTTTTCAGTTAAATTGTTTCAGAATATAAATATTTTATGTTTTAAAGTTAGGAATTGACCTTCCCCCCCGCCCCCCCCCCAGTTGCTTTGTTATGATTGCTATTGAAAAATAAATATTATTTTTACCAATAACGTTTTGTTTTGTTAAAAGAAATATTTGGCTTTTGGATATTTTGAGTTAACCCAGATCTTGTCTTGCAGCCTGGACCACGAGGACCTTGTCATTTTCCCAAGTGGCTTCCTTCTGTGTGCAGTGTAGGCCGATTTGCCATTTGCCCCCCCCCCGTCTGTTCCGCTCTTTGTGTTAAGTCAGCTCAGTGGATGCCAGCGTCTCGTGGTTGCCCATCTCTTAAAGTTTCTTTTTTGAGGCCTTAACAGAGCTCACGGTCTCAGGTCATCCACATCGGGAACGGGCTGAGTCACTCTTGCTTTTACCCCGACAGTGCGCTTGTGGGCTTCTGTTTCCAGTTTCAGTGAAGCGATGCAGGAACCTGAAGTCCATAAATACGTTTGAGTTAAAGGCAGGGCTGGCTTAGCCCGTCTTCAAGGGGCCTCAGATTTGTGGGCCAGCCCTACTTACTCCTAAACGAACCCTCTTCAGGAGAGCCAGGTCAGTGCATCTGCTACGCGCACCTCTGAATTTCAGATGGTAGAGCTGTCTTACCGTTTCTTATATTTAAAAAGCACGAGTCCGTTATGTTTGGCCTTCCTGAACTTTGGATTTTCCCAATGCGACCTTTATCTCATGAGCTTCCCATAGGACTGCCGCTGGATTCCTGGGTTTTCGGCCATCTCAAGTGGTTCAGCCCTTCTCCTCCGACTCCTATTGCACTTGTCCGTGTGGCACACCGCTGAATCTGTAGTGCCCCTTTCCGTCCATGACGGGATTTGGCACGGAGATATCTCAGGGTGGTGCTTCCACAGTCTGATTGTGGAATAAAGGGTTTTTGCCAGCTTTCTTAACTAGAAGGACCCCCCCAGTTCTCCCCTGCCCTTCCGACCTGTTCTTGGTAGAGCGGGGGATGGTCCAAGGCTTTGGTCATGGGGGTGGCTGCAGCGGCAGCACTGTGGCCAGGAGGGGGCAGGGCCTGGGAGCAGAGCGTGTTCTGCCTGACCCCCTAGCCCAGGGCACCTTTACACTGCTGTGCTACGAGATCGGAGCGTCTCCTGTTTTACTAAGAACAAGTCTGCAGGGCAGGTGGGATTTTGTGGCAGGCTGGAGGCTGGCAGAAAACCAGCACATACATCGACCGGGTTAAAAGGTCCTGCGGGCAGGCCGGTGCCTCCATTAGGCAAACTAGGCAGTCGCCTACAGCGCCAAAATGTGGGGGCCAGCAGAGGGGGTGCTGTGCCAGAGCCACCACCACCAAAGAAAGGAGTGATGTGCTGTAGCCACTGCCATCAGTAGGGGGGAGCTCTGTGCTGGAGCTGCCACCAATAATTAAATCGTTTGGGGGACGGTCATGACCAAAGGTTTGCCTAGGATGCAAAATAATCTGCCTGCTGGCTGCCAGCCTCCCTTAATGAAAATCAGCCAGGCCGGACAAATGCCAGCCGACAGGAAATCTTAACCAGATTAATCTCTTCTAGAGAAGTCATTGTCACTCATGGTAACGATTCTCTGTTTTATGCTTAGTAAGTAGTTAGATGGAACTCCAAACCACTAAAAAAAAAAATTAAAATTAAAAAATCCATTTATTAAAAAGAATCCAGCACTGTAAAATTTTGTAGGTGCTTTATAATAAGGTAAGAGTGTGTCTCTTATCGTGTAAAAGCGTCATCCCCGCAGCGGCGCTGGGCAGACCCTCTTGCACAGTCAGAGGCATCACCCAGAAAGCAATGCCCCGGCAAGGCGCTTTGCGCACTCCGCAGAACTGGCCGGAGGGGCCTCTGCCCTCCCTCACCTTTGCCCCGGGAGCTGAGTGTAATTACAGCCGGAGGCGTTCATGGGCTTCTCTTTCCCAAGCCGAGCCCTTCCTCCCAAGGCAGGGAGTGGTGCAATCCCGCTGACGAAAAGCAGGCCTGCATCTGTCGCCCATCGCCGTGGCCTTGCCGGTTGCGCACAGCTCTGCCTCCTGTTCATCCCCCCATCTTTTCATCTGTTGCCTGCCTGGCATTCAACCAGCTTGCTGCAGGGCCCAATCAATCATTTTTTCTTTTTTTTTTTAAAAGCTTATTCCTGTAATAAGCCAAGTAGCTGTCTGATGCCTCTTTCCCAGGAATGATACCTCGCAGCTCCTAAGTGAAAATAAATGCTATTTTGTACAGATCAGGTCTGACGGTTTTTGCTTGAGATGGCAGTCATGTCTTGAAGAAAGAACCCAACAGACTCTGGGTTATTATTGGGGCTGTGATAAGCCAGTTCAAGTGTTGCGCTCCCCCACCCCAGTTGTATCTGTCAATGTGTAATCCTGGCTCTCTTAGAGATATTGAAATGAAGTGGGAGTGGGGAGCAGTCTGTCCCTTGTGACGTGGAGCCTGTTGGCAATGCCGTAGGGGACAGGATTGTCACCTCACCCAGGTCAGACCATACAGGCTGAACCAGTCCCTGGTTTCCTCCATTTATACACAGGGAGATGTCATTTTTATTTCTCAAAAAAAACAAACAAACCAGGGCTGTCCTTTTGGGGGGGGGGGGGGAGGGGCTGGGGGGAATTGGGGTGACTGTGCAGCTGCGGTAGCTCCGCCCCCGACATCGTTTCCTCTGCTGCTAGGCCAGGAGGTGCGGCAGCCCGTGCAGTGGCAGCACAGGTTTTCTCAGCCTTTTCAAGCCCAAGGCACACACCTACGTTAACAAAAATGTTATGTGACACACCAGCCTCCATGGAGCAGGCGGTGCGGCTAGGAAGAGGACTCATGGCCAAAAGAAGAGCCAGAGAAGCTCTGAAACCCCCACCTCTCCCTCTTGCAAATTTTAAAATAAAGGCCGGAGGGAGGGGGTGAAGACATACACAAACTCATCACAATGGATCAACTCTCTCTCTATATACAAGCGTAGGAGAAGTTGCCGGGATGCAGGCAGCTGGCTCACTTAGGGGCCGATCCAATACAGTGAGCTCAGCAGTTGGATGCAATAAGGAGATTAGCGCCTCTACAACCGTCGTCCAATGCGGAGTGAATCTAATAGCGCTCATCACATGCAAATGCATGTGATTGAGGCTATTAGGTATTCACTCCCAATGCAAAAAAAAAAAAAAAAGTGCATCTAGGACGCACATTTAGCGCTCAGAAATTAACATCTGCCTGGAGCAGGCGTTAATAGCTGAGCGCTGCTAAAGCTAGTACAGAAAAGCAGAAAAAACTGCTGTTCTGTACTGCCTCCTACTTAATATCATTGCGATATTAAGTAGGAGGAAAAATTAAAGCTAACAAGCTTAAAAAAAAAAAAGCGCCGGCAGTCGGATGCAGGAAACGGACGCTCAATTGAGAAGCGTCCGTTTCCAGAATCCCTGGCTGTGCGGCATTTAGGGAAACCGATGCCGACAAACTCAGTGTCAGTTCTCCTAACCGGCGGACGACCGACGCGAATCGGGCTCTCGTTAGCAAGGAGGCACTAGGGTTGCACAAGCGACCCCAGCGCCTCCTTGCTATCGTGACCCCCTAATTTAAATATTGCAAGGCGCGTTAAGAAAGCGGTCGCTGACAGTTCAGCGCCCGCTTCCTGTGCATAATTATTGCATTGGCCCCGTAGTTACCTTGGTTGCTACATTATGGGTGCCAGAGCTCCTCCTCCCAGCACAGAAAGAGTCCCATCCAGTGCTCGGCGCACGCGCCCTCCACACTTCCTGCCTCCCTCAGCCTGGGGATAGGACGGAGGCCGGAAGGTGGAAGATGAGGAGATTCTGTGTGCACTCGGCAGGTCCCGGCTATCTGTGCCCTGTGTGCTGCCATTAATCCCCGCACCCTGGGGCTCGTGCTGTAGGTAGGAAGAAGAGGCAGAGATGATTACCCGTCTTCTCAGAATGGAGTCCCTATAAGTTTAATAACCCCTGCTGGTGCGTCTTGTTGCTCTGAGGTGCTGAGAGCAGGGCTCAGGCCTGGTTTGGATCTGAGCATCAGGCAGTGGTGACTTTTCCTTCTCACACCTGATCAGGTCTGAAGGCACATCAGGGTGCCAGGGCCCACCGGTTGGGAAACAGAGAAGTGCCAGGTGTTCTTGTACCTCCAGGGAGAAACCCCTCCCACACTCATCGGGGATAGCTGGGGCTCAATCTGGCAATATTACCTTGGGCCCTGCACCTCTCCCCCACACCCCCAGGATCAGTCCTGCTAAAAATAAAAAAGGTAGGAACTCATCGCCATGGTATGCAATGGAGCAAAACCAAGACCGGCTCGGTCTCTCCATTTTGACTTGGGCAAGGTTGCCGCCCTAGTAGGGGAAGAGTTGTCAGAATCAGTGATTCCAGTCTTTACACCCAGTGAAAATCCTTGTGTGCTAACCGCTCGCCTACTATGCGGCCTGCCCCAGGGGCAGCCATTAACTCCTTCTAATTACCACACTGTTAATGATTGTGGCTCCTTAGCAAAATAAGTGAAGTCAGGGGGCCAAGATGGTGGCCGATTGAAAGCTACGGTCTCGTGAGCTCCGTCTCTGCTGCTGGGTTTTTTTGCTTTCTACCATGCCATATAGCAAGAGAAAGGGTATGTTAAGGGAACGTGTCCTGGCTACTCCCCAGACCGGCCTTGGACCCCAACATCAGGATTTTCTCCAGGTTCCTCTGTGGGGATTGCCGGGGAGCGAGCGGCATCACTGCAGGATTTTCACACGTCCTTAAGGGCCTGGAGCCCCCAACAATGCCACGATTGGTTGGGAGAGACATTTGCCTGTGTTGTGCGGTCTGCGGGATTCGATGCTGGAACCCACGGGACTGGCTGGGGACGGGCAGGACCTATCCCTGCGGGTAGCGCGAGAGCCGGGGCAGGAGGTGCAGCAGAGAGAGTGTCGCTGTGGGGAGAATGACGAGCCTCGTCGGAGGGAGGTGGAAATGGAGGGCCCCCGTCCTGATTTCTGTACCTTTGGCTGTACCTTTGAAGAAATCTCTGGGAATGAAGTTCTCTCGGGGGTCGGGGAGCGCTGTTCTCCCATGTGATTACTTTGGACACTGTTTGGGTAGCTCTTGTTTCCTTAGAAAAGTGTATTTCTTCTTTAAGTTTCTGTGGCTTCTGATGTCCATCAGAGTATTCAGGTTACTGAGATTTTAGATACTACACAAAAAGAAAAACTTGAAGATCTGGTCAAGCGGGTTACCCAGATACCCAGTGTAGCTTGGTTCAAGGTGGTTTGGTGCATGCAAAGAAACTGGAAAATATGGAGAGCTCTGTTAGATATTTAAACCGGAGAGTGCTGAATTTTCCAATTTGGGGTTGTATTTCACCATTGGATCAGTTTGGATCCCTCTGAGGCAATCCCACCTATTGCCAAAGAATATCTCTTGCCTGTTGTGAAGCGAAGTGATCTACCTAATATCACGCTGGAGAATGCTCAAAGGGCTGTAGTCGGCCCTGATCTGACTGATCTGTTGGAGAATTCGGAAGCGATCCAGGTGACTAAGAGAGGAACTCTTTTCGTTTCTTTAATTTTTCCTGAAGACCGAGAGACTCGGTAATGAGATTATTTCTTCGTAACAGGCATATTTTATACTGGATTTATCCTGCTATCACTAGGGCTACACGAGATCGGCGGAAACACTTTTTAGCTATGGACCTTGGTGCACATTTATTGTCCGTTATCTAGGTAAGTGTATTTTGAAATTGCGCAATGTTAGATACTTGTATTTTGAGCCCTCTCCACTGAGGTTTTTTTCTGCATTCTCACAAATCATCTGTGGCTAGTGCTAACTAATCAGCTGCTTATACTAAGGGATATATGATGTTCTTTCTTATTTCTTTTTTCCGATTTCTTGGTTCTCTCGCTTGGATTGTATTTTGGTTCCCCTCTTTTTCTTTGTATCGGGAGGCTTACCAAGAATATAGTCTTTTCTCTTTTTTTTTTTTTATTTCTTTGTTATAAATCCTTTTGATGTTGATGGTATGCCTTAATTTCTGTAATAAGTCTTCTTGTGTTAAAAAATTGAAATGTCATTACAAATAAAGTTTAAAAAAAAAGTTGTCTGTTGGAGGAAGGGAAAGGTATCTACCATTTTTTTTGTTTTTAAGGAGAACTTCTCTGGAAGTGTTATACTGTTTGTGCATCCCGTATGATCTTGAAATCGACCTTTTTTTCAGATTGTGTAAAAATGTGCTGCTTAAACACATCCCATGTGTTAGGCAAGGAATGGTCGCGGACTGATGACATCATAGAGCAGGGTAAAAGGAAGCTCTTTATGTTATTTATTTAGAAACATGGATATTTCACCTTTTCCTAAGATAGTCTCAAGGTGGATTGCAGCCAAAGTATTTTTTTAATTGGAACTACAGTTACATTTGTGTAGCAATTTACAGTAAGCACAAGAGCATTGACCACTGCAAGTAATACGTTACTTATGTCCTGAGATACTTAAGCTTAGATTCTATATCCAAGTATATCAGAATAAGGCTCTTCCTGTTTATCTTATTTATTTATGTAATAGGTTTTGTAACCTGCACCCTTCCAAAGTTAAGGGTTGGGGACACTCAGAACATACATAAAGCAAACAAACACATAAAATCAAACAATAAAACATAACAACAAATGAAAAACCAGACAAGTGAGCCCTAGGCCAGAAATATCAGCCATCTATTGACATGAGCTAGCCAGAGAGATGACATGAACAGATCATATACAAAAACTATTCTAATAACTTAAACACATTGCAAAACAAGAATGTCTTTTAAAGTCTTCTTAAATCCTGTGAATTGCTGGTGTCCGAAGCCAGAGGGGGGGCAGGTAATAAATTCGATGCTTTTGGGCTTGCTGCAGAAAATGCCCTTTGCCAGGTCTCTGTAAAATATGCATAACAAGTTGACTGGACCTCTAAAAGCCCTTCTTGGGAGGATCTTAAGGCTCTCTCAGTGGTGCATAGGTTTGTAAAATGTATTAATCCAAGGTATATTCGGATTATTCTTTAATTTATGAATCAGCGTGGCAATTTTAAAATCAATCCTCCAGTGAACAGGGAGCTAACGCAGGGAACACAATACGGGAGTAATGCGTTCCCCCAATTGGGTCCCCCCTCAACAGCCGCGCTGCGGACTTTTGTACTATTGGAGCACACGTAGTGAACTTGCTGGTAGGCCCAGATACAGAGAGTTACAGAAATCATTGCTGGGGAAAATCAGCAGCTGCAATGCAGAGCGAAAATCTTCAGGGGTTAACAAAGGTCTTAGATGACATGGCATTCTGAATTTCTTGAAAGATGCAGTCATAATTGATGTCATTTGTGGTCGTATCGATAAATGTTTGTCCAGAATGACCCCGAGATTGCTCCCTGTTTTGTATTAGCTAACTTATGACCCTTAAATTCAGATAGTTGGTATATCAGCTATAGGAAATCTTCTTAAAGTAATAACCCATGTCTTACCAACATGGGTTAATGGGTTTTATTACATCTTTTACAGAAAATGCATTGTAATAAATATATTTTGCAGTTGTCTCACAGAAGAAAAATATATTTTCATGTGCTTTGTGAAAATGAATAGGGCACTAGTGTATCAAAGTAGCTTAAACTTGCACTTAACCAAGGTAAGGCAGTCTAACCATCCCAGCATTAATGAGATTAGATAGTACAAATGCAGTGATGTCTCTGGAAGGCTTGAGGCTTGTCAGTCTTCTTCAGGGCAAGCAGCAAGAGTTTAGAAATCTTTATTACAGCTGGTGCAATGCCAAGTTTCTTTGCTTTTGAGAAAAGCCGAGCCAACCAGCACATTAACGTGAGAAGTGAGGGACCCAATTCCATGGGATGCCCATTGGTGTTTGTTGGTGTGCTAATTCTTTGATATCTTTGTTCTCACCTTTTTAAAGGCCTTAATTTGCATATCTCGGTTTCATTAATGCAAGTTAAGAGGCTGCAAGATGAGCAGTGTGATTGGCCCAATCCATATGTTGTTGGGTTTTGTTTTGTTTTTTTTTCCTTCAAACTTCTGGTTCAGCTTGCGGGCAAACAGACATTAAACACATGGCTGCTGAAGGCATTCCATTGATAAGTTCACCATTTCTATTAAGCTGAAAAAGATGAGCCTGGCCGGCAACGTGCCTGTATGCAACATGGACAGTTGTTCTTTGTTCATAAAGATGATCAAGTATACCAGACTCTTTGGGATATGAAGCCGTGCTTGGTTGTAGCCCACACAAGTCTGTTAATAAGTTTATTTGAGCATTGCGTCTATGCCATGGAGGAGGAGACATAATCAGATATGAGTAAAGATACAAACTAGATTGACATGGTCATCTGGAATGTAGCAGAACTGGTCTGCTTGATAGATTCAGAGAGTAGGAGTAGAGAGAGATATTGATGCAGTTGCATACACATAAGGCAGATTGAGAGGAATCATTAAATAAAAAATCCTAATAATGTGGTCTGGGTGTTGAGAGGTCTGGTAGTCATTGCAAGGTCTCTGCCGTAGAATCTAAGAGAAGGGCTGGCCGAGTAGCCAAGCCTTGACCTGCTCCTTGAAGGTAAGGTAGCTTGATTCAAAGCAAAGGGGGTAGAGGTAACTTGTTCCATAGTTTTGGGGCATAGCAGCCTGAATGTATGAAGTCTTGTGGAAGTTAGTCTGACAGATTTTGGCAGTGGGCAGTGGTGGGAGGATCTAAGTTCTATTCTGGGAGAGTAGGAGCTGGGAGAGATGCTCAGCAGCCTGTCCAAGCACTGGAAGACTAAGCAGAGAGCTTTGAATTGTATCCTGTAATTGACTGGGAGTCAGTGCAGCTGTGATTTGATGCTTTGGCCCCATCCAAAATTCCGGCAGCCGTAATCTGTAAGAGTTGGAGGCGTTTGAGATTATATGGTGAGATGCTGTTAAAGAGTTGCAGTGGTCAATGCAACTGGTGATTAATGCATGCATAACGGTAGCAAGATTGAGGCTAATGTTCAAAGCTATCTACCTGGATAGCTTGCAGGTTATCTGGCTAAATGGTGAGTTTTGAATATCGCTGGTATTTATGTAGCTAACTTCTAACCGGATACGTCATTATCCAGCTAAAGGTTAACTAAACAAGAAAGGGGCATTCCAGGCAGGATGAGTTAGCCCAACAATTTATCTGGCTGAATTAACCAAATAAGCTATTCAGCTATCACCAGACCCGACTGAGAGGTGTAAAGTGACCTGGGAATTTGATCCCGGATAACTTTAGTCTTAAGCAGCTGTATTCAGAAAAAGAATAGAGTTGGTTAAGTGGTGCTCATCACTGCCCCTGCCCCCACCTAAGCTCTAAATCATGGGCTGGGCCTTCAGAACCCCCCCCCAGCCCCTCTCTCAGGATGTAGATTGGCAAGGTTAAAGGGGCGCAGGCCCTGCGTCCATCCCTTGCCCCCCACCCGTTCCCCAGTAGACCAAATTAGCCTTCCAGTGCTTCTCTGCCTCTCTGCAACGTAGGCTCGGCACCTCTAGTGTTCCTGTGAGCAATAGCAACGAGCCACCATCAGGGCTGAAGATTTCAATTTTCAAGGGGTCGGAAGGGCAGGAGGGTGAGGGTTAGGATTAGGGAAACACTGGAAGGCTAATTTGGTCTACAATAAACTGAACCAGCAGCATGGGTGGAGGCCAGGTCTGTGCCCCTTCAACTCTGCCAATTTATATTTTGTGAGAGATTTGGGGGGTTTCTCAGATTTTACCACTATGGGGGCTATTTTCAAAATGACCATTTGGCCTTGGTGTGACTATCTTGGACTATGCTTTTTTAGCGATATGTGTTCATGCATACATTATAATTGCACAGTGCTGTCTAGGTTTTCATGCTATTTACCTCGGGTGCCATAGAGTTTAAAAAATAAATGTTAATAAATAAATATCTTAAGGCTGGGCATTAAGGACACAGTAAATGAAATTTTAAATTTTCAAAGACAATCCCTCTCTGCAGAGCTACAGTGGGACCCAGAAAGCTGAAAAATCTGGTTTTCCCCCCAAAGGCAACCCTGCATACAAAAAACACCAGGTCTTTCTCTTAAAGGGCCGGTAAAGCTGAAATGACTGAGTTCTTGCATGTGGTGACCTATAAACCTGCAATACTCGTGAAATATGAAATCTACAGAGCTGAAAGCAGGCGTGCCAACGTGTTTCCTGTGGAGGATCCGCCCTGACTATGAAAGAGAATTCTAGGACAGATAATAAGAACCCTGCACTTCAAAAAGATATTTAAAAAAAAACAAAAAACCAGGCCAAATTACAAAGCCGAGGGTGCATATGCCTGATGTGTTGTCCTTGAATGGAGAAGCCTGGAGAATGATCTGATAACCCTGTAGAAATGTATCAGAAAGTCTTATCTGTAGCTGTCAAGGGATTTTGTTCTAGATGACTGGATACATCCCAGAAACATTTAGGACATTTAGAAGAAGGATAGGCCCAGGCCACGCTGGCAGGTCTTGGCTTTTTTTTTCAGCTCCTGCCAAGGGTTGCCAGAGCTTTAGGGACTGCCGTCCAGTTTTCTAGTGAGCCATTATTGATGCCCTTCAAAGGCAGGAGAACATTTCGTGGAGCCCTGCGGATCCAAGCGGTGAACCAGAAGCACCGGCCGGGGACGTTGTGTCCAAGAGGCAGCACCGTTGCTTCAGCTGAGTGACACAGTAACACTTCCTGCACCCCGTCGGCTTGCGCTGTGGCAGACATGGAAGGGTTGTGGAGCGCCAGAAGGGAGGAGGTGAAAGAGATGAAGATGCAGAAAGGGAGGAAAACTGGAAAAGGCAGAAATGGGAGAGGAGGGAGTGGAGGGTAACGAGAAGAAGGTGTGTGATGAAAGCTCCATATCTTTTCCCAAGACACCAGTGGCTGTCACATCAGCATTGTGTGGAGAGGGCAGACATCGGATACAGGTCATATTCCAGGGGGTAGACGTCGCTATACCCATGCCTTTCTTGCCTATGTCTCTCTGAAGTTTAGGAAGAAGTGATGCTACCCTGGGGGTACCAGATGGCTCCAGGTCATCAGCTCTGGCTTTGTCCCATTGCATTTATGGACTCGCAGTTCTGTTTTCCTTACATAACCAGAAATGTAAGCCTGTGCATGCTATAGAGACAGACCAAGACCAGATTTTCCATAGAGACAAAGGAGCCTACCTGAATGGCACCACCCTTACCTGTTAGCACCGGGCCATCTCTGAAGCTTGGTGTTGGTACTGTGCACTCTCATTTGAAAGATCCCTCGTTTGATCCCCAGGTCATGTCTTCTGCTCCCCGGGGCTGGGGATGCTGCAAAGTCAGTGTTCACAGTCCCCAGAGGGGGGGTGCAGAGGAGTTGTGGGCATTGTTTAAGGGTGACACCTGGTAGCCAAAGTCAGGGCCCTTGATTGCAAGCTTCCGGACGGAGCCCCAGTGCATGGCCCCCAACCCATGTTCATCATTGCAAAGACCAGAGAAGACTCGTGGTACTGTCCCTAGTTCTGACTGAACTGGGGCCCCGAAGGAGCAGGAGGACCTCTGGCATTTTGTAGGGTCTTGGGGCTTAGATGAGGCCAGCTGCCTGGGGAATGCTATGTAAGATAAGGAATATCCCCCCCCTCCTTTCAGTGGAGGCTGATCGTACACTGCACGATGTGTGGGTCTCTCGTCTATCAGCCTGTTACAGGCCTCCTGGAAACGGAGAGCGTGTATGGACTGATAGCCCTTCATAGAACTGGTTTGGGGATACGTGTCGTCATTTGAAAAGACCCGTTAATGAGCGTGCAGCGACGGGGGCTGTTCTGAGTCGCAGGAGGGCAGAAGCAGGGTAAGATTGTAAGAGAGTGCCTTAGGGGAGGCACAGGAAGCCTTACAGCTGGCTAGCCCTGTGTACGTTTGTGACTTGGATGTAACACACACAAACAGTTTGATAGCTGTCTTTTTTTGTTTGCTGACAGATATTTCCTAATTTTCCCTCAGCGTGCGTGCGGGTCTATCTGAGGGAAGCCATGGTGCTTTGTGCCTGGTTTTTCTATGTTGACTTGCGTGGCTACTGTAAAAAAAAAAAAAAAAAAGTTATTTTCTGTGATATTGAAAATACGCGCAGAGGCTGATTTGGCTTCCTGCACACATCCCTCCCCCACCCCCATCTCTTTTCCAGATGTGGATGTTTTCATTGCGGGTTAAGTATCTTGAGTGATGAAGGGGTAGAATTTGGAAACTAAATTGCAAGGATACCTTGACTTCCCCCCCCAGCCACCACCAAAATATTCCTGAGCAACAATTGGTCTAAGAACCCAGCTCATTCGCACAGGTCAGCGGTTCCCGAATCTTGTCCTTGTGACTCTACAGCCAGTTGGGTTTTTGGCTTATCCACAATGAAATGTGCGTGAGATAAATTTGATATAATCAGGTCCCCGGGGTATGCAAATCTATCTCATGCATATTCATCATCTGTATCCTGAAAACCTGGTGGGGTTTGGGAAAGACCGGCATATTTTGCTTCTCCAGGCCAGGTCGTGGACATGGAGGACTAGAGAGTGTGGGGGGGCAGGAACCTTTCACCTCTTCCCCCCCCACCCCCTAGCCCCATGCCCCACTTTTGTCCATGCTGTCTCCCTTCCTCTTGTCCAGTGCTATGTACACAGATGGCCTGTTCTAAATAGGAAATGAATTGCTCCCCGCACCCTGCTTAATTGCTGTTGGTAAGCAGGCGATGTTCTGCACTCAGGTTAGGGACTGGAGCAAGAAGATCTCGAACACCGTGTACCTTGCAGGTGACGCGATGCTTTCAGGTCCGTAACAAGCCGGTCTTTTTGGACATTTTCAGAGCCATCTTGCAAACGCCAGGTTGCCTTTTTTTTTTTTTTTTTTTAATGTATTTAATTAAACCTGCTTGCTAACAAGCAGGAAGAACATTGAATCTCCATCGGATCTAATAAACATGAAGTGTAGGAACAAAGAACCCATTCATGAATACTCCATTGCACTCCTGACTTTTATAAAACAAGAAAGCTACAAGAAAAGTGCCTTATGTGCCTTTTAGAAGTAGGCCGGCGCCCTGCACGCTACATGAGTTACTGCAGTGTGCCTTTCTTTTTTTTTTTCACTTGTACTAAATGACTGCATGTCATGATGTTCTGAATGAATAGCTAGTATGGACCCAACCCAAAACGCCATATCAAAGCTCGAAAGCGATACCCCGCTGTGAAAGCAAGACTCTGTAGCAAAGGTCCACGGCTCACACGTGTAATGTTCATCGGCGTCCATGACGATTGGAATGCGCAAGGCGAGGATTAGAAGACATGAGGAGCCGCGTTTCGACCTTTGCGGCCTGCGTCCGGTCGCACTGCCTCAGGAAAAACAGAAGATGGGGGTCGGGGGGTGGGACCTGCACCGCCTCCCTGCCCTCTGCTGAGAGTCAGACCCTGGGTGACGTCAGAGAGGGAGAGCATCCAGTGTGCTGTGCTTCTCCACGTACCCGCACGGTACTTAGACACGTGGGTCGTTTCATGTCTTCGGGGCTTTTTGGATGTCTTGTCATTGTTCTGTTTTTTTCATGTTGTGACCTTTCTCCCGGGGCGATGAATGCGTTGTTGTCTCTTGAGGTTTCCGGCAGGACAGGCTGCGCATCGGAGAGTGCTCCAGCCATGCTGTACCTCGGAAAGGTCGACGACCAGCGTGAGGGCGATGCACAGACGGGACAAAGAAAGTGGTGCAGTCTGCACCGAAAAGAGACTTAAGGAGCTCAGTGTGCCTGCCCTAGAGGTGAAGAGAAACGAAGGGGATATGACAGAGATGTTCAAATAAAAAGGTGCAAATAATCCACAAGAAGCGAAATCCTTTTATTTTTTTTGGAGAAAACAATTCTAGAAGAAGGGGTTACAATATGAGGCTCTGAGGACGTAAACTCAGGAGTAACATTAGACAATGGGAGGTGGATCAGCCTCCAAGGTGAGTCGGGGAGAGGAAAAACTAACAAAATTCAAGAAGGCCTTCGATATGCACCCAAGATCCCAGGTTTGAAGGAGCGAAGGGGAAGAGAGAGCTCAGCTTGGAGCGTAAAGTAATGCAGCAGGAATTGAATTGCTCAGGCCGACTTCATTTCTGTTTCACTGGATGGCGCGACGACCGCATGGATTCCCGTGGGGTCCCCTTGGTTTGCGCCAGCGTGTTTTTCTGGTTTGCCAGGGTTTTTGCCTTCCCGAGTCACATCCACCCATCAATGCTACCCTCACAAAACAGAGAGCATTAAGCATAGTCTGAGCCTACACCCAAATCAAGCTCCTAACACCGTGACGAGCTCTAGCCCAGCCAGCAGCATTAGCAGAAGGATGTGCAGAGACCGTTTCAAGAATCCCTTCTCCCCACTACAGAAATAGCTCTTTGCTCTAAAA
Organism: Rhinatrema bivittatum; assembly: GCF_901001135.1. Taxonomy (NCBI): domain Eukaryota; kingdom Metazoa; phylum Chordata; class Amphibia; order Gymnophiona; family Rhinatrematidae; genus Rhinatrema; species Rhinatrema bivittatum. Next base: position 51,873,913 of record NC_042626.1, read on the forward strand.
ACTCTCATCCTGCAGAAACTGTGTTCCTAGACACAGTCTGTTCTTTTCCATGGGAGTAGACCCAAGGAACACAGTCTTCCTAGTTGATGGAAATAGCTGCTTTTATTGTAAAAGCATTCCATTTATAAGAACAGCTTTTGTTCCATCCTATAAGATTGGACCTCTATGTGCAGAAGCTGCTTTATCTGGTTCTACGGCTGTTCTTGTAATAGGACTGCACCCTGTCCCCTTCTCCTCTGAAGGGCTAGAAGTAAGAATTGAATCAAAGCCCCAGAGCACACAGGGGACAATTTTGAATAAACCACTCAGTGGCAAGATAATCCACCATATTGTAGCCAGATAGATTTAAGCTGATTTTTAGCTGCAACCAGGCTGGCTAAGTTTGGTTGAAAATTTACCTACATTTAGCCAGCCATACCGTAGCCGGGTAAAGTTATTCCTGCTCTTTGTGTTCTTGGACGGAGCCAGTTCACTAACTGGCTAGTGCTGAAAATTCAAGTTTGCTGTTAACATATCACCCCCACCAGCTAAAACACCCGTCCCCGAGAAAGCCTTCTATTAAAGTGGCTAAATATAGCTGTCTCACAAAAACAGGTAACTATCATGTGGCCGTTGAGGGGAAAAGGGGGATTTTCAGCCAGTCCTATCTAGCTGAGAAGCAGCACATTTGTCAGAGACACGAAAGCGGGCCTTTTCGGTTATAGGTCCTATTGTATGGAGCTCATTGCCCACTGAGCTGCGTAAAATCTCTGACTTGAAATTATTTCGTAAGTAGTTAAAAGCTTATTTGTTTTTAGAAACTTTTGGATTGTAGTATTTTCTTGTATATTTGTATGCTTTTCATGTGATATGTTTTATTTTATGCTTTAAGATATTAGTTTTTATAGATATGAATTTTGTTTAATTTTGTTGTAAACCGCCCAGCACAACAGGTTTGATGTGGGCAGGAAATAAATGTTTTTAAATAAATAAATAGCTACCTCAATTCCATAATTAGGCAGCAAGATCCTTTTGAAATTAACAAGTTTTCTATAGCAACATTTTTCCTGTGGTTATTATATATTTTTTTTTTTTACAACTTGAGTCACCTCTGAAGAAGGGACATGTGTGGTCATGAAAGCACATGAATCCCAATATATTTTTGAGTTGGTTCAATAAAAGGTATCCAGACTGTTTCAATACAATAATCAAAAAATCCCAAAGGAACAGTCCCTCATGGTAGCTCACAAATGTCCATTTAACAAAATGTTATTATTTATCAAAAAATTCAAATTCACTTATAAAAAACATTTAAAATTTGTTTTCTTTTAATCTAGCATATTTCCTTCAATATAACATTTTTCTTTCAATACAACAGTAATAAAATGTAGTATAACCCCTCAAAGCACACACGCTATCATATCACACACGCTCATTCATACCACACAACCCCTCCCAAACTGCAGAACTCTTCCCCCAAATTTTTACACCCCGAAGTCACCAATATTAGTTACACCCATTGCCCGAAACAAACATGATTCATCTTGAAGACTGCTTAATATGTTCCCAAATTTCTCACTTTGCAAACAAACTGAAAATTCAAAATTCACTTTGCAAACGATCTGGAAATAATTCCAAGTTCCTTCCTAGCAGTTCAAACAATTGTAAAGCTCTCCTGGGGAATAATCCTCGTTCAATATTTGGGGGAAGAGTTCTGCAGTTTGGGAGGGGTTGTGTGGTATGAATGAGCGTGATATGATAGTGTGTGTGCTTTGAGGGGTTATACTACATTTTATTAATGTTATACAGAAAGAAAAATGTTAGATTAAAAGAAAAATTTTGTTAATGTTTTCTATAAGTGAATTTGAATTTGTTGATAAATAATAAAATGTTGTTAAATGGACATTTGTGAGCTACCATGAGGGACTGTTCCTTTGGGATTTTTTGATCAATAAAAGGTATCACAACCTGCAGGCGTCCTGCTGGGAGCTGTACAAGCCAGGACTGGGCCCTACACAGGAGTCACCTGACCTGTGTCAGTCGGGGCTGCAGGCTGGCTCTGTGTTTTTCCGCCTCCCCAGGTCACGTTTTGCCCCCATTGCAAGCATGGAGATGTAGACCTGCTTTTTCTTAGGAGAGCAGTCGGAAATACCACTCCAGGCATTCAGCAGGGGATAAAACCAGGACTGGCTCAGCTGTTGAGGGGAAAAGCCATGGGGCCAAGTGTCAGTGATCTGGATGTGGATCAGATGAATCGATGATATGTCAAAGATTAATTTGGTAAGAGAGAAGTTAGCACTGTGTAGCAGGGGTTGAAAACAGTCACACCGAGCCCGTAACACTGCGCCTCAGGCGGAGTTTGTGTGGCTTTTTTTATTTTTTCGCCCTGCCGCTGTGCATGGCACAAAGGGGTCCTGTGCTCTCAAGGTAAATACCATCTGGCTTTGGATTTAGGAGAGAGCTGTTCTCATTCAAGCAGAATAAAGAGCTCAGTTTCTCGGGACGACAGCGTTCTCGGTGTCCTGGGTTTTAGAAAGCGCATGGGTCGGGGAGGGCAGAAAGCAAAATCTGATTGGCTGTAAAGGATTCTGAGGGGTGGAAAGTTACGTTCTTACCCATTGCTACGTCACCGCTTAGGGTAAAAGAAGAACAATGCCAACGCCCCCTTTCTCCCCCACGACCAAAAAATGCTTAGCTAGGGCAATGAATTGAGAAAGGTGTGGGCAGTAAAAGGCAAAATGAATTATTGCAAGTTCCACCCAGAGCTTTGAGTTTGTTTGTTTTTAATGCTTTGAAAGGCGCGTTCATTCGTGTGTGACAGAGTTCAAGTACGCTCAAGGGCTGTCCTCATTATAATGTTTGCCCCATATTATAGTAAGTACAACTTTTTTGTGTGCAGGAGTAAAATAGCTCCAAACCTGCTTCATGGCCCTTTCATGCCGCGCGCAGATTGCCTGCTGTGGGGGATAATGTAGAGTTTTCCGGCATGCGCTTCATTTCAGCATAGGATGAACTGAAAAGGCGGCATCCCTCCTACGGTGAAAGAAGACCCGACGTTCATCGAATACCCACCGGGCTTCTGCAACCAATTCTGCAATAATGGAAAAAAAAAATTCCATCCTTTACCCAGGGATCAGTGCTCTCCCACCTCACTCTATCCACCAATATCTTTGTACTCTTGAGAAAAAAAACGGAAATACAGATCTTGGTAAACACAAGTCTTGTCCGGTTTATGAATGTACTTGTCTCTTATTGCGTAAGAGACACTGCCTCACGTTGGTGGGTTGAGAGTGATTCTGTTTCTGAAGGGACAGTAGAGATGGCTTATTTGACAGGCCATCCTATGCTGGTTGGAAGAGTCCTTCTGTCTCTGGCTGCAGACGCAGTGAGAGATGCTTCTTATGGCTTAAGAGATGTCATCTTGCCCTAGTTGTATAAAAGAACCATAAAGCTGATAGCTGCTGTCAGCAGTGAAAATATTAATGAATTGCAAAACCCAACTTGCCTGTAAAATGCTTCAGAGAGTTTTTATTTTTACCTGGCTATTCCTGTTGCTGCTTTGGACTTTTGGCTCAGTTTCTTTGGGCACAATTTTATGAGCCTTCATTTAGCAACTACCAGGGGAATTTTTTTTTTCCTTTCTTGTGTGTCCTCTTGAAGCTCATTTGGCCTGCACATTGTAGCCGCAGTCTTCGGCCAGGGGCCACCTGCAGTCATGGGCTCTAAATCTGGACCACAGAGTGTTGCCGTCATGTAGTGCCTGGGACACCCCCCCCCCCGCCGCTCAGGGCCCGTGAGTGCCGCCTCCATAGCAGCCCAGCCCTTGGCTAGCTTGGGGAGCGGAGGGGTCACGATTTGGAAATCGAGCCCAGGCCTCTCTTATAATTTGAAAATTGATTCTGCTGTATTTATTATAGGGTACGGTTTTCTTTATTAAAAAAAAAAAAAAAAAAAAAAAAGCTTCCTGGGGGTTGTGCGTATGGCGGAGGCTTGGAGTCTGCGTAACTTATGTTTCTGCGGTTGTAAGTTTCTACTTCCCCCCTCCCTGGTTGTTCCATCTATTTATATTTATTTATGTATAAACCACAATATTCAGTGTCGAAGCGGTGTACAAAATAAAACATCCATAATAAAACCAACAATCGAAAAACATTCTTTTAGTGAAATAAACCCAAGAACAAAAATGAACAGCGCAAAAAACAAATAAGGGGAACAATATTCCAGACAAAATTGCAACAACTTAACTCTCAAACCAAAGCAGCTGGCAGTCAAACTGTACCAGCTAAGGCCTGATTAAACAGACAGATCTTTAGCTGTTTCTGGAAGGAAAATGCACAAGGTTTCCCTGTGAAGTACAAGTACTGGACCAGCGATGGAGAAAGTCCTGTCGCTTGTCTCCCTCTGATATTTTGTCACAGTTGTACGGAGTGCCTTGCCTTTCCCCCATCTAAGGAAGACTGATTTGATTTTGCCCTGCTGCCGTTCTTCATGCATTTGGGACCTCTTCACGGTTGTACTCTGCGCTCATTTGTAGCCTTCTCGCCTTATTGTGGGCAGGGCGGTCTCTGTTGCTTCTCTGTTCTGTAACACCCTCTGAACTCAGCCGCTGCGAGAGGGAGAGATAAATACATGATGATGATGATGATGATTATAGCTATTTTACCGATATTAATGAAACTCCTGTGTATATTTGCTGCATTTATTGCAGGACTGTGTTCTAGGTAGTTATTGGGGAGGTCTTACCTGGGAAGGGGAGCTTCTGAGTTTGTATTTTATGGATTTATTTATTAAGAAATTTTATATACCGTCGATCCATGTGTAGATCACAACGATTTACAAAGTGGCATTCATAGTTATGACTCAACAAACAAATAAAGATTGGTAATGGAGCTGGTATTCACAGGCAAGCATTAATATCTATCGAGTGAAATTTTCTAGTACATATGACTTGATCTAGTAAATATGGCAAAGCGTACTAAAACGAAATGATGGTTTTCACATCTTAGGGGGTTGTTTTGGGAATCTCGCATTCTCTCCTTTGATGTATTCTTCATGATTCGATTATTATCTCTTGTCCTTCTTGTCTTTGTGGTTTTGCATATTCTGATGTTTTTAAGTTAAATTATATGTGTTTTTGAATTGCCATGTTTTTATTATTATTATTATTATTATTATTATATTGGTCCTGCCCTGAGTGTATTTAGCTTATTTATAAGACCATTATAAGTGAAGTATTTTAGTAATTATTTGTATCAGACTGGACTGAAGCATGCGTAAGAGGTCATGGGTTGCTGACTTGTCATAGATGTTGCAGATATAGGCTGTACTTCGCTTCGAGCTGTTTGATAAATGGAACCAAACAAATAAATACTCTGTATTTATTCACTCACTTTATATCCCCTTCCAACAATAACTCGGAGCTTGTAAGCCCTCTCTTGCTGGTCTCTTTCTTCCCTTTCTGTCTGCTCTGCTGCTCCTCCTAAATGTCTGGGCAAACAACCTGAAATCTTTCCTTCCTAAGTCTCAGATTGAGTTCCCTTCCTCCTTTCTTCGCTCCCATTCTTACTGCTGCTAAGGTTCTTTCTTCCCTGTCTGAATTATGTCAGCTTTGTCAGTTGTGCCTCAGGTGCATCCCGGCCACCGTGTTTTGTACCTTGCGCTGAACCTTTTCGTACTTAGCGCCTCGGACAAAGGTGCCGGATGTAGAGTACATCGCAGCTGACAGATGCAGTGAGGGGTGTCTCTTATAATCTAAAGAGGAGTCTTCTCCTGGCGGGCCCATGGAGCGAGGCAGGGGGCCTCTGTGAGGGGTCTTCTCCTGGCGGGCCCATGGAGCGAGGCAGGGGGCCTCTGTGAGGGGTCTTCTCCTGGCAGGCCCATGGAGTGAGGCAGGCGGCCTCTGTGAGGTGTCTTCTCCTGGCGGGCACATGGAGCGAGGCAGGGAGCCTCTGTGAGGTGTCTTCTCCTGACGGGCACATGGAGCGAGGCAGGGAGCCTCTGTGAGGTGTCTTCTCCTGGTGGCCCATGGAGCAAGGCAGGGGGCCTCTGTGAGGTGTCTTCTCCTGGCGGGCCCATGGAGCGAGGCAGGGGGCCTCTGTGAGGAGTCTTCTCCTGGCGGGCCCATGGAGCAAGGCAGGGGGCCTCTGTGAGGTGTCTTCTCCTGGCGGGCCCATGGAGCAAGGCAGGGAGCCTCTGTAAGGTGTCTTCTCCTGGCGGGCCCATGGAGCGAGGCAGGGGGCCTCTGTGAGGAGTCTTCTCCTGGCGGGCCCATGGAGCGAGGCAGGGGGCCTCTGTGAGGGGTCCTCTCCTGGCGGGCCCATGGAGCGAGGCAGGGGGCCTCTGTGAGGAGTCTTCTCCTGGCGGGCCCATGGAGCGAGGCAGGGGGCCTCTGTGAGGAGTCTTCTCCTGACGGGCACATGGAGCAAGGCAGGGAGCCTCTGTGAGGTGTCTTCTCCTGGCGGGCCCATGGAGCAAGGCAGGGAGCCTCTGTAAGGTGTCTTCTCCTGGCCGGCCCATGGAGCGAGGCAGGGGGCCTCTGTGAGGAGTCTTCTCCTGACGGGCACATGGAGCGAGGCAGGGAGCCTCTGTGAGGTGTCTTCTCCTGACGGGCACATGGAGCGAGGCAGGGGGCCTCTGTGAGGTGTCTTCTCCTGACGGGCACATGGAGCGAGGCAGGGGGCCTCTGTGAGGTGTCTTCTCCTGGCGGGCCCATGGAGTGAGGCAGGGGGCCTCTGTGAGGAGTCTTCTCCTGACGGGCACATGGAGCGAGGCAGGGAGCCTCTGTGAGGTGTCTTCTCCTGGCGGGCCCATGGAGCAAGGCAGGGGGCCTCTGTGAGGTGTTTTCTCCTGGCGGGCCCATGGAGCAAGGCAGGGGGCCTCTGTCAGGTGTCTTCTCCTGGCGGGCCCATGGAGCAAGGCAGGGAGCCTCTGTGCTGGTTGCTGGACTCTGTCCCGTGAGAATTCATCTGGCCATGCGAAGAAAAGGAGAAAATTAAAGGTCAGTTAAAATATTAAATTCAGGAATGCCTGGGGAAAACCAAAAGGCCTTCCATGGCGTAGGGAAGGGCAAGGACAAGGGGCAGACTGCGTGGAGCAGGCGGCCTTTATCTGTCGGTGACCTCTGTGTTTCTGTGAAGTTATAACAATTCCAGCAGTTCAGTGTTTTCACCAGGAAAGCCTGCCAGCGTGAGCGAGGAGCAAACCTTTGGAAAAGCCATCCTATATCTCTTTATGTTTGTAGTAAGATGCTTTTTACGTTACTTGCTGGGCACATAACACAGTCCAGACACTTGATCGACCTTTGTCTTAAAAACAAGACTGGAAAAAAGAAATTCCCCTGCCTCACACAGTGGAATGGTCCAGTTGCCAGTCCAATACATAAATATAGTTCAGTTTTTTGGTAATTATGGGGGTGGTGTAGTATGCTTGGCTGGGAAAAGCTGGTGTGTAATTTTCTATGGATTAGCTGTCTTGGCATTGCCTACGGATCTGCTGTGTTTATTGACTTTTAAAAATAAATTGGAATACATTAAAATTACTCTTCTGTCCTTTTGCTGTATTTTTTTAATGCAGAAATACTGGGCCCTGTTTGTAAACCCAAGGCTGACTTGTGGTAATGTGCTGTGTTTGCACTCGGATCCTCAGGAGGCTTGTGTGAAGGACTTTATTCAGCTAGAAATAGCTCAGCTTCTATGTACTGCCCCAAAGAAAGATACCCAGCTACATAAAAGTTAGCAAACCTTTTCTCCAGAGCTGCAAAGTGACGGAGTCTCCGGAGAGAAACCGTAGGCCAATCCTGGCTTTCTGACACCCCCTTTTGATGCATTCTGGTAGATCAAGTGTTGATTTTGAGTGTCCACAAACATAATCAGGGACCTACCTGGTCCCTATAGCTCATGTAGAAAATCATTTTTGGATGATTCTTTTGCTAAGTATTATTATATCTTATAAAAGATATAATAATACTTAGCATTTTTATAGCACCACTAGATATATGTGATGAGTCTTCAGGTATAATTCCCTGTCTTAAAGAGCTTACAGTCTAAGGGCCTGATTCATTAAGGTATTTTCCCATAGACACAGAATGGGAGAAGAGCCTTAGTGAATTAGGTACTAAGTTTGTCCTGGAGGCAGTGGATGGTGAAGTGACTTTTCCAAGGTCACAAGGGATATTTATGGGAGAGGCCGGATTTGAGCCCTAGTAAGCGTTAGCCCACGCCTTCTCACAACCCATGGGGAATCCATTCGCCTTGAAAACCAAATCAGCTACTTGTGTTCTTCTCTACACTTTTTACTTCAAATGTTTAAAAAACTCAACAACTTACAAATAAACTATATTAAGATAAAATAAAAGGAACCCTAGGGAGCAGCAGAGCCAAGAAACCGTTAAATCAATATTCTTCCAGGTGGTCTTTCCACCTTAAACTGCTCCCATCTGGTCAATTCAGCTCTGTTCATGAGTCCAAAATCCACTGGGGAAAAAAAATAAACCTGGATCTGGTGATCATTGTTTGTAAAACAAAAGGCTCTGTTCTCGAGGAACATCGGCCATTTTCATTTCCTGCTTTTCCATCATTAATTTAATTAAAGACGGAGAAACGTTGCTAGAGGAGAGTCAGACTGGAAGCCCCTCTGTTCTTTTAATTAAGGCGAGTCTCACCGAGCCAATAAGGAAGTCCTCTGGAACCGCGCCACTGAGGGCAGCGAGAGCCTCCTCCGGGGTTTGTCTGATCAGGAGGGGCAGGGCTGCAAGCGCCGGATCCCCTTTAAGAGGTTGGACCAGTCCGATCGGTTCTGGGACGGGCGCTGGTGAAGATCACAAGTCTTATCTGCCTGTTCTCCCTTCCCGAGGCAGTGCTGCGGGGTCTCAGGTGATCTCCGGCTTTACCCCGCAGCTTCCCACTGCTCCTCTGAACTTGTCCCTTGCTTTCTGTCTACGGCAGCTGCTCTGTGTAATGTATGTAGTGCTACGAGAGGTGCTGCAGGGCTACACAAATACACATAAGAAACCCACCCTTCTCCATAAACCTTACAGGTCTCTTCAAGGTACACCGATAACACAAATCAGGGGTTTCTTAAATGCCATACCCTTTCCACCCCCTCCACCCCCGGACTTGGAAGGGCTTTCTGTGAAGAAATATTTTCCTAATGTTGCGCCTTCATCTGCCCCATTTGGTCTTCTGTCATGACCCAGACCTTCCTTAAAGACAAAAGAGCAGCGTGGCACAGTGGATTCATCCTGTTCTTTTGGGCTTTGCAGCTCAGTTGGTACCAGGGATGGGATCCTGGCACCATGAGCCCTGGATCACAACTAGCTGAGGTATTTCCCCTCTCCTTCTGACGTATCCAATCTGGCCATTGCGCTGATAATCCTTCTACCTGGGGTGGGGAGGGGGCCTTAACACCAGGGCTCCTTCCAACCATGGGTCTTGAATTTGGCCACCAGCTCTTACCCTTGAGCGATGACCACAACATCTCTCCCTCCCTGGGTGTAGAAGACCCAACTCGGGGATTGAACTGGGGTCCTTCCTCTGAGCCATCAGGCCAGCCTGCTGTTTGTCTTTGTTGAGATTGCTTGACGTCAACCATTCCTTCAGACAAGATCAAGTGTTGTGACTGACAAAATACTCTGTAGAAGAATCGAGAGTTTTGAGGTCAGTGTGGAAGGCAGTAGTTGCCTTGATGACACCATCAGACTAGAGCAGCAAGCACATTCATTCACCAATGGAAAAGATTAAGTCTCTTGGGCTGCAATAGAAACGAACCTTTGACTTCAGGCAGTGGGATGCTCTGTTGGTCAATATTTTCTGCTTTAGAATCAATATTGACTTCACTGGCTATTCAGCCTTCCTTAGTATATGGGTGTGTGTGTGTGTTCTCTTTTTAACTGGGAGTGCCAAGTGTAAATGTATTCACCACCCTGCCTTCTTTTTCCCTGCCCCCCACTGCTGCCCAAAACCCATCACCTCCGCAATGCACCCCGTTCCACACTGGATAGGTGGCAGGACTCTTGGGTTTCCTGTGTTGCTCAGGGGCCTTCTGACTGAGCAGAGCTGTAGCCTTCAGACCCAGATTTTCTGCCTGTGTGTTCCTCTCTGTTTTTGCTCAGTCGGAGCTTGATGTGTTCTGGTTCAGCTCATTGGCACCCTTGAGTCCCTCCCCGCCCCCCCCCACCTCTGTTTCCTCTCTGACTTCAGCACATACCGTAACAGTTACTTATGAGGACACGTCTAGACCCATTGACGCTGTTCTAAAACTTCTGGCGCTGGCGGCGGTACCAGTAACCTGGTGGCATTGCTGTACCCGTGACACGAACATGTCGGAACCACCTCAGTGCTACAACTTCCTGCCTTTCGTCAGGCAATGATAATTAAAGAAGGAGAGAGCTCGGGGCTCTCTCTCCAACCTGACTGGAAGAATCCTCCCCACCGCTGGAACAGAGCAAGGGCTGCGAGCCCGAACAAAGAGAGGCCTGTGCCGTGTCAGCAGCATGAGGGCTGGGAGGGTCAGCAGAGACGTCAGTCCTAGAAAGCTTTCGTCTGTTCTGAATTTCTTTAGGCTTTGTGTACGGCTAATAATTCTGAAAAGATGATGAAATCATGGTTTTTGACAAGGTGAACTGAGGGTGGACTGGGCCGGGAAGAGTTTGCTGCACCGCTGCTGTTTGACTTCTGCTTCCAGTTTGCCTCCTTGGCTTCCACTTTTGCTCTTATTCGAAGATCGTCTTCCTTTTTTTTTTACCCCACTGTAGTTCCTTAGCACTCTTCAACCTTGGTGTGAAAAAGTGCTTATGTGCAAATTAACGTCATCTGTCTCTCTGGATCGAAAAGTGAAATTTTAAGGGGACAGAGCCCAGGCTTGGCACCGCCTTTCCCCTAAAATGGCATCGATCTGATAAGGATGAGATCATTTTCAAGAGGGTCAAAGTTGAAATGTGCTCCAAATCGAGGCCTATGCATGATTCGCCCTCCCTTATTTCTTCTTCTGTATTTTTTTGGAGGGTGGAATAAAAAGGGTTATTCCTTGTGGGCTGAATTTGCAAAAGCGTTTACGGGCACAGAGCCTGGTTTATGCCTGAAATGGGCTTCTGAAACTTTACCCAGGATTTGAACGTGCAAACGTGTACACAGAAGAGATTGCGCGTGTACTTTTCCACGTGCTGCAAAGAGGTGTTCCTGGGGAGAGGGAAAATAATAGAATTGCGTATTTTCCATTTTTGGCAGCATGCCCTTTTAACCTCCGCTCCCTAGCAGGTGCAAATGCGTGCGCTAAGAGTATGCGCGGTTCCGCTCATTCTGAAAGTGGACTTAATCCCCCAGCACCCCATTAGAAAACAGGCCTCCTATGACCTCCTCCCCTCCCTATAAGTTTGCTTATCGGCTTCTAGCGCTCAGTTCGCATTTTCGACAGCTTGAGTTCAGGTACATTGCGCCAGACCCAAGAGACCGCTGCCTGGCTCTTTCCCATCTGCCATAAGAGGGGAGGGAGGAACCCGTGTAAACGCCATTTATTCATTCCTGTCTTCTGATATAAATACCTATTTCATTTTTTTTTTAAATTTTTACACAAGCGTGCCCAATGAGAACTGGAATGCCGTGGCGTTGTTTTGAGGTCGTGCGATGCCTGTGGTCTTCACTTGATCTGTGCTGCTGATGGGGCAGCAAAGGTAGATTTGAAGGTCCAGTGTAGTCTCGGCCCTAGTGATGAGGGTGACCGGCCGGCTTTCTTCTAGCAGGACAGGGCACATCCAGGCCTGGTTTTAATCTTCCACTCCCCCCCCCCCCCCCCCCGGTCTCCTTTACTTGCATGGAGCTGTGGTGCCTGTTTTCTGTCAGGGGAAATCTGAATGACACTCCTAAAATTAGGCCACGAGCCCTTTGATAGCCCCAAAGTGTTGGTTCAAAACTGACTCTGCACTGCTTCAGTGCTCTGACCATTCCAAATATTCATTCTGGCAGGTGCATTTCCACGAGGAGATTGTCTTTTTTTTTTTCTCTCCTTTATTGCTGTTCTTCAAAATAACTTTAAAAGTCTGGTCATCCCGCCTGGCATTTTGGGACCTAAGAGGCCACCTGCTGCTGTAAAGAAACCCTCTCAGTGCGCCTGGTTAGGGCAGCTGAGCTGAGCTCTTGACCTTGGACAACAAGAGCGGATGCCTGAGGAAGAAGCTTAAAGTGTTACACATGGTTATAAATACTAGCAGCTGTGTGCAACTCTGGGGCAAAGGGCAGCGAACATCTCTTTTCCCCTCTAATATCCTGGGGATTAGCACGATGTGGAGATGAAAGCAGGCAGCGTTGCAGGAGACGGACTTGAAAGTCAAGTAGATGGGCGCATGGAAGCAAAAACGGACCCCCACTGTTTAAGAAACGCAGAAACGTTGATAGATAAAAGGCTCCAAGGCACCTCTAGATTTGCTTGATCTCTAGCTGTATCCCCCTGGCATTCCCAGCACTAAGGACCGTGCACTGTGCTTGTCCCAGGCCTTCTTGACTTCTGGTAGTGAACTTTGAACTCCCGACACCTCCGCTGGGAGGCCGTTTGTGTGCATCTTCTGCGTCAGGTGGCTGAACACATGGCCATGCTGTAGTGGCTTGGTAACGGTCAACCCTGTTTTTGGCGCTTTTGCAGTAAGGATCCTTCTCCTTGACATCTGTTGGATTTTAAAGAAGGGAGTGGGTGCTTTCATCTGACTGAGTGACAAAATAGACTCATCAGCCACTTGCACTGCAGCTTTCATCCTTCAGCATTATTATAACATAAGTGAAGATCCATTTAGGGAACCGCAGGTTGGCCAACAGAAGGTGTGGTTAGTCCCAATTATCTCAGAGCAAGGTGGGACTAACCACTTTATTCTGAGATAATTGAAACTAATCATACCTTCAGGAGAGGAACACCACCTCTTCCTCTCACCTTCGCCTCCCCTTGGGATCCAAGCACATGACAACTATGGGTTTTGGTGTTGGGATGTCTCGCAGTCTTTGACCTGTCTTCTCAACCAGTTCTAGGGCAGCTACTTGAGTTGGATACTTACTTCTGGCCTGGTTTTCAACGCGACTCATACACCTATGCACGAGTGGTGTTTTGAAAATCAGCTACAGAGGCTGCACATGTGAAAGTGTGCAGGAAACCCCATTTCATGTGTGCTTTTAGCCTCGTTAACATGAGGGATTCCGTGGGGGCAAAGCTGAGGTGTGGAAAGCAGGCGTGACTTTCCATGCATTATGTGTACCCACATACCAGGATGACCTGCAAATTTTCAAAAGCAGACATAATGCACGTAAATTCACTTTGAAATTCAGGCTAAAATACAGAATGCCCTTAGACTCTAGTCCTGTTTATACAATGACCTTCTTAGAACACAAGAACATGCTATATTGGCTCAGACCAAGGGTCCTTCAAGCCCAGCATCCTGTTTCCAACAGTCCATCCCATGCTACTGATGCCAGTAATAGCAGTGGCTATTTTCTAAGTCAACTTGATTAACAGCAGGTAATGGATTTCTCCTCCAAGAACTTATCCAAACCTTTTTTAAACCCAGCCACACTAATGTGCCATATGCTAACTTCATGGAGTGCCCCCTAGTCCTTCTATTATCCGAAAGAGTAAATAACTGATTCACATTTACCCGTTCTAGACCTCTCATGATCTTAAAGACCTCTATCATATCCCCCCCTCAGCCGTCTCTTCTCCAAGCTGAACAGCCTTAACCTCTTTAGTCTTTCCTTATAGGGGAGCTGTTCCATCCCCTTCTCTGTACCTTCTCCATCACAACTATATCTTTTTTGAGATGCGGCGACCTGAATTGTACACAGTATTCAAGGTGCGGTCTCACCATGGAGCGATACAGAGGCAGCTTCATGCCCAGCTGCTCTAATTGTATTGATGGTCACAGGTTGAGTGGAAGAATGGCTCAGATAGATAAAAATCTCCCTGCCTGACTCCCCTAGCTGGGCAGATTAGTCTTGGCTGTTAATTAAAATCTGGATGGGAGCAGGGGATGGCAGGTAGCAAGCAAATCTATTTATGAAGTTCATAACATGGGTGGGATTGGAAGGAGATTGGAAATCAAAGTATCTGGTCATATGTCAGGCTAAGGCAATGCAAATATACCTCATGCATATTCATTATGAATATGCTGAAAACCTGACTGACTAGGGGGCCGATGCAATAGCTGGTGTAAAGGTTCAATGCGCCACACTCAAGGGCGCATTGAGAAAAAGAAAAATCCCGCTTTCTGTGATTCCTCCTAATAGTATCAGAGTGACACTACGCGTATGTAGGAGGAACCAAATAAAGCAGAATTAAAAAAAAAAAAAAAAAAATCTTTGAAAATAAAATTCTGGAAGTCCAATACACACATAGGCCGTGTATCCTGTGCGTGTCTATGCCGGTAGCGGGAGAAAACGGATGCTCGTACATTGAGCGTCCGTTTTCCCAACCCGCTTGACAGCCACCTCTCCTGTGCGCCCGCTGCCGAGGAGGCGCTAGGGATGCACATTTATCCCTGGCGCCTCCTTTTTAGCGCGACCCCCCTCATTTAAATATTGGATCACGTGCCCAGGAGAGGTGGTTGGGCACGCGTTAGGAAAACGGGCGGTCAACACCGAGCGCCTGTTTTCTGCGCACAATTATTGCATCGGACCCCTAAGTGTGCCCCAAGGACTGGCTTGAGAAGCACTGGGCTAAGGCCTTGGTCCTCGTAATAGATCAGGAGTGGCCAAGCCTGGTCCTCAAGGGCCAAAACAGGCCTGGTTTTCAGGATATCCACAATGAATATGCATGAGATGGATTTGCATGCAGTGGAGGCCCAGAGTTGACCACCCCTGTAATAGATAATGGTGGGGGCTGATCCCGTGTTGCTTCTTTGAAGTAAATTAAGGAACGAGGTATATATAGTCACTGAGCTTCAGCGCTTATTTCAGGCCCTGGTTTGCCTTGTAGTTGCCGCTTGCAGCCTTGCTTCTCAGTTACCAAGCTTGCCCTTCAGAGCCCTAGAACGAGACCGGCCAGGTGCCCAGGTTTCAAGTTTCCACCAAAGTCATTCCTAAGGCTAGGATTGCATCAGTTAGCACCTTCTGCCTCTCAATGCAGGAGGCATAACCACAGTTGCGGTATGAAACAGGATTTCTCCAGCTGGACCTGGAATACTTCCCCTCAACCCAGCTACTCCGGTTTCAAGCGTACATAATAAATATGCATGAGAGAGATTTGCATGCAGTGGAGGTGGCACATGCAAATCTATCTGGTGCCCAGTTACAGCGGACCGGCTCAGGGGGAGAGCGGCGGGTTCCAAGCCCAGCTTGAGAAGCACTGCAGACAGCATGCACATTTCTGGTGGGAAAGGTCTCTTTGCACTGTTCACTACGAAGCAGGTGCCTTAAAATATCTGCAATGCTAATAATCTATTTTTCTTTGCTGTAATGTGCAATGAGAACAAACATTTTCAGATCAAAGTCCTTTCTGGAGAGGATGTGCCTTGAAACAAGAGTTTAACAAAAAAATGTATCTGTTTCTTCCTCTTGTTGTTTTCTGCCAATGGGGAATGAGATCCGAAGTGAATCCAGCCTAGGTAATGAGGAGTCTCTCTTGTGCGCTGCTGAGTTATCCAATCTCCACCCTGTCAGGCTGATGCAATACCGTGCACTCAGGCCAGCGCAGAGGTTAACCCGCGGACGTGCGTTTTAGACGCGTGACCATAACCCCTTATGCAATAAGGGGATCAGCGCTCATCACATGTAAATGTAGTTCCTCCAACTTAATATCGTGGCGATATTAAGTCGGAGGAACCGAAAAAAGGAGTAACAAAAAAAAAAATGTCTTGCTGGCGGTAAGGTTAGGGAAATGGACGCTCAATTAACGAGCGTCCACTTTCCTAACCCATAAAACTGAGCATCTGTTTCCCTAACCCGCCACAGCCACTTCTCCTGGACGCCCGATGCCATGGACGCATGAGGGGCGCACAATTTATCCCTAGCGCGCCCTTTTAAACGCAGAGGCTCATTTTCCTATTGTATTGAGCGCCCAGGAGAGGTGATTGTGCGTGCATTTAAAAAAGTGCGTCCAGTTTGGACGTACGTCGGTATTGCATCGGCCTGTCTGAGTGTTACAGAGGGATCTACACAGAATAACATAGAAATAACAGCAAATAAACACCAAATGGTCCATCCAATCTTCCCAACAATTTTCTTATAGTAGTAACTGCTGCTCCGTGCAGGTTACCCCCATACTTTCTATTGAGGGTAGTAACTGCCGCTTCTTGCAGGTTACCCCCATACTTTCTTTTAAGGGTAGTAACTGCTGCTCTGTGCAGGTTATCCCCATGCAGTCAGTTATGGGTGGTAAATTTGTATTTATTTATTTATTTATATATACCGACATTCAATCTGAGATATCACATCGGTTTACATTCAGGTACCGTAGGTATTTCCCTATCCCCAGAGGGCTTACAATCTAAGTTTGTACCTGAGGCAATGGAGAGTAAAGTGACTTGCCCAAGGTCACAACTCCTCCTTAACTGCCTCTCCATGCAGGCTAACCCTATGGGTTCTGTTAAGGATAGTAACTGCCGTTCCATGTAGGTTACCCCCATGCCTTCTGTTAAGGGTAGTAACTGACATTCATTGCAATTACCCTCATATGTTCTGTTAAGGGTAGTAACTGCCGCTCCATGCAGGTTACCCCATGTGTTCTGTCAAGGGTAGTAACTGCCGTCCCGTGCAGGTTACCCCCATGCGGAAATGTTATACCATCCTGTTCTTTAAGCCTTTAGGGATCTGCAGTGTTTGTCCCATGCCATTTTGAATTCATTAACTGTTCTCATCTTCGCCACCTTTTCTTGGAGGGCATTCCAGGCATCCATTACCTTCTCCGTGAAGAAATATTTCCTGAAATTGGTTCTGACCCCCTGGAGTTTCATATTGTGACTCCTAGTTCTACCTATTTCCTATCCAGTGGAAAAGGTTGACGTTTGTGAATCATTGATACCTTTCAGGTATCTGAAGGTCTGCATCATATTTCCCCTGCACCTCCTCTCTTCCAGGGTATCCATATTCAGATCCCTCAGCCTTTCCCTGTAGATCATCTGATACAGACCCCATACCATTTTGGTTGCCCTTCTCTGGACTGCCTCCATCCTGTCTCTGTCTCTTTTGAGATATGGGCTCCAGAACTGAACACAGTACTCCAGGCCTCATCTGGAGTACTGAACCCCATCAAGCTCCACTCCAGGGGGGACAAGTTGAGCCCATACTGGTCCTGGTCCTACCTCACTGTATGCATGGATGCGTAGGCCCACTTTTTTGGGGGGGACTCAGTTGGGAAATGAGAACTTCATCTCTGTACATGTGACGAAGTAAAACCAGGACCAGCTCAGTTTGGTAGCTGCCTGCACCCCCAAACCCTGCATTTTGCTGGCATCTTTGCCATGTTTGCTCCTTGAGAGCACATCTGGTAGGTTTGCAGAGGTTCTGCAGAATGCCCGAAAGTTGCTAGCTTGGAGAAATGTCACTGCTGCACCTAAATGAGATGGTAAACCGGCTCCATTTTTTTCCCCCTCTATCAGGTTGATCCAGTTCTGTTTTGTTTTTTTTTTGTTTTTATTTATTTTTTTATTTTTTTATTTTTATATATATATATATATATATATATATATATACCGACTTTCTTGATACAGATCAAATCAACTTGGTTTACATCGAACGAAGCAGAAACAATAACCAGCCATATAACAAGACAGTTTGAAGGAGCATGAAAGTTACATTCTAACAAGGTTGCCTTAACTGGGAGAAGGAAAAAAAAGAGGGGGAGAACGAAGATAAATTACTATATACAATAAACAATAAATTACTATTTACAATGGAGAATGGAAGGGAGGCATGATAATTCTAGATCAGGCTGTTGAGTTATTAGTAGGGAAGGCTAGGCAGAATAGCCATGTCTTCATGTCTTTTATCCCATTGCAGCCAAAGGCTTGTGGTTTTAATTCTTCTGAAAGAGAGAGAAGCAAGATTACAGTGCATGGAATAAAACCCAAAATGGATCAGCCTGTCGGGTCAAAGCAGAGCCAGTGGGCAACCCATGCCAGGCAGTTGGATTCACTTTGGTGTGACTTTAAAAATCCCCTTTGCCCCCCACTCTTTACATGAATGAAAAAAAAAAAAAAGAAACAAAAAACTTTCTTATAAAATCAGATCTGCAAATAAAAAGGAGAGAGCTGCATGAAGGGTGCATTGTTCCAGCCTTCCTCCCTCGCATTGCACCGCTCCTCCTAATCTTGACCTGACCCAGTATCGGCACGGTGCCTGCGCTGATAAGCAAGCACTGACTGTTCCAGTCGTGGGAGTCCGCAGGACTGATAAGTCAGCCTCTGCGTTAGGACCACGAGTGGTTTATAAAGGAGCCCCCCCCTCCCCCCGCCGCTCACCTAATGAAGGGGCAATTCCACTATTTCAGCTGGGCCCTTATGATAATGCGATTGCAGGAACATTATAGAGACTTCTCGGTTTCATGACACAACACAGGGTCATGGTAGGGAGCACCCGGCCTGGCAAACTGGAGTTGAACAGAGGTGTCATGTAAGGGTAAGGGGCTGGCGGCTGAAGCCCCCTGAGAGAGAATATAAACCAAAAACCTGCAGAAGCCTGTGTTGAGAGAAAAAGAAAGATGCGTCTGATAATGCGCCATAAATGCTGCGAGATGTTAGTGGTCGGGGGGGGGGGGATTAGTGGCTCAGAGGGCCCCTGCGGAATCGGCTGCATTTCTCACCCATTCTGCTGCCTCCTCCTTCTCCTCAGACTCGGAAGCTTACCAAGGCCGAGCGGCAGAGGTTCAGCGAGGAGGTGGAAATGCTGAAGGGCCTCCAGCATCCCAACATCGTCCGCTTCTATGACTCCTGGAAGTCCACCGTGAAGGGGCAGATCTGCATTGTGCTGGTGACGGAGCTGATGACGTCGGGGACGCTGAAAACGTAAGCCATGGGTCCTGGGGGGGAGGGAAATGTGGGACAAGTGCTTGGCAGCCACAGATGGGACCGCTGTTAAGACTGGGGAAACTTCTCCTTGAACATGTTCAATACCAGTAAATTTCAATTTCATAAAAATAGCAAACAAAAACCCGCGCTCCTCTGCCCAAACCACCAAATCTTGTCTCATTGAAAAGTTATTTCTCGTTAATATGTTGCTTGTAGCCCTGTTGATATGGGCTTTCCGTAGTAACATAGGCATTCTGGTCAAATGCAAGGAAAAACAATGTTTCTTGTTAGTGTGCTGTTCAAGGATTTTTAATTTTCTTTTCCTGATTTTTCCCATCTCCTGGGTATAATCATATTGGGTGAATTGAGATCTTCCACTGGGAAGCTCCTTGAAGATTCTTACCTTTCTCCTGCCAGCAGGGGTCACTCATTCAATGAGTGACTGTCAGTCTTCCTACCCTTCCTCCATGTCCATGCATATCATCTCCCTCCCATGCTGCCTCACGGACCAAGAGTACTCTATAATATAGAGTCCAGAAGTAGCATCTTCATGATACACTTCTTTGGGGCCCAAGAGTATGATTGCTATGACATGATCCTTCAGATCCCAAGAATATGATATTCCATGACATGCTCTGTCTTCGTGTACCATCTCCAGAACATGCTTATCGGGGTTCCACAAGTATCATCTCTGATAAACTCTGTTAGGGCCCACAAGCATCGACCTCATAACGTGCTCCTCCAGGGACCAATGATATCATCTCCTTTTACTTACACTTGATTACATGCTTTATATCATAGACCACAAACCTGATCACAATTTTAAAATAAATCTTCTTGTACAAAAAAGAAGCAATATTCAAGCCTCGCGAAAGCAGACAGAAAAACCCTTTACATACATCAAAATAAATCTTGACACTTTACTGCTCCTCGTCCTTCCACCCTTCCCACCTCAAGCCCCCTCCACACATCCCCTACTTGCTCCATCCCTCCTAAGCCGTCACCTTAAAAACTTAACTCCATGACATGCTCTTTCAGAACCCAAGAGTATCATTTCAATGACATGGTCTCTCAGGATCCAAGAGTGTCATCTTCTTAATAAGCTCTCCAGTGCCCAGTAATATTATCCTTATAACACGGTCCTCCAGGGACCAAGGATATGATCTTCATGATAAGCCCTCCAAGTGCCCAATAATATCATCCTTATAACACGGTCCTCCAGGGACCAGGAGTATGATCTTCATGATAAACCCTCCCAGTATCCAATAATATCATCCTTATAACACAGTCCTCCAGGGACCAGGAGTATGAACTTCATGATAAGCCCTCCCAGTGCCCAATAATATTATCCTTATAACACGGTCTTCCAGGGCCCAAGGATATAATCTTCATGATAAGCCCTCCCAGTGCCCAATAATATCATCCTTATAACACGGTCTTCCAGGGACCAAGGATATGATCTTCATGATAAGCCCTCCCAGTGCCCAATAATATTATCCTTATACACGGTCTTCCAGGGACCAAGGATATGATCTTCATGATAAGCCCTCCCAGTGCCCAATAATATCATCCTTATAACACAGTCCTCCAGGGACCAAGGATATGGGTTACGACTGTCGCTGCCCGACGTCTTCACTCCGCCCTCCTTACCTCTCTGGCGACTCCTCCTGCGGTTGACAGTCATTTGGTTGCCGCGGCGTCTGCTTGCTGTCCTCGCCGGCGTCCCCGGACCGACTTGGGCGCTGCCTCCCACCATACTGTTCAGCTGCCTTAGGACGCGCACGCCGTGCGGCCCTGCTTCAAGTACCTTCTGTGGCGCGAACCTCAGGGGCGTCCCCCTGTGATGACATCATGCATCCAGGATACAAAAGGCCTACGCGATTGCTAGCTATTCGAGTTAGCAAAGGTTCCCTAACGGATGGGATTTGCTCTCCGTACCATGCAACTCTGCCTCCTTTGGACCTACTCTATTTGGGGTACCCGTTCCTCGGGGGCCTCTCTCTCTTTCTTATCTTTCAGGTCGCAGTCTGGAACCGGTACTTGCTCCTCGAGAGCCCATGTTCCTGGACTCGCTACTTGGACTCCACTTCTGCCAGGAAGACACCGCTGCCTATAACATCTGTGAGTTACCATCTCTATCTCTCAGAGCTATTCCCTGGAACTAGGTATTCGCTCCTCAAGGGCCTGCCTTTATTCCAGCTCCTGTGCTCTACACTGAGAGATCGCTGCATGAGTACATTACTAACGAGGCTCTATTCCTGAACTCTGCATATCCTGCTACTACTCACAATATCAGCTCTCTCTATTACAGCACAGCCATTGTGGGATTGCTGTTCCAGAGCCTGAGGGACTACACGCCCAACCGGGCTACTTTCCAGCTCACTACTGCCACCTCTGGTGGTTCACCAATCCTGTATAATAAAAGAACTAGTGTGCGTGTGTCTCCTACGCTGAGCCTGACCTGTGGCCCCTCACGGGACTTCCCCCCGTGTGTGTGGTCATCTGCCACAGGTCCAGGGATCCACCCAAAACCCTTACAAATAATAACAGATTGCTAACTCCATGGATCCGGCACAGCTCAATGCCCTGCAGGCCATACCGGGCCTGGCCCTGCGCATTTCGGTGCAGCAAGACGCTTTGGAGAAACTCACTTCAGCGTTTCATCAGCTGCACACACAGAAGACCCAAGGCACTGCTTCCAGCAATAAAGGTCAGTTACAGGAGGTAACTTTAAAGACTGCTATACTGCTGGCAGCTCCAGTTCGTTTCTCGGGAGAGATTCAGAAGACCAGGGGTTTTTTAAACCAGTGCTGCATGCATTTTGCTCTACAGCCTTCTCAGTTCCCTACAGCATTTTCCAAGACTATTTACATCCTTTCTTATCTGGATGGAAGGGCCTTGTCTTGGGCGTCTACCCTGTGGGAACGCAAGGATCCTATATTGCAGGACATAGATGGATTTCTGGACTTATTTAAATCCATTTTCGATGATCCTGCTTGAGTTACCGTTGCCGACTCTGCTTTGGTGGACCTGAAGCAAGGCAACAGACCACTGGCTGATTTTGCGATAGAGTTTAAAACTCTTGCTACAGAACTCTGCTGGGACCCTAAATGCCTGAAGACCCTTTTCTTCAGGGGCCTGGATACCCGTTTAAAAGACGAGCTGGCCGCTCACGAAACACCTGACTCACTGGACGAACTAGTGGCTTTGGCCACTCGGATCGATCACCGGCTTTGTGACAAGGTGAAGGAACTCCGGCCTAATAGAATACCTGGGTTGAAACAGGCTAGTGCTAAACCTGCACCTCGGATGGTTCCAGTAATTCCTGCTGCCAGTGAAGATGAATCGATGCAACTTGGTAATGGGCATTTGACTTCCAAAGAAAGAAGACTTCGGAAGAGGCGCGGTCTTTGCATGTACTGTGGTCAGCCCGGCCACGATGTTCCTACATGCCCTATTCGTCCGGGAAACGGACGGGCCTAAGTCCTGAAGGAGGACTGTTATTAGGCCTCACTACGCCCTCTCCTCCACTCTCTCCCAGTCTCCTTGACCTGCGGACCATCCATGGTTCAAACTCTTGCCCTGGTGGATTCAGGGGCAGGAGGCAACTTTATTCTCTGACTTTTAGTGGAACACCTGAGGATTCCCCTCGTCAGTTTGAAAGTTTCGCTACTTCTATCCTCCATTCATGGAGAGCCCTTACCGGGCGACGTGACTTGCCAAACCTTACCAGTGACTCTCCGCACCGGAGCTCTCCATACGGAATCGCTTCCCTTCTTTGCATTGGAAAAGGCCATGCACCCTATCGTCCTGGGGTTACCCTGGTTGCAAGCGCACCAATCCCAATTTGACTGGGCATCCTTGGAACTCTCTCGCTGGGGCCCAGAGTGTCATGGGAGGTGCCTTAAGGAGATTGCTCCTGTCATCTGCATGCCTACAACTCCGGCGATGCCAGGACTGCCGCCCCAATACACATCCTATGGGGATGTGTTCTCCAAAGAAGCGGCTGACATTCTTCCTCCGCATAGGTCCTATGACTGTGCCATAAGACTGAAACCCAATACTGAACCTCCTAAAGAACGTGCTATCCTCTCTCAGCAATTGAGAACAAGGCAATGTCCGAATACATTGAAGAGAACCTTCAGAAGGGGTTTATCAGACCATCGAAGTCTCCAGCCGGCGCAGGCTTTTTCTTTGTGGGGAAGAAGGACGGTACCCTACGTCCAAGTATCGATTACCGAGGTCTGAACGAGATCACGATTAAAGATCATTACCCCTTGCCTTTAATCTCAGAGCTGTTTGACCAGCTTCAAGGGGCCAAAATATTTTCAAAACTTGACCTGAAGGGGGCCTACAACTTAGTTCGCATTTGTAGTGGTGACGAATGGAAAACAGCCTTCAACACTCGAGATGGCCACTTCGAGTACTTAGTGATGCCCTTCAGCCTGTGCAACGCACCCGCCATATTTCAGAACATGATGAACGACATCTTGTGGGATCTGCTGTACAAGAGTGTTGTGGTCTACCTGGATGATATCCTAATCTTCTCCCAGGACCTGCCCACTCACATTGAAGGTGTCAAACAAGTACTCCGCTGACTCCATGAACACCGGCTTTATGCCAAACTTTCTAATTGCGAATTCCATACTCAGTGCCTTTCCTTGGCTATATTGTGTCTAAAGAAGGCTTCCAGATGGATCCTCACAAACTTGAGAGTATCAAAAATTGGTCCCAACCTACCAGCCTGAAGGCCCTGAGAAGATTCCTGGGGTTCACCAACTATTATAGAAGCTTCATAAAGAACTACTCTTCTTTAACAGTACCCTTGACCGCTGTGACCCGCAAGGGTGCCAACGCTTCAAAATGGTCTGCGGAGGCCATTTCCGCGTTCGAGAATCTGAAGACTGCCTTCTCCACGGAACCATGCTTGCGGCATCCTGACCCCCAACAAGCCCTTTATCGTTGAAGTTGATGCTTCAGATGTCGGCGTGGGGGCCGTATTGAGCCAGACAGGAGACTCGAAAGCCTTATGTCCCTGTTCCTTCTTCTTATGACGATTCTCCCCGGCCGAGAAGAACTATGGGATCAGCGATAAAGAGCTTTTGGCAATAAAGCTTGCATTCGAGGAATGGCAGCCTTGGCTCGAAGGCGCTCAACATCAAATAACCGTATTCATGGACCACAAAAATCTAGAGTATCTCCGCCACGCACAATGTCTTAACCACAGACAAGCCAGATGGTCCTTATTTTTTAATCGTTTCGACTTTGTGCTTAAGTATCGCCCCGGAGACAGAAATACCAGAGCAGACGCCTTGTCACGCTCCTTTCTCTCAGAGGATGCGCCCAAAGAACCTCAGCACATAATTGATCCGAAGAAAGTCATCTTGGCGACTACCCATTCTGTGCTCGCTGGTAAGACCATCGTTCCAAAACACCTCAGGAAGAAGATGCTCTTTTGGGCGCACAGTTCCAAGCTGGCTGGCCATTCTGGTCAACGCTGTACCCTGTTCAAAATACAGAAGTTGTATTGGTGGCCTACGATCAAGAAGGATATCTATTCCTATGTGGCATCTTGTACAAATTGTGCCAAGAACAAACCCGCTTCTGGTCAACTGTGGGGTCTGCTGCAAGCTCTGCCAGTTCTGGAACGGCCCTGGTCACACCTCACTGATTTTGTAGTCGATTTACCCCTTTCCGGAGGAATGAATACCATCTGGGTAACAGTTGATCGCTTCAGCAAGATGGCCCACTTCGTAGCGCTTTCTGGCTTACCCTCAGCCTTGGAGCTTGCGAAGCTCTTCATATCGCACATATTTCACTTTCACGGCCTACCTAGTCACATTGTCTCTGACCGTGGTTCACAATTCACGGCACGATTCTGGAGGGCCTTGTGCAAGTTATTTGACATCTCTCTAGACTACACTTTAGCCTCCCATCCGCAATTAAATGGCCAAACAGAACGGATGAATAGAACTTTGAAGCAGTTCATTCGTGCCTACGTCAGTTCCCGTCAGAATAACTGGGCCGAACTGCTACTATGGGCTGAATTCTCCATCAACTCTCATCCAGCAACATCAACTGGATCAACACCTTTTGAAGTGGTATACGGATGTTCTCCAACACCGCCACTTCCACTGAAGCTCTCAGTGACATCCCCAGCAGCTCAAGCTACTGCTGATGAAATCCATAACTTGTGGGTTCAGACAAAGGACATGCTGAATAAAGCGAGTGACCGTGCTAAGAAGTACTATGACGCTCACCATTCTCAAGCGCCAGTCTTCAAGCCTGGAGATAAAGTCTGGTTATCTACCAAACATCTCAGACTGAAGTTACCCTCCACTCAGTTCGCTCCATATTACGTTGGACCATTTCCAATCCTTCGACGTCTTGGCAACATCACCTATAGTCTGAAGCTACCACCTGGACTCAACATCCTTAACGTTTTCCACGTTTCGCTCTTAAAACCACTCATTCTCAGCGAATTTACTTCCAAGACTCAGGTACCACCTGTTATCAACGCAGAAGGCGACCTAGAATACAAGGTTGAAGAGATACTTGATGTCCGAAGACAAGGCAATGCACTTGAATATCGTCTGTCATGGGAAGGTTTCAGCCCCGAAGAAAACTCTTGGGAGCCTCAGGCCAACATCCTTGACAAAGAGATGCTCCGTCAATTTCACATTGCGCATCGTTCTAAACCAAAGATTGGTACCCGAAGAGGAGACCACCCTTTGAAGGCGGGTACTGTTACGATTGACGCTGCCCGACGTCTCCACTCCGCCCTCCTTACTTCTCAGACGACTCCTCCTGCGGTTGACGGACGTTTGGCTGCCGCGGCATCTGCCTGACGTCCTCTCCGGCATCCCCGGACTGGCTTGGGCGCTGCCTCCCGCCATGCTGTTTAGCTGCCTTAGGGCGCGCGTGCCGCGCAGCCCTGCTTCAAGTACCTTCTGTGGCGCAAACCTCAGGGGGCGTCCCCTTGTGTTGATGTCATGCACCCAGGATGCAAAAGGTCTACGCGATTGCTAGCTAATCGAGTTAGCAAAGGTTTCCTAACGGATAGGATTCGCTCTCTGAACCTTGCAACTCTGCCTCCTTTGTACCTACTCTATTTGGGGTACCCGTTCCTCGGGGGCCTCTCTCTCTTATCTTTCAGATTGCAGTCTGGAACCGGTACTCGCTCCTTGAGGGCCCATGTTCCTGGACTCGCTACTTGGACTCCACTTCTGCCAGGAAGACACCGCTGCCTATTACATTTGTGAGTTACCATCTCTATCTCTCAGAGCTATTCCCTGGAACCAGGTACTCGCTCCTCGAGGGCCTGCCTTTACTCCAGCTCCTGTGCTCTACACTGAGAGATCGCTGCATGAGTACATTACTAATGAGGCTCTATTCCTGAACTCTGCATATCCTGCTACTACTCACAATATCAGCTCTCTCTATTACAGCACAGCCATTGTGGGATCACTGTTCCAGAGCCTGAGGGACTACAAGCCCAACCGGGCTACTTTCCAGCTCACTACTGCTACCTCTGGTGGTTCACCAATCCTGTATAATAAAAGAACTAGTGTGCGTGTGTCTCCTACGCTGAGCCTGACTTGTGGCCCCTAATGGGACTTCCCCCCGTGGGCGTGGTCATCTGCCACAGTCCAGGGATCCAACCAAAACCCTTACAAATAATAACAGATATGATCTTCATGATAAGCCCTCCCAGTGCCCAATAATATTATCCTTATAACACAGTCTTCCAGGGACCAAGGATATGATCTCCATGATAAGCCCTCCCAATGCCCAATAATATCATTCTTATAACACAGTCCTACTGGGACCAAGGATATGATCTTCATGATAAACCCACCCAGTGCCCAATAATATTATCCTTATAATATTATCCAGAGACTAGGGGAATCATCTTCATGACATGCTCCTTCGGAACCCAAGAATATCTCTTCCATGTCATGGCTCTCTAGTGCATCATTTACATAATTTGCTCTGCCCAAGTTATTGTCTTCGTAATCTAATTCTCCAACCCCCCCCGAGGGAGCTGGGGGGAAAGAGTCATCTTTTCTTTTCATTCTGGGAAAAAATATTCATGCTTTAAAAAAAAACAACATACTTTATTATTTTTTAATTTTTTACTTAATTTATCATTCAATTTATTTTTAACTCAGTTCCGTTAATCCTCATTATCGTGAGATTATTACTGTACATCTGGGCCTGCAGGGTAAGGGTTTAATCCTTTCACAAATCCATAGAGATAATTTTGACATCTACGTGGCATCCCTTGAGCTACGCTCCCATGACATCCTTTAATCTGGGCCCTCAGTGAACGTGACAATTTCCTTACGTAGGATGCCTTTCTTACATACTGGTTATCTTTTGCCTCTATGCCTCAGGAGTTGATTTTAATCTTTCTAGGCATGCAGCAAATAAAAACGAGAAAGTCTCTACGAAAACAATCAGAAACTCTTATTTTGTAGTAGGACTATTTTGAAAACCATTAATCATCTGAGACGAGATGGAGTTGCATTCGCATCAAGCCTCGGGTGGCCAGAAGACTCCATGTCATTAGGGACAGACTGAACCAGCCTTAGTTTTAACCCCCATTTCATCTATGGGCTTGTAATGCCAGTTTCTGTATGGAAAGAGGAACTACACATCCCTGCATGCAATGGGGCAAAACTAGGACTGGATCAGCCTGTCTTTGAAAAAAAGAAAAATGGAGCCAGTTGGCAACCCTATAAAGTAGGCACCTCCTACCCAAGTGAAACATTTTGTGTTTGGTGATGGCACAGTTGAAATAAGGCTGACACCATAACAGCTTTGGGTATTCCCCTATTTTTGGGCATGCAGCTACCTGAAGAGGTTTAAGGAGATGAAGCTGAAAGTCCTGCAGCGCTGGAGCCGCCAGATCCTGAAGGGCTTGCACTTCCTGCATACCCGCTCTCCTCCCATCATTCACCGTGACCTCAAGTGTGACAACATTTTCATCACCGGCCCCACGGGTTCCGTGAAGATCGGAGATCTCGGCTTGGCCACACTCAAGAGCGCCTCCTTTGCCAAGAGTGTAATAGGTGGAGTATATTGGAGTATATATGTATATAATACTTTATCTGGGTTATATAATATTGTGATTATAATATACAATGTTGTAGGTGGGTCTAATATATCAATATCAATCTAGATAAATGAGGCTTGACCGACATGCCGCAAATGCGCAGTAGAGAGCAGCGCATGTGCGGCCCAGAGAGCTCTGAGCAACGTCCTGCGCATGCGCGGCCCACAGAGCTCTGGCTGACATGCCCTGCCACCTCGCGCATTCTCTTTCTCCCTTCTCTGGCTCTGGCTGACGTGCCCTGCCACCTCGCACATTCTCTTTCTCCCTTCTCTGGCTCTGGCTGACGTGCCCTGCCACCTCGCGCATTCTCTTTCTCCCTTCTCTGGCTCTGGCTGACGTGCCCTGCCACCTCGCGCGTTCTCTTTCTCCCTTCTCTGGCTCTGGCTGACGTGCCCTGCCACCTCGCGCGTTCTCTTTCTCCCTTCTCTGGCTCTGACTGAAGTGCCCTGCCACCTCGCGCGTTCTCTTTCTCCCTTCTCTGGCTCTGACTGAAGTGCCCTGCCACCTCGCGCGTTCTCTTTCTCCCTTCTCTGGCTCTGACTGAAGTGCCCTGCCACCTCGCGCGTTCTCTTTCTCCCTTCTCTGGCTCTGGCTGACGTGCCCTGCCACCTCGCGCGTTCTCTTTCTCCCTTCTCTGGCTCTGGCTGACGTGCCCTGCCACCTCGCGCATTCTCTTTCTCCCTTCTCTGGCTCTGGCTGACGTGCCCTGCCACCTCGCGCGTTCTCTTTCTCCCTTCTCTGGCTCTGGCTGACGTGCCCTGCCACCTCGCGCGTTCTCTTTCTCCCTTCTCTGGCTCTGACTGAAGTGCCCTGCCACCTCGCGCGTTCTCTTTCTCCCTTCTCTGGCTCTGACTGAAGTGCCCTGCCTCCTCGCGCGTTCTCTTTCTCCCTTCTCTGGCTCTGACTGAAGTGCCCTGCCACCTCGCGCGTTCTCTTTCTCCCTTCTCTGGCTCTGACTGAAGTGCCCTGCCACCTCGCGCGTTCTCTTTCTCCCTTCTCTGGCTCTGACTGAAGTGCCCTGCCACCTCGCGCGTTCTGTTTCTCCCTTCTCTGGCTCTGGCTGACGTGTCCTGCCACCTCGTGCGTTCTCTTTCTCCCTTCTCTGGCTCTGACTGAAGTGCCCTGCCACCTCGCGCGTTCTCTTTCTCCCTTCTCTGGCTCTGGCTGACGTGCCCTGCCACCTCGCGCATTCTGTTTCTCCCTTCTGTGGCCCAAAATGACACCGCCGGCGTGCGCCTCCCTTCTGTTCAACCCACGCTACGCTAAAGAGGAAGGCCAGAAAAAAAACCGACACCCGCTGCAAGGACCGGGAGCCGTGCGAGGAAGTAAGTGTCTGCCCTGCTTCAGTCCTCCCCGTGCGGGGAGGACTGAAGCAGGGCAGACACTTACTTCCTCGCACGGCTGAAGCGGGGGGTGGTGGTAGAGTCACTCCTGCGCGAGCGCCACATTCAAACTGCTGTTGCAGGTCTGGGGCCGCGTTCTGGAGAACAGAATACGAGGGAGTTGAGGAGGGCTGAGGAAGAGGGAAGGAGTTGTGGATTAGGTCAGAGGGGAAAGAAAGAGAAGATGAGAGTGGATGGAAGGACAAGCAAAGAAGATATGAGTGAGTAAGTGGGAAGGGTCAGAAGTTGTGCTGAAGAGAAAAAGAGGGCATGGAGGAGGGCTGAGGGAGAGGGAAGGGGCTGTGGATAAGGTGACAGGGGAAGGAAAGGGAAGATGAGAGGGGATGGAAGGTAAAGGGAAGAAAATAGGAGTGAGTAAGTGGGAAGGGTAAGTAGTTGTGGAGAAAAGAGCAGCTCTGACCGATGTACTGGTCTTACCAATGGAATCTTGCCCGTTTGAACGGGCCTAGCGGCTTGTTGTAGTATATATAGTAGGCATTGTATATGGAACGGGAGGATGCTTGGATAGGCATTCTCTCTTCCTTCCCTCCTACATAGTAGATGATAGTAGGTGAGAACCATTTGGCCCACCCATTTGGCCTCCGCTTACACTGCTCTAGCTCTGGTCATCCCTCTTCCTTGTCTTTACAGCCAACTTCTGTGCCTAAAATATATCTGCCAGCTCTCAGGAGATTGCTCCTTCTACTTTCTGTCCTTAGCTGGGGACTTTATGGAGAACCTTTGTTTGTTGCCTGCAAACCTGTCTTGCTGGAGTGATGAAAGGTCCCCACTGCCACCCTCTTTCGGAACGGATCCCTGAACTATGCAAAGTGCCATTCTGTTGGTACCCATTAGGATGCCTTCTACCTTCTTGGACTGTACAGGAACAGAACCGGCTTTAAATAATGTTATGCATATCCTTGTCTGTTTCTGTGCAAGGCAGGATTTGCACATTTTCACTGATCAATCTATAGCTGCTTGCCCAGACTCAGACTTGACAGAGCTGTTATTTCTGTTTTGGTGACTCTTTCTCTATATGCTTTGTTGCTACAAGATGAGAAAATTGTGTTGGAGTAGCTTGGTGCCTTCCTTGAGGTTTGTCTTTCTCCCTCTGCTTAACAAACTCCAGGTTGGATGGTTTTTTATAACTTTTCTAGCAGATGGACTATGTGAAAGCTTTTAGAAGGGGGAAGGGGAATATTATTACTGTTCTTACCCATTACAGTTGGATTATGAGAAGTGCAAGAAGACTGGAATTGTCACAGGGTTGTGCAGGGATTTGAATGCGTGCTTCAGGAATGGACCTGTGTTCCTGACTTGTGGTTCTGTGGTCTAGCCACTGGATCACACCTCCTCTTTTACAAAGGCATCTCAGCTTTAAAAAGAGAAGGGATGCGTATGGATGCAGTATTCTTCCCTAGTCACAGAGAACAGGAGATCTTGCTTGGTCCGTACCTGATTCGTGGTTTCTGAGAAGATCACTGCAACATGCAGGTCTAATTCTTCGTAGGGAAGGTCCTGTGGTGCTCTCTGGAAATAGAGCTGGGTTTGCTGTTTGAGCCCAGCTCTCGGTGGATAAGGGGGTTCAGCAGTACATAAGCCCCCACCATCACCAGGAGCACCGCGGCTGGCAGTCTCAGCACTGAGGCAAAAGATTGACTGGGAGAGGAGCTGACTGCACCCTGTCCTCCTTAGAAATAAATTGGTTCTCTCGGAACAGGGTGTCCTTGAACGTTAATAAAACAGAGATCATCCTAATGGCCGGAACGGGAATGAAAGATTTTCCCTCAGTTTTGAGGGTCAGACCACCCTTATTTCTACTCATATACGGAACTGAGGAATAATTGCTGATTCCTCCCTCACGTTCCATCAGCATATTAACTCTTTAATCAAATCCCCCTACTTCAAAATGCGAATGCTTTGATCTGTGAAGCCATTCTTTTCTCCTTTTGATTTTCGGACTGTTGTCCAAGCCTTAATTCTGTCATCATTCGATTACTGTCTTTCTCTCTTACTAGGTTTACCCTCACTCTCTCACTCAAATCTTGGCAATTAGTTCAAACCTCAGTAGCCTGCCTTGTGACTGACACCTTGGTACAGGACCATATCTCCCCTTACATTGGCTTCCTGATGCAAGGCGTGTTCCGTTTAAGGTTCTGTGCTTGGTCTTCAAAGCTCTCGGTAACCAGGCGCCACACGTCCCAGAATTTCCTGGAGATTCCTTCTCCCAAGTTGGTAAGGCTTTCTCCATCACGTGACAGAATGTTTACTGTAGTGCCCCCACCCTATGGATCAAAGTACCTGACAAAATCAGGTTGGAGAATGATCAGGTGCAATTTAGAAAACTGCTAAAAATGCACCTGTTCTCCCTTGCGTATAACTTAATAGTCAGTCAGCAGCCTCAATGTGATATGGTTTTGCTGACTCTAATTAGTTGTTGACTGCTTTGTGTTATTGTTCTGTCTGTTTTGCTCATTGATGCTTTGTGTACTGATGTAATGCACTGAAAATTGTAGATCAGCAGAATACAAATTTATTAAATCCAATCAATCAATCAATCAATCAATCCCCAACCCCTGGCAGGGCTGAGATAACCTTGTTGGTGCGTTTGGTGATCCAGTGAAGCATTCCAGCTGCCTCTGGTACCGTTTAGCCCCACTGAAATGCTTTGGAAGAAGGAGAAAATAGGAGGTCCACCGGAAGAGAGAGGTTTGAGGTGGCCCTGGCACTGACGTGACCTTTTGCTGCCTTTTCAGGAACCCCGGAGTTTATGGCCCCGGAGATGTACGAGGAAAAGTACGATGAGGCCGTAGATGTGTACGCCTTCGGGATGTGTATGCTGGAGATGGCCACGTCGGAGTACCCCTACTCGGAGTGTCAGAATGCAGCCCAGATCTACCGCAAGGTTACTTCAGTAAGTTGTGAGTTGGAGAGAGGCTAAAGTATATCAGGGTGAGGAAACGCCACGTCCTCCCTGCCCTGTTCACTTTACTCTTTTAGTCCCAGTCTTCCCTTCCTTGTACCATAAAAGCATGTGAAATGTTTCTGTTCCTTTCTCCTTCCCTCTCATGCTCTTCCCCTCATTCAAGGACTTCATTTCTCACTTTAGCTTTGATAGGGGGTCATGGGTGTTAGACGCAGGCTATTGTTGCTGCCATGACATTGGCCCGGGTTTCCGAACTTTGTGCAGACCTGGTGCATTATCCAGAAACACAGATGCGGCTGCTGATAAGCTGGACAGTTGGCTGAGATGCAGAAATGCTGCAGAAAGCCAAGTCTTTGCAGATAAGCATTGTGTCAGCTGGGTTTATAATGTTTGCTTTTGTGTTGGTTACTGAATTTTTACTATTAGTGTTACATTTTTTAATACACTATCAGGCCGATACAGTACTGTAAGGGGTAACAGTGCCTCGAAAACGCACGGCCAGCCCCCCCAAAAACGAATAGCGCTCATGACATGCAAATGCATGTTGATGAGCCTATTAGTCAGTCACCCGGGATACTGAAAGTAAAATGTACGGCCAATCCGCACATTTCACTCTCAGAAATGAATGCCTGCCCAAGGACAGGCGTTAAGTTTGAAACAACCAGGAAAAGTGTACAGAAAAGCAGAAAAATAAAAAATAAAATAAAATACAAAAATAATAATAATTTAAAAAAAATCTAACCTGCCAACAGTAACTCGTTGTTGACAGCAGGTTTGAAAACAGACACCAGTAAAATTGAGCGTCGGTTGTCGGACCCGCTGACAGCCGCCTCTACCGCTAATAAGGAGGTGCTAGGGACGCGCTATTGTCCCTAGCGCCTCCTTATTAGTGTGACACCTAATTTGTATACAGAATCGCGCGCCCAGGAGAGGTGCCTGGGCACGCGTCGGGAGAGTAGGTGCTCAACATGGAGCGCCGGCTCTCCCGCACTTTTTAGTGAATCGGCCGGTATGTGAAATTGAATACTGCATTTTTTGGCACCGATATTCTGTTGGACTGTTTCAGGCCCCATGTGTAAAGGCAATAGATATTGGCTTTGCTGGCATTTGTCATTCTGTATTATAGTATGGTGAGCATGAGAGAGAGAGAGAGAGCGACAGACAGAGTGCTCACCACTCTTCCACTAGAGAAAGAGCCCTTTCCTTCGCAGGCCCCGCCCTCTGGAACACCATGCCTCTAGAGAAAGAGCCCTTTCCTTCGCAGGCCCCGCCCTCTGGAACACCATGCCACTAGAGAAAGAGCCCTTTCCATCGCAGGCCCCTCCCTCTGGAACACCATGCCACTAGAGAAAGAGCCCTTTCCTTCGCAGGCCCCACCCTCTGGAACACCATGCCACTAGAGAAAGAGCCCTTTCCTTCGCAGGCCCCGCCCTCTGGAACACCATGCCACTTGAGCTCCGATTAAAACCATGCATTCGGAAATTTAAAAAAGGGGTTAAGACAAGGCTCTTTAAATTGGCTTACCCTGACCCCGATCCTACTTAGGCGCTCTTTAACTGGCCGACCCTCACCCGGAGCCTTCTTAGTTCCCCTGACCACCCTCTCCCCTGAGTAAGAGTCCAGTTATTTCTGAACTTACAGCTCCCTCCGTTTCCTTTCCTAGCTCTCTGATTTGCCTCCTACTCCTCTGCTTCCCTGTATATACCTCCTCTCCCCTTTCTCTTAGACCCCTATCGTTATCTGCCCCCCTGTATATACCCCCTCTTCCCCTGCTCTTAGACCCCTACCGTTATCCGTTAGCAACATTAGCTAGACTATATATAGTTCCTTCGAACGTATAATTTGTAATGTTATATATAATGCTTTCCGAGTTGTATAATTTAGATATAATGTATAAGGTCACATTAAGTGCCTTTTGAGTGTATAGCTTCTATATAGGGTATAATGTTACATACAGTACCTTTTTGAATGTATAATTTGAAATATAAGATCTATTGTTCATCTTTAAATTTTGTTTCTCCCATCTCGGTACCTTTCTGTCCTTCTGGTACTGTTCCTTTTTTTCTCTCTGTCCTGTTTTTCTCCCTCTCTTCGCTCACCCCCTTCTATCTTCCTAGCTGCTCCCCTTCCCCCCACCCTGGGTTTTTTTTTTTTGTGCTTTCCCCCTGCGGTTATATTGTAAGCCGGCATGATGTACCCACGAATGTCGGTATAAAAAAAAGTTTATAAATAAAAGGAAATAACAAACAGAAGGGCCGAGAAAAGCACCCATGCCAGCCCGTAGATTTTAGACTATATTTGATAGAATTTTCCATCCGATTGCCGAAGACGCTGAAGATTCAGCAGCGGTATCTCCCAGTGAAGGCTCTCCCGTGAAAGGCTGGGGTGTAAGTTGCCCAGAAACTGTGGCGGAAGGGAAGAGGGACCCTTTTGGCTGGGAAAGTTTTTCAGATTGGAGTGGGAAACTTTCCCCGTCTCTCTCTCTCTCGCCTTGATACTTCTGACCAGTCACAAAAAGAAGCTTGCCGGGCCCCCAGGTTTTTATGCATTATCAGCAGAGAGCACCAAAGGAGCTGACCCTCTCCTCCCCGATCTCCCCCGCCTCCCGAGGGAGGACGAGTTCTCAGAACGATGGTGCATGCGATCACAGGCGCATGGCAGTGGGAAGAGCTGTGCTCCAGCAGCCTCAGACGCACCCTGTCACCAGTGCCGCCACCCGGGCCATGACGCACGTGCTCCTGTCACCAGACGGAGTGGCACTGATTGGGAGGGGGAGGCTCTGTGAGAGAGAGAGCCTTGTATGGGTGTTTAATTAATCTAAAAGCATTTCATACCCGTTCCCTCCAAAGTTCAGGGACAATGGTCTAAATAAACAAACAGGGAGGTACCGGATCAAGAATCCTTTACAAGGAAACTTGAAAATAAGGAATTGGATAATTGCAAAACATATAAACCTAACAGCAGTATATACATTGAGTCGTCAATTGCAAAAAATGCACATGGCCCCTTCATCCCCAAGTGGTGAAAGGAAGTTTCCCTACTGGTTGAACACCAGTAATCGATTTATGTGCAACTCCTTGGAAGCACAGACTTCCTCGTTACTGCTCAGGGAGGCCATGGATCAATGCCTCCTTTCATGATTGAAAGGCAGCATGCGCCAAACATTTCTTTTGTGCAATTTTTTATAAAGCTGTTCAAATTTGTGCGCTAAAGCCAGTAAAATGCAAATAATATTGGGATTTCTTGTGCGCACAGGGTTCACGAGTTGTGTGCGCACACACATGAGCCCAGCACAGAGGGAACAGTGCCTCAGACCCATCCCTCATTAATTGGTACAAGGAACCAATGTATGAATTCCCGCCAATAACCGGTACTAGCAAAAACAATTTCTATAATCAGAGCAGATTTAGGGATGGTTACTGGCCACACCAGATGTGATTCACATGGCTAAAGAAAAAGACAAAAGCTCCACCATACTCTCTACCAGTGACTCCAGTTCTAATAACCCAGTACTCCATGCAAACCTGAAATCACCATCGTTGGCAGCTTGGATAGTGAAAGCTCAATGATAAATTCTTTACCGTATCCAGAAGAAGATGAAAGAATCCCTGCCAGCAGCAAGAAAGCCCAAGCAGAAGGAAATCTTACAGTCTTAAGTGGAAGAGATTTTCACTCTGGTGTGGGTCCATATAGAGACATCCTTTCACATCTTTGATCTCAACACTTCTAAATTACCCCTTGCGTCTGTGAACAAGTTTGGCCAGAGTACAATTAAGCGAAATTGTTGCTCTTCACCAGCAGATAGATGGCCATTCACTATCACAACAACCGATAATATTCAGATTCTTGACAGGAATGAACCAAACCACCAATGAGACCACCACCGCCACAGTGGGATCTAAATTTAGTTTTGACGCGATTACCAAAAGGCTCCATTCGAACCAATGCTATCCGCAGAATTGAAATGGAGCCAGATGGCAGTGAGCCTTTTTGATAGCGATCACATCAGCCCGTAGAGTAAGTGAGCTGCAAGCATTGGTAAGATATTCACCTTTTACTCAGATATTTCCAGATAGGGTACAGAGTTTCTTCCTCGAGTAATTTCTCAGTTCCAACCTATCATCTTACCAACGTTTTAATCAAAAGCGTGCTCATCAGAGGAAAACCAAAGACTTCACACTCTAGACTGTAGGAAGGGTATTGTTGTTTTATATGGAAAAAAAATAAAAACCATAAGAAAAACATCACAAATATTAATTTCATATGATATGAATAGCAAGGATTGGCAATAACAGAACAAACCATTGCATTAATTTATTTTATTGGCACACATTTATGCTATGTGCCTTCCCCACTTGTGGTTCAGGGCAGATCCCAGAATTATTCATAATAATTGCAAACCATTAAAACAAAATACAGAAAAATATTAAAACGTATAAACAAGGCCCACTAAAATCAATAAAACATCATATAATAAAGTCAGGTGTGGGCATCATCAACATAAAAGGCTTTGACTCTTTTCCTAAAAACCTTGTTCTTCCCTCACTTCTACTGGAAGGGCATTCCTCAGTGTTGGCCCAATATAAGAGAAAGCTTTAGCATGCATTTCACGTAGCCTGTACTCGTGCAAGGGAGGCACGGCAAGCAACGGAGTACCTGTTGAAGACCATGTGAGAGTGGGCATGTATGGATGTTAACATATTGCGCAATGTGCAGGGATTATGCCCGAACGATAATTCATGGATGGTAGACAGTATCTTAAACTCTTGAGTGCCATTTTACAGGCAGCCATTGAAGTCGGAGCAGAGCAGGACAACTGTGTTAGAGAGACCCACTAACAAAGTATTGTAATAATCTAGCTGGCCAAAAAACACTGCAAGTAAAACAGATCTAAATAACTCCCGAGACAAGTTCTTTCAAGATTGCATCAATTTCAACCTATGAAAAGCTGTCCTACAATATGTGTTGTAAGTGTACCTTCAGAGTTAGTTGAGAGTCTAACATGACCCCCAGATCCTTAATTTCAAATACAATTGGTAATGAAATATCATCAGACACAATATTACAGGTGAATGTTTCCCGACCCACAAAATAGTTGTCTTCGAGATATTCAGTGCTAATGCATTTTGCTTCAGCCAACCATTGATTCATTTCCTACTATTGCAAAACTGCATCTCTGGGATGTCGTCAGCTGAAATGGGGATAAAAAAAATTGCATGTCATCTGCATATATGAGGTAAAATAAGTTCAATGTGTGAAAAATCTTGCAAATAGGATGAAGCAAATGTTGACCAGAACTGTAGAAAGAGCAGATCCTTACGGCACCCCACACTGTATCTGCTTCAATTGAGACCATGCATCATCTACATACAAGTGTTGTGTTCTGTTGCTTAAAAATGACCTGAACCAGGCTGAAACCTTCTCTCCTAAACCCATGTGATGCATGCGAGCAATCGATGTCTCATCATGATTATCACAAGATACTGCAGCCTATTACTCAACAGCATCAAAGCCATTGTCACAAAATATAACGGCTCATCGGATAAGAGCGAAAGCCGTATCAGTCGCGCAAATGATGCCTGCTACCTCACAAGAAATATGTAGAACTGCAACGAGGGCAACAACCCATTCATTTACAAAGCATTATTGCTTAGATGACGAAGCAAACACAGAGTAGAATTCTGGACTTTTAATGCTCCATACTTAAAACCATAAAAGCTTCAACTTCTCTGAATTTAGCATAGCTGCCTGCAACGGACACAGTTTTATACAGATAGATAGGTAGATAAAATATTAAGCAATTGAGGCCCTTCAGGTAGGGGGTTCCCCTCTCGTGTGACTGAAAGTTTTTGATTGTCCACGGGGAAGCAAAATTGCTTACCTGCAATAGGTGTTCTCCATGGACAGCACACACAATCCCACCCGCCTCCCAGAAGTTGAAGCACAGTTACTGAGTGAATTGTTGCGAGCGTCAGCAGCAGTGTAGGAACCATTGCGCGTGCTCTGAAAGGGTCTAAGGTCTTTCGGAGCTAAGGGAGAGCATTTTTACAACCTGTGTTGGCACCGTCCGGATGGCATCCCCCACTTGTGTGACTGATTGCTGTCTACAGAGAACACATATTACAGGCAAGCAATTGTGCATTACTTTCCTACACAGTAACAAATCGGCACGCCCGCAAAGACCTGCCAGCCCTCCTCTGGAACCTGCTATCCCTTGCTGATGCTACAGTGGCCTGGGCATCTGAAAACCGATGGAGAAAGGCCGGCAATGATGTCATCATGTTTGTTTTATTCCGATAGTGTGAGTTTTTATTGGGAACCAGCATGAGCTGAAGATCTGTTTCTTGTATTATATTTTGGAAGATAAATGGAAGAAAATGCCATTGGGGTGAATGAATTGTACAGACAGGGCTTCTTTAGAAGGCAAGGAAAAAGGAATTATTTGGCTTTACAGAAAGATATCTTCAAAGGGAAAAAGAAGGCGATGAAACAGACCTTTGATGCTTTCATCTGTGGCCTT
Organism: Rhinatrema bivittatum; assembly: GCF_901001135.1. Classification (NCBI taxonomy): domain Eukaryota; kingdom Metazoa; phylum Chordata; class Amphibia; order Gymnophiona; family Rhinatrematidae; genus Rhinatrema; species Rhinatrema bivittatum. The sequence continues at coordinate 51,912,808 of NC_042626.1, forward strand.
GTTGATGCAGAAACCACAAATTCAGAAAAATACAGCCAATATCTTCTATTCAGTGGATCTTTCTGAACTGCCTTCTGTGTATGCGCTGCTACAAAGAGACCCAGCTCAACCTGGCCTGGGGTCCCCCTCACCAATTGCATGCAGGGAGATGTAGTTTCTACTTTTCTTAGGGCAATCAGAACTACACTTCCTTACATGCAGTGGGCCAAAACCAGAGCTGGATCAGCCTGTTCAGGATGACCAGCGGTGAGGGGGCAACCCTAGACCCAATCTATGCAGGGAGACTTTAGCCTGGTACTGGTGTCATATGAGTGAAGGAGGTATGCAAGTTTAAAAACCAGGGCTGGCCCGAAAGTCTCCCTATAGAGACCAGGTTGCTTGGTTCTTTCTGATTATTTAGAGGGACCGGCACCATGAGCACTTACTGAGTTTCACCCATAAATTCCAAGAAAATTAATTTCTTCAAGTTACATCAAGAGATTTTGAGTTTGGTTGTTTTAATAATTGATTTCCTGGGGCCTACCCGGGGCTCAGTGGCAAACATTGCCATGCAAAGGACCTGATTCAATTTCTGAGCCGGCCTGGGCTGGGGATGCAGCAGAGACAGCATTCACAGCCCCCGATGGAAGAGGGGAGTCAAAGTCATTGGGCAATAGTGACACCTAGTGGTCAAACTTAGGGACCATGATTGGAGGGTACTGGAGGGAGCTCTAGTACGTGGTCCCTGTCTAAGCATTGTCATGGCAATGACTGAGATCAGTGAATTCGAAGGGAGGATATTAAAAAGAGGGAAACGTTCCCAGGTAGGTGCAAATGAAGTAGGGGTTGTCCCCTTACCCAGTCCAACCCGAACAGGCAGATTCAGCCTGGATTTGCCCCAGTGCATGCACGGAGATGTACCTCTTACTATTCTTAGAACTCCATCTCCATGCATGCAACGGGGCAAAACCAGGACTGGTGGCAACCCTAGAATAAATGCTCACGGCACCAGAATCCAACAGAAGCTGGTTCCAATTGAGCTGAAAGCCCAAAGGAGCAGGAGGATACTGTAAGGAGGTTGGTTGGGTTGAAAACAAAAACCAAAAAACCTAAACAAACACAGTCTGTGTGTTGAGGTGATAAAGGACAACAATGAATAGGTATTTCCTTGAAATATCTTGGCATGTATATTGACCATGTAAGCAACTAATAGAAATATACAGTAAATATATTTGTATGTTTTGAATTCTTGGCACTTGTAAAGTTTTGGCTGGCAACCTGGCAGGTGAGCCAGTCCTGGATTTTTAGTTCCTTTTGCAAAGCATTTTGGGAGTTTCTCAATGGGGTGGAAAGCCTTTAACATAGTAACGTAGTAAGTAATGGCAGAAAAAGACCCATTGACTCAACCTGTGTGCAGGGAGGTTCTTTTAGGCTTTATTCTCTTGCAGCGAGATTTGGATTTAATTACTCAACTTTCCAAATCTAAGCTCAAGGTGATTTACAAATTCAGGTATAGTTGGTAGGTTCCTTCCACAGAGGGCTTACAGTCTAAGGGCCTGATTTACTAAGGCTCTCTCTGGGGAAAAATGCTTAGGCCCTAAGTTTGAACCTGAGGTAATAGAGGGTGAAGTGACTTGACCAAGGTCACAAGAAGCATCCGAGGGAGAGGAGGATTTGAATCCTAGCTTCCCTGGTTCTCAGCCTGCTGCTCTGACCACTAAGCTACTGCTCTCCTTCTTCTGGGCTCTCTCAGAAAGCAGTGCTAGGAGGGGTGGGCTCCTTGGAAAACTCAGGAGGTCATTGCAGCATCTGGAGAGGGAGGAAAGGGGGATCCGCGGAGTCCTGGGGAGACGCCGAGCTCCAAAGCGGGAGAACTACAGTCATCATATATTCTTTGAAGAGTACCTAGTGCTGCACTCTCACGGGACAGCGTTTCAACATAGCTGTTTCTGGATTTGGCCATGCTGGAGCGTTGCTTATAGTGATCTCATCTCCCGAGTTCAAAGCATCCCTCATGTACGTATAGGACATTGAGTTTTTCAGTTCCAGGTACCACAGAATTGCTAAGAAACATGAATAAACTGATTTAAGTGTTCAGAAGATGTCAAACAGGACCTGACAGAGCTGACGGTGGCCAGCTACTCGTATTGTCAGGACAGAAAATATTCGGCATGCATGCAATGGCCTGGACTTAGTTTTGACCTTGCAGTGGAGTTTTGAAAAATCCAAAGTAGTTCCAGCCTCGGGTGAACTGTAATTCCTTATTAATGGAGTGGAACCTCTGGAATAAATTCTTACATCTAATCAGACTAATTTGCCCAAGGACTGTTTGGTGCTCAGTGTTTTAATGACCAAGGTTAGTCAAACCCAATTTCCTACTGGTTTGTGCTGGATCTGGGTGCAACCTTTAGAGACCACCTGTAATAGGAGGAGACTATTAACCTTCTACATCCTGAAATGAGCCCCCCCTCCCTTATATAGAAACATAGAAATGACGGCAGAAGAAGACCAACGGCCCATCCAGTCTGCCCAGCAAGCTTTCACACTTTTGTTTTTCCTCAAACTTATCTGTTACTCTTGGCCCTTAGTAACCTTTTGATTCTGTTTCCCTTCCCCCCTCCATTAATGTAGAGAGCAGTGTTGGAATTGCATCTAAGTGAAATATCTAGCTTAATTAGTTAGGGATAGTAACCGCCGCTATAAGCAAGTTACACCCATGCTTGTTTACCCCGACTATGTAATTCAGTCCTTGTTGGTTATTGTCTGTATATAGATCCACTTTTCTTCATTCCCCCCTGCCATTGAAGCAGAGAGCTATGCTGGATATGCATTGAAAGTGAAGTATCAGACTTTCTCCCTTGCCATTGAAGCAGAGAATAATATATATTGAAAGTGAAGTATCAGACTTTCTCCCCTGCCATAGAAGCAGAGAGCTGTGCTGGATATGCATGAAGGATCAATCTTTCTCCCTTGCCGATGAAGCAGAGAGCTATGCTGGATATGCATTGAAAGTGAAGTACCAGGCTTATTTGGTTTGGAGTAGTACCCGCTGTAACAAGCAAGCTACTCCCTGCTTTTTTTGTGAATGGAAATCCTTATATATTTTTTTTCCCCCACATTACCTCTTGCCGTTGAAGCTTAGAACAATGTTGGAGTCCCATTAACTGTGTATGTTTATTGAATAAGGGTATTATCTTCGGTAGTAGCCATCATTCCCGTGAGCCACCCACTCTTCATACACAACCGCTAGACTTTATGGATCCACAGTGTTTATCCCACGCCCCTTTGAAGTCCTTCACAGTTCTCTCCCCTACCCACAGTTCTCTCTCCTACCCACTTACAGGCCATAGGATGCTTTTCACTTTGGGTGAACTGGCATCCTTTGCATTAGTTATTTTTTTTATTTTATTCTGCTTATGTATTTTTTTATTGTGTTGAGCTGTTAATATTCTCAGTAGCAAGTACTAACGTAAGCTAGGCTTCTGCTCTAATGTAATTATAATCTTGGAAGCCTATATATGCTTAATATTTGTTTTGATTTTAGGATGCTAATCTATAATGTTGATTTTACATTGTTATGTTTACTGATTATTAACTTGGTTATTTTATGTTTGTGATTTGTCTCTTGTGTGTAATATATATATATGTATATTGTACCTCGTCTAGGCAGTGTCTTCCAAGCACCTGGACTACATGATTATTATTATCCTAATTGTCGGTGGTTAAAACTGAAGCATATTTTTGGAACTAATGCTGTCCCTGAGCTTGGAGCAGTTTCTGCTCTCGCCCAGGTACACCGTGAAGGAGACCTGGAGAGGATGAATACTAACTTTTAGAAGGAAAAAAAGCCTTTGCTCTGATAATCCACCTGTTGATCTCTAAGAGGAGACCACAGAGGTGAGAGAAAAAGATATCTAGTCCCTGCTCGATAGCTAGGTCATGGCTTAGCAGCTAGGGCCTCGTCTATACTTCCATGAGTGAAAGCTAGTTCCTGGGGCTTGCAGATGTGCCCTTTTGATGGGTAAACAACCCTGGAGCTGATGGAGAGGGTCAGGTCAAGTGAGGGAGAGCTAGTGGGCTCAAGAATGTTGTCTGAAATTATTCCTATAACCCACTGAGATGCTGGGGATGGTGGTGGAAAAGGAGACCTTGTGTTACAGTCCTGTTCACAGTCTCTGTAGAATTGTCCCTGAACTTGAGCTGGATCCCTCTGTGCCGTAACGTCCCTTTCTCTGCTAGATTTCTTGGAACGTACAGCAGAAATTGGGAAGGAGATGGCGGGTAGATGCACCTACTGTGCCTGAATGTACCTCGCCTTGACCTACCAATGAAAAGGTGTGAGCTAAATCTAAATAAAACCGGGATGCCAGGTTTGTGTGAAAACCTGAGGTCATTGATCTCCATGCTGCATTAGCTCCATGTCCCTCCTTATGAATTTCACTGCTTGGCTCTTGGGATTTGCTATATGCAAATGAAAAATGCATGCCCCTTGGCATTGATAATTGATTTTCAGTTTAAAAAAATTATATGTGAAGCCCATTGCACATACAGACAGTGGTGAATTCTCATAAGGAGGGCATCTGCCCCCTACTGCTCCCCTGCAGCGAGCCCCAGGTCCTGGCGGTTCCCTGCCTGAGCACTGCTCATGGCCTGCGGCACTGAACAAGGTGGTACAAGCTGTGCTTTCAGTACCACCTTCCATGAATGCCAGAGAAAACATACCTGGCTGGAAGCAGAAATTAAAATAAATAAAAGAATCAAGGCCATTGAAAAGTCTGGCTGTGGATTGTTTACATGGATCCTGATCTCTCCCCCCTAGTACAAAGCAGGAGCAGACTTTGCAGTTACTTAGATTTATCTAGCTCCTTTGATGTAAAGAGGTTCACAGTCAGGTGCGCGGCCACCTCTGAGGTAAACAGCCTGGTAGCATGATCCCAGAGTCTGGACTGCCTGCTGGCTTCTGAAAGTTAAAGAGGGGTGGAACAGATTGATTGATTGGCAAAACCTGCTTGGTAAATAGGCATCAGGTTTTATGGTGGTTGGCCAGTCATAGTGGGGTGAAGGCGGGCACTGGGTGGTGAAGCTCGATTGGCCGTGGGTCTTTCAGACAAGAAAGAACAGAAGAAAAGGGATAATATCCTGGAGACCAAATAGGGTTTTGAGTATTGCGGTAGAAAAAAGCAGAGGATGGTCTGGATGGGCTTTGTAAGCATTTCATCTTCCCATAATTATCTTTTTGTGACCTTGCACTGCTTGGGTGTGATATAGTTGGTGGTTCATTGCCATAGTCAGGGCTTAAATTCTTCTGAATTATATTCTGGAACCCCTCTTCCTCAGATGAAATCATACTTTGGGAGGGGGTTGTGTGTGTGTGTGTGACTCCTGTGCATTCAGGCTTCTCGGAGTCGCATACACACACCGCCACCACAGTCCTGTCTCCCAGCCACACAATGCTTGCACCGCAAGCGAGCGTTTTCAAAGCTTGCAGGCTGGTGGCGTCCATAGCGCCTCCTTTTAGCCCGGAGCGGCGGCTGTCAGCGGGTTTGACAGCCGACACTCAATTTTGCCGGCATCGGTTCTCAAGCCCGCTGACAGCCACAGGCTCGGAAACCGGACGCCGGCAAAATTGAGTTTAGTTTGGTGTTTACCCTTGCACCATTGCTCTCGTACATGAGTTGCCACTGCCCTTAAGGCGTACTTCCTCCCCCCTGCCAGTATGTCCTTCCTGTCCCTTGTACCCCCCCTCAAATTAAACAGGCAAAGTACACCAATTCCACCAAAGGTAACGTTATGGGAGTGCATCCCGGTTTTTTCTCCCTTGCAGCTATTTCCCAACGCAGTACCAAGACGAGATATTTTTGTGTGCAAAACTAAATTTAAAGATAGGGCCCCCCAAAAAAATAAAGCATAATGTGTTTACAAATGGGGGTTAATTCAGAGGGCGTCCGCATCACGCGGTTTTTACCTGCCAGCTTTGTTACCAAGTTTTGGCGCCAAAGTCAGTGCGGCCTTTCACATTGGGGTGGGATTTCCGAAACGCCGATGAGCGTCGAAGTCTGGCTGTTTAGCCACAGCCAGGGATGGATTTAGGATTTTGCCACTCCCAGGCGCCTTTGGTGCTTTTAACTCCCCACCTTCAATACGAGTCAGTTGCAGGGTAGCAGAGGGCTGGAAGGCACAAAATCCTAAACGTTTGCTGCCCCAGGCAGGGGCAGAATGGGTGCCTGTGCTGATGAATCCAGGGCTGGCAGCAGCCAACGAGCTCAGGCGGCGGCAGTGGCGTATCTGGTGAAATCAAACCGCACCCAACCCATGTGCTTAGACTCACAAGAAACATTAGTGCAGTCACATTTAGTCAGACAGATCTTAGCCGGTTAACACTGAATGTCCTGCTGACCGACTCAATTTGAAAACCCCGTCCCAGGCTCCTTTTTTGGTTCAGCTAAATCTTCCCACCCCCACCATCTCTGGTCTGGTTAAAATCAGTGCAACTCCCCCCCCCCCCCCCTCAGTCAACCCCCTCCCTCACCTCCAGCAGTCTCGCTCAATCCCCCCTCCTCCTCCTCCTCAGTAGGCTCTCTCTCATGTCCCCCATCTTGTCTCTCTTTCTCTCACTGTGCGTCTGTCTCCCCTTCCTTCCCCCTCCCTTCCCTGGCTGCTCCAGTGGCTCCGCATGGGCGGTCACATGGGGCACGCAGCCTGCGCCCCCACCCTCTTCAACCCGCGCAGCTCCTGCTGATGCCGACGCCCACTGATTTCTTCCTTTGCTGACCTTATGCTTCCACGGCTGCTGACACTGTTGTGGCTCATGGGAAAGGAAGGTTGCCAGTGCACTGTATCGGTCCCGCCAGGAAAAAAAACAAAACAAAACCCTGCTCAGAGTGGTAGCAACTTAAATCAAGCTGCAATGATAGAAGCAAACCAGCATCTGAGTGTCTGGCAGTACAGAAGACCCAGTAGAAATGGAGGCACGCGTGTTAAGCTGTGTCTGCCCGGCCGGCTGTGCAGAGGCCTCGGTGGCTCTTTATATTATTATGGGGCTTTGTGGTTAGGCATGAGAAAAGGTGGATGCTGGAGGGAACTACGTGGGGAATTTGTGCTCGCATCTGGTGGACTACAAATGAGGAAGACGAAAGTAACTGTCCTGGGTAAGGGGAGAGATCTTAAAAGTGGCCACGCTCTGTGGCAGGTAGCCGGGATGTATGCTTAGCAGCGTGTACAGATTAACTGGGCAGACAGGATGGGACGAATGGTCTTTTTCTGCTGCGTTACTGTGAACCCCATTGGGATGGAGGATGCTATGCAAAGTCACGCTTTTGTTACTTTTCGTTGAAGCTTGCTCGATGCTAAGTCGTCTCCTATAAAAAAAAAAATGGTAGCTGGGAAGACAAATGGCATTTGAGAGGCATGGCAAAATCTTTCAACGAGTCCAAATACCTGCCGCACTGTGTCTGGCCATGGCCTTTTCCTGCAGCCCTGCAAGGGATTAGCAGCTGATTTGTGTCACAAGGTTTTTAAACAAACTCTGTTTGCTTAAGCATCAGATGCTCTGATCCAGCCACTCCATGCACAATGGAGCCACTCCTACCTCAGGCCCTTCCAGAGCTCCTGGCTTGGTGTACAGTTCACGCATAAAGCATATTTGTCTCTGCCCTGAATTCGCAGTGGCTGCATTGTGCGATCAGTTGGCCCCGCACATTGTTTTGGTTTCTCTGTAAATGGGACTTTTATTTGCATAAGAAAAATGAAACACGTTACTATGGACACTTGTTACAATCTGGATGAATGACTGAGAAGCCCCTGTTGCCTTTGTAAGACTAAAATGTTGGTGTCTTTTTAAAACTTAAATATTTATGGCTTGCTGACACCCTTTTATATTTATTAAAGTAACTGATAAGGTATTTTCTGTGGAAGGCTGGTGCGATTTAATTTTGGTTTAAGTTACTATCTCTTTTTGAATTGTGATTTTGATCATTGTGAGGTAGTTATTTTGGCTTTTTATTTATTTTATTTTTATTTAGATTTATATTTCACTTTTTGAACTTTTTTTCAGCGCTTCAAAGTGGATTACAATCAGGTACTGTAGGTATTTCCCTATCCCCAGAGGGCTTACAATCTAAGGGCCTTATTTTCCAGACGGATCGCATGCGATAAGGGACGTTTCGCACACAAAAAGTCCCTTATCGCATGTGATACCAAGATGGGGGAGGAGTCGGGGCGTCACCGGGCCGACTCCGTGAAGACGCCGCGGACGACGAAAAGGTAAGGGCCTTTTCGCGTCCTAGTTCGCGCCCAATAGCTACACCTTCTATGGTGGCGCTATTGGGTGCGAAACCGGCAGTGATCGCACCGCGGCAGTGTGATTGCTGCCGGCTAGCGCAGGACGGCCCCCCTTTTCGGCTCCCCGGCCCTCATTACCTAAAGTATCGCAGGCCTGCGATACTTTAGAAAATGAGGCCCTAAGTTTGTACCTGAGGCAATAGAAGGTAAAGTGACTTGCCCAAGGTCACAAGAAGTGACAGCAGGACTTGAACCCTGATCTGTTGGTTCGTAGCCCTCTGCTCCAACCACTAGGCTGCTACTTCACTACTCTTTCTAAATAGAGCTATCTAATTGGCTCTACTATAAGTATGATGTCTCTCTGCTTCCATGCTTATGGTGGCCAATAATAGCTCTTTATAAGAGTGGGTGGTTTTGGGGACAGAGAGAGATGTAGAGGGCATGGGTGTAGAGGCACTTTTTAAGAGGTGGAAAATAGGGGGGGGAGGGGGGAAGTAAGATACATTTTTTTTAAGAGCCAGTTATGCTGATGAGGAAGAGTTTAATAATTCTGCAAATAAGTTGACCATCGTCCTAGTTCAGACCCTTCAAGCTTGATGGCTCCGTTGTTGAGCTGTTTGGTAAGCATGGCAACTTTCTACAACATTTAGTGGTAAAACCTGAGAGTTTTCCAAGCCCATGTTACAATGGTTATAGCCTCCAGCCTGAAGATGTTCAGAAACTAAGGACTGTACATCCCGAATCGTGTCTGATGACACAGAAGCATTTTGGCTGTTAAATGAATTGCTCAATCTGCATGTAGCATGAATTGTATTTGTAGAGGATTAGTGGAACCGCAGATAAACATTGGTCTCTTTACTTTAACCACCCAGGAAGTGTAGTAAGCTAAGGAAACAAACAGCCTTGAGTATCTCGTTGTTATGAAATACAATATAATAATTGAAAATAGAAAGAAGGAAAACTTTACAAAGGAGACAGGCTCATGGGATAATAATTGTCCATGGTGGAGGACTCTCAAATGTTATTTTAAGGGACATTATGGAACTGTGTAGTATCATAAGGCCCAGAAAATAGGCATAGGGTTGGATGAGGATTTTTTCCCTCAGGAAAGGATGTAAAAAGTTTTATTTTTTATTTTTTTTACCAAAAATGCAGGACAGTCCCTATGAATACAAAATAGTTAACCAAGATCCAAAGTAACCTGCAAGATAAGCTCAAAGCAAAGAATGAATAGGAAATATCGATGCCCAAAAAGAAAGCTGAAAACCTTAGACATAAATTCAAGGCCACCAGGGTATATGACAAAAGTGTTTTGACAATGGCTTGGGAAAAGCTTTTATTAAACCAAGAAATGGAAGTATGATATATAACCAGAAACAAATAAGTGATTTTCATCAAATACATAATCAAGCAGAGGGAGCACATGGAAGATCAAAGAGGTTTTTAAATGATATTGAACTAGACAAACTTACACGAGCAGATTGACAAATGGGATGCAGCCTTAACTAAAGGGAACATTTTGCTATCAATGAAGGGGATTATTATAGATAAATCTTCAGGAACTGGTGGCTTTCTGATGGTATTTTATAAAAGGTTTGGAGAAGAGTTTGTGAACCACCTGTCAAAACTACATAATGATATTTTACAGGCTGGATTTCTTCCTAGGGCTATGAGATTAATAATGTAAAACCTCTCAGAGATCTGACCAATAGTGTGGCTCGTGGGCTGTGAGCCCTATTAAATGTAGAATAACATACTTTGAAAAAATGTGTCAAATAGATCAACCAAAATTATCTTTCATAATATATTTTCACTCAGCACACAATCAAACTGTGGAATCTGTTGCTGGAGGATGTGGTCAAGTCATCTAGCTTAACGGGGTTTAAAAGAGGACTGGACAGGTTCCTGGAGGAAAAATCCATAAACAATTATTAATCAGGTAGATTTGGGGAAAACCATTGCTTTTCCCTGGGAGCGAGCAATTAAGCAAGTCTACTTTTTGGGAGCTGCCAGGTATTTGTGACTCAGATTGGCTGTTGCAGAGACAGGATGTTGGGCTCAGCATGTTCTTAATAAACCTAGATCAGATTTGACTTCTTCTTGGTTTTATCCTATTGTTGATAATTTATATGAACTTCACAGTATAATCGTTTACAAAATAATTAGATACTGTCCAAGCCTTTGATTCTATTGTGTGTTCTTATCTGTTTAAAGTAATCAAGAAATTTGGATTCAGGGAGAAATGTCAAACCTGGATGAAGATCTTTTCTAATCACCTTTTTAAAACTTTACATTTATTGAAATTTATCATTATTTATTTATGTATTTATTTATCGAGTTTTGTATACCGTCCGGTTTCGCCATCACAACGGTTTACAAAGTTTCGATGTTTAACAGTTTCCAAAAGAATCCTGATTGTTTACATAGATATAGTAGGCTTTATAAACGTGGTTCGGATGTCACACTGTATAGTTTCAGTTATGTGTTGTATTACGTGCTTGCATTGGTTCTGTATGTTTGCATAAGACCAGTAGGGGGAAGTAATATCTAAGAGTCATTGGGTGTTTTGGTAGGCGTTGGTAAACATCCAGGTTTTTAGTTCTTTTTTGAAGGTTTTTAAATTTTGCTATGTTCTAAATTCGGTTGGGAGGGAGTTCCAGAATTTGGGACTTCCTAGGGATATGGCTCTCTTCCGAGTTGAGGTAAGTTGTTTGGAATGAGCTGGTGGAATCTTTAATAGATCTTTGTTCGCTGAGCGGAGGTTTCTGTTTGGAAAGTGCAGTTTTATGGATATACTTAACCAGTTTGTTTTTCGTATATTATTTTGTGTAGTATGGATAGTATTTTGTATTCTATTCTGAATTTTTTTGGGAGCCAGTACAGTGATATAAGTGTAGGAGTAATGTGATCATGTTTTTTAGTTCCAGTGAGTATTCTGGCAGCTGTATTCTGGAGGATTTGGAGTGGTCGGATGGTGGAGAGAGGCAAGTTAAATAGCAGGGAGTTGCAGTAGTCCAGGTTGGAGAAGATGAGTAGTTGAAGGACTGTTCTGAAGTCGTTGGGGGAGAGGAAAGGTTTTAGACGACGTAGGGTTAGGAGATGTGATATCCGTCTTTGATTTTAGTAATGATGTGGTTCTTGAAGGATAGTTCCTTGTCAATTATGACTCCTAGGTTGCGGGCATGATTGACAGGGGAGATTGCAGCTTTTTGATTCATTAGGTTGAGTGGTGGCAGTTGAGGAGCACTGTTCTTTCTATCTAGTATGATTATTTCTGTCTTATTGAAGTTTAGGATGAGTTTCATGTTGGTTAGTAGTTGTTTTATTTTGGTGAGGTAAGTGGCTGTTTTTTTGTAGGTGTCTTCCAGAGTGTTGTATATTGGGATTAATATTTGGATATCATCCGCATATATGAAGTGGGTCAGTTTAAGGTTTGAGAGGAAGTGGCATATCGGTAGTAGATAAATGTTGAAGAGTGTCGCAGATAGAGAGGAGCCTTGGGGAACTCCGGTGTCGAGGTTTATTTTCTTTGAGAGGGTGTCGTTGATTGACACCTGGTAGGTTCTTTGTGATAGATAAGATGAGAACCATTGTAGGGTTTTTTCTTTTGCACCAATTTCAGAGAGATGGTCAAGCATGATTGAGTGGTTTACCGTGTCGAAGGCTGCTGATAGGTCAAGTAGGACTAAAAGGTAGCTGTGGCCATTTTCAAAGCCTTTGAGTACGGTGTCATTTAATAATAGGAGTAGTGACACAGTGTTCAGGTGTTTCCTGAAGACAAATTGCGTGGGGAGTAGGATGTTGTTTTCTTCAAGGTGGTTGCTGAGTTGGGAGTGGACAATTTTTTCGATAATTTTGGCAATGAATGGTAGGTTTGATATGGGTCGGTAGTTTAGTGGGTTTTCTGGATCAAGGTTTGTCTTCTTCAGTATGGGTTTGATAATTGCTGATTTTAGGCAGACGGGGTAGTTTCCTTCTGTGAGGGATAGGTTTACGATGTCGGTTAATGTTTTGGTTATTGATGGTTCGATGGCTTTGATCGTTGGTATGGGTATGCAAAGATACACTTGTACAAAAAAATAGCAACTAATAATATTAAAATAAAATATAACAGAAGAAACAATAAAAAAGAAAAACTCACACTAGAGATACAACTTTCCTCCAGTGCTCTACCAGGCCACAAAAACAGGAGATGCAGAATTCTAGCAGACAGGGAGCATTGTGCCCATCCAATCTACCTTACTCACTCCTGGTGCAATGCTATGGACCTCAGCTAATCCCCGCCCTTCCCCTTCACTGCCTCACTGATGGAGATCCCCCTCTGATTATCCCAAATATTCTGGAATACCCTTTTTTGTCTCTTCCGAGATTCCGTTCCATGCATCCACCGCCATTTCCATGTAAAACATATTTTCTGATGTTGCTCCTGAGTCTCTACCAATTCAAAGCTTCACAACATGGCCTCTTTTTTTTTTTTTTTTTTTGAGTATACATCCCTCTGAAAAAGGTTTGGTAATCATGCCTGATTCTATCTGGCTAAAAGAGATGGGGGCTGGTGTTGGTTTAAGCATGGGAACTGTTAAGCTTACCTATCCAAAGAGAGGAAGACAACATGGCAGACTGGATGGATCAATTGATGCTCACCTGCCATCACTATGTGGACCACAAAACCAAATTGTCTAACCGTTTCTCTTCCTACTGCATTACTGCAGGTCCCCTTGAATTTTCTTTACCATTTAAGCCTCTACCACTCTCCACTGGGAGGCTCTTGTATGCGGCCACTGCTGTTTCTTTGAAGAAACATTGTCTTACGTCAGAATAGCACACAAAGAAATATGCACACGAACACCAGCATTAATGCAAGGGTTCCACCTGGCAAGTTCTGAAACGGGTCCACCTTCAGTGCTGTGTACCTGTCTTGTATCACCCAGCAGCCTCTTGCATCACCCTTGCAGCCTCTACTCAGATCAGCCTTTCCCTGTCTGAACTGCTTCATCAGCTTCCCATCTTACTATTTCACGGTCTTCATTTCCCTTCCTTCTCTCTGCTGACCACTGAGCCTTTAACTTCCTGTCTGACCTCACCAGCAGCAATGCTTCTCCCTGGCCTAGCCCTCGGTGGTCACCTTCTTACCCGCAGGGCTCCCAGGTCCGACTTCCACCACCTCCCTTCCCATCATGGAAAATCAATGTGCCGCCCTCTCAAGAAAGACATGTCAAGGTCACCTGCAGACCTGGGCTTCAGCAAAGCACTCCGTTATTCTCCTGGGCCCTCTGGCTGATCCTAATTCCGGCTACATTTTGCTAATCATGTGAGATCTGATTTTGTTTTGTTTTTTTTTAAATCCCTGCAGGGAATGAAGCCAGACAGCTTCTACAAAGTGAAAGTTCCCGAGCTGAAAGAGATCATTGAGGGCTGCATTCGAATGATCAAGAACGAAAGGTACCACTGACCTGTGACTTTTAGGGATGTGCAGTTGTTTAAAACACCATAGAAGACACCCCAGCAACATTTGTTGTTTCCTCAGGAGAGGATAATTGTCCAGTGGATTTCTGTGGGGATAGTAGTGCTTCATCCATAGGAATGGCCCTTTAGAAACAATTTCTGGGCCCAATACTCATGGAAACATGCATTCATATACACCATATGCATGCATGCATTTTTACGCGCATAGGGAGCGAGGCGTTCCAGGGGTGGAGTCTGCGTAGGGTTGGGACTTCTGATTTTAAAAAGTCTGTATGTAAATTCTTTCAGCAGAACTGCGCGTGCCAAATAACAGGCGCAATCGTGTGCACGGAGAATTTTCAATGCGGACTTACATGCACAAGTTTGCTTTGAAAAATTGGTGCAACTTGGGTATGTTACAGCCCGCAAATCTATGGGGGCCCATTATAAAATTACCCCCTTAATGCTGTTTCTGACCCAAAACAATGGAAAAAAACCCAACACGTTGTTTTGTTTCGGTTTTGCCTTTTAGTGTGTGCTAAAATGCAGAATGTAAAATAATCCCACCCAGAAACCAGCAATGAAATGAAAAACAGAACAAAACAAAAGATTTTCCCTTGAAAACCATTAGTGTCTGTGAGGCCCACAGCGGTAGAGTCCATTCCCATTATAGGTCGACACTTAGACGCTCTTACTGGTAACTGTGGAGTTCTGCTGGTTAGGTGGATCCCGGAGTAAAACCTGGTTCTCCTCAGGCCACAATACCAGCGTGAGGATTATCGAAAAATGATGCTGTCCACGGGCTTTCGAGACCACACCGGTCCCTTCTCTTTCACATCTGAAGACAGGAACCTGCGTGGTCTCGAACCTCTTTTGCTAGGGCATTTGTTGGGTAGGTCTCAATGTTGGTTCATTACGAGGTATCACAGCCCACAGAGGCTCCTAAGGAGGAGCTTCTTCTGGAGTCTGGGGAGAGAGGTGAATTTGTAGCAGAGTTATTATGGTGGTTGCTTCAGAGTAATGGTTATGCTGATCATGTTTAAGTGGCCTGTGACTCTGTTGTTCCCAGGGTAGTTTTTTTCCAGTTCCAGTTATGTTTTCTTTGTGCTGTATTATGTATTGTATTTTATTGATGTATTATTTATAATGATGCATGTATTATTGTGTTTTTCTTGATGGAAACCACCTTGGGTTGAACTTATTTCAAGGAAGGAGGTATAAAAGCACAAGAGCATCACGAGGTGGCCCAGTGGCAGTGCTCTGCGCTTCCATGCCGAAGGTCCCCAGTTGGATCTTTTTGTTTAAGTTGTAGTTGTAGTTTTTGTTTAAGAGTGATACATAGTGGCCAGATTCAGGGCCTCTGATTTCAGGGTTTTGGAAGGAGCCCTGGGGCAGGAGCCTTGGCCCAGGACTGTCACTGCCATGAGCAGACTAGGTAGGTTGAGGATGGGGGGGGGGGGGGGATATGAAATAGGGGATAAACCTCTGGGAATTTGTAAATGAAGGCTCAAGGTGCCAGATTCCAGCTCTGGGTTCTGATTGACCTGGAAGAGAAAGGAAAGAACTTAACTGCTGGGTCCAAAAAAAAAAAAAAGGCTTCATTGTGGAGAATTGAAAAAGGAGAATTAGTAAAAGGAAGGCAGTGGAAAAGTAACATAACCTAATTATTTGATTATACGCCTTTCTACTGTATTCTCAAGGTGTGGAACAACAGTAATTAGTACAAATTACACATAAAAAAATCTAACCTATCCGTAGCACGATAAAACAATCAATTAAAAGCTACCACTACTATTTAACTCTTCTGTGGCACTACTCAATGTATTCAGCTTCCTACAACACGTTATCACACTACATACTGATAAATGTGACGTCTTTTATCATCACTATACATAACAATTAATTATCTTTTTCTGTCATCATCATCCCATGATAAATAATTAAAAATAATACATTATAACAGGATCATCATGAAAGAAATAAGCAAAGCAGCATGATAACACCAAAAAAATAGTCATAAAAATAGTAAAAATCTCAAACAGTCACATAGAAAATTATCGCTCACCCCAAATGATGCATTTTACATCATCAAACAAGAAGTTCCACGCAAAACCAATCCAGTCTATTTTCCAGAACTTGCACGTGTACATGTGGATTAAAACAAAATACCCCAGTTTAAGATCCCCTGAAAAGATGGCATGGACAGAAAACTTTATATATTCTGATTGCTAGTACGTCAGTGACACACCGAGCAAATCACAAGAGAAAAACAAAATACAGCACAAAAAATGATAAAATAGGATAAAATGATATAATAAACAATATAAAACTTTAATTTGGATTCAAAGAGGTTATTAGAAAACAATCAGTTTATATCCACCTAAATCTTTCTTTTTAAAAATACCCCTTCTGTCTGGTTAACTTGGTTGTACAGACAAAAAAAATAGCGAGCGATATTGAGCACGCTCCGATTAAATTTGTTTCAGACAAGTCAGTCCACATCAATAGATGTCCTAAAGTTATCCAGATAACTTACCCATCTGCTGGCTTACAGGATGTGAATCTCAGAAGTTCTTAGGGATTCTCACACACTCTTCGTTTTTCTTCAGAAGGAAAAGGCTACGAAAAGGCAGTGTTGGCGGCTCTGCAGGCCTCACTTCCCCAAGTGAACTTCAAACCCATGCCCAAACCAGGTTACGACAGCAAAATAAACCATTTTCAGTCACCTTGTGTCTGCAGCATGTCAAACCAGGGATTTTTGCTAGTGCCTTTAGGGTTTGCTCCTCAGAACACATAATTATCCCATTTACAGGGTGGGTAGCTTCTAACATTGTAAGAATCTCTTTTGAATAGTTTACTCATGTACAAACATGCATACTGATTTACATTATTAAAATAATTTCACTTGACATAGGTAAAGGTTTTAGGTACTGGTTCCTTTGACTTGGTTCCATAGAGTCTACTGCTAACCATGAATAAGACAGGCAAAGCATGGCAGAATCAGAAAGAGCTTTAATATTCTTGTTAATCCTGCAGCTTCCTCCTGCTCCTTTTGGCCTTCCAGCTCAGTAGGAACGGACTGCGTACTGGGACTAATGAGCCATGAGCCTTCATTCAAAGTTTCAATGGAGGGAATCCCTCTCAGTGTTAACCTTCTCCCATCTAGCCTGGCCGTCACATCAAGAGTTCTCTGACCAAGAGGCATTCCCTGTAGAATCTGTCACAGATGTGCTTTTGAGCCGGCCAACAGGTGTCACTCTTGTTCAATGACATGGGAGGCTGTGATTGTTACTTCCACAATGTCCTTGACCCTGAGCTGGTCCAAGAAGCAGAACCTGGGCTCAGCACTACCACTGAGCTGTAGGGCTGGCCCCAGTTACCTTTGTTTTAGTGCCTGGTTGACCAGGTCTAAATGACTGCAGATATCACCGAGTTGTCAGTATGGTGTAGTGTTTAGAACAGATGGCTCCAAATCCCAAGATGTAGGTTTATTTCACTTATCCAGCAATCAGTGAATGACCTTCAAACTTAAGCTGTAAACTCTTTAGGACAGGGTCATGTGAAGTATCTTGCTGTGTTATGTACAGTAAAAAAGCTATGCAAAAAAACCCCCACATCTAATAGTTACTGTGCTGATGGTTGTGTTGTTGTGTTCTATAGGTACACGATCCAGGACCTCTTGGAGCATACGTTTTTTCAGGAAGACACGGGAGTCCACGTGGAACTGGCTGAAGAAGACGATGGCATCAAGTCCGGCCTGAAACTATGGCTGCGCATGGATGACACCAAGAAGCTTCACGGGAAATACAAAGACAACAACGCCATTGAGTTTCTGTTTGAACTCTACAAGGATGTGGCAGAGGAAGTGGCTCATGAGATGGTAAGTTTGGCTGCTTCTCAGGAATGCCTGCTTGCAACTTGTCCATTTTGATCCTTGGATGCTAACGTTTCCAGTTCAGGTTCATACTAAGAAGAAACTTGCCTTCCTCTATAGGCCACAACGGTGGCACCCACCTAAATATCTCTTCTCCACATAACTCACTTCCATAGACTTGAGTGTCATCAGCCTCTTAAATATTTCTTCCTTATGTTATTCAGTCACTTCTGTAGACTCCAGTGACATCACCCTCTTAAATATAATGAAAATGTGCATTGAAAGTCATTAAACTCAGTCATTAGTGATTAGGAAGCTTGAGAAACCCCAGGAAACTTAGAAGTATTCTTCTATTACCATTACTAAACATCTATATAGCGCTACAAGGTGTATGAAGCGCTGTACAGACACACGGAAGAGACAGTCCCTGCTCTGTAGAGCTCCCAGTCTAGTTGACAAAACAGACTCTGAGGACAGGGCCAATTTAGTGGGTCCAGGGAAAGGATACTGGTGGGATCATTTGCATCTGCCAGTTGAACTAAGTGAAAGGCAAACATGGCTCCAACAGACAGGATCTTTCTTGATCCTAGAAGACGATGTCTCCTTTCCCAAAGAATCAAGCCAAAGAATTTTGGGAAATCCCTTGCTCCCAGCTCCCAGCACCCTGCGGTCGAAAGTAGAAACCTCTCTGGCTGAGCTTCCTCCAAGCTCTCGCCCTTGCTGCAGCTCATGTGCAGAGGGGGGTCGAAGCATCCTCAGCAGGTGGAGCAAGATTTCTCGGGGGCTGTTCTTGGGGCCTCCCGCTTATCCCTGAGATGTCATGGCATTCAGCGGGGGTGGGGGGGGGAGACGAGACCAGCTTTCTGACTGCTCTGTACTTGCGGTTTTCCCATCTGCATTTTGATTAATAAATGACCTAGTTAAATCTGTGAGCAAATGCGAGGAAAAGAAATGATCTGATGGATCTGCCTCTTTGATCTAGTATGAATGTAGCCTTCGTAGATGCTTTAGAATCTCTCTTGATGAAGATAAATTAATATCGCAAGGACAAATTATCCCCCCCCCCCCCACACACACACACGTTGTTCTTGTTTGCTTGTGTGAGTGTGGCCTCCGAGCAGGAAAGGAGACCAGGAGGAGCATCATCCAAGTTAGCCTTTGTCTGCATGGCCCCTGCACCCCCTGCTGCTTGTAATCGCCCTAATGACAGGGGAAGAGCCGCATAGCCAGAAACGTGAAATCAAAAGTGTCCTGCTCTTCCTTTAGCTGCAGGGCTTTCATCACCACTTAGGGGGACTCACTTATCTTTCTGGGTAGTGATTACCCAAGGCTTTCAAGGTTTATCCCAAAGTTAATGGAGGGGCTGAGATGTAAAAACTGGAAATGAATTCTACTAACCAGCCTCTCTGTGTGGGGCCCGCTTATTTGGAACCGACGTAAGGGTAATTTGTGAAGAGTTGGGGGCAAAAGCAGCTTCACCAAGCAGAGTAGGAGAAGTCATTTGATGCCAAGCTTAGATTTTTTTTTTTTTATTTTGGGCAAATTTCTGAAGCCCTGCCTGGGCGTCACTGGTGCTTTGGAGCAAGAATAAAGGAGCAGAACGGAATATAGAGGCATGAGAGAGAGAATATGACAGAGCAAAAGCAGGAAAGAAAGATCAAGTAAAGTAAAGGGAAAAAGAGAGAGAATAAAAAGGAGAAGCTAAAAGGAGCGGGAAAGCAGAAAAAGGGTGAATATAAAGTGGAGAGAGAGGGAATATAAAGGAGGGAATAAAAGGGAAGAGGCAGAGAATACAAAGGAGTTAGGCCCATAATAAAAAGGAGAGAGAGAGAAATGAAATGAATAGGAAGAAAGCTGAAGGAAAAAGAAGAGAGAAAAAAACAGATAAAAGAGGAAGAACGAGAGGAAAACAAAAGAGATGAAAGGCACAAGCGAGGTAGAAAGCAAAGTAAGAAAGTGAGGTGGTGCCTGGGAGATGAGCTGCACGTGTCAGATAAACACATGCGTACGAGGGCACCTGCAGCCCTCTGAAAGCTGGCTCTTCTCACATAAACAAATCATCCATACCAGCGTGGCTTTTTCAAGGTTTTATTCTGCTTCACCTTGGTCTTCCCACAAATCACGTATCTCCGCCCCCTGACGGCAGCTTTGCTGCTTCCTCTGCGTGCCTGACTCCTCCGGCTTCACTTTTTAACCCCTGTCTCCTGGAAATGGCGGGTTTTACAATTGATTCATTAATGGCTATACTGCGTTATTAATATGAATTACTGTTTTAGCAAGTAAAGCCTGCCCGGCACTTTAGAGACCTGGGACAGTCAGGGTGAGATTTGGCACTAATGCCCCCGGAGGATTGGGGCATTTGTACTGTGAAGTCTAGGCCCCCAGTGGATCTTTGGCTTGCCTCGTCACTCCTTCGTAAACAGGGATACCCTGTCCAGGTTTCCTTGCATTCTGTTTTACCTTCCACTGGGAGGCGGCGCCACAAATCTGTCAATAATACCGTGAGCCTTTCCTCCCCTCCCCCAAAATGCTTCTTATCAGAGACCACCCCAGAGGCTCATCACCTTGCATCCTGCCAGTCAGCAGCAGGAGGCCCGAGGCCACAAGCCACACTTTAAATGGTGCTTTCCTCATAGGACTCAAGTTTCTTCGGTGTAGCATGGGGTACCATCTTGCGATGGCATGCTGTTTTTTCCATGCCCCGGGCATGTGATATGTTAATCCCAGCAGCCTCGAGAGGAATGTAGAGAGGAATGCGTTAAGCCTGCTCTTACCTTTCACTTGTTTTGCTCCTCCTCTGGTTAAACAGAGCTGGGCTTCGCTGCCCTCTGCAGTAACCCCTTCGGCTGCACCTGAACCCGTCCAGCTGTTGAGTGCTGAGCCCCACTCTCCAGGGTCCTGGGATCACCGTTCGTACTGCAAGCTTTAAGGAGTGAGTCCGGAGAGGCCAGGAAGTGCAGTGAGAAGGGATGTTGTGGGAACAAGAAGGCCGAGGTTGAGCGTTTGTGTTGGAAGGTTGATGGGAAGAATGGTGAGGAGGAGAGACTGCTCTGTCCACACTGGAGTGGACCAGAGATTCCCCAGTTTGGCCCTCCCCCTTCCTGGCACTGCCATAATACATCCTACCTATGAGTGCCCCCATCCACCACTGGGAATGGCAACACCATGCTGCTTAAATTCCTGAAAAGACGCCTTTTGATTTCTAGGGTTTATTTTTACCATAGTTGGGTAAAGAAAGCTGTTCACCCTGTAAAAATGGTGCTAGCAGTAATTTTGTTATAGGCCTGACAGTTGCTTGGTTTTGATTGTAAATATTGCCACCCTTAACATAAGGCTTAGGGTAACCTGTATGGAGCGGCAATTAGCACCCTTAACAGAAACATGAGATAACCTGCACGGTGTGGCAATTACAACCCTTAACATGAGGCTTCGGAGTAACCTGTAAGGAGCGGCAATTAGCACCCTTAACAGAAACATGAGGGAAACCTGCACGGAGCGGCAGTTACTACTTTTAACATGAGGCTTGGGGGTAACCTGTATGGAGCAGCAGTTACTACCCTTAACAGAAACATGAGGGTAACCTGCATGGAGCGGCAGTTACTACCTTTAACAGAAACATGGGGTGTAACCTGCACGGAGCGGCAATTACCACCCTTAACATGAGGCTTGGGGGTAACCTGTATGGAGCGGCAATTAGCACCCTTAACAGAAACATGGGGATAACCTGCATGGAGCGGCAGTTACTACCTTTAATAGAAACATGGGGTGTAATCTGCACAGAGCAGCAATTACTACCTTTAATAGAAACATGGGGATAACCTGCACGGAGCAGCAGTTACCACCTTTAATAGAAACATGGGGTGTAACCTGCACAGAGCAGCAATTACTACCTTTAATAGAAACATGGGGCTAACCTGCACGGAGTGGCAGTTACTACCTTTAATAGAAACATGGGGATAACCTGCACGGAGCAGCAGTTACCACCTTTAATAGAAACATGGGTTGTAACCTGCACAGAGCAGCAATTACTACCTTTAATAGAAACATGGGGCTAACCTGCACAGAGCAGCAATTACTACCTTTAATAGAAACATGGGGGGGTAACCTGCACGGAGCAGCAGTTACTACCTTTAATAGAAACATGGGGGGGTAACCTGCACGGAGCGGCAGTTCCTACCTTTAATAGAAACATGGGGGGGTAACCTGCACGGAGCGGCAGTTACTACCTTTAATAGAAACATGGGGTGTAATCTGCACAGAGCAGCAATTACTACCTTTAATAGAAACATGGGGATAACCTGCACGGAGCAGCAGTTACCACCTTTAATAGAAACATGGGGTGTAACCTGCACAGAGCAGCAATTACTACCTTTAATAGAAACATGGGGCTAACCTGCACGGAGTGGCAGTTACTAGCTTTAATAGAAACATGGGGATAACCTGCACGGAGCAGCAGTTACCACCTTTAATAGAAACATGGGTTGTAACCTGCACAGAGCAGCAATTACTACCTTTAATAGAAACATGGGGCTAACCTGCACGGAGCAGCAGTTACTACCTTTAATAGAAACATGGGGGGGTAACCTGCACGGAGCGGCAGTTCCTACCTTTAATAGAAACATGGGGGGGTAACCTGCACGGAGCGGCAGTTCCTACCTTTAATAGAAACATGGGGGGGTAACCTGCACGGAGTGGCAGTTACTACCTTTAATAGAAACATAGGGGGGTAACCTGCACGGAGTGGCAGTTACTACCTTTAATAGAAACATGGGGCTAACCTGCACAGAGCGGCAGTTCCTACCTTTAATAGAAACATGGGGGTAACCTGCACGGAGTGGCAGTTACTACCTTTAATAGAAACATGGGGGGGTAACCTGCACGGAGCGGCAGTTCCTACCTTTAATAGAAACATGGGGGGGTAACCTGCACGGAGTGGAAGTTACTACCTTTAATAGAAACATGGGGGCTAACCTGCACGGAGCAGCAGTTCCTACCTTTAATAGAAACATGGGGGGTAACCTGCACGGAGCGGCAGTTACTACCTTTAATAGAAACATGGGGGGGTAACCTGCACGGCGTGGCAGTTACTACCTTTAATAGAAACATGGGGGCTAACCTGCACGGAGCAGCAGTTCCTACCTTTAATAGAAACATGGTGGGTAACCTGCACGGAGCGGCAGTTACTACCTTTAATAGAAACATGGGGGGTAACCTGCCCGGAGTGGCAGTTACTACCCTTAAGAGAAACATGGGGCTAACCTGCACGGAGCAGCAGTTACTACCTTTAATAGAAACATGGGGGTTAACCTGCACGGAGTGGCAGTTACTACCCTTAAGAGAAACATGGGGCTAACCTGCACGGAGCGGCAGTTACTACCTTTAATAGAAACATGGGGGGGTAACCTGCACGGCGTGGCAGTTACTACCTTTAATAGAAACATGGGGGCTAACCTGCACGGAGCAGCAGTTCCTACCTTTAATAGAAACATGGTGGGTAACCTGCACGGAGCGGCAGTTACTACCTTTAATAGAAACATGGGGGGTAACCTGCCCGGAGTGGCAGTTACTACCCTTAAGAGAAACATGGGGCTAACCTGCACGGAGCAGCAGTTACTACCTTTAATAGAAACATGGGGGTTAACCTGCACGGAGTGGCAGTTACTACCCTTAAGAGAAACATGGGGCTAACCTGCACGGAGCAGCAGTTACTACCTTTAATAGAAACATGGGGGGTAACCTGCACGGAGCGGCAGTTACTACCTTTAATAGAAACATGGGGGGTAACCTGCACGGAGTGGCAGTTACTACCCTTAAGAGAAACATGGGGGGTAACCTGCACGGAGTGGCAGTTACTACCTTTAATAGAAACATGGGGTGTAACCTGCACGGAGTGGCAGTTACTACCACAAGAAACTTACTTGCCAACTGGATGGACCTTTTAGTCTTGTTATGCCATCATTACTATGTTAAAAATAAAAAATGGAGAGCTCCGTATGGTACAGAATGGGAAGGGATGAGGCAGAGTGCTATGTGACTTACTGTAGGTGGAATTTTTAAAAAGTAATTGCTCACCTTTCTAATGCTAAGCTGAAGTTAGGTTACAGTCGGGCATGGTAGGTATTTCCCCATCCTCAGAGGGTTTACAATCTAAGGGAAGTAATTTTCAAAAGGAGTTACGCACATAAAAGTAGCATATATCTTAGCAATTTTCAAAAGCCCAATTACCATCGTAAAGCATTTTGAATATTAATTGAAATTTGAAAGGAGTTAGGCGTGTAAAAGTAGCAATTTCCAAAGCCCGTTTATGTGAGTAAAGTCCAGCTACACGCGTAAAACTTTTGAAAATTACCTCCTAAGTTTGTAACTGAGTCAAGAGAGGGTGAAGTGACTTGCTCAAGGTCACCGGGAGAAGCAGGATTTGAACTTTGGCTTCCCTGGTTCTTGGCTTACTGCTCTTGACCACTAGGGCACTCCTCCATGGCTTCAATCATCCTGCTGAGAATCAGGACAGGATAAACTTTGACTTGAAGACACTGGATCTGATTTCACTCGGGTTTGGATGACTCAGTGATGGGCTAATTAATTTGGTGTTGCATGTCCTGCTCCTGAGAAAATGGGTTCAGGGGTCCTATCTCAGAAATAACTTGCCTGGGTCTGTCTTTGCAGGTGGTGCTGGGCTTCATCTATGACGCAGACTACAAACTGGTGGCGAAGACTATCCGGGACCGGGTGGTGGCCATCAAGCGGAAACGGGAGAAGCTAAGGCGTGCCCGGGAGGAGCTGAAGAAGAAAGAGGAGGAAAAGCAGCAGAACATCTGGAAACTCCTGGAAGAGCTGCGGTCCCCCCAGGGGCAGAGCCCGCCCACTAGTGAAACCTCACCTTTGGGGCAGTCCATCCCCGCCACCCCTAGCTCGGCAGACTCCATGTTCAGTGGCACGTTCCCTTCGGAACCGGAAGAGCCGGAGGCAGATCAGCATCAGCACTTCCCCTTCAGGCACACCAGCTACTCCTCGGCAACCTGTAAGCACGTGGCTTGTCTCTAGGTATCGTAACAGGAGCATGACCATGTAGATCCATGTCAAGGGGACATGCGGGGGGTGTACTTCTGTTTAACTTGGAGACATCATCTGGGAAATCAGAACTACATTTCCCTGCATCTATTGGGGCAAAACGAGGACAGGCTCAACCTGTCCCCCTGGATCTATAAGGTCACCCTACATAAGAAGGGCCCATGGTGAGGAGATCTTCCCAATCTGATCATCTCCTAGATTGAAAATGTACCTTATCTGGCATCAGGATTACACATCAGTCATCTTGTTTGGCTTTTGCAATTTTGTTTTTCACATGACATCTACAGTACTGCAGAGAAGCTGTAGAGGTGTCCCAGATGGCTCCAGGTCATCTAAAACTAGCGGGAACCAGTCCCAGTTTTGCGTTACTGGATGCAAGGAGCTGTAGGCCCTTCCTGTCTTAGGGAAATCAAATCTACGTGCTTATGGGGTAAAACCAGGACTGTCAGTCAGTTGTATATGACCTGGAGCCATCTGGAAACCTGAGGGAGCTGCTCTTCAGCTCACATTTTCCAGGTGGTTTAGTGTATAAATCCAGGTGGATTGGGGAGCCAGGTCATGCTGAGAAGGGCTCATGCCAGCAGTTCTTCAGGAGTCGGCGATGCCAGCGGTTGCCATGGTGGGCGAAGCAGGCTGATAGCGTGCGTGCTCTGCAGGGAGCACCCATCTTGGGAACAGGGAACACTTGCCCAGGTAAGCAAGCTGAAGAGGCTAGGAGGGATTGAAGGGAAGGTGAATATTTTTAAGTCTGTAGTCTATTGCAGACGTTACTGCTGTGCGCAACAGGGCAACTTCATACGATCCAAAAGGAAGTGGTCCTGGTGAAGGGAAAACCTCTCTTTCCCCACTCTGAAACCAAAAGAGTTTGAAATCTCTTTGCTGTGACACCGCTCCGGTGTGCTGAATGAAGCCCGTGAGCTGGTAGTTTGGAGAGAGCGACACCAGCCGCCCTGGCATCTGTGAACACGGCCTTTCACATTCTTAATCCCCAGCCCTCCCTGGCCGCAGGAGCAGGGCTGGGGATGGGAACTGGCAGGCTTAGCTTCCCCCGATCCATGGGGCCACATGGCTGCTGTGAGCCAGTGGGTGGAGCAGCTTCCCAGGCTCAGAGTGCAAGTCCTGTGCCCTGTTTAAGATGAGTCATTTGAACTCGCTCTAGAGTTTGAGAAACTGGGTAATGATACTACTGATAGTAACATTGTTCTGGTCAAGGTACGGATCGGGCACAGAAAGGCAGCGGGCAAACTTTACACCTCAGAGGAATTTCTGGTGCACTGGTATCAGCTGTGGGTAAAAGAAGCTTATATAAATTAAAATTATTATCTGGTCCAGTAACCCCCAAGGGTCACTGAGACGGGCTCTGTAAGAGTCCTTTCCATAGAGGGCACAGCTCCAAAACCTTACTGGTGGCCACATCATTACAAGGCCCTGTGTGCCCAAGGACTGTCTATGTATTCAATCAACTGAGTGACAACGCGGGATATATAAAAAGGGCTGCAACCACGAAACAAGACAATTCCTCAAACAAAAAAACAAAAAAAATCTTTTACAGGTTGCAGCAGTTAATCGCAGTAAGATAGGTTTTTCAGTTCGGGAAGGTGACTCGCAGACTGAATGATGTAATCGTGTCTTTTGTGCACGTCCCTCCTTCCAGGGCTTGGCAACAAAAAAACCCCCCCTCACATTCAGAATAAGATTAGCTGGGTATCCATGCAGAACACTTGACTTGCTGCCTTGGCTGCGAGCACGCAGCTCCCTTCTTTCTTCGAGGTCTCTGGGCAGACACATCCCAGTGATCCCGTGCAATGTGTCTCTCACCTTGAAACAGCTCCAACTTCGTAGCACCTGTGGAGGCCAGGTAGAAAGTAAATTCTTTGGCCTTCCGGAAAAGGGTAAAAGCCTTCTTGTTTCCATCACGGGGCTGGTGGCTTTCAGGGGTCTAGCCGAATTCCCGCCACGTAATTTCTGGGGTTTGCAGGGCATTGCCTGAACGTTTTCGGCGCTCGGTTTTTTTATTTGTAATACTCTGTTTATTGATGGAGTGTTTTATTGTTTTTACATATTGCTTGTGTTTTTCTGTTCATAAGCAATCTTTTCTTTGGGGTGACAAGGCCTTTGCACCTAGTCAGAAGGTTTGAAAATTGACCCCATCGTTCGCATTCCCACAATTGTTCAGACATCTTGCCACATCTTGGCCTGATGATTATTGTGAGGAAGGGCCATGACTCCTGGCACACGCTATCTCCATCAGGGGTCATGTTGTGGGTTTTGATTTGAAGGCAGAAATCAGTATTTTGTTGACGTGGCATGGAGCTCTCCCTCCTGATGTGTTCAGCGAATTTGTTTAAGGGATAAGGTGAATGGGCTTTCAGGCCTGGCCCGAGTCCTTCCTGGCTGGTGTCTCTTGCCACATTCCCCACTGTTGTTCTGTCAGTGCCGCTCCCTCTGTAAATAAACATGATTTTAGAAATAATAAGTTTGCCAGAGGTTTGTTTGAATCTCTCCAGAGGCTGCTCCGCGGGAAGACGTGCCATGCTGAGATTTGGAACTGTCCTGCGGTTTTCAGCTTCATCCTCTCTGCAGGCAACGATTGCATTGTTAAATTTGTTATTGAAGGAAAAAATGTGGTGTACAGACTGAAACATGAGATGGTTGCAGAGCGGGGGGAGTGGGGCTTTGATCTTGGGTTTCGGTGAACAAACAGCAAGACCCTGAACTGAAACTTAGAAATCCCCATGGATAATCTGCTCGAAGAGAAACTAGCATCCCAAGTACAAGCAATGCAGTCATGATTATAGTGTAACACATCAGCACTGCCTCCAAGAACCCCTTAGGGTTAACCCTTGCATGTACTGCCAAGCACTGCTCAAACCCATCTGCACATGCCCCTGCACTGGCCATCTCCCACCCACCAACTGAGTTCCTTCTTGATAAAGAGGTGATGAAGATGCTGATCATCTTTATCACCTGCCTCCTTCTGCATCCCCACCCTGACTCCTCGGATCCCCAGTGATGCAAGCAGGGATAGGCCGGGCCAGTTCCATTTATGTTTTGATGTGCGGCTCAAAGTGGCTAAACTCAGGCAGAACGTTAGAAGGCATTTCTTCACGAAGGCAAGGGTGGATGCATGGAACGGCCTCCAAGAGGAAATGGCAGAGGTCAGCACAAACACAAGAGAGCCTGGGACAGGCACAGGGGATCCTGAGTTGCAAAGCAGTGATGGGAAAGCCGGAGATCACCTGCGGTCTGTGCCATTGCAACAGGATGGAAACTGGGCAGACATTGAGATGGCCCTTGTGGTCCACATTTGCCGTCACGGTCTGCGTTTAAGGAGGCCAGAGGAACTTCCTCAGTAGACTTCAACTACTGGCTCGCTTTTTTTTTTTTTTAAGGAGAACCTCACTTCCCCCTACCCCAAAGCTCTACTGAGTCCCTTCTGGGACTGGGAGCTGTCCAAGAGCGCATGTACTGCTGGCCGGAGCCAGTGGCCTGGCCCAGAGTCTGATAAGACTTGAGATCCACCAACGACCAGCTGCACCACAAGGTCCTACTATCTGCTGGAGGCAGAAAATACTGGAATTTTCTGGAGCTGTACCACCCCTAAGTAGTGACAATGATGTCACACTGGCAAAAACAGTGTTCTCTGCCTCCGTCTGCTGGTAGGGGGAAACATCCTATACGTGCTGCCTGGACTGGTGTAGCTGGATGACATGGAATTTCTGTTTTGTCAAAAAAGGCGAGAGATAGATGTCCTTACAATCACTGATAGGAAAAGCCAGGACTGGCAGGGCTTGTCTCTTGGATGTGGAGCCTAATAGGTCATCTTGCCCATAATATACAGCTTAGAGTCTGATCACTCGCCCTTAAGACACATTCACACACATAATTGAGGAAGTCCAATATATTCATTACTGTGTCTCAAAAATTCGAAAAGACCTCCTATTTCCTCTCACAGCTCAAGATGAAACCCTTGGCCACAAGGAATCTTAAATATTGACTTAGAATTTAGAGATTGTAGCTGGAATCTCAGAGCTACAGCAAGAAAAGCAAGATATATGGGTAAAGTAAGATGGAGTGCAAACTTTTACAAGATACATCACAGAAATGTTTAAGTTGTTTCAACAAGAAGAAACCAGCAGCATAGCATTATGCCACCCTGCTCTGTACCTGTTTGGACAAATGTTTGCTGAAGATGAGTTTAATGGTAGGTTTTGCCGCTGAGCTGGAAGCCCTCCGTGGTCCCATCGTGGCACTACATCCAGGACTGGGACAGAGACCTGGAGCTCAGACTTAGGACGTTCGTGGGGTATTTATTCATTTATTTGTATTTGTAGACCAGAAAACTTTGAATCCTAACGTCATGATCCAGGTGAACATCCTGTTCTGGCAGACTTTTCCCGTCCTGAGGGCATCATGCGTCTAATTCACGAAGGCCCCTCGGATCCTGACATAGATACAGGAGCCAAGCGGTTATGTTTCTTGCCGCATGCCATTGCTTTTATCTGTGCGCCACTTAGGGTAGCTGCCTCATCCCAGGTCAGTCGAAAAGGCTGATCCAGTCCTTGTTTAACCCTTATTCCATTCAGGGATCTGAAGTTCTGATGTTTCCCATTGATTTCCCTGAGAATATCAGAATTATGGATCCCTGCATGCAATGGAGGCAGTTGTGTCAAGCAACTTTCCGATTACGTAAATCAACATCAGGTTTTCACCAATTTCAGTTTGGATTTTGGAAAGCCTTCATCAGATTCACAGAGATTCTTCTGCTCTCCCTTCTTGATTCCCTGAGAAGAGGTCTTGACAATGGCCATTCATATGATCTTGTCATGCTGGATATTTTTTCAGGATTCGACACAGTTGATCATAAAATCCTTCTTTACTGGCTTAGGGAAGTTGACATTACCAGAGTTGTGCTCAAATGGTTCCATTCTTACCTGAAAGGCAGGTGGCAAAAGGTCGTGGTTGGAGATGTCTCTTCTGACTGGCCTTGCATGCAGATGAGTGTCCCTCAGGGGTCAGTGCTCTCGGCTTTAATATTTAATATTTATTTGACACCCATCTGCAAGCTTTTGGCTGGCCTCTTTGGGGGACTTCCATCTGTATGCTGATTTCATACAATTCTTTATCCCGACACGACTGCCTCCATTGTGTTACGTGTGAATTCTATTAAGTGTTGGTTAATTCACAATAAACTGGCACTTAATTTATCTAAAAATAAGACTGAGGTAATTCAAAATAGAGAGACAATCTCTACCTCTCCAGCTCTTAAATATGATGACAGATTAAGATCCTTCCTCAGGCCAGAAGTTTTGAAGCCATTATTGACTCCAAATTATCGATGGTTCCGCAAATTAAATCTGCAGTAAAAGCTAGATTTTACAAACTGCGGTTGCTTGGTTGTATCAAGCCATTATTATTTTCAAGTGATTTTCAAACAGTTGTGCAGGCCTTGATTTTTCCAACAATCGACTACTGTAATGTTAACTTACTTGGGAGCTCTATTAACTGGTATTGAGGTCCTACAATTGCTATAGAATGCTGCTGCCCAATCAATCTCATGCCGCAGCGTAAGGAGCCACATTTCACTGGCATTTTACGATCGTTATTGGCTTCCTGTACAAATGGCGCATTAAATTTATGACCGTTGTGCTCGTATATAAGTTGACTAATGCCTTGCTTTGAATCTACAACCCTGGCAGAGCATTGCGCTCAGCTCAAAGAGGCGTGTTGGACATACCAGCCGTGCGACATGCCAAACTAGCAGATACTAGAGGCCGGGCCTTCTCTGTCGCTGTCCCAAATCTCTGGAATGCTCTTCCTGAAGAACTCCAGTAAATGGAATGCCATAAAAACTTTAAGGAGATGGTGAAGACCTTTTACTTTGAGCTTGCCTTCTAGTCAGCTTTATAGCTTCCACATGAACTGTTTAATGAAACTGTTTTGAATGAGCATTGCTAACATCATGGTATGGATCTTATCTGTGTGTTTGTCCTGAATTTTGTATGTGTTATTTTGTAAGCCACTTCGGGCCCTGGCTTAAGAGCCATATAAATAAATAAACAACAGCATGGCAGATGATGGCAGACAAAGACCAAGCAACCCATCCGATCTGCCCAGTTATCCCTGTCCACACTGCTGAGGATACATCCCAGCTGCCAGCCCCATAGTGTGACAGCTTGTAAGATCTCTCTCCTTATCTAGGACAGTTATTGTTGGCTTCCTCATTTGCATTTCACTATTTTGGGCAGATGAATACAGACGATTCCCACCCCCACTTAGTTCATGCTTAGCACCCGTCCCTGCTCATGTCTCTCAGAAAGCTTTGCAATAATTTAAATAGTGAAGCAATACCAGCATTGCCATGACTTGCTAGGTCCCCTTGAGTAGCCTGCTGGACAGACCCTGCTGTGTAAGGTTCCCTGCGTTTCTGCAAGGACTTCTGATTATCGCTGTGTTCGCAGCCTGCCAGACAGGTTCAGCTGCGTGGCTGCCCTGTGTTTCCGCTAGGACTTCTAACATTGCTTATTTCTCACTTTGCCGTTCATTCTGGCAACCCCAAAACTTGAGGATGAACAACTTAAGTAGGATACTTGCAACCAAGAACCTTTTTGTGCTCTCTTAAAGTCCGTTGCTGTTCTAGGCTGTGTCTTTGGACCTAGGGCAAGGGAGCAATCGCAGTGGCACTTCCAGGAACGTGGTGCAAGGATTCCAGGCTCCTGTCCTGCTGCATTGTGGGATTTGTAAGTTCTTGCTTCTTCTGTCTGCAGTCAGTCAGCACTGCAGGGACTACAATGCAAGAGAAACGAGTGTCAAAAAAAAAAAGAAATGAAGCAGGACTGACTAAACCTGTTCCTCACACCCCTGCACATCACAGGCACTGTCCTTGGAAGTCCTAATTTCTGACTGTTGTCACCCATGTGTCTCTTCCTTCTAAGTTTCACGTTTTATGCCTGGTGTCTCATAAAATCGGATTCCCACTGCCCAGCGAGGCTTCATATCCTGAGTGATAACCAGTGCGCCGAAATCAGGGGGGGGAAATCAGCGAGTCCAGTGAATTGGCTCATGTGCCTCTTTCAAAGAAATGCAGCAGTTTTGGCAAAAGCCGCAGCAGGTTTTATGCCAAAGGTTATTTCAGATCTCGAAATTACAGGAAGGATTTAAAAAAAAAAAAAACCCAACAAAAAACCCCCCCAACCTTTCATACCTTAAAAAAAGGAAGCATTCAAAAGGAGATGGTTAAATCCACATGCCATGATCATGAAACAATTGGGAAATAATCTTATTTGTTCTTTGAAAATCCTACTAGATGGAAGCTAAGGAACGTGTGTTTCTGTAATGACACAGGGACAATTTGCTGCCCTACGCGTTTTTGGACAAAGCTTGCGGGTACGTTTTCCCCGTGCGCCTTGCCCTGAGTTTTAAAGCCACAGTGCGCAGCTAATTCTGACACCAGTTCTGAATCTATTAAACGGGAAGTTGAGCCAGTAAGACTGCCACAGACTGTTATTAAGGAAAATAAATTGTTATATAAAAAGGAAAATTTGGAAAACCTTCTGAGAGAGAAAAACTTGAGACTCATTAACTTTCCTAAAAGTCCAGTGATAACGCCAAAAGGACATGGTGGAAAAATATTTTTTAGAGATGCTCAAGATTCTGGAACAAGTTCTCTCTCTTATTTTTAGGGTGTATTACAAACCCAAATTGTAATACGGCTCACTGGCCTGCCATGCCAGCGGTGGATTTGGACAAGTTATCTGCTGTGTTAGAAATGTCTTATAGTGAGGGGTTCTTCCTGCAACTGTGATCGTGTCTTTTCTTCTAGAACCTGACAGGGATTGGGTTTTATGTCTATTCTTCAGACATCGTTCAGAGGCTTTCCTAAATTGTAAGGTTAGAATCTTTCCAGATGTAGCTAAACAGAAAAAGAGGCAACAATTCTTAAATATGAGACCTAGAGTTGTGCAATTGGGGGCACTTTTCTTTTTGAAATTTCCCTGTAAATGTTGCATTAAATATGCGGGTGACTCATTTATATTTTTTCAGCCAGCACAGTTATCTCTTTTCTTATCTTAAAAGATACCGTTAGAAAAATCTTCTCTTCCTTCTTTAGTTACCTGAATACTTCTAGATAGACAGGATTGAGTCCGCCAATAGTATATAGCTGTCTCCGTAGGTGATACGTATTCTTGATTGTATTTAATTATATTTTCCTTGAATTGTGTCTAGATCCCCTTCTAGCGGACTTGGATTGTATTTGACCGTGACTACGATTTCTAATATTTTTTTTCTTTTGCATTTCTCTATAATTGTCAAATTCTCTTTCCTTCTTGGTTTATGTATATATATAAAACTGCATCAATAAAAAATATAAAGTGACAGTGCGCACGCACTTCTAGCTTCAGAATTTGCTGCGGGCACAAAGCACCTGCAGACGTCCGCAGCTGCTTTTTCTGCGTAATGTTTCCCCTCCACCCCAAAAGAAATGACGCGCAAAGTTGAAAATGCAATCTGGGCACATTGGTTTCCTCCCTCCCCCCTCTGACCTAAACTAGTCCCTGCCCTCCTCTAAATACAGCTAAAGGCCACGGGTACTTATTACTAATACTTATCACTTCTGTCGCGCTACTTGATGTACGCAGCGCTGTAACTTGTATAAAAAGAGCTTTTCACAACTGATTTAATCTGTGGAATTATAAAAAGATTAGCATCCAGAATATCACCCAAGTCGCGAAGTGAAGAAGAGATTGGAATAGCGACACCTAAAACTTGAACAGAATCAGGAATAGTGAATGGGGGCTGAGGTCCCAGAATAAGGATATTGGTTTTACGGAGATGTAAAGAGAGCTGATTAGCAGAGAGCCAGCAGCGTATGTTTTGAAGACAGATAGTTGCAAAGTGAATTGTAGCAGACCAGGGTGAATAGAGAGGGAAGAATAATAGTACAATTTATAGGAGACACCAAGTTTCCCAAGAAGCCAACAGAAAGGAGTTAAATAGACATAAAGCAGAGCAGCAGGTCGTGCAGATTCCTGAGGGAATCTCGAAGTGATAGAGACCCAAGATGAAATTGAACCATTGAATCTGATCTGTTGAGAGCAACCTGTGAGGTAGGAGGAAAACCAGGAGAAGACTGAGCCCATTACACCATCAAGAAACTGGATTAACTATTTCAGGATGGCAGACTCAATTAGTTTAGAAGGAAAAGTTGGTGATAAGATGGGACGATAGCTTGATAAATTGAACAATGTCAGCCAAATAATTTTCGGCAAAACTGTGCCACAAGGAACAGCAGGATTCAGTGATATTGGAGTTGGATGGGCAACTGGAAAAAAATTACACAATGATTACATTTTATTTTCAAAAAATGAGACAAAAGCTGCAGCTGGGGTATCAAAAATCCCCAACTCAATAGAGGGTGAACCTGTATAAGAAGACTGAATAAAAGATTTAACAATATTAAAAAATTCACAAGAGTTGTTACCTGATTTCATGAGTCAGCCATTCATGTGTAGATGCCTCGCAGAATTAACAGCTAAGTGATAATCATTAAGCAAAGAAGAAAAGGGTGCATGGGGGTAACCTGCTTAGTTGTGGTTACTATCCTTAACACTAGGCATGGGGATTACTACCCTTAACCAATAAGCTTTGATGCTTTTGACGCAACTGCTCGCCGCTTTGACATCGTTCTCTGCTCTGACAGGATGGGGGGGAAAAGGGGAATTGGATTTAGAGGAGAACCAACACGGGACCCGACTTTTAAGGTCTGGGGTACTGATACTCAGACATAAGAGAAAAAGCACAGGACTGCTTCCGCGGCCAAGTTCAAAAGCAAAGCACATCAAGCAGCATTGTTTGAATTTTCAAGAAGGCCCACCACCCAGTAAAAACGTTGCTTTGTTAATATATAAGGCTTGGGGGTAAACTGCTCAGAGTAGCAGTTACTACCCTTAACAGAAACATGGGGTAACCTGCATGGAGTGGCAGTTACTACCCTTAACAGAAACATGGGGTAACCTGCACGGAGCGGCAGTTACTATCCTTAACAGAAACATGGGGTAACCTGCACGGAGCGGCAGTTACTACCCTTAACAGAAACATGGGGTAACCTGCACGGAGCGGCAGTTACTACCCTTAACAGAAACATGGGGTAACTTGCACGGAGCGGCAGTAGCTACCATAGGAAACATGCTGGGCAGACAAGATGGACCATTTGGTCTGTTTATAGGTTGCAAGGTTCTCAGATAAAGGCTTCTCACACCATCGAATTTCAGATCTACAATGAACAAGTTTTTGTTTCATTAAGGTGGATTTGGAGCACTTAGGATACCATGACCTTAAAGGAGCTAAGTCGTCAGCAACTTGTGTGACTACATCATGCCAATGTTCAGTGAGATAGTCAAGACCATTAGCTTTTCTATAAATACAGCTGAGTCAATATGACCGCGTTTAATGATTATCCACATTTCAGTTCTTTCCACTACTGGGGGAAATTTGAGATATAAAATAGCATGAACCAAAAAGTGGCCTGACCAGAGGATTGGTGAAATCTGAATGTTAGCAGGAGAAAAAGGAAATCAAATTAAATCGAGGATGTGACCCGCACGGTGGGTGGGATCAGAGACGATCTGCTGCCAACCACCGGTTTGCATCGTGTTGAGTAGGAGTTCTCCAGTTGTAGAAAGAGGAATGGCATCCATATGAAGGTTAAAATCACCAAGAATTATGGTTTTAGAGAGGTCAACATTCTGAGTGAAAATGAATTCAAACAAAGGTGAAATATGTGTGAGAAGACCAGGGGGGCAGTACGTCAAGCAAACATTGAAGTCCGTGACTGCAAGTAGACGTAGTTCATAAGGAGATACCGAGTATTCATTTCAGATTTGTTACTTGGATAAAGTAGTGTGGATGCCATGCTAGGCCTCTTGAATGCATGGAAATAAACTCCAAGAAGCTAAAAAAAAACATAAGGTCAAGAAATATACGCGTATGAAGTTAGTCCGATATAAAAGCTTCACCTTATTTCTTTTTTCTTTATTGATCTTAATTTCCACAAATTATTCTTTGGTATCGATTGCAATGATGGAAAATATTTCTGCCTGTAATAAGAAGTTGATAAGATATTTTACTGTCCTTGACCATAAATCTCGTCCTGAAGCCCTGGAAGGATAGGATGCTTAGTGCACAAACATGAAGCTTTTGCAGCTGGAAAATATAGTAGATATAAAAGGTTTTGGAAATCCGGAAACCTGTAGCTCATTCTGTATCCTGGATGCTATAATTGCAGCCTTTGTTGTTGTGCCTTTGGATAGGGGAGTAGTATCCTCCCCAGCTGACACAGGCCAGATGTACTAAAGGGAATTTTCCCATTCTCTATCTCTAGGCAAAATGTTTGTAATAATAATACGACTTATCATTTTTATTGCACGACTGGATATATATAAGCGCTGTGCAGTGCTGGTAACTATTCAGGTACAATGAGTTCCTTCCCCAAAGAGCTTACAAGCTAAGAGGATACCTGAGGCAATGGGAAATTAAGTGACTCACCCAAGGTCACATTGAATGTCAGTGGAGAGAGTGGAATTTGAACCCTGGCTTCTCTGGCCACTGGGACACTTAATGTTATGCTCTCACGCAATAGAAATAGTGTAAAGAACATTTCTTGTGAATTAAATAAAAATATATGAACACAGAAAGTCGCATTAGATTCCAGAAAGAGTCAAGAAAGCTCAGTATAGATTAAGACCGGTGGTGGTGTCCAGCTCCCTCTGCATGACCTTGAGCACGTCACTTAAGCTCCTTGTGCTCGCCCTTTGCTGGTAAAGCTTAGAAGCACGTGGGTTAGATGACGTATGAGATGGCACCGGTCAGTAGTTGGTCCCGTCGCCGGTTTGCCATCTGCATGAAACCAGATTTCACACCGACTGCATCATTCTTGAGTGGCTGATAACTGTTTCAAGAGATTAAACAGTTACAATTCAGGGGCAAGGCAGTGCGGCCTCAGCTGCTGACACAGAACAGCTTGATGTCAGCTGACTCTCCTCTCTTAATGCAAACTAACGAGCTCAGGGGATCCATTTCACTGGGGCCTCAGGGCCCCTTTTTGTTCTGTGAGCGTTCAGATCTAGATTACAGCAGATCCTTCATCAGAAACCGAAGGCAGAGATGTTTGGTCTTGCTTCAGACTCTTTCATCGGCCGTACGGCACAGCTTCCAGAGCATGCACATAATGCCTGCGAGGTCAGCCCCTGACCGGCAAAACGTTTCAGCGTTTTGGACTTATGGTTGCTTTCCCTTTCCTCCCTTGTGGATGTCAAGGGAAGCAGTAGACGAGTTCCCCCCCCCCTCCCCCTCATTCCTTGAGTTCATAGCCAGCAACAGGTTCGAGTTGCCAATCCCCCCCCCAGCTCCTTCCCCCGTGCAACCTCTGTGAACCACAAGCACTGTGGCCAGACTGGTTTGTCATGGGAGTAGAAAAGAAAGGGTGGGGAAGCTGGTTGATGGTTCGTTGAGTCACAAAACCCCCAAATATGTCCTTACTTGACGGAGTACGAGTCAATGCAGATAGACAGAGAAGAGAAGCGCTAAGTAAACCCCAGAACGCTGTCACTGGCAGAGGGACAAGACGTGTATGTAAAGAGTGTGCTCTCTTTCTTCCTCTACCGTTTCAGCTGACTGTGAGACCGACGAGTATGTGAGCTCTTCGGGGTTTGTGGACTCTCCCGATGTTTCTCAGAGGAACTCCAGCAGCGTCTCGCTGGAGGACCCCTACAGCCCAGCCAGCACTCAACCTGAAACCCCCTTGCCCTCCTCTGTAAGTTAATATTTTGTGAGTCACTGCCTGTCCAGCGCCCGCGCCCAAATAGGACCCCTCCCCCCCCCCCCCCCCAGGTGGTTTCCAGCCCTTTCCCGCTTGGACCTCAGACCCTATGATGGCGCATGCGGTCCCGGAGTGGGCAGTATCCCCGCTTCTCACCCTGTAGCGGCGGGAAAACGTGACCCCCTTCTGATTCCGCATGGTACCCCCAACGAATGTCAGCAATTTGCCATAAACCTAAGCAATGGGCAGCGTTCTAGCAGGTGGAAAATGGGGGTGGGGGGGTGGGATGCAGGGGGTGCTTTGGATTTGTCTCGGTGGGTTTCGATACCTTTGAAAGGACCAGCAGCAGAAGATTTATTTATTTTTAGTTTTTATATACCGATCTTCTTGCATTAGATACAAATCAAACCGGTTTACAAAGAACGTAAACTTGCCTGTAGGCGATACATAGAACCATAAACAAGATGAGGGGGGGCGTGTGACGTGTCCAGAGAAGGGGACCTCTGTGGCCTCGAGCTTGGGTACCACGACTTCTTTCTTTAGACTCATCCTTTGACCCAGGAATGTAACCTGGCAGGGGGCTGACTGTTCTCCCTCTCCTGCTTAGGGTTGCAGCCCATCATCCACTGTCGGACACCTTTCCGTGGCCTGCTTCACCTTTAGGTCAGGCATGGCGTGCCCAAGTTCTGACACCGTTTTCCCGTCCGAAAGCGAGGCAGAATGTCAGTGAGCTGGGGCAACGGGCACAGGGGGGAGCGGGGGAGGGTGAAAGGACATGCAGGGCAGCTACCAAGTCCCCCCCCATCGAGAGCTGATTGTTCTTAGAAAGGATCGGGTGACCTGGCGTGCTGCTCTGATCTGAGCCCCCCTCGATTTGCCTTTTCCTCAGGGTCTTGCTGTCAGCCTGCGGCCGGAGCGTCTGTCTTCCTCTGGACCAACCAGTGAGCTGTCGTCGCCGGTTGACAGGTAAATTGGCAGCCCCTGTGCGCTAATATAATAACATAACATAATAACATAACATAACATAATCAAATAAGTTCTGGAAATTGTTTTTGTTTTAGTTTTTCATTTATAATTTAATGTTAAAGTTATGCTTATTTTTATTTTATTTTTGTTGGATATTGATCATGATGTTTTAATGTAACTTTTTGCTTTTGTTTCTCACTTCAGTTTTATTTCATTTTATTTTATTTCTCTAAATTTACGTTATTTTAATTTTTCTTTTGAATATATTGTAAACCGCTTCGGTCGTCTCTAGTACTTGGTGAAACAGTATATAAATGTATTAAATAAATAAAAAAATAAAATAATGGAGCGTCCCGTTTTCATTACAGTTCTTGATGAGTGGCGCGAGCATCACAGAGAGTCGATGAGTAGAATCAGTATCATTTTATTACGGATTTATATGCAGTCTCTCCTGCAGCTGTCTGACTGTCTGTCTCTCTCTCTGTCTTAATGGAACCGTGGGACAATCTCTTACGATAATAAAACTGGAGAATCTCTGAGAATGTGAAAATGAGAGAGGAATCTCGCCTCTCTGCTGAAGCACCCATCTTGTGTTTGCCTATCTTGCTCCTCTGGTGTGGATCCCTGGCTCATTCTCTTTTCCCCTCTCTCTCTCTCTCTCTCTCTCTCTCTTTTTTTCCTCAGTTATGCTTCAGATGTCACCTCTGGGCTCAGCGACGGCTATGACGGAGTGTCCCCCGGAGAGCGTAGCGTGAAACCTGTAGCCAAGCGCACCTCTGGGAAAATTCTTCGGCGCAGGGGGCGGTCCAGGCTTCGGATTATCAATGTAAGAGCGCCATTGGCCCATAGCCAAGAGACTGCCCCCATGCAGGCCAGAAATACTGAGGGGGTGGGGGGAATGGCTTGTCAGGTTCACACACGGCACAGAAATCAGATCTTCCCCTTGGGTCAATCTGGGAAACATCCAAAGTGGACTCTGCCCATCTGATGCCAGGCGTTTCAGATTTTCCAAACAGCAATTTCTGAAGGTGCGGGCTGGAGGCACAGAGCCCAAAAAAATCCCTTCCCCCACCCCTCAAGGTCAAACTATCTTATCTTTATTCAAATTTCGTAATCGCCTAAGGATGCACTAGATGATATACATAATAGAACATGATAAATAACAGAAAATCAGCATAATATAAAAACAGGAAAATATAACGCAGAATTTAACATAGACGCCCTTTACTGATAAAAAAATACATTCAAATAAAATCAAATTAAAAGACATGCATGTCTCTGATAGCATTACCTAAAGGCTACTGGCTTGATGGATTGACAGGAGATAAATAAGTAAATAAAAAAACAACTCTGATACAGCTAAACGAACTTAATAAAATCCCGGGGGACATCAATGCCTCACAAAAAAAAAGCCTGTTTAAAGAGGAAGGGCTTCAGCATTGACTTAAAGGTTTTTACACTGTCTAATTGCCTGATTTCCTCTGGTAATGATTTCCAAAACACTGGAGCAGCAACAGAGAAGAAGCTTTCTCTGGTAAGAGCCAAACAGGCCTGATGCAGCGAGGGGACATCCAGCAACCCTCTCTGGTGAGAACGCAAGGCCCGTGTTGGACAGGAAAGTCTGAGTAGAGCACTTGCCCATGGAGGTTTGTCAGATGAAATCAATTTAAATGCTAACATTGCAGTTTTATGTTGTGTGCGTTGTAAGCTAGCTAAGATAGGAGGAATGGGATCTCTGTGCTTACTTCCAGTAATAAGTATAGCAGCAGAGTTTTGCTTTAGCTGAACAGGACGCAAAGTGGAAGAAGGAGAACCTAAATAAATGATATTACAGAAATCTAATCGTGGAAGAATGGAAGCTTGAGCTACCATGCGGAAATCATCATCTTCTAATGTGGGCTTAAGACCAGACAAAGCTCTTCAGTTTGAAAAATCCAGAGCGGATAGCAGATTTTATATAGCGTTGAAAAGGAAGTTGAGAGTCAGCCAAAAACATCTAAATTTCTAATACTAGAGCAAAAAGGGAAACTGAGGCCCTCAATGGTAACTGATGAAACCTTCAGTTTAGCAGAGGGTTTTTGCAACAAAACGCAATCAGTTTTCGTCATATTTAGTGCTAACTTATTGTAAAGCAGCCACTTCTGAATACTGCTAAGACAGAATTGCAGGAAGCCCCAGACGATTGAACCCGGTTCAGAAACTTAATGTCGTCTGCATATATCTTATAGGCATCCGTGAGGCTCGATAAAAGCTTACAGATTGGGGCCTTATAGATATTAGGTATTCGGAGAGCTGGGAAACTACAATAGACTCTAACAACGTAGCCAAAAAAGGCAAAGAAGAGATAGGTCTCTAGTTAGATAGAATACCACGCTCGAGGCCAGGTTTTTTTTTTAAAAAAAAGGTTTGACTGAAGCCTTCTTTAAAGCTGCAGGAACAAAAGAGATTTGGTAAATATAATTGCCAAAAAGGGAGATAAAATATCCTTGGCAGCTTTAAAAACTGCCTCATCACAAACATTCAGAGGATTAAATGCAGAACTCAGCTTGGATATTTGAACTTATGCAACTGGTGGGAAAACCCAAAAACATGGTGATACTTCAAGTTTTTTGGGGGACATTTGT
This sequence comes from Rhinatrema bivittatum, assembly GCF_901001135.1. Taxonomy (NCBI): domain Eukaryota; kingdom Metazoa; phylum Chordata; class Amphibia; order Gymnophiona; family Rhinatrematidae; genus Rhinatrema; species Rhinatrema bivittatum. The sequence goes on from NC_042626.1 coordinate 51,953,864, forward strand.
GGATTGTCCAGAACTGTTTTTGAAAAATGCGCACATTTCTAGCGCCAAAGTATTTCCCCCCCTGTAGACACGAGATGAGAGGAACTGCTTGCACACGTGGACCCATTAAATGTAAAATAAAATGCAGGAACTGAGCGCATGTGAGTTCCCATGCACAGAGTGGGGAAAAGTCCTTTTTGGATTAAGGCCCAAAAACCTTCTCTGCTCCGGAGAGAACATCCCTTCATTAGGGGAGCCCCCATCTACCCACCCGCCCAGAAGAGCCGCCTTCTTGTTGGGTTGAGCAGAAGAGGCAGGGAAATCCACGTGAATACCTTACTGAGAATATCTGAGCCTGATCTCGGCACTCAAAATGAGACGCCATCCGGGAACCATGTGGAACGGCCAACGCGTTTTTTGCCTGTCCAGACCCGGGGGGCTGGGGAAAACGTGCGGCATCACATCCCGGCGCTGCTGTCCTGAAGCATTCCCTCCGGGAAGTGGGGCCAAATCCTTCTGCCACCGAGAAAGGCAGTGTAGCGTCCGAGCCAAGGCCAGTCTTCTTGTGTACGCAACGTAACGAAACATGCCGTGGAAAGGAAAAGGCTGCTATTATTTTTTTTCTTTGCGTCTGAAGTAAGTTTGCTCTGTTCAGATTTCAGATAAAAGTGACAGAGTGGTGGAGTGCCAGCTGCAGACTTTCAACAGTAAAATGGTGACCTTTAAATTTGACCTGGACGGGGATAATCCTGATGACATTGCAGCTGTTATGGTGCGTATTGGTGGCCACTGAATACTGTGAGAGCCTCTTTCTTTGTAAGGGCTTTGCTCTGTTTATTATGCCAGAGAATAAACCTCCTTTCTACACCTGTGTATTCACCATACACAGTACGTACACACTCTGTTTGGTAATAGTTTCTATGATGTGGGGAGGCAGCAGCATGGTCAGGTTCTGACAGCGGAGATGGACAGGTCAGAGGTGCTGAGAGGCGATGGCGAGTCCCTGCTCTTCTCTTGGTGTGACCTTCGGACGATTGCTTTATCCTCTCTGTGCCTCAGCTGGTCCAGCTGTCATAATAATACTAATGACATTGGTTCGCCCCCTTCCTTAAGAACTGTGCAACAGTTTGCGTGCACCAAAACCATCCACCCCAGAGGTGGCTGCATTCACATTTCTGAAGCATTATAGTGTTAAGAACGGGGTGGGGTAATTCTGCGCTCTACCCCTAGGTTCACACCTTCTCCCCAAAGTACAGAAATGGGGGGGGGGGGTGTCCCTGATGTTTTTTCATAACTGGGGGGTTAACAAGGTTGCCGACCATCTCCTCTTTAGGGCGACAGGGTGCTTGTTTTATTTGGCTAGAAGTGTGCCTTTTAATTTGCTTCATTTTCTCCTTCCTAAAATGTCTCTTTCTTCATTGTGTTCCAATGGGCAATAATGATTTCTCCCTCTTTTCTGTGCCCAGATGTTCCTTCAGAGTGCAAGGGTTGGGGGAGGGGAGACTAATTCTCAAACTCTCCGCATTGGGCAGGCGTGCGCACCTTCTCTTATGATCGCGCCGTGGGCGGGAGGCATGTGCGGTCACCTGCACGAGGGGTTTTTTGGTTTTTTTGGCATGGGGATAGATTTTGGCGGGACTGCACGCATGCGGAGAGTGGACAAGCGCGATCTGCGAATGCACCTTCCCCCATGCCCCGCCCCTCCCCCCCCCTCACGCGAAATGTGCCTCTCCTCTCCGTGCGATGAAAAGCACAGCACGGGATTTTTAGTCAGGGTGGAGGGTGGGCAGAATTTTAGGGGAGACGAGTTTACTTGGGTAAAGTGCTTTTTACCTGCGGAAGTCGCAGTTTTTTTTTTTCTCCCTGGGCATCTTCACAATGCGTGCAAAATATCTGCCCCTTTCCCAGTCCACACTGTGCCTCTTACCCAGTAGAGGTGACGGTTGTGTGTTAACGTTCCATGAAGGGCATGAGGAGTTTAATTCAATTTTGAAGAAAACCCACTTAGCAGTCGCCCTTCCAATGCTGTTCAAAGCCATCTCCTCTCCCCTCTAGAATTCCTCCCCCACCTCCCGTGCTCCCCTTGTCTCTGTCGGGCAGACGTTCTAAGCCGTCTGGATTCTTCTAGGTAAATAACGAGTTCATTCTGCCGTCGGAGCGGGAGAGTTTTACCACTAGGATTCGGGATATCATTCACAGAGTGGAGACCCTGCTGAGGAAAGACGCCCGCGGGGAGAGAGCAGCGGAGAGAGGCCCACAGGACACGACTCCGCCCAGTGCCTCCGTGCCGCCCAGCATACAGGTCAGAGAGATACAGGGCACATCTGCCCCCAGCCTTGCCGCTTATTGTTAATGGATGCCCTTAGCACAAAGATGCGCCAAGCTTTGATTTCTTTTCTATTTTTTTTTGCAGTGCTTCCCCCATTGTGCAGTGTTTCTTCTTAAAAGAATAATGCATGGTTTTGGGGCCCTGCTCAGTAAGGGATTCCCCCACTACACACCTCTAGGTTAGAGCCTTCCTTACAGGCCGATACAGTACAGAGCGCTCCGGCGGAGCGCACTGTTAACCCGCGTTTGGACGCGCGTTTTCGACGCGCTAGCTTTACCCCTTATTCAGTAATAGCGCGTCGAAAACGCGCGTCCAACCCCCCCGAAACTAATAGCGCCCGCAACATGCAAATGCATGTTGATGGCCCTATTAGTTATTCCCGCGCGATTCAGTAAGTAAAATGTGCAGCCAAGCCGCACATTTTACTTTCAGAAATTAGCGCCTGCCCAAAGGCTGGCGTTAATTTCTGCTGGCGCAGGGAAAGTACACAGAAAAGCAGTAAAAACTGCTTTTCTATGCACCCTCCGACTTAATATCATGGCGATATTAAGTCGGAGGTCCCAAAAGTTAAAAATAATTAAAAATTAAAAAAAAATAAATTTTAAATCGGCCTGCGGCTTGCGGGTTGAAAACCGGACGCTCAATTTTGCCAGCATCTGGTTTCCGAACCCGTGGCTGTAGCGGGTTTGAGAACCGACGCCAACAAAATTGAGCGTCGGCTGTCAAACCCACTGACAGCCGCCGCTCCTGTCAAAAAAGAGGCGCTAGGGATGCGCTAGTGTCCCTAGCGCCTCTTTTTACCGCGGGCCCTAATTTGAATATTTTTATTTACTGAATCGCGCGCACAGGAGAGTGGCCTGTGCACATGCCAGAGCCGCTCTCCCGCGATTTTTACTGTATCGGCCCATTAGTGGGTGTTGTCTTCAGAAATGCATTCCTTAGGCCAGGGGTTGCACGGGGGGGGGGCGGGGGGGTGCAAAAGCCTGAAAATTCTTGTGTGGGATTCTTCAGCTCCGAGCCTCGAGGGCCACAAACAATTCTGGCTTTCAGAGTAATCAAAGTTCCGGAAATTCTCCTGGGTGTTAGATTGATTGTGTGGAAGGATATTAGGAAATCAGACCCCTTTTCTGGCTGACCCCCCACTCCCTCCAAGACCAGACATGATCCGCCCTGCTGCACCCTTAGGCCTGGTTATGTGGTGCCAAAAGAAAAGATTAAGAGGTCGATATTAAAAAAAAAAAAAGGACACACTGGGGAGTCCGAGTTATTCTGGTTCCCAGTGCTTCTCTAATTGTAATTTCTGGTTCTGATTGTAAACTGTACCTAATGCTTCTCTTCATCCAATTTGTTGTAAATGCACCCTGAGATTGATTTGGACTAAGGCAGATTATCAAATGTTTATATATAAATAAATATTCAGTGGCATTTGTGAGTTATCTGGCTAAATGCCGACTTTGGAATATTTTGGGCACTTGTCCGGCTGAACTCATTAGCCCGATACAGTAGGAGCGTTCTGGACGGAGTTAGGTTAGCAGGATAACTCCGGCCATCTTGCAGAGCCGAATAAACGTATCCAGTCAGCTTTAAGATGGTTGGGCATCTGCGCCCGGGTTAGCTGGATAAGTTTACCCTAAGTTGAGAGCTGCTCTTCAGTTGCCTAGATGTAAGGTGCCAAAGCAGGCGCTGAATAGCAGTGCCAAGCCCTGCCTTAACTTCACCCTGTAGCTGCCCACTTTTTAAGAGCCCCTGTGAAATTAGGGGCCTACATTTAGGGAATTGGCCCTACTAAATTTTCGTAAGGGCCAATTTAGGGATCTGAGTTCCCAGGTTAGGCTCGTAATCCTTTTCAGAATTGACCTCCAATTGCTCTGACTGACCACTGCCCACAGAGCCGTTGGACGTCCTGTGTAGAAGGCTCCTGCTGCCAAAGTCACATTCATGAAAACAAACAGAACTGTTGAAGACACTGCCAAGGGAACCTGTTTACCTCTAGCCCACCAGGCTTCCTGCAGGCCGTCCCTCCGCAGGACGTACCACCCTGCTGTACGGCACCCTCCCTTCCTGCCATCCCCCTCCCCCACAGCTTTCAGTGCAAAGGGCGCTCGCTGCATTCAGGAGTTCCTGCCAGTAATGGCTGTGTTCTTGATTTCCAGGCAGACCTCCAGCTGCAGGACTTTGCTCGCTCCTTCTCCTCATCCTCTCTCAGCGGTACGTGCTAGTAAAGGTGCCGGGGATTTGCCAGTGTCTCGTGTTCTCTGGCTCCAGGCGGGTGACAGCGCTCATGACCCCAAGACTCTTTGGACAGGGACAGTTCCACATATTGAATAAATAAATTATGCTCGCTAGGGTTATCAAATAAATGGCTGTGTTGTTTATTTCAGGATTGGCTGATCCAGCCCCAGTGCATGCATGGACTTGTAGTTTTGATTTACCGTGAGATAAAGGAGAAACTACAGCGCCCAACTTGCCCTGGGGCAAAAGCAGGACTGGATCAGCCTGTCCCTGGTGCTGCCAAACACTTTTGCAGGCATGGTGAACGCTGGGTCCTTGCTCCAGGCCAGCCGGACCGTGTAACTCAGCCTGGTTCTGGAATCAAGTGCATGCAGATGTATCTCGTGAATATTCACGATGTAAATCCAGAAACATGGGCCTGAATGCAGAACCTGCTGACCGGATTTTGGCATCTATTTCAGCCTTGGTAAATTTTGAATTGTGGCTTGTTTTGAACCTGGGCCTAATAAATTAAAAATAGTCTTGTACATGAATTTATATCTATTTCTTCTACGTTCTGGAAAAAAAAAAAGACTTGAGATAGATTCAAAAACATAAAATAAAAAGAAAAGAACCTGGCGTGGCCATGTGAAGACTGCTGATATCCCCCAGTTATTGCCTTGCTGTGTTCAGGCCCCAGTGTGGCTTTTCTTTGTGTGGTGGTGGTTTTTTTTTTTTTATGGGTTTTTTTTTTCTCACGGAAATAAAACCGAGCCACACGCAGGGGAGGAAGAATTGCGGCCGTCGTGTTTTTGCAAGTGGAAGCCGTGGCCCTCTGTTTTATCCTGAGGTGGTTTTAAAAAGTGTCCAGGAGCACCAGTCATGGTCACAGTTCTGCTGTGGCAAATAGAAATGTTACAGCTCAAATCATTTAAGCCTGTGGGGATGTTGATGCTTTTCCTGCTTCTGGCCATGATTTTTTTTTTCCTTTGGGTGTGGGGGCTGACAATTGGGCTTCCAGGTCATTTGGAGCCAGGGCTGGAATCCCTTCATTTGCAATTTCCTGGGGATTGTCACCCATTTTTTATATCTCTTCCAAACTCGCCCCAGCCCAATCATTGCTGCAACAATTCTCAGCCAGGGGCCATGCACCAGGGCTCCTCCTGTGATCATGGACACCCCCCCCCCCCCCCCCCCCCAAATCCACTGTCCACCCCATATTCAATAGTCCAGCGATTGGATAAGTTTTCCAGCTAAAGTTATTTGTGCAACTTTATCCAAATAAGTTGGGTAAAGCTGCATTTTTTCCCCGACCAGACTTGTGCACATAATTTTAGCTGGATAGCACTGAATGTCTGTGTACATCGGCTAAAGTTTTACTGCACCCTCGATCACCTCTGGCCCCTTCCTTTTTTTAATGCACATAAATGTTGTGTGTGCACAACAGTGACACCTGGTGGCCAGACTCGGAGTGAACGTGTAGTGAGTTCCTGAGGGAGCCGCAGTCTGTGGCCTCTTGTGTCACTTCAGTGGCTGGACTGAGCTGGGGGTATGGGATATAAAGCACGGGAAGAACCCTGGGTAGTTATGAATGAACGCTCATGGCACCACAGTCCAACAAGGGGCTGTTTCCAATTGAGAGGGCGGTCCAAAAGAGCAGAGAGAAACCTCAGAACCAGAAAAAGAAACCATCTATCCAAAGACTGTGATGATCATGGCCTTTCCAGAACACATTAGGACCCTTCTTTGGATGTGGTGATCTGGAAAGGCCGTGCACAACAAAAGCTTTAGAAAATGTTCATGTTGGTCCAATGAAAGCTGTTACAGCCTGCAGAAAACCCAGCAGTTATTTTTATGAATTCTTTAAGATATGAAGTGATGTCACATTTGACGAGACATGCAAGAGAGAAAATGTAATAGGACCCCAGTATGGCATGATGATGTCATGGCTTCAAAATCCAGACTCTTGTCAGCCTACAGGGCTTCCAGAGTAGGAAGTAGCTCATTGAATTGTCTCTTGGAAGTTTGGTAGGAAAGAAAAATAACAGTGCATAAGATTTATATCACTTATTGCACAGTATTGGCAAAATGTAAAGCATATGTGTGAGTATGTTTTTTTTTTTTTCATTCTGTAGCTAAAGTAGACACGTCTAGGAAATCATCCGTTCCACCTCGTTCAAAGATCTGGTTCTACTTATTAAAGGGGATGCAGTGGCATTCTTTGGGCTCTCGCATATATATCCAGCTTCTGACTTCCGTGCTTCTCTTTGTTTTGCTTCGTAGAATTAACGTGCACCAGCCCAAGTCCCAGCCAGGGTGTCCTGTCCCCTGTGCAGCTCGGTCACACCAGTTCCATCTCGGAGAATGAAGTCTTCAATGTCAACGATTCCTCGCCCCTGCTGCAGCCATTCGGGTTCCAGCCCCACTCTCCAGCGATATCACTGGGTAATGTACCATCAGCCCTTGTTGCTATAGTCAAGTACTATCAAGTTGATGTTGACGCCTGATGATCCAGTGGGACTGACTGTCTCAATGGATGATCTATCACCAATTGTTTCTCAAAGTTGTTACAGAGACATGTTAGTTGCTACCTTGATCTCATCCATCTACCTCTCCTCTTTTACTGTTTCCTTCTACTTTACCAACCACAACTGACTTCTCTAGTCCATTGTTTGCCCACATTACTAGTTCAAGTAATGTCAGTTTCTGTTTTAGCAGCAAAGGCTTCACAAGAGCTCCTTGCTGTCCATCTTGACCAATGCATCTGACATTTCCAATGCCTTCTTTTTCTCTCTCTTTCATCATACCCTGCTTTCACATCCCTCGGTTGCTTCTGGGATTTTACTATTCTTCCTTTACTTTTCCCCAAAACTTCTGTAATGTCTCTTAAGTTGTTCAGGCATAACATTGTCGTTCTTCCTAACACTCAGGTTTCTTCGGTGCATCCCCCATTTCTGTCTATCCTTGAACCGAGAAAGATGACACTATCCACTAGGTCATTACCTACTTTGAACTCTTCCCACCACCCACATACTGTTTCTAGTCAGGTCGCTGTATTAGCAGAGTTCCTTCCAGAACCTTGTGTCATGGACTCTAAATCCAGCCACCAAGTGTTACCCTTGTTGACAATCGCGAATCCCTCCCTCCTAGGGACTGTGCATGCTGCTTCTGCCACATCCCCAGCCCTACCCAAGCCAAGATGCAGAAGACCTGACCCAGGAATCAAACCAGGGACCCTTCATATGGCAGCACTCAGCATTTGTCACTAAGCCCATTGGGCTGGCCCGTGGATTCTTTTGCATTCCAAATGACATGACCTTTGTCTTCTGGAGGTTCGGCATCAGCCTGTACACTGTCAAGTAACTTTTACAAAGAATGGTTCACGGCATAGATTGCACACATGGGTTGGACACATAGCTGAACTAGCACTAGTTTAAAACTTTTGAGTGTGGAAAACTGTTTCAATACTTGTTCGCTGTCCATTCACTCTCCTCTCCTAAACATCCCTTCTCCCAATCCAGCTCAGTAGGGTGCTGCTGGAGAAATAGAAGTCATGCACACAAATGACAAGTGGTACCTTTTTATTGGACTAGCTTTATACATTAGTGATTGGCTTTCATAAGACTTCGCTTGGTCAGTGTTGGATTCTAGGTGAGGGAGAGAGGACGAGGAAGTAAGGTTACGGCATTCTGGAGGGTGAAGGGAAAAGCAAGCTGGAGCGGGAAGGTAATGGCTCCAGAACACAGTAAAAATCCTGGAAGTTGAGTTAAAACAGCTTTTGAGAAGAACAGCTGAAGCCTTCATATTGACATTGGCCCTTATTGGTCACAATTTCCAAATTCGTGCCACCTTTCTGTATCCGCAGAATGAAAATCATTTGCAATCCTAGAAAACCCAGTAGCAGGAAGGCTGCCTCGGATGCCACTGTACTGCGGTGCCTGCTGGCGGAAACCTTTGCTTACGGTTTATGGGAGTCTTGATTTTGAACTCTTGGGTGGGTGCTTGGGTGCCCAGGTTACATGGGCTCCCCCAAGTCATAACGCTTGGTGGGTGGGCCATTGATGCAGCATCTGAGATAGAAAAAAGCGTTTAGAAAGAATGGACACGTATCCGGTACTCGGTAGAGTCCCTGCAGGGTCTGGAGTTTGCCTTGACATTAATTTGGCACACGTGGTGCTATGCCTATAATGGAAAGGCCAGTAGAGGTGAAGTTTACTATAAACATGCACTGCAGTTATAGCTAAAACCTTCCCCCGCCGCGTCCTTGAAGGTATTGATGCTCTGTCCATCTCCCTGCTAGCAGATTTCCTCCTGAGCTTTGTCTCCGACATGCTCTTTTTGGCTTGTGCTTTGCCTGCCGGCAAGAACATTCAACACCTCTCCCTGCTGCCAAGAAGATGACACAATCAGCTGTAGTTGTAACATCAAAGCCATTCTCTTACTACTTTTATTTTTGAGGGGAGGGGGGCGTCGAGGCTGGGGGGGGGGGGACATTCGGAGGGAGATTTAATGACCAGCAGGTGATTTCCAAGCCTGACAGCTTGCACAACAAGGCAAGTCATGTGATTGACAGACAGGCCAGAGTTGTATTGCTTGCTGCAGTACTGCACAGTGTGTGCTGTTAGGGTGAAATAACTGCTATGCTGTGTTTAGTAGATCTTTAAAGCCCATTTCCTTTCCGTCTCTTTTGGGCAGCTCTTAACGTAGCATTGAGACCTCGAGCGATACCTGTGTGCACCTGCACGCCGTGATCTTTCATGGCCAGGTTGCTCAGAATTAGCTGGAAATAAACGCTTGTTTTTTGGTTTTTTTTTTGAGAATAACCTTGGAGGATCCGATTTAAACATGGCCGATGGCGGTGCAACTCGGATCTTCCCAGTCAAAGTCCTGTCTCTTTCTTCTGCATTTTGGAGCCTGGTGGTTTATTCCATACTACCCATCCGTAGATTTTCCCTTTTACTGTAATAGGTATTTCCAGCTCCTTTTGGGCAGGGCAGCCAGAAATTCCACCTGATGGAAGAATTAGGGAAAATCCTTTTTCTGAAAAACCCAACGCATCACGAGGCATTAACCCATGAGGGAACAATGACCGATGACATCACAGCACCCTGTAGCCTGACTGGGATTTCACCTGAGACAGCTGGAACAAATAACGAAAACAGGAAAGAGGAGTTCATTTTTCTATTAAAAGCAAAAAGCAAAAACAAAACTCCAACAAAATCATATTTTTCCTAAACTGGGAAATTCCTTAAGGGTAGCAACACCTTCCCTGATATGCACTAATTAACAAAGGACATACTTTTCCTTTAATATGCACACCGCTGTGTATTGCTACCTACATGGCCAACTTCCAAAACTCAGGAGCCACAAAGAGGCCTGGGTTTCAGGGTCTCCACAGTAAACATGCACGAGATAGATCTATCTCATGCCAGACAGACCAGAGTTGGGCCCGATCTATCTCGTGCACGTTTACTGTGGAGACCCTGAAACCCAGGTCCTCTTTGTGGCTCCTGAGGACCAGAGTGTCCACCCCCACCTTCGCAGTGCGCGCCCTGCTTTGTGTTCCTGGGGGGGGGGGGGGGGGGGGGAGGAAAGTAGCTGATTTGTGCAAACTTTCCTGACTTAAATCTGGCGCCAGCCAGCACAGAAACACACTCTTGAAACCCGGCTCTGAAACACAACATTCGCTTCAGCACTTACTAAATCTTTCTCCTGCCTCAGACTTTCCAGTTTCCACCTGCAATAAATTCTGTTTTTAACTTCTCCATTTAGGCTGAGAAGCCACGGAGAGCATTAGGTAATTTTTATATATTATTTACCTTTCTGGTGTATAAATTAGATCTTTAGGGGGGACAGCCAGAATTAAAAATGTATTGGCCCTCTCTGGAAAGGTTACTCAGACTGCTGAGAACAAACAAATGTTTCTTCTTATTTATTTATTTGTTTTCTCTGCGACATTAGAAAAATGTTTTGGTGATCCCTATCAGCCGTAGCCCTTTGAGCAGACGGCTTTTCTGCTCCCCCCCCCCCCCCCCAATTCCTCCTGCAGAAAACTCTATCATCTCATCCAGATTAACAAAATAAACAGGCCTGCCTGGAGAGCGGAGATGGATTCCAGGTGACGGCAGCCTCGCTGCTTTTGCCAAGAATTTGCACTCCCCCCATCCATGGGAGATGATCGAGATGCTTCGCTCGGGCCCTGGTTTTATCGTTTTTGGCTCCGGGCCTGGGAAAGTGAGGGGGCTCCGAACGGCTTTGGGAGGGGTGTGGGTCACATTGCTGGGCCCCCTACACGCAGACCCGCACGCGCTCCTGTCCCCCGCCCCCTAAAGAGTGTACATCCAATAAAACATCTGACAATGTTATAAGTATTCAAAGTGGTAGCAGCAAGCAAGCAGTTTGTAGGGAAAAATCTGTCGTAACCTACTCTCAAAATAGGCAATGTCCTGACACCCACAGGGAAATTGTAAGGACACAGTGCGGACTCTGAGCTGGAGGAGAGGGAACTCTTTTGTACACCAGATCAAATGAAGCCCAGCAGTTTGCTACGAGTGTGTCGCCTGGGGCTGGGAGATATCTGCAGGGCTTGGGATGCTCTTCAGCCTCTTGCCTTTCTGGTCCCGTGAGTCCCCCCCTTTTCTCATGCTCTGCTCCTCTCTTATTTTCTCGGTTTCCTCCTTCCTTGTTCTTGTCTGTTTTGAATGTGCTCCTTCCTCTTTCTATGTCTGCCCCCTCCTTCGGCAGTGTATTTTTAATTCCTTCTCTTTCCTACGTTTTCTCCCGCCGCCGCCTCCTCTTTTCTCCTGTAACCTCTCCCCATCTCCATCGTTCTCATGGTCACTCTTTCTTTCTTCTCTCTCCCTTCCAGCTGCGTTCTCTGCCCTTTGCTATCTCCTGCTTTTCGGGACCATTGGCGGGCAGCTCGTGCCTCCGCACTGCCCGCATGTCTTCCCCCCCCCCCCCCAGCCCGTCACCTCCCATCCCCAGGCTGATGCCGGCTGGGCCGCTGTCGGCCAGCCTGAGGAGCCCACATGCGCATTCAGGGGCAAGCGGGAGAAGAAGGAAGGGGGGGGCCAGCTTGCCCGGCTGTCTTGTCTCTTCAGTGTCTGCTTGGCGTGGGGGCCCACCCTCTCCTCCACCTTTCTGTAGTGCCCCTTCCTCGGTCTGGCCACTTCATCCTGTGCTCTCCCTTCCTCATTTCCTCTCTTTCCCACCTTTCTCGTGTGCCCTCTCCCTTCTGACCTACCCCCTGGACTCTTTCCCTTTCTCTTCTCCCCCTTCCTCTGGCGCTCCCTTCTCTACCATGCTTGAACTTGCACTGTTCTCTCCCCTGCCTTCGTGCACCCGCCCTCCACTTCCCCTCGCTGTCTCCCTGCCTCCTGGAAACGGCCGCTCTTTGGGGAAGGGATGCTGAGCGTCCCTGGCCAGCGCTTCCATTCCACAGCGTGCGTCTCTTCCAGGGAAGGGGAGGATGTGAGGCGGCTCGGGGAGCGGAGGGTGAAGAGACTTGCTGGCCAGCCTTCCCTTCTGCGGTACAAATTCATTAGCAAAGCAAGTCTACAGCTACAGCTGGATACATCCAGCACCAATTCACCTTAGCATTGGTGACCTGGAGCCATCGGGCAGCCCCACCAAACTCAAGCACCCCTTTGTGAAGGAAGAGTTGGGCACTGAAATTCAGCCGGGTTGTCTTTCTAGGTGGGTTTGCACAAGGCTTTCACTGCTAGAATGGGGCCCACCACCCGTTTAACCTCATCGTGCTCCTCTAGAAGCTTCAGGGCCTTCAGCCTCTTGCTGCAGAATGAAACCTCGAGGCCCCCCTCGCATGAGCGACTTTTTGTTAGGCTGAGAGAGAGAGGCCCAACGCCTCCAGCGTTCGGTTTAAGTAGGCAAGCTATTGGCGCCCCTGTGGGACCTCCAGCTGCAAATTTTGGAAGCTTTAATAGTAAAAACTGGAAAGCGATTTATAAATGTAAGTAAATAAATAAATAAATAACCTTGTAGATAAAGCTGGACCTTTATAGTGGGCCATGCCCATACGTACCTGAATGTAGTCCACCTGGAAGGGTCTGAAAGGAGGAATCCAAAGTAAATAAATAAATGGAAACAGTGTGTGTAGCTAGCATTTTGCAAGGAGCCTCAAACTAGAAGAGCACTTAAGAAAAGCTTTCTGCTAGCGGGGCCAGTGTCTGCTAATGCCCTTACTGGCACTACTGTTTCCTCCATTGGCCTGAAATTAGATTTTAGTTTTATTTTTATTGTTCTCAGTTTATTGGTGTGTGTGTGTGTGTGTGTGTGTATATATAATAACCTTGGAGGTTGCACACTACACTAATCCATTGAGAAGTAAAACACCATGAACTCACCTTTGGCTTTGGATAAATATTTTGATTTGATTTTCAGTGATGTGTATAGTCGGGCATTGTCTGAAAACATGACCCTGGGTTATGTTGGCACACACCAGGTGGGTAAGGGGACCTGGCTCCAGCCCCCAGCCCTCTCCCCACTGAAACAGCTTTTTTTTTTTTTTTGGAACCTGGCAGGGGAAAACAAGGAGAATGGGGGAGGGGAGCAAGAGCGGTCCCACCCCTCCTCCCAGGCTTCATTCTGCATGCATCAATAAAGATACTAGTGACAAATTTAGCTCTCTTTCTGCAGACCTAACCAACCCAGTCCTTCAGCTTCTGCTGCTTAAGCCAAGTAGCACCTGCAGGTGTTTTTCTCCACGTTAATAGAAAATAAGCCATTATCATTCTTGCTAATTAATGACATGTCTTAACAGTGCCATGGGTCACCGAGCTCCTGAATTAAATACAAGTGCATTGTATCTACGTAAGGCTGGCGTGGTCTAGTGGTGAGAGCACTGAACTGCAAGCGAGAAGAATTCCTGGCCCACGAGTCTCCACTGGCAAATTATTTCCCTGTTCCTTAGTGTACGCAGCTCTCATTGGATGATGATAACATTAATACTGTTCCTCTCTCTTCTCTAGTAGAAAAGAGACACTGTTCTACATTGCAGGCCACCAGACAAATGCTGTCAGCCATCCACCCATCTATATTTCTAAAATACTGAAGTCCAAAATCTGTTAAAATACTAATTAATTGAAAGGCAAGATATAAATGCAAAGAATTATTTTTATAAAATTAAGTTGTTGACTGTACATATAGTCAAATGGCCCTGCCAGAACAATTTTTCCTAATCATCAACTCAATGCATTTTGAGTCTTTTTTTTTTTTTTTTTTAAACTAAGTCAAAGTCATGAAACTCATGAACATGCATGAATGTTGGCATCTTTCAAGGTTTATTAGACTAGTACCCTCAATCCAAAACTGCCCATCTGCAGTCACATAAGTTGCAGGAACATTGTTGACCTTCCCTCAAGCTTTAACTGGGATCAGTCATGTCTTATGAAAATTATCGTTCCCGTAGACAGAGGGACCTATTAAATCCCTGCTGTAGCACTTTCACCCTTGGTTCAAAGAGTATTCAAAATTAGGACCAAGTGACACCCAGAAACTAAAGGCTGAGTTTACTTTCTCCATTTAGCAAGAGCTTTAGTGGATCATTTTTGCCACGTGCAGAGTGGGCATCTGGCCACACCACAAATCCACCAACACAATGAGGCACAGTTTGAAAATGCTGACAAAGATTGCATGGTTAGAACTGAAAAGGAGGTGGGTGTGTGTGTGTGGGGGGGTCCTTGGCCTGGCTGTGCATGGGCATATGTCTGCCTTCACAGAAACCATTACAGCTGGACCAAGCATGGAAGTCAAGGAGTGATGGTGCCCGAGACGAAACATCCTCTCATCCCAGAAGCAGTCCCTACCAATGCATGAAGGAGTATTAGTGGGACACAGGGCAGGAAGCTTGCTTTGCTGCCGTGCGTGGCATTATCAAGCTTGTGGACCAAATGGTTTCTGGCACCTTCACAAATCCCATAAATTAACCTGTGAAAGCTCGTTTTTAATAATAATAATGAGGTCTATTGAACATAGATGTGATGGCTTTAAAATAAAAACATGAGATTAAATTACATTAGCAGTTAGCCATTAATGGGGCAATGTTGAAATGAAGCGAGGGTCTGCAAGCTCATTTTGGAAGGGAAACTCCATGCATGGTTTCCCTTTGGAAATCCCAGTGGCCGCACACAGCAGCTTTGAAGCAGGTACTAATGTACCCATGGAAAGTATACGCATGCCTTTCAAAATGAAATTGTTGTGCAGGCTTGCCCTGAACCTGTCCCTTTTTTGCTAGCGGGAGTGCTCTTATCCACAGAGGGTGGGGTGTTTTCCCAAGTAAAAAGCTTTGAAAATTGCCCGCCCTACTCTCAACCCCCTGATTACAACAGACAAGGACCACAAGGCCATCGAATTTGCCAATTATTTTCTTGTTTAAGGTTTACTAACTTTCTGTTCTTTTTTTTTTTTGTTGTTGTTGTTGTAGCTTCCCCGACGGCAGCCAGTCGAACATGGCCATCGCTTCAGACAACGTCCAGTCCTTCTGCCTCCTTTCCAGCAATGCACCACATGGCCACCTCCCAGTCCTTTCCACAGTCTGCTTTCAGTGCGCTGCAGACCCCCGTTCCACACCCTGCGTTTCCAGTGCCTCTTCCTCAGCCTACAAATGTGACAAGCAGCAACAGCCTGCAGAACCCGCTCCTCCCTGGCCTGCTGAGTCCTCCGGGAAGCCAGCATAACCCGCTGCACCACGTGCTTCTGAATGGGATGGTGCCCCGGACTGCGAATAATGCTGCGCCTCCTATGACATCAAACACACAACCTACCACGGAATGGTCTACCACCACCCCCCTGTTTTCTTTGGCCAATGTCTTTTCCTTGGCAATGAGCATGGCACAGACCCTTCTGCCACCCCCATCCGCAGTCACCTCACAGCCCCAAGGAATCCCAGCAGGCAGTCATATGTACCCACAACAAATACCAACATATGGTCAACCTCAACCAATGTATCAGAGTAATTATCCTCCACCTCCAGTTGGCATAAAAGGTGACATGCCTATTCAAGGCCATACTCAATATAATTATCTGCCTGACTCCAGTACTGTGCCAGAGAACGTTCTACAAAATTCTCCCATTTCACCTTTCACCAGTCACGGTGTCAATCTCACCCAGCCATTTAATGGTACCCAAGGAAACGCACCAAGTGTAAATATTTCAGCAGCTGTGGGTACTACAGGGTATTCCGTGCCTTCACCACAGCATCTTCTTGGGGCACCATCTTCGCCAACACCTCTCCGGAGGTCTCCTGTACCGGAGCAAAGCCCTGGAGGTGTGCTCAGCAACAAGGTTGTGCCCTTGCCTGCAGGGGCTCATACGGATGCCACCCAAACTGCATTGGGAGGGATGGAGAGAAACTCCGTAAGCAAATGTTTTATTTCCCCTTTAAGAATGAGACTGTAGCCTCAGGCTAGGCTTTTTCTCCTTGGGATGATGGATGCTTGCACTGCCCGTTAGGTGGAGGGTGTCTCGGTCGTCATGCAGTGGCAGCGTCTGAGGGTGTCGGAGGTGCTGCAGTTAGTGGTCGCCCCTTGGCCAAGTACCGCTGCTGCACTGGCTTGGCTAAATCAGGAGGGGGGATATAAAAATAGTAGGGGGATGCATGGAAAAGCAGGCTTCTTGTTTTCTTCTTCTTTCTGTTTGTTTCGTTTTTGCATCTTTTCGCTTGATTCATTTTTAGCATTGTGCTATTTTGTTTACGGTACCCCACCCTAAGAAAACAATTACGACACAAAACGAAATTTAGTTCTGCTTTGTGTTGTTTTGGATGGGAAACGAAATAAAACAAAATAGGAATTTTCATTGATGTTTCCATAGGATTCTAAAACCAGAGCACATCCCTAAACGTTTGGGAGGGAGCCTTTATTGAGCTGGAATCCCAAAAGGAGCAGGAAGGAACTGCTAGGCCAATGAAAAAGAATGAGATTACAAACGGGCTGTAAAGTTTGTGACTCGTCCGTTTAACAGTCAGTAAAAAAGTTTGACTTTTTTTTTAATGCTATGTCAGTACTGCACATGAATAAATTTGCTCACTTATAAAAAAAAAAAAAATAATAATAGGGACCAAGAATCGCTGGTATTATAGGTTGAATGATGGGTTGTATGTAGACCAAGTGGAAATCTATCAAACCAACATCAGGTGAGGGGATTCTTCATGCAGAGTGCTGAAATTATGGAATAGTTTGTCAAGAGAGAGGATCCAGACTACAAACACTAAAATATCTTCCCAAAAATGGCCACATCATTAAAGAAAGAGGGCATCAATGAATGCGACAGTGTGGCCAGACCCCGAGGCAAAGTGCTGACCCCGGGCTCTTAAGACAATGGCCATACTTGGGGTCGACATGGAATATTTTTTTTCACTCTTTCAGACTCGGTTTCAGAAGGGCAGGGATGGAGAGGGGTTTATTGCCCTTCCCAAGATTACCCCATAGAGAGAACTATCAGGCAAATTACACAGTCTATGGCAGAAAATAAAGACCAAAATGGCCCATTGCAGCATGGCCAGTTGAAATTCATGCACATATAGATTCCCACGCATAACCCAACACCAACTACCCCTCTCCCAGGGCTTTTGCCTGACCTCCGGCCCTTTCCCCACCACTGCTTTTCACATCTGTCCCAGGCACATTCAACATCAGTTAACAGTGATGACCTCTGTCACCTCTAGGAGTAGGCCATATCAGGCCTTGCCATCTTCAACTTTGCTTCCTGCAAAGGCAGTGCTTGAGCCAATGCCCAGGCCCTCCACCTCTGCCTTAATTCCAAGTTTTGTTATGATCTCCACAACCACCAAGGCTGGAGAGGCTGTTAAAATAAAACAAAAAAAAAGTTTAGGTTTTAACCATGGGTTGCATATGGGAACTTGTTCATACATTTACCCTTGGTGGACCTCCGGTCTTCTGCCTAAGCAACCAAGTGATTGCACTCAGACAGATGTAACATAGAAAAGGACCAAAAGTATCCATCCAATCTGCCCAGCAAGCCTATGGCAGAATCTGCTGCACTGTGCAGGTCATCCCTATACTTATCAGTTTCTCAGACTGTAAAAGTCAGGGCTCTTATTTATTGCTATCTGAGTCCAATCCCCTGTTATCTCTTGCCGTTGAAGCAGAGAGCAATAATGGAGTTGCATTAACACTATGAAGGCTTTTGGGTAAGGGTAGTAACCGCTGCACAGCAAGTTACCCCCATTTCTTCATTCCCCTCCCCCTTGCCTTTAGGGATCCAGAGTGTTTCTCCCAAGCCCCTTTGAATTCTTTCACCGTTTTTGTCTTCACCATCTCCTCCGGAAGGGCATTGCAGGCATCCACCAACCTCTCTGTGAAGAAATGGTGAGCCAATTGTGGTCTCAGAACTGGAAGAAATGTGAAACGCTTAACTGATGATATCACAAAAAGAAAGAGCAGCCAGGGAGACATACAGACATCTAAGAGCAGGGAAACACATCCCATGGCATTGATACCCACAATAAGATGGACTCTCTAAACCAGTCCCAAACTCTGTGCCCCAAGCTGTCTTGGAGAGGGATAGATCTTGATCATAATTTTTCAAATAGAAGCCTTGATCCTATTGTACGTATACCATGTGCCGACAGAAAGCTGGAAATTGCCATCCTAATGATGTATAGCTTTTCTGTAATGGGGCAGATGGGCCTGCTGGTATTGTTCTATAAAAGTATGTAGAGATTTCATTGCAAGACCCTAGCGATGCCTGGCACGTAAATGCTAAAGGAGCATCTGCCAAACTCCATCCACCTCCACATACACAATTGTCCCCTTGGAATTATTAAAATATTTTCCCATGCAGTCACTAATTAAAAGGGGGAAAAAAAAAAAGAAATATATATATATATGACTCCATAAACCGCACATATAAAATGTCCTTTTTAGCCTTGCTTCTGTCACCCAAGAGTTAGCTGTGAGGGAGAAAGAATTGTCTTTCTAGCTCTTGCGCTCTCATTTCTGGAGAAGCAGCAGGAAGTTTTCCAGTAATGGCTTCAGCCGTGGGGAGAGCCCTGTGTCACTTACCTCTTTGCTGCACAAAGGGGCCGTGGAAATCTGACAGCAGCCTTCTTATCAACCTGGCGAATCTACAGCCTGGCAGAATGAATCAGCACAAGGGATGGGTTTTAATCTGTACCCCATCCTCCACAGAGGACAGAGGGCGCCTTTAAACCAGAAATAAAGCAGATAAAGGCCAAGATGATCCTACCTGTAAACCAAAGCTTTCTGTGCTATGCCGCAGAGGAACTTTAATCTGAGGGATACTTGTATATCATTGGGGCTGAGATGAATATGCCATTAATTATGCTGTAGGAGCTGAGACACTGACATTACGATAAAAATCTGCTGGGCTGCACCTTTGGTTTTCTGGTTTTACAAGCGTGTTGACGACGGTACTACATGCACTTGCTTAAAAAAAATAATGGAATATTGGTGGGATGGGGTTTTTTTTTTTTGTCTCCTTATGGTACAGTCTGCCATTGCCAAAAGTGACTCCCAGCAAATTGGTCCTGACACGCCAGTTGCCAGCTCGATGCCTGCAAGTCCGCCGGCGCCCAATGATGGTAAGCTCGCCAGAACATAAACCAGGAATGATTCCGAGTGAAGATTTGCCTGCAAAGTTTTATCTGTGCAAAGCAATGTTGAATTTATTTAGCACTCTCAATTCAGATAAGACTGCTGCAGGCTTAAGGATCTTCATTTTCAGTGAGTAGTTTTATTTCCCCTGGGAATTTCAATGTTATAACAAAATACTCGGTGAAAAAAAATGACTTTGTCATAACAAACAGGAGAAAAATCAAATGGAAGTCATTTTTCCACAGATTTGTTTTGTTCTTGTTGTGTAGCCCTGAAATTCCCATGAAAAATAAAATAAAAACTGAAAACAAAGGTCCCTGAGCATGCTTTACAATCAAAGTACATGAGAATCCTACATAAAAAGAGCCATACTGGGTCAGACCAAAGATTCATCAAATCCAGCATCCTGTCTCCAAGAGTGGCCAATCCAGATCCCAAGTACCTGGCAGGATCCCAAAAAATAGACCCAATCATTCTTGCTCATAACCGGCGATAAGCAGGAGCTTTCCCAAGTCTATATGGCTAATGGTAGTGTATAGACGTTTCCTCTAGGAACGTGTCCAATCCTTTTTTAAAACCAGCTATTATGCTTTCAACACATCCTTTGGCAACAAAGGCCACAGCTTAATTGTGTGCTGTCTAAAACAATAGTTTCTGTGATTTGTTTTAAATGTGCTACTTATTAGCTTCATGGAATGTCACCTAGTCCTAGTGCTATTTTTTCATGGAGTGTCACCTAGTCCTAGTGCTATTTGAAAGCATAAATAGCTATTCCATGTTGTTCACCTATTCCACTCCACTTGTGATTTTATAAACCTTTCTCCTACTCCCTCTCTGTTGTCTCTTCTTGAGACTAGAGAACCATAACCTGTTTAGCTTCACTGCACAGGGGAGTCCTTCCATCCCCTTCAACATTTTGGTTGCCATTCTCTGTACCCTGTCTAATTCTATGTCTTTACTGACATGAAAGCAACCAGAACTGCACACAATACTATGTCCGTAACCTGCACAGACTGAAAATGTTTTGGGTTTTTTTTAAGAGAGATATAGGATATTTCAGGTGACATATTCTGGGTGTGTGCAGTATGATAGATGTGGCATACAAGAGTATTTACTGTGGTCATTTTACAGCAATGTTCTCTGCTCCTGCTGTTTTCACAGAGGATAAACCTAAAGTGGTAGGGCGATTCCAGGTCACACTGTCCAAAGAGCCTGTCAAAAACCTTCCAGACATCTCGATACCAAGCCCGAACGAAAGCAGTAGCCAAGCCTGCTGCACACCCGGGCAAGTGACACTGCCGCCACCACCACCTCAAGAAGCCAGAACGGCTGATGCCGGGGACCCAGCGTCGATCCTGGGCTCCTTTGATGCGTCTTCTTCTGACTCCGATGATGTGAGCACAGATCAGGATACCGAACTCTGTAGCTGCTCCAATGCCGAGGTCCCTGTCCGGGGTACGGCCGACAGCCTTGAAGGCCAAGCAGAGATTAGCATGGGCCTCGCCACTGGGGGAGCGATGGTTACTCCCTCCCAAGACAGCCGGCTGGCGGACGGGGATGAGCCGGGGCGCAGGTGTTCCAGCGATGAGAATACGGAAAGCCCTCAGCAGATATCGATGGTCCCAATATGGATGAATTACCCACGGAGCACCTCGTACTTTAGCAGCGACGACGACACAGAGAGCGAGGATGACGATATTTTTGAGGAACTGGAGAACCTCAGGCAGAAGTAAGTCCTCTTCTGGCGGGATCTTGCAAATTTGGCAAACCTGCCAGCATTTGTCTCTCTCCCAGTAAAGACCCGAAAGAATCCCGTTGGCAGGGACAGGGCCTCTAGCCCAGATTCGGGAGGAAAACCTGCTGCTTTTGCCAATTATTACTAGGGACGTGCCTGAGAGCTGGCGCCGAGTAAGCGTTAGAAACTGTTAAGATTGGTGAGGGGGAAAAAAAAAAGGTTCCAAGTCAACCCCAGCAGAATCCCTCCATCCAGGGGCAAAGTATGAGCAGGATCCAGGGGGATCCCCGCCTTCTCCTCCCCTCCTAGGAAAGCAGTGTGAGCCAGACCCTGGGGAGGGGGGAATCCCTCCCTCTCTGCTCCCCTTCTGTCCAGAGAGAGAGCTGTGAGCTGGCCCGGAGGGATCTCTCAAGGGGAATCCCTCCCCCCCCCCCCCAGGAGAGCTCCCTCCAGTGGAGAAGATGTGTGCTGGGCCGGGTGTGATTCCTTTCTGATCTCCCCTGTCCTGGAGGGAGTCTGCTACCCTCCCCACCAGGTCTGCACACCTTTCTCTCTCCTCTGAGTAGGGCGGGTGGGGAGAGAAATGGCAGTGGATCTGGGGGTGCTCTCTCCCTTTGGCCAGGTCAGAGATCTGATCTCACTAGCAGGGGGAACCCAGGGCATACAAAACCCATTTACTGAAGTGATCCATCTGCAGCTCACAATTACCGCCATCTAGTTGGTCTTTGTTAAATTGCAGTTATTTGGGATTTAAAACGTGTTGCCTGTGGAGCTCCCTTGTGCCAGAGAGTTAATTCGCTTGTTGACAACACCAGCTCCCGACAGACCACACAGTCTTAAGTTTCAGCTCGGGGAGGTGGGGAAGTGACTTGCAAGCGGTAGATTCGGGGAATCTTAACCAGGCTGCAGGGGTTGTTTTTTTGCTGTCTGCTCTAATCGCTAAATTACAATTTCAAGAAAAAAGTGCTCTTTTAGAGTGGCAGCCTGAAGTCACAGCACTTAAATGTAGCTTTGTGCATTGTGCTGCAGCATAAGGACACAGCACACCCACTGCGGCCGCTGCAAATTGTCTCTGGCCAGGACCAGCCTCGCTCTTTGAGTTGGTTGGCGCTCCGCTCTGGCATCATCATTTATCTGAGAGAATAATCGAGCAGGCTTAATGGTTTTAAACAGCGACAGGCCGATGCAATAAAGTGCGCGTAAAAAACATGCGTCCAAACTGGCCACCTGTTGGTTTTTTTTTTTTTTTAACGCATGCATGTCCACCTCTCCCGGGCACCCGGATCAATATGCAAAGGAGCTGCCGCGCTAAAATGGACGCGCTAGGGATAAACTGTGCATCCTCGGCATCGGGCGTCCGGGAGACGTGGCTGGGTGCGGGTTAACAAAATGGATGCTCAATTTACGAGCGTCCGTGTTATCTCGCGGCAGTGAATGTACCGGCACAATAGACCCGGCCTGGAGTGTATAGATTGTGTGTGGGTTGTGCACCCCAAATTTTTTTCCCCCTCTCAAGCCTCTCTTTTTTTTTTTTTTTTTCAGGACGCTGGTTTCTGTGGTTCCTCCTACTCGTATCTTGACGATCCTAGCTAGGAGGAACTACAGAAAAGCAGTATTTTTTTGTTTTTAAATAGAGCCATTGTCGCCCGGCAGACGTAAAATTTGATGAGTTAAAAAGTACGCCTCGAGCATCGTGGGGAAATAGCTGCCAGCCTCATCTACATGGCATTTACACGTGATGAGCGCTATTAGCTACGCCTTTGTTTGGATGCGAGCGCTGGAGGCGCTGATCCCCTTATTGCAGCAGGGGTTATGGACACGCGTCCGAAATGCACATCCAGCCGCTCATTAACCTGTGCGCTAGGATGGGTGCACTTTATTGCAGCGGCCTCTGAATTGATAAGCACAGTCTCCTGCTCATCTGTCCCAGGCCTGGATAAGCAGATGATGAATTGGACGTATTTGTTGGCCAGCAGGGTCTCTCCTACATACAATCTTTCACTCACTCATAGCAAAATGGAATTACTCCTCACGGGACCACACTGAAGGGCTTTTAAAAGAAAGTTATTCTAACAAATGCCGTAGTCACTTAACTTTATATTTTCCATACTTTTAATGTTGGCGTGTAGGAGAGGGTACTTGGCTTTTAACATCACTACAGCCGTGAAATTCCTCCAGTGACATCACTGCAGTGTCATAGATGGAGCCGCACTGCTGCAGTGACATCGCTGCTGGTTTGTTCGTGGCGCTGCATTCCTGCAATGCCATCAGTGCCGTTCCATCCATGGCGCTTCAGGCCAGCAGTGACATCGCTGCTGGTCCATACACGGTGCTGCATCCCTGCCGGGATAGCAGCAGCCCAGTTTTGACTGACACAACTGTTAGAACCAATTTCAAGCACTCTGTTAAAAAATAATAATAAAAGGGAGGACTGATTTTTTTTTTTATTTTTTTATAATGGATGCCATTGCTAAAATCTCCGCCTCCTGCGGCAAGTGATTAGAAAGTTTCTGATAATACTGTCTTTTAAAAAAAAAAAAATGCAGCCCAGCATTAGAGTGGGAGGTGAGAAAGAGGCCCAGGAGACACTGAGGCTCAGGGTGGTGGTGGGGAGACGGAAAAGACTTGCAGTGGCAGAGAGAAGACACCGTGGACACAGCTATTGCAGCGATTAGGCCATCCTTAACCCCTTTCCTCTGATTCTAGGCATCTGTCGGAGGTGCAGATGCTGCAGACACTGCAGAAGAAGGAGATCGAGGAGCTGTACTCCAAGATGGGCAAGGTGCCTCCCCCAGGGATCGTGTCCCCAGCTGCCATATTGTCCAGCCGGCAGAGACGCCTATCCAAGAGTGGCTTCAGCCAGTCGCGGCGCAATAGCTTGCAGAGGGTGGAATTCCTCCCACCTGCAGGTACTCCTGGGAGGAGCGTTTTCTTTCAGGCAGCCGTTTCATCCCGCCCCCTGTGGACTGGCCTCTCTTGGGCTAGAGTGCCAGAGATCAATTGGGATGTATGGTATGAGAAAAACACAGAATAAGGCCCATCCAGTCTGTCCAGTGCATTTCCCATTATAAGTCACCTCACAACCCTGTGCTCACGCTCAGGACTGTAAGCTCTCTAGGGAAGGCACTTTTTAAATCCTGTAAATGACCTGGTATCCCTGTCATGTACACTAGTCCTCGTTTAATAATAAAATATTACCTGTAGCACAGAGTTAAGTGCGCCCAGGAAGCTGAACATTATCTTCACGTTCCGCAGGAATTATAAGAAAGAATTCACTGAGTGGGAGCAGCAGTGGATCCCAGGATCAGAGACCAAGCAAAGGCGTGACGTTTGCTGGAGATTTCAACAGAATGGTAAGTATGGCTGGGAAGAGGCCTGTATGCTGATACTCAGCCTGCAGAAAGTCAGAGACCACTGCAGTGAATGGCTGACGTGCTGTTAAGTGGGAGATTCTTGAATTAAGGGGGTGGCCAAGGCCGGTTAGCAGTGGCAAGCCTTTGGAGTCAATAACTGGGGCCGGACTTAAGCTCTGAGCGCATGTAGGCCAAAATCAAGTGCAAGAGCGGCTGCAGCTGAGTTGGCTTTGCACAGCTTTTAAAAGGATACAGCTTTCTGCCCAAGGCTTTCATTGCCTGCAAATTTTGGAAGGAGGGGTAAAAAAGGGGCTATTAGCCAGGTAGACTAAAGAAAGCTATTACTATCCCTGGGAGTAAAAGGAATTAGATCCGCTTTATGGGATCTGCCAGGTTCTTACAACCTGGCTTGGCCGCTGTCAGAGACAGGATGCTGGGCTAAATGAACCTTGATCTGACCCAGCATGGCAATGCTTATGTTCTTAAATTTAACTCTTTGCGGCAAAGACCTATAATACCATTTACAAGACCAATGTGAGACGGATCCAAAGCCGTCAGATGCGAGTTTGTGAGACTATATGGCCCCTTCCTCAGATACGACTCTGCTGTAATTCTCAAGTTCATTTTAAGTTTGCAAATGCTACTGCTTTCATTGATGTCTTTTCTTTTTTCAGTGAATGCAAGCCAGAATATTGCAAACGTGCACAGCCTTTTGGACTACCTCAACAGACTTGTCTATTTCTAATGTCTTCAGGAAGTCTGGAGGGAAGAAAAAAAAATACCCCGGCTTATGAGGCTGGGGCCATCCCCCGCGAGAGAGGTCAAAGGTCTTTTTCTGGCACCCAGACCACTGGCATCAGCTTGGAGGGCGCCTTCCTCAGGTGGAACATCGCGTCCAGTACACCCGTGGGAGAAAGAGAGAGACAGTGATGTATCGGGAAAGCAAGCTGTTTGGGCTAGCGACAGCATCACAGTGCCTGACGAAAGCTATTTCCACTATCAGCAGCGCCTCTGCAGAAGGACACCAAGTGTGGGAGAAGCTGAACTCTCCTTAATGCCTGGACATTTCCACACTGCTCGGTTCAGGGCTGGCTGTGTGCAACCACTGCTGACCTTTTTGGGAAAGCGAGACATCTGAGCAGCACATTACACCCAGGCTTGGGCCTGGCCTGCTCAGAGCTCGGGACCTTTGAGGCTTATGTATCCGTCCATAAGAAAGCATCGCTTAAGGTTTAGGGTTTGCTAAACAATGTTGTAGGAAAGTCGATTGGACTGGCAAAGAGCACTGGCAAACAAACAAAAAAAAAAAAAAATGACCATGGAAAAACATATTTCCTCAAATTCTGAAATGGTCCTGCTTCTCTGCAATTTTCAGGGCCTATCTGCGTTTTACTGCTCGATTACTTCTCTGCTGCAAATTGTATTTCCCCATCAGCTTGTGACTTGCATTAGATTCCAAGCTACTTTTTTTTTTTTTCCACCAAACCTGAAAATACAGCGGTGGAAAGTGAGTCCCTGAAGAGGCCAGGGTGCAGAATAAGATTACCCACTGTCTTCATGTCATCAAGTCAGGCTGAGCCCTGTTTTTATTTTTAAGGAAAAAACTGGAAGTACGAGTCCTTAGATGCAATGGAGGCAAAACAGGCCCGATTCAGTCTGTCCAGGTGACACGGATCCAGTGTGTGGCCCGCTAGCACATGACACACTTCCCTTTAGGGAAGAAGCAGGGCTGTCATTGGTGGGCTTGGCCCTCATGGTGCCCGCTCTTGGGTTGGCCCTGCTTCTGTACGGTTTGGACATACTCGAGAGCTGGCGTTGACCAGAATCTACAAATTTCAGGAACTGCTCAGGAGTTAGAACGCATGGGTCTGGACAGGGATGAGAAGCAAAATAAAATCAGGGGAGGTGAAGGTCTGAGAGAAACTCAGTACATGAGTTTTATGCGCTGCTACAGGGCTTTTGCGGAACGTAAATCATCTTTCAGTAATCCAGTGCTAGTCAGCGCAATCAAAATTATCCATCTGCTCATTGCTCGCTGCTGTGGCTTCCTTTTATTGTCTTAACACTGGTTTGTCTTTCGTTTGTCCTGCTATATTTTTGTACTTTTCATTAATAAAGGCCATATCCTGTTTTTAAGTCTCCTGCTTGTATCCCACTCCTCAGCTTCATGGGTGACTGGGAACAATGTGATGCCTGCATGGGGATCAGATAAATATCTGCTCTTCAGCTGTCTGTGCTCCATTCCTGCATCATTGCAACATGTATGGGGCTGTGATGAAGAACTTCAGTTATCTATGCTGGATTCATGCTTTACATGTATCAGTGTTTTGCCTGCGGGGGGCTCTGATAGAGATCTATTGTTTAGCGGTGCACGTTGTACTCAGCTTTACATGAATCCATATGATGCCTCCAGGTGGCTCTGACGAAGATCTGCTCTTCAGCTGTCCGTGCTGCATATACGCTTCACGAGTATCAGCATGACGCCTCCAGGTGGCTCTGACGAAGATCTGCTCTTCAGCTGTCCGTGCTGCATTCATTTTTTACCTGTATCAGTGCGACAGCTGCCTGGAGCTCTGATGACAATTAGCATAGCAGTGTCCCTGATGTACTTAGATTTGTAATGAGAGCAGAGCGTTGTAGTAGGGGTAGCTTTCAAAACCTTTAAGTACCTATATCTCCTCAGGAATAAAATAAAAATCAAAAGGGTTTATTTTAATGATTTTAACTGACAACTGAATTATATGCTGCTTTAAAGTAAGTTCTCTCTAATTACTGGGCTTGTGTAAGTTACTCATGGCAGTAAAGAAAATGAAATTTGCATCCAAATAACATTAAAACCAGTTCAGTTGCAAAAAGTATGCCTTTTTTTTTTTTTTTAAGTTTATTTGTAGGAACTTGTGCTGGCTTTTGACATGCCTATACTGGGATTTCGAGACACCATTTATTTGACTTGGTAAAGAGGTTCTCAAAGGGAACTTGTAATAATCAGACAGTACAGACCACAGTCAAAGGCCAAAGGCCCAGGATCAAGCCTGCAATTTACTGTTGGGGTGGATTAGTCATGACTTACCTGTGAAAGCCCTAAATTTTGGTGAGAAATTCCCATCTCTAACTTTTATTAGCTGTGGGTGCAAGGAACACTACTGTGTGTGTGTGGCCTTGGGATTCTTGCTATATGGCTTCCCATATTTTTGCATCACATTATTGGTCCAGCAGCTTCCTTTTGAACCTTTGGGATTCCCTCTCAACCAGCACCGGGAGCCTTCATTGGCTGCTTCCTGAGCTGCTGTGCCCCACCTAATTGAACTGCATTCTGTCTAGGCCAGCTGTTAACAGCAGCGTTTCTGAATGAGGCAGTGACCACCGGTGCTTCCGGGACCCCACAGAAGTAGGCCTGTGAACTAGGCCACAGCTGCTACCGGCTAGGGACTGTCTTCCTTTCTTGCTTGCTGGGGGTGGACTGGCAGGGAAAGAGGGAGGCTGTGAATGCTGCCATCATAGCGTTGCCCCAGTTTTATCCAAGCCACAGCAGGGGAAGCTGAACTTGGAAATTGGACACCTGTGATCTGTGCTACTGCTGAAGCATCAGGCCGCACATCGGACATCTTCAGTATCTTGCTGCATCCAGACCACCTAGTGCAATACTGGTGGGTGGACAATTGAGGGATTCCTACTGTAAATGTATGTATGTAACTACAGTGAGGATTATTATAGTTGGTGATGGTATAAAATATGTACTGTGTAACAGCCTCGGTAACTGCACTAATAAATATTACAGTGCTACAAATGGAGCCGGTCAGCTGTATTAACAGCCAGTGTTGCAAGCACCAAAAATTAGCTGGCTTCCATCACAAATGCATAACTGGATACAATTAATAGCTTTGCAAACACACAAAGTAAATTATTGTGCTTGATGTTCTCTCACTTACTGTAGTTTAGGCTCACTTGAGAATCAGACCAGACAGAATCACCTCAATGTGGTTTTATCTTGTATATGAACTGAAAGTGGAAAACCCCATGCTCAAAATTTAAAGCAGATGATTATCCTGATAGGTGAAAGGTAATCCTGGGCTGTTCAATAAGGTTTAAGCTAAAGCACATTTGACAGTAGTCGTCTATTGAAGAAGGGCTCTCTACTCCATGTGGAAGCAGCCATTTTATGCTAGCAGCAGAAATAAGGGGGCTTTTAACATCAACTGGTCTGCTGCTAACACAAAATGGCTGCTCCCAGCAACAGCAGCAAAGCAGCATAGAATCTACTCAGGCCTAAAACTTATTGCCCATGCAGAATGGCACTTTCACCTGGCTAGATGCTCAATCAGCTGCCTTGAGTTTTTGGCCTAGAGCAAATTCGTGAAGCTGTGCAACATACTACAGTGTGGCTGCTGGGAGTGTGGGACATGTTCTAAAATCCACAGAAACGAAAGGCAATTCACAAACCGAGCAACAGTGACTGAAGGTTCTGCAAATAAAAAAAATCTGTATATTTTTCTGTAATGTTAAAAATGAAATGCACTGTAAAAGTATAGATAATTTTTCACCTGTATTTTGTTTTATAAGCATACAGAAAAATATATAGTGTGTACTAGGTAACTTGGTAAAGAGAGGTGGTGCCAGAAGTTTCTGGGATGTTTCCTTTTACTGGTTCTTGTCACAAACTACAGGTGTCATCTCTCCTACCCAATACCACAGGTCCAGAAATCCGTGCCCTGCATTTTATCCCCCAAAGAAGGTGCTTGGGTGAGTCTGTGGCACCACAGAGCAGGGAGTGGCAAGGGTTCTCCTATCCAACGGGGCTTAGGCCCCATGACTCAGCTATAACACTGAGGTGCAGGAGGCTTGAGCTTCCTATCCAAGGGGACTTAGGTGGCCAAAGGAGGTAACGCACCCAAGTTCTGGGGGGGGAGGGAGAAGGCAACTATTGCTACTGTAGTGATCTCTGCTGCCGCCACAGAGGTGCCGAGGGTCAGTCCCAGGCCTTGACCAGCAAGGGGACCCAGTGTCGCCGTCTGGGTAGCATGAGGGGTTGTCTCGCTAAAACTTGCCCATCTGAAAAACACTACACTGCACTGGGAAGGGTTAATTTTGCTGGGGACAAACACCACAGCGAAGAAAAGTGGGCCGCTGAGGTCCTAATTTTACTGGCAAGCTTCTGCCACAAGCATCTGTTGTGAGCAAAGGCAGCACAACTGTTTATAAAGCCAGGCCTCTATCATAGGACACCAATCCTACAGCTAAAGATAACAATTATAGGTGCTGCAGGCTTGGAGTTCTGTATTAGTTGCCCAGGAGCCCTTGGGCCGAATCTGACGGCAGAGATGCAAACCTGTGCTTGGCCCGATCTGTAATAAACTCATGATTTCTGAAAGGCGTGGGGACTAAGCAGAGGAAACCACACGATGGTGAAAAGAAATAAGTGTAAATAATATGAATGTATTTTCAGAAAGAGAAATTCCAAATTTGTTACAAAGGGTTATTTTCTAACAGAGGTAATCCTGGTTACTTGTGTGTCTGCATCTTCATTTTTTGGGGAGGGAGGGGACAATTTAAGCCATAGCTTTTAGCAAGCAGCATGTTCACAAGTGCTGGAAGAGTTTGCCAGCTTGACCAACGGCCTGATTTGGTAATTGTTTGCCCCAACTAAAACAGAATGTGACAAAAGCTTCAATAGTTATTTAAAACTTTTCTGTACCGTCGTTTAGTAATGCACCATCACAACGGTTTACAATTAGGCACGTAAATAAGTTTGGTTCATAAATTATCCAGAGGGTGCCAATACATTTTCGGTTACATGTTTCAATAATATACTCTATATGGAGAGTGGATTGGAATTTCCATTTATACGATTAATAGGATAATCATATACGTTTTATATTGTCCTTCTCTTAATTTAATACTTAATTATGATAAGAATAATAAAGTAAGCATTAAGAATTTGGGTGACTTTCAGCAGTGTGTCAGTGATCTTATTCAGCGACCTCACTGTGAAAGGCTTTTTTGAAGAGCCATGTTTTGAAACTCTTTTTGAAGAGTTTTACATCTTTCATTAATCTTATTTCGAGTGGTAATGCATTCCATAATATTGGCCCCACTAACAGATCGATACAATAAAGTGCAACCACGGTTACCCTGCTCCTAACTCGCCTTCTACTCACTTTCCGGCCGCGTTAGCCCTTCCCGCGATACACTATCCCCTTTAACTCATCCCTACCGCCTCTTAAAATCCCCAGGTGACCCCTTCTGCACGCGGCATGTATATTATTTATTTATTTATTTGAAAACTTTTATATACCGGTATTAGTATGCAAACATCATACCGGTTCACATTGTAACTAAAGGCAGAAATTACAATCAACAGGGAGGGGAAAACAAGGAGGATTATACATAGAGCAGGGGGCATAGAAATTAAAGCATTAAAACTGTAACGAGCTATTTAGAGGACTATATACAAGTTTAGGCAGATTATTTACAAGAGTTGAGGCTGTAACGTGCTATTTACAGGAAAGAATACAAATTTAAGTGGGTTACTTATAGGAAAGTATAGGAGAGGGTTCAGGAGGGCGGGGGTTGGTAGGGGAGGGGGAGGAGCAATAAGTTGGGGTCAAGGGGGGGGGGAGGGGGAGGTTAGGTTAGGGTTAGGGGGAGGTTAGTCAGTATTAAATGTAAACGAGCGAATTAGCTATTCCCTCCCATACAGTAACGCGCACCCCGACTATCGCTTTTTTACCCTGCCGTTTTGCCGCACGTTTACCCTGCTAACTTACCGCCTACCCTTACCCCAGCGTTAGAGGCAGGGGTAAGGGTAGACGGCAAACTTTCCCCCAGCCCCTGCTCACCTGCCCTGGCTGCGTCCGGTCTCCTCCTCCCGAAGCAAAAAAAAAAAAAAAAAACCCCAAAAAAAAGTAGCAAGAGAGCGAGGGGAGAGACGGGCAATCCTACGCTCGGGCCTGCCAGTCCCTTGTTCTCTCCTCCCGAAGCAGGGCGCGAAAAGCAGCCTTGCTCCGGGAGGAGGGGGGGGGGGCAGTTTAAAGCGACAAAGCGACTTACTTTTTTTCTTAGATTTTGTTTGATTTCTTTTATCTTCTCGTTAAACCATGGGGTTTTTTTTGTTTGGGCTCATGGATTTGCATTGTTCTGGTGGGGTTAATGTCATCTGCCAATTTAATCGTGCTCGTCAGCCATTCTGTTGTTGTGCCTACACAGTCTTTGTGGTCAAAGTGAATTAGTGTTTCTTCTAGTTGGTTTTTTAGTAAGTCCGTGCTAAAAGGTGGACGATATTTAAATTCTAAAGGTTCGTTTTTCTGTATTTCTTTTGGCTTTATGCATTTAATAGTGGACTGAATTAGGAAATGGTCTGACCGTGGAATTTGACTATAATTAGTGTTCATGTGTTCAAGGAAGCTATGGTCGATGTATGTCAGGTCAAGTGCATGCCCTGCTTTGTGTGTAGGTTTATCTGTAATTAAAGTGAATCCCAGTGCTGCCATCATATCGTTTAGTGTCTGGCATGTATTTGCTAATGGATACACATCCATGTGAAGGTTAAAATCTCCCAGGCCCCAATTTTTGCAAGCAGGGTGTTTAGTGCTACTGCACAGATTTGGAAATGGAGCATGAGGAAGGGACTTGGTTTAGTCCCAGAGGACTCCTACATATGTTACAGAATTTAAAAACAAAACAAAACCTGGGATAAGCACAAAGGATCCCTGGTGGAGACGTGAGCGGAGAATGAGCTCGGCTGGCAAAGGCGGCTCAAGGCAATGGATCAGATGGTGCTTCCCAGCCCCATGGCACAGCACAGATCAAATCATTGAGGACCAAAGGGGGAGGGGCTCCCCTTGGAGTCTGTCCCTTTCAGCGATTTGAAATGCTGCAGAAGGGAGAAAGCAGGGGGTCAGAGTTCCCAGAGGAGCAGCAGACAATGTCAGCGATACTGGCAACCCTGCCACACCCCCAGGAACCTATTTTCCCTTGGAGAAATGGGAGCTGGGTGAAAGGTGGGGTCTAGGTGTGGAGCACTCTCTCCAGTTCAGTGCAAGTTCCCTCACTCCCTCCCAGTGCTCACCACACACACAATTAAACATTATAAAATGTATAACAGATTTTAATGAAAAGGACATTCATAGTCTTAAGGTAAAAATATCATATATATCATATATATTATTTTTACATACACTCCTGTGTTGCCAACCAGAAAACCACTACCAGACATATAGTGAATTCACTAATACATTTAAAGGAACTTAGACACATTCCTACTCCCATAGCAACCTAAAACTTAACTAGGAACTGATCAAAATTGAGATGAAGGCAGCAGTCCAGCAGCAAGAGGGGGGCTTCCCAGTCTTTTGCATCGAGTGTCACATGTATGATTTTTTACCCACCGGTGAGAAGTTGTACATGTGCATGCGATGCAAAGAGCTCCTGGCTCTCAGAGAACGAGTCCAATCTCTGGAGGCTAGAGTGGCAGACCTAGAGGAGCTGAGGCAGACAGAGAGGTATATAGATGAGACCTTCAGGGACATAGTAGTCCAGTCCCAACTTCAGACTGGCAGCCCTGGTGCTGCCTTGGAGGAAGAAGGTCTCATAATGGGAGAGCACCAACCAGATGTAGCAGGAAAGGATCCTGTAGCAAGGACCTGCTCTCTAGGTGATGCATTGTCCTTTCGCACTGAGGATATCTCCCCAAGGCCTACTGCCCAGGAGGGAAGGGTTAGGTCGGCCGTCATAGTTGGTGATTCGATTATTAGGAATGTAGATAGCTGGGTGGCGGGTGGGCGTGAGGATCGCCTGGTAACATGCCTACCTGGTGCGAAGGTGGCGGACCTCACGCGTCACCTAGATAGGATTTTAGACAGTGCTGGGGAGGAGCCAGCTGTCGTGGTACACGTGGGCACCAACGACATAGGAAAATGTGGGAGGGAGGTTCTGGAAGCCAAATTTAGGCTCTTAGGTAGAAAGCTTAAATCCAGAACCTCCAGGGTAGCATTCTCTGAAATGCTCCCTGTTCCACGCGCAGGTCACCAGAGGCAGGCAGAGCTCCGGAGTCTCAATGCGTGGATGAGACGATGGTGCAAGGAAGAGGGATTCAGTTTTGTTAGGAACTGGGGAACCTTTTGGGGAAGGGGGAGTCTCTTCCGAAGGGATGGGCTCCACCTTAACCAGGGTGGAACCAGACTGCTGGCGCAAACCTTTAAAAAGGAGATAGAGCAGCTTTTAAACTAGAACAAAGGGGAAAGCCGACAGTCGCTCAGCAGCGCATGGTTCGGAGAGATGTATCTTTAAAGGATACTAATGATGCATTAGAATTAGGGCATCCCGACAGTGAGGTTCCAATAATTAGAAAAGTAGTCCAAGTGCCTGTAACTAAAAACTCACCTGAGCTAAAAAATTGTAACTTATCCCTATCAATTAAAAAGCAGAATAAAAATACAATCAAAAAACAAACTTTGAAATGTTTGTATGCTAATGCCAGAAGTCTAAGAAGTAAGATGGGAGAACTAGAATGTATAGCAGTAAATGATGACATAGACTTAATTGGCATCTCAGAGACATGGTGGAAAGAGGACAACCAATGGGACAGTGCTATACCGGGGTACAAATTATATCGCAATGACAGAGAGGAGCAGTCGGGAGGAGGTGTGGCGCTTTATGTCCGGGATGGCATAGAGTCCAACAGGATAAACATCCTGCATGAGACTAAATACAAAATTGAATCTTTATGGGTAGAAATCCCTTGTGTATCAGGGAAGACTACAGTGATAGGGGTATACTACCGTCCACCTGGTCAAGATGGTGAGATGGACAGTGAAATGCTAAGAGAAATTAGGGAAGCTAACCAAATTGGTAGTGCAGTAATAATGGGAGACTTCAATTACCCCAATATAGACTGGGTAAATGTATCATCGGGTCACGCTAGAGAGATAACGTTCCTGGATGGAATAAATGATAGCTTTATGGAGCAATTGGTTCAGGAACAGACGAGAGAGGGAGCAATTTTAGATCTAATTCTCAGTGGAGCACAGGACTTGGTGAGAGAGGTAACGGTGGTGGGGCCACTTGGCAATAGTGATCATAATATGATCAAATTTGATTTAATGACTGGAAAAGGAACAGTGTGCAAATCCAAGGCTCTCGTGCTAAACTTTCAAAAGGGAAACTTTGATAAAATGAGAAAAATTGTTAGAAAAAAAACTGAAAGGAGCAGCTACAAAAGTAAAAAATGTCCAAGAGGCGTGGTCATTGTTAAAAAATACCATTCTAGAAGCACAGTCCAGATGTATTCCACACATTAAGAAAGGTGGAAAGAAGGCAAAACGATTACCGGCATGGTTAAAAGGGGAGGTGAAAGAAGCTATTTTAGCCAAAAGATCTTCATTCAAAAATTGGAAGAAGGATCCAACAGAAGAAAATAGGATAAAGCATAAACATTGGCAAGTTAAATGTAAGACATTGATAAGACAGGCTAAGAGAGAATTTGAAAAGAAGTTGGCTGTAGAGGCAAAAACTCACAGTAAAAACTTTTTTAAATATATCCGAAGCAGAAAGCCTGTGAGGGAGTCAGTTGGACCGTTAGATGATCGAGGGGTTAAAGGGGCACTTAGAGAAGATAAGGCCATCGCGGAAAGATTAAATGATTTCTTTGCTTCGGTGTTTACTGAAGAGGATGTTGGGGAGGTACCCGTAATGGAGAAGGTTTTCATGGGTAATGATTCAGATGGACTGAATCAAATCACGGTGAACCTAGAAGATGTGGTAGGCCTGATTGACAAACTGAAGAGTAGTAAATCACCTGGACCGGATGGTATACACCCCAGAGTTCTGAAGGAACTAAAAAATGAAATTTCAGACCTATTAGTAAAAATTTGTAACTTATCATTAAAATCATCCATTGTACCTGAAGACTGGAGGATAGCAAATGTAACCCCAATATTTAAAAAGGGCTCCAGGGGCGATCCGGGAAACTACAGACCGGTTAGCCTGACTTCAGTGCCAGGAAAAATAGTGGAAAGTGTTATAAACATCAAAATCACAGAACATATAGAAAGACATGGTTTAATGGAACAAAGTCAGCATGGCTTTACCCAGGGCAAGTCTTGCCTCACAAATCTGCTTCACTTTTTTGAAGGAGTTAATAAACATGTGGATAAAGGTGAACCGGTAGATATAGTATACTTGGATTTTCAGAAGACGTTTAACAAAGTTCCTCATGAGAGGCTTCTAGGAAAAGTAAAAAGTCATGGGATAGGTGGCGATGTCCTTTCGTGGATTGCAAACTGGCTAAAAGACAGGAAACAGAGAGTAGGATTAAATGGGCAATTTTCTCAGTGGAAGGGAGTGGACAGTGGAGTACCTCAGGGTTCTGTGTTGGGACCCTTACTGTTCAATATATTTATAAATGATCTGGAAAGAAATACGACGAGTGAGATAATCAAATTTGCAGATGACACAAAATTGTGCAGAGTAGTTAAATCACAAGCAGATTGTGATAAATTGCAGGAAGACCTTGTGAGACTGGAAAATTGGGCATCCAAATGGCAGATGAAATTTAATGTGGATAAGTGCAAGGTGATGCATATAGGGAAAAATAACCCATGCTATAATTACACGATGTTGGGTTCCATATTAGGTGCTACAACCCAAGAAAGAGATCTAGGTGTCATAGTGGATAACACATTGAAATCGTCGGTTCAGTGTGCTGCGGCAGTCAAAAAAGCAAACAGAATGTTGGGAATTATTAGAAAAGGAATGATGAATAAAACGGAAAATGTCATAATGCCT
Source organism: Rhinatrema bivittatum (assembly GCF_901001135.1). NCBI lineage: Eukaryota > Metazoa > Chordata > Amphibia > Gymnophiona > Rhinatrematidae > Rhinatrema > Rhinatrema bivittatum. The sequence continues at coordinate 51,989,849 of NC_042626.1, forward strand.
CTGTATCACTCCATGGTGAGACCGCACCTTGAATACTGTGTACAATTCTGGTCGCCACATCTCAAAAAAGATATAATTGCGATGGAGAAGGTACAGAGAAGGGCTACCAAAATGATAAGGGGAATGGAACAACTCCCCTATGAGGAAAGACTAAAGAGGTTAGGACTTTTCAGCTTGGAGAAGAGACGACTGAGGGGGGATATGATAGAGCTGTTTAAAATCATGAGAGGTCTAGAACGGGTAGATGTGAATCGGTTATTTACTCTTTCGGATAGTAGAAGGACTAGGGGACACTCCATGAAGTTAGCATGGGGCACATTTAAAACTAATCGGAGAAAGTTCTTTTTTACTCAACGCACAATTAAACTCTGGAATTTGTTGCCAGAGAATGTGGTTCGTGCAGTTAGTATAGCTGTGTTTAAAAAAGGATTGGATAAGTTCTTGGAGGAGAAGTCCATTACCTGCTATTAAGTTCACTTAGAGAATAGCCACTGCCATTAGCAATGGTTACATGGAATAGACTTAGTTTTTGGGTACTTGCCAGGTTCTTATGGCCTGGATTGGCCACTGTTGGAAACAGGATGCTGGGCTTGATGGACCCTTGGTCTGACCCAGTATGGCATTTTCTTATGTTCTTATGTTCTTATAAATAAATACTTGGAGCCCACATGGTATTAGGCCTACTGTAATGTGTATTGGGTGTGGGCTTGGCCCACAGAAAGCCAGGCTGCTGTAGATCCCTACACAGAAACCACATGCCAGCAGAATACCTCACCTTAGTCACACATGCATAACCCAACAGACCCGGAATAAATACAGAATAAAGACACCATAAAGTATAAATAGAAATGTGCAGACAAAAACTGAACTGGAAAGTGCAACAAGACAGATTGGGGGGGGCAGATGTAATAAGACCCGCGGCAAAACAGGTGCTCGTTATGTGCGCGGATTTTGATCACTGCGCATGGCCGAAGCTGCCACTTCCACGGGATGTAAAAAAAAAAAAAAAAAAAAAATTTGCAATGATTTGCACACAGAAATCCGCACACGTATGGAAAAATGCGAGTACCTAAGAGTGGTTCAGGGCCTATGTAATAAGCGGCCGCATCTGCGCTCAAAACCCGCACCGATAATCCGCGCATAAAAGCGAGTGAACAAGCAAAAGGGTTTCCCTATTAAGTGAAAGTATTTTTAATACTTCCAATAACTGTGCTGTAGAAAACATGGCAAATATGTTCATGGATGCTAATTCACAACAGTCTTGGCGCTCTTCTGGCTGTGTATCTGTCCGCCTAGGGAAGCGCCTACCTCGGATGCCATGGAAAGCGCTTTGCTAAGCTGGCCACTTTGAAGTAGCGATAGGCGTTCAGCCAGGCACTTATCAGGCCACTCGTGCTCTGTTCGTGGTAGAAAGATCTATACGATCGGGCACCTAGAAAAGCGCCTAGCTAAGCTAGCCACTCGGATGCCAAGATAGACACTCAGCTAGGTGGTTTTCAGGATGCTCGGACGCCGACATAGGCCCCCCCCGAGTCAGTGCTGACACACTTAACTCATGCCCTGACCATGACGGTAAAAAACCCACACTGGCATTAGCGCAGCATTGCCTATGATTAGCTAATCGCCTCCTTTGCACGCTGTTAGTATGCATTCACGCAGGAAAAAACGCAGGTCTGTAAGTGCGTTCATACGCACTTTTTTTTCCTGTGCACAAAACCCTTATTACATCCATGTATAGGGCTTTGTGTGTACAAACGTGTGTACATCCGTGCACAAACCCGCGGCAGCTTCAGCACACCTTATTATGTCGGCCCCTATGTATGTAGTGCAACAATGGAAAACCAGAAACACCACCATTCTTCATAAAACCAAACTAAAAGAAATTGGTCTATGTGACACCACACTCAAATGGTTTGACTCCTATCTCTCCAGCAGATCCTACTCAGTAAGAATAGAAATCTCAATCCAAACAAATCCCCCTACCACACGGCGTACCCCAAGGTTCATCCCTCTCCTCCTCCCTGTTTAACATCTACATGCTCCCCCTCTGCAACCTTCTTTCCAAAAGCCTTACATATTACATATACGCAGATGACGTACAGATTCTGCTCCCCCTCAAATCATCCCTCGAAAACACTCTAAAAACCTGGGATGCCCACCTGTCTGATATAACTCAACTCCTCGCTCAGCTGTCACTCTCCCTCAACCACAAAAAAACTGAAATCCTACACATCACCAACAACGCCAACCGCAATCTCAAACATCAAAGCACAACAACCCTCCCAAACCAACAATTGACCCTTTCAGCAAGAAATCTCGGAGTCACTCTGAATACGGAAATCAACCTCAAAAAGCACATCAACACCATCATCAAAGACGGATTTTTCAAACTCCAGACCCTAAAAAGACTCAAACCGCACCTCTTCTCACACGACTACACAACCGTCCTCCAGACCTTACTGTTCTCAAAGCTTGACGACTGCAACTCCCTTCTGCTCGGCCTCCTGCCGCCACAATCAGACTGCTGCAACTACTACAAAATACAGCAGCGAGATCCCTCACAAACAGAAAGAAAAATCGGACCACATCACTCCCATCCTCAAGGACCTCCACTGGTTACCCATCATCTTCCAAATACAACACAAAGTCCTACCACTCAATGACAAATTGGATTGGTTAAACATGCCACTACGATACCACACACCGCAACGAAACCTCCGATCCTCTAACACTGGTCTTCTCCACATCCAACCACAAGAGAACGTGCACTGTCCATAGCTGGACCCTCACTTTGGAACAACCTTCCAGCACAACTAAGATCTGAACCCTCAACACAGCTCTGCAAAAAACACCTAAAAACCTGGCTCTTCCGACAAGCCTTCCCCCAATGATCCTATCCCCCCCCCCCCCACCACCTTTCTTTTTAGCACCTTATTCCCGTCCAACCCTTGTTACACATTTTTCTGCTTCCAAGTCCCATGCTCATTATGTTCATTACTTTTCGTTATAAGAACTCAAGTCTCATTAAGTTGCATTAGAAGAGATTCGTACCTACTTATATTATATTTTTTATCATGTTGCCTCGTTAGAAATACGCAAGAATTTAAGTTTCATTACGTTGCATTGTTAGAAAAACGTTTCACTGTAAGAAATAAGCACTCCCCCGCTTATTTCCTTTCCGTTATCTGTAAACCGATGTGACATCACTGATCTAATGTCGGTATATAAAAATGTATAAATAAAACAAAAATAAAATCAAGAAATATAAATCATAATAGTAAAACTATACTAACAGAATATTTCAAACAGCTGATGACCAGATCATTCAATAGTCACATTTTTTGTTTAAAGTTTCTCAAAAAAAAAAAAACCCAAAACATTCAAAACATCACACACATCTAATAACACCCAACAATTAAAACTAATAATAAAAATATTCCCCATTCGTCATACCTGAGATTTTGTTTTCCAGTTATCCTGAGACTGAGTTAACCTGAGACTATCATGGATTGTCCTCTGTCATACACACTCAGACACTCCCTCTCTCATGCACCCACCCATGCTCTCACACATCCCCTCTTTCCCACACAAATATATACAGGCTCTCGCAAACCCTCTCACATACACATTCTCACAGAAACCTTATCACACACATGTATGCATACAGGCTCACACACACAGGCACTCACACCTCATATATATACACACACACACAGGCTCTCATACAAACACACACACTCATAGCCTCCCTCTCTCTTTTGGCCAGGGTGGGATGGGGACCTCTGCAGTCCCACCACTCTACAGGCTGTGATGAGATGGGGGTCTGCTGCAGTCAGGCCTCTATTTGAGCCATGGTGGGATGGGGTCTGTGGCAGCCTGGTTTCCCCTCAGGGATGTAGCAGGATGGGGTCTACAGCAGACACACTGGACCTCTCTTTGGACGCAGGCATGTTGGTAATTATGTCTGCAGCAAGGTGAGGCAGCCACAGGTGGGGGTATTTTTTTGGGGGGGGGGCCGAGGGGGCACTTTTTGCTCCCCCCCCCCAAAAAAACAACAATTTGTCGCCTGAAGCAACTGCCTTACCTAACCTAATGATAGAGCTACCTATCAACTGGGGTCTATGGCATTGTGGCGGATGTGTCATTGGACTAACTAGATGGACCCAACAATCCTTTCAACTGCCTTAATCTAAAACAATAGTAGAAACAGGATCGGGAGGTTGCAGTATTGCCAACATGCCATCCTACATTCTCTTAAGAGCAGAGGCAAGGGGAGAAGTGAGTAGGACAAAACAAAGGGTGGAGAAAAGAAGCACATATCCGAAGCAAGAAACCTGTGAGGGAGTCGATTAGACCGTTAGATGACCAAGGGGTTAAAGGGACTCTTAGGGAAGATAAGGCCATTGCAGAAAGACTAAATTAATTCTTTGCTTCTGTGTTTACTAATGAGGATGTTGGGGAGATACCAGTTCCGGGGATGGTTTTCAAGGATGATGAGTCAGATAAACTGAACCAAATCACTGTGAACCTGGAAGATGTAGTAGGCCAGATTGACAAACTAAAAGTAGGAAATCACCTGAACCAGATGGTATGCATCCCAGGGTTCTGAAGAAACTACAAAATGAAATTTCAGATCTATTAGTTAAAATTTGTAACCTATCATTAAAATCATCCATTGTACCTAAAGATTGGAGGGTGGCCAGCGTAACCCCAATATTTAAATAGGGCTCCAGTGAGCTTGACTTCAGTGCTGGGAAAAATAGTGGAAACTATTCTAAAGATCAAAATCAGAGCATATAGAAAGACATAGTTTAATGGAACACAGTCAGCATGGATTTACCTAAGGGAAGTCTTGCCTCACAAATCTGCTTCATTTTTTTTAAGAGGTTAATAAACGTGGATAAAGGTGAACCGGTAGATGTAGTGTATTTGGATTTTCAGAAGGCATTTGACAAAGTCCCTCATGAGAGGCTTCTAAGAAAACTAAAAAGTCATGGGATAGGAGATGATGTCCTTTTGTGAATTACAAACTGGTTAAAATACAGTAAACAGAGAGTAGGATTAAATGGTCAATTTTCTCAGGGGAAAAGGGTAAACAGTGGAGTGCCTCAGGGATCTGTACCTGGACCGGTGCTTTTCAATATATATAAATGATCTGGAAAGGAATACGACAAATGAGGTAATCAAATTTGCAGATGATACAAAAGTATTCAGAGTAGTTAAATCACAAGCAGATTGTGATAACTCGCAGGAGGACCTTGCAAGACTGGAAGATTGGGCATCCAAATGGCAGATGACATTTAATGTGGATAAGTGCAAGGTGATGCATATAGGGAAAAATAACCCATGCTGTAGTTACACGATGTTAGGTTCCATATTAGGAGCTACCACCCAGGAAAAAGATCTAGGCATCATAGTGGATAATACATTGAAATTGTTGGCTCAGTGTGCTGCGGCTGTCAAGAAAACAAACAGAATGTTAGGAATTATTAAGAAGGGAATGGTGAATAAAATGAAAAATGGCATGCCTCTGTATCGCTCCATTGTGAGACCGCACCTTGAGTACTGTGTATAACTCTTACAATGTTATTTATACTTATATATAACTATCTGATCTTCATTTCCCTTCTCATTCCAAGTTATTGTTTTCCTTGTTATATGTAACTGCTTTTCTGCACTATTGTTTAAATGGTAAAGTTTATTATAATTACACCCCTGTTTCTTGTGAACCAGCATGATGGGACCTCCGTCTTGAATGTTGGTATATAAAAAAGTTAAATAAATAAATAAAATAAATATAGTTCTGGTCACTGCATCTCAAAAAAAGATATAGCTGCACTGGAGAAAGTATAGAGAAGGGTGACCAAAATGATAAAGGGGATGAACAGCTTCCCCTATGAGGAAAGGCTAAAGAGATTAGGACTGTTCAGCTTGGAGAAGAGATGGCTGAGGAGAGTATGCTAGAGGTCTTTAAAATCATGAAAGGTCTAGAACAGGTAAATGTGAATTGGTTATTTACTCTTTTGGATAATAGAAGGACTAGAGGGCACTCCATGAAGTTAGCATGTAGCACATTTAAAAATAATCGGAGAAAATTCTTTTTTACTCAACACACAAAGCTCTGGAATTTGTTGCCAGGAGATGTGGTTAGTGCAGTTAGTGTAGCTGCGTTTAAAAAAGGTTTGGATAAGTTCTTGGAGGAGAAGTCCATTAACCGCTTTTAATCAAGTTGACTTAGGGAATAGCCATTGCTATTACTGGCATCAGTAGCATGGGATCTGCTTAGTGCTTGGGTAATTGTCAGGTACTTGTAGCTTGGATTGGCCACTGTTGGAAACAGGATGCTGGGCTTGATGGACCCTTAGTCTGACCCAGTATGGCAATTTATGTTCTTAGCCTAACGATTCTGCAGGCCATGCAGTGAAATCTTGCAATCTGTCAAACTTCTGCAGCTGGGATACATCCCTTCAGAACGGACAGGGATGACAGGGCAAGCTGGGTGGGCCAATGAGGCTTTCTGCCATCAGCTACCATGTTACATTTCTTTAGCCTTACAAAAAGATCTAGACTTCGCTGCTGTTGTGTTCCTTTGCTGGCAATTTTAGATTTTGGCAGACTAACACAGTCTGTTCTTTCTACATTCTGGAAACAAAAAATTGTAACAGAGGGTCAGACATAAATTAACACTAACTGCTGCTCAAGATAGGCAGAACTGCAAAGCAATCAAAAATAAAATGTACTTTCAAACCAAGGGAAACTTTTTTTACAGCTCAACTGGTAAGACTCCAGTATACCGCTCTGCTAATCTTCACTAGACCCATTCAAAGTCAATTATGCATATCATTAACAGATAATAAAAAATGAAATAACATTAAAGTTATCTCAATCAATTTTATTTCTTGGAGGCTTACATTTTTTTGAATGAGAATTCTGATTATCATGGCTACATTTATTATTGTAGAGAGCAAAATATTCAGATTCAGAGACTATAAATGATCTTAAATAATCACCTCCCACCCACAACATTCTGTTAAATTTCTCCTCTCCCACCTTTCATGCTTTTCAGATTTCACATGCATTGGAGTGACTTCTCACAGGGTTCAACTGGGCAGGACGGCAGCACTGTTCCCCTTCCAGATTTACTGATAGCGGTTAAGCATGAGCTTTCAAGAAAAACTTCCATGTCACCTCACAAAGCTAGAAGGGAACAGGAGGAGCTTAATGGTTTTAATTAACTACCAATTATTTAAGGATGCTGTGGACACCGCTGTCAACGGTTTCAACCAATGCCTAAGCAATCTCAATGCAGCAGCGCTGGTTAAACTTTCTCACCACCACTATGCCTGTCTCCTACTTTTATTTCAATCTCATATGAAAACCTCTTTTCTTTCCAATAAATATGTTTGCATTCTCTCAGGATTTAGAAATAAAAACACCTGCATATGTTTTTACGGTTATTTCCCATTAAAATATAACGCCTCCTTCACCAAGTCCATTCTGCAGCTCCACATGCATCGTAAGCTCTGAGTGGAAGGCCTTGATGCGGTTCAGATGAACAGCAGCCAGGCAGGAAGGAAGGTGGGTCTGGAGGGCAGTGCTTGGTGCTCTCCCCGAGTCCAATTGATTCATTCACCTGCCTATCTCTTTACAACATCGATAAAGAACTGTCATCCCCGCTTAGTCTTCTCTCTCTACTTTGCAGGCACAGCAAGTACTGCGGCTTTTAACACAGTCCTTTTAAAGGGCAAATGTCACTGGAGCGAAAATAAATCTGTCTTTGGAGAAATATTGTCAAGAATAAAGCAAAAGGAATGAAAAAAAACACCCCATTTATTAAAACACGTTAAACCACATGGTAAGGGCTGTTTTTTGACGCAGTACAGACTAAACGGCATTAAGCCTTTAGCGAATGCCATGTTGTTGTCAGTAGCATGCTTACGTTACTAGTGGCAGTGATGCATGTGTGTCTCTACTGTGGCAAAACATCAGCCCTCACGCCTTTTGTCACTCAGTGCTCATAAAGGACAGGATGCAGCCTGAACCGTCCGTCTGCAACCAAGAGAACGCACATTTCCTCCCCTGTGCTGGAGAGAAGACCCTTGCCCTTCCGCATGTGGGCCAAAGTACAATATTGGATCACCCAGCGCCATTTGAGGCCTTGGAGCAAGCAAGGCAGGAGCCAATAGGGATCACCATTGCATCAAAGACCTTTTCTGCAGGCTTGAGGGGGCCACGGGCTTGGAGCCATTTGACACCTCTCAGGGCAGCTCGGCCTGCAGCAACCTTGTCTGTATGCTGGGGGAGGGGAGGGGAGAGGAGAAAGTGCCATCTGAACATTAGAGGGCCTTGATGGCAGGAATTCAGATGTGCTACCAGCTATGGCAAAACCACTTTTAAATGGGGTATTAACCAAAGACTTAATAGATTTTAGTTAACAGCGTGATTTTAGCACAGGCTCCTTGAATAGGTCTCTCTGAAACCTGGCTTAGTGCTGCAGTGGGCTTACTGTCCAAAACATAATGTGCCTGTTTTGATACTGGCAAGAGGGGGAGAAAGAAAAAGTCTTTGAAAAACATCTGTTGGTAAGAAGGTGAAATAGCACAACAGAAAATGGCTGTGTGTCTGAAGAGACAAACCTGAAATCAGCGCATGTTTTTCCCTCTATAAAGCAAAGCAAACCAAAACAGGAACCAACCCACATTTCGGCTCAGGTATGCAAAGCCACTATATGTGTCTCTGGACAGAGAACTCTCTCCTAGGTTAGGACTTTTCACCTTCTTGATCACCATCATAGAGTACTGTCTTTGATAAAAGGTGAGTGCTAGTTCTCTCTATCATCAGCTTCTCTCCTGTCTTCACCCATGCTTCCTTTATTATTAATTCAACCCCTTTTCCTCATACCCAAGCTGAAACATCTGCTGGCTTTTCTTTCCTTGCAGTTTGAATTTACTCTACATAGTTTTTCAAAGCCCTGCTGTATTTCCACAGCCTCGTTTGGACTAGTTATGTCTGTTTACCTCTATAAACAGTGCAAAGTAACTTGTTCAGGCAAATATTCATTTATTTAGAAAACAATCAATGTTTCCGCCATGAAGGCATGTCTACTCATCTTAGAGAAACATAAAAACACAATGCATTTGTGTAAATGGCACCCACAAGAATAACAGATCACCAATCAGACCTGCAATGCACCAATAAAACTAAGAAAGTATCTTCCAGAATGAGATTTTCACCACTTTTCTTTTTCATGCTTTTTTGCATTCATTTGGGTATACAAAACATGATATCAGTGCAAGTCTAAATGCAGTGAGAAGGAACACGAAGAATCCAAGAAATGAATCTGACTGATCTGTGAGAGAACATAATTTTCATAATAAGTTGGCCAAGAACAAGCCAAAGGCACACCCACAGTCCCTTTGAGAGGCTGGATCGTTCTTAAGGGGAGGGAATCAGCTGACATTCAAGGCAGCACATTTTTCCACCCGTGTCTCTTAAGTACCAGTGACGTCTGTCATATCAGTTTCAATTTGCAGAAGTTTTACGAGCCACAGTGCGGGCAACTTTTGCTTCCTCTTCCAGTTCATCTAAGAACTTTTCCTGGGATACGGAATAAAAAGTGTAACTATCTGCAACAAAGAGTTAAGGAAATGGTTAATTGAGGGTCCCTTTTCCTAACTTGACCACAGGCACACTTTTTTTTTGTTTTTTAACTTTTAGTTCCTCCGTCACCACAATATTAAATAGGAGAATGTACAGAAAAGCAGTATTTTCTGCTTTTCTGTACACTTTTTTGGGCTGATCAGAAGTTAACGCCTGCTCTGGGCAGGCGTTAATTTCTGAGTGTAAAAATGTCCGGGTCAGCATTTGCATGTGATGAGCACTATCAGTTTTGCAAGGGGGGGGTTTGGACACAGATTTTGGATGCGCTATAGCATAAGGGGTTGTGGATTCACATCCTAAATGCGCATCCAACCATGGATTAAACAGTGCACTCCACTGAGCGCACTGTATTGCATCAACCCCATAGTGCTAACCCACTGCCATGCAAATCTAAAGAAGAAATCACTTGAGCTGGTGTACAAAACAAAACATAAAAACACTGCAAAACCAACCTATCGCCTATCGTACTGTTCATATTACTTTAAATATAAAAACAAACACACACCACAATTCTGACTTACTTTCCAGAGCTTTCAAGTCAAAGGCAGGGAGCACAGCACTGGAAAGCTAATCACTATTATGTTAGCCCAATAAAAAGACGTCACCTAGTTCTACTTACCGTGTGACCTTGAACCAGTCACTTATTCAAGTTCAAAACTAACTCTTCTGACGTAGAAACACTGCAGTCATGCAATTATCTTAATCGATGCTCTGCACATAGCGGACACAATATAAAAGGGGTGCCATATCACTCGGTCAACCGAACAAGCCGATCCAGTCATGATTTTGCCCCATTACACATGTAGATTAATAAATCCGATGGCTTTTTTGGTTTAGGGAAATAAAAATTATAAATCTAAGCATACAACGGGGCGGTACCAGACCTGGATCAGCCTGTTCGGTTAACCTGGAAAGCGACGGCAAGCCCCAGACATGTTATTATCAGTGACATCCATCAGGGTTCGGTCTGCTTCTCATTTACAAATATGAACCGTTGAAAAACTCCCACCGGGGGGTGAAAGTTGTCAGAAAGGATACAGATGCCCAGTACAACGGCTCCGATCGTCAGGCCCGTCAGCACATTCCGGCCCCGCAGCCTCCGCGCCACACCGCGCTGCCACTGCGCCGTCTCCGCCTGCCGCATGAATTCGCGCTGCTCCGGGCTCAGCCGCTCGCTAGCCGGGTCCACGCGCCTCGCGAAGCTGGCCGAGCTCTCGCGGCCACCCTGCACCGGCTTCTCCGCCATCTTCCACGACCGACCAGTCACTCGCCCGCTCCGCCGCCTCACACGTGACCGGAAGTGACGTCCTGTAGTCGCCAGCCATCTTTATTCAGGGCAAAAGGGAAAGCTTCCCTCATTTGGGCACGCAAAAAAAAAAAAAAAAAAATATCTGTGGAGGCCCTGAAGCGCCTCGCACCTCTCAGGGGGGTTACCTTGGTAACCGGAAAGTCGTTGTGGGGGCCGTTGGAAGGCCCATGAGCGCGTGCTCGGTCACATGGTGGTCGGCTCTGATAGCTTTGCGGTTCCGTTGCTGGCGGCCGTGATTTTGCATTGCGGCCAGGGTCGCGGCAGTGCTGTGTGCGGGGCAGCTTTGGCCTTTCCGCCTAAAGCAGAAGGAATTTGCTATCCGACCACATTCTTGGGTTTTTTTTTCCCCTCCCATGTATTTTGTGTTCCAACTTTGCTTTCCAGCACCCGCCCTTCTTAAGTGATAAACTACAACAAAAAGTTTCATTTGTAATATCACTAATAGTATTTTTATATTTGACAAAAATCAGGACTTTTGGTAGTGGGGGTGTTTAAAAGCAAAAACATTTTTGTCATAGGTTTTGATTTTTTTTCATGTATATTTTGTTTTAATATATATTTTTTTTTTTTGTTGCGAGTGGGGGAGGTTAATCGCCAAAATGAGCCAAATGAAGGAGGGGCAGCCTCTGGGCTGTATCAGGCCGAGTATGGTGTTTGGTGCGGTATCCTCCGACACCTTAGAAGATGTCCTCCTAGATTTGGCTATGGAAAATGAAAGGTCTCTCTCTGCCCTGTCGCAGCATGCAGGATGCTTTAAAGAGACCAGCATAGTAGGTGAGAGACGAGGTCCATAAAATAACCTGCCTTTTTTTTGCAATCCAGTTTACACCCAACCAAAATAACCCCCTTATGAAACCCAGTGCTGCAAAGTACAGGGCTGAGTACCTGTAAACCAGCATTTGTCTAGAGTTATTGCTTCTGGTGTTTCAGCTAGAAGGAAACACATCAGCAAATTCTATATTCTGATCAAATAACTATATTCTGATCAAATAACTAACCCCATCCATCCCTTCATTCCTGGATTAATCTTGAAATTTTTTAACCTATCGGAAATAGATGCTTAGAGGCAACAGCTGTTAAACTGCTTTTATTAAATGCTACAAAATAATATAATAAGGATTGAGGGAGAGAGACTGGCAAAGTACTACAGGCAGCACCAGTATCAAATGATTTCACTGATAATATGATTATGATACAGGATTTTATACTTGTACATTTTCAACCCCTAAAATAGGTTATATAATTATCAACATTTCTAGGATTGGTTTTCTACTATAAATAATATGAATGGCCATTTGTAGATTCATTCTCACTCTGTATATAAATTAATCCTTGCTTTGTTGTGGGGCCACATAGCAAGCGTGATCATTTCATGATCAAATTTAAACTAATGGGAAGGGGGATAATAAGTAAATTTGCAGCTCTAACAAACTTTCAAAAGGGAAACTTTGATAAAATAAGGAAAATAGAAAAAAACTGAAAGGTGCAGCTGCAAAGGTTAAAAGTGTTCAGCAGGCATGGCCATTGTTTAAAATACAATCCTAGAGGCACAGTCCATATATGTATTCCACACAGCAAAACGATTACCATCATGGTTAAAAGGTGAGGTGAAAGAGGCTATTTTAGCCAAAAAAACATCCTTCAAAAATTGGAAGGATCCATCTGAAGAAAATAGGATAAAACATAAGCATTGTCAAGTTAAGTGTAAACATTGATAAGAGAGGCGAAAAGAGAATTCGAAATGAAGTTGGCCATAGAGGCAAAACTCATAATAAAAACTTTTTAAAAATATATCTGAAGCAAGAAACCTGTGAGGGAGTCGGTTGGACCATTGGATGACCAAGGGGTTAAAGGGGTTCTTAGGGAAGATTAGGCCATTGCAGAAAGGCTAAATGAATTCTTCCCTGTACGTACCTGGATCAGTCCAGACAGTGGGTTATGTCCCCAATCCAGCAGATGGAGTCAGCACAAGCTTTGAGGGGGCGTATCCATATATCCTACTACTCCCTCTGCTGGAGTTCAGTATCTTCTGACTCCAGCAGATGCGAGTAGGGGAATCAGGCTTCCCCTCCTTTTCCTTTTTCTTCACTTTCTTGCTTGATTATGGCTTGTTGTCTTTTTCTGTGGATCAAGTTTGTATCAAGTTTGTATTAAGTTTAAGAAAAAAAAAAAGGCAGAGTTCTTTCAACTTCTGGGGAGTGGCTTATCTTCCTTATCTCTTCTCTGCGGCCTTGCTGTTTATTTCTCGTTGCAGCCAGGGGTAAGTTTGTTTTTCCTTTGTAGTTTTTTCCTTCACAGATCTGCCCCCGGTGCCCGCGAAAGCCGGTGGAGCCGGCCTCTTCGCTCTTTACTCCCTCACCCGCGGCCATTTTACAGCTCCTCATGGGCTGCTGAGCCATTTAGGGAAAGATGTCTGGGGCGGGTCGTGTGGCCGGGAAGGCCCCCCCGCAGCACCCTCCTCTATTTTCGGACAGCGGGCAGTGCGGGCCGACCGGGCCCCCCCCGCAGCGGCGCTTTTGTGCGCGTGGCCCCCCCCCCCCCCCCCGTGGCTTTTTCTTTTCTCCTACAGCGATCCCGATGCCGTGGCCGTCCCGCTGTGCGGCCTGCGGAGACCCGGGGTCCCGGATTTCCCGGGAGGACATCTGTGCACGATGCCTTCCCGGGGGGGAAGGTACCTCACAGTCCCTGACTGATTTCTCTTTTTTGCCCGGGCGGCGCGGGCCGGCCACTCCGCCATTTTTGGCGGGAACGGCGGCCATTTTACATTCTGAGCGCCCTGAGGGGCAGGCCACGAGGGGGAACGGATCCCTGGAGGCCACGAGGGAGAACGGATCCCTGGAGGACTCTACCAGCGGGGGTGTTCCCCCGATTTTGGTGCAGGAACCAAGCACCCAGGGCCAGGGAGCAGGAACCATGCCGCCCCCGAAGCGCACCCGAGCAGGCCGGGGTTCTCTCCGGAGTTTATCCTGCTCATGCATACCGCTTATCTGCAGGGGCTAGAAGCACCTGTGGGACCCCCCCCCCTCCTAAGATCCCTCGGATGTCGCCCTCGACGCCGGCCCCCCCCAACCCTCCGGGAGTGGGGGCCTCCCGCCTTCCTACCCGGGTCCGATCCACGCCCGCGGCAGTGGGGGCGGTGCCAGACCCAGCGGGACATGGACTTGACCTCCCGGACGGGGGACAAGGGGACGGCACGCAGGAGGGGGATGATCCGCGTACCCTACGCCTCTTCCAGAGGGAAGAGCTGGACGACCTCATCCCGCAGATCATCCAAGAATTAGATTTGGACCCGCCTGCCCCAGTAGCTCCCGCTGTCGTCACTTCTTCAAGGAAGGGAGATCCTGTCCTGGCGGCACTCCGGCCGAGGGCTCGGGCTTTTCCCATTCATGACTCGTTTTTACAACTTCTCACCAGGGAATGGGACACCCCGGAGGCCTCCCTGAAGAGCAGCCGGGCTATGGAAAAGCTGTACCCGCTCCCCGAAGATTTTCTGGACCTCATCAAGGTCCCAAAGGTGGACTCCGCAGTGTCGGCGGTCACGAAGAGGACGACTATCCCAGCGACGGGAGGTGCGGCGTTGCGGGACACACAGGATCGTAAGTTGGAAGTTTTCCTTAAGCGGGTTTTCGAGGTCTCCGCTCTGGGTATGCGGGCGGTGATGTGCAGTTCGCTTGCCCAGCGGGCTAGTCTCCTTTGGGTGCAACAACTCCTCACGTCTCAGAACCTGCCGTCCGATGAGGCTGCCCAGGCAGATCGGCTAGAAGCCGCAGTGGCGTATGGGGCGGACGCCTCGTACGACCTTTTTCGGGTCCTCGCAAGATCCATGGTTTCGGTAGTGGCAGCACGACGACTACTGTGGCTACGCAATTGGGCGGCTGATACGTCCTCTAAGTCGAGTCTGGGCTCTCTTCCCTTCAGGGGCAAGTTCCTCTTCGGGGAGGATTTGGACCAGATCATCAAGTCCCTGGGGGAGAATGCTGTTCATCGGCTGCTGGAGGATAAGTTTCGACCATCCAGAGCGTTTTCTTCTTCTCGGACCAGAGCCAGAGCGCAACGGCGCTACAGGGGATACAGACAGGCGGGCTCCCGGTCATCCGCCCCCAGGTCTCAGCCCTGGTCGCGCTCCTTTCGCGGGCATCGGCCCGCACGCACTACTCCCGGAACCGGGAACCCCTATACCAAGTCTTCACAATGATGCCGGTCTCGCCCACTCCCCTGTCCCCAGGATTGGGGGCAGACTAACGTATTTCTACGCGGAGTGGGCACGGATCACCTCGGACCAGTGGGTCCTGGATACCGTAAAACACGGCTACGCATTGGAATTTGTCCGCCCCCCGCAGGGAAGGTTCATCTTTTCCCCCTGTGGCTCGGACCTCAAGAGAGGACGGGCCACTATTCCATCTATTTCGTCGTACCAAAGAAGGACGGTTCCTTCCGGCCTATCCTAGACCTCAAGGAAGTCGTCAAATCCCTTCGAGTCATTCGGTTCCGCATGGAAACGCTCCGGTCAGTGATTGCAGCGGTGCATCGGGGGGAGTTCCTCGCCTCCCTGGACTTAACGGAGGCCTACCTGCACATTCCCATTCGCCTGGACCACCACCGTTTCCTTCGTTTCAAAATTCTGGACCAGCATTTTTAGTTCACGGCTCTCCCGTTCGGATTGGCGCCGGCGCCGCGCACCTTCACCAAGATCATGGTAGTCGTGGCGGCAGCTCTCCGGAAGGAGGGCATCCTGGTTCATCCTTATCTGGACGATTGGCTCCTCCGGGCGAAGTCATTCGATCATGGACGCTCAGCGGTGACTTGAGTAGTACGGTTTCTACATTCCCTGGGATGGGTAGTGAACTTCTCCAAGAGCTCCCTCATGCCCTCGCAACGCTTGGGTTTTTTTTGGGGGTGACCTTCGACACCCTACTGGGCAAAGTTTTTCTGCGCCAGGACAAAGCTCAATCCTTGCGGGATCACACACGACGGTTCTCTGCGTTACCAGAGCCCACCTCCTGGGACTACCTGCAACTCCTGGGAGTGATGGGGTCCACCATCGACCTTGTACCTTGGGCTTTCGCGCACCTCAGGACCTTACAGTGGGCGCTCCTCTCCCGTTGGAAACCAATATCGCAGGACTACCAGATGATTCTCCCGCTCCCGCAGAATGCCAGGGACAGTCTGGGCTGGTGGTTGGATCCGCCGAACCTGGCCCATGGCGTGTCCCTCGATCTGCCAAATTGGGTGGTGGTGACCACCGATGCCATTCTAGCAGGCTGGAGTGCAGTCTGCGATCGAAGCGCCACGCAGGGGACGTGGTCCACGGTGGAGGCGAAGTGGTCAATCAACCGTCTGGAAACCAGAGCGGTCCGGCTAGCTCTGCGACATTTCCTCCCGCTTCTTCGGAACCGGGAAGTCAGAATCCTATCGGACAACGCTACCACCGTGGCCTACATCAACCGACAAGAAGGCACGCGCAGCCCGCAGGTCGCGCTCGAGGCGGCGCTGCTGATGCAATGGGCGGAGCGTCATCTCGTCCGGCTAGCGGCCTCGCACATCGCTGGTGTGGACAACGTCCAGGCGGACTTCCTCAGTCGTCAACTGTTGGACCCCGGAGAGTGGTCTCTCTCCGACAAAGCGATGCAACTTCTCGTCCATCGGTGGGGGGCTCCCCACTTGGATCTGATGGCGTCCGCTCTCAACGCCAAGGCTCCACGCTTCTTCAGTCGCCGGAGAGAGCGCGGCGCGGAGGGAGTGGATGCCCTGGTCCTCCCGTGGCTGCCACATCTTCTGCTCTACGCTTTTCCACCATGGCCCCTGGTGGGCAGGATGCTCCGCAGAATAGAAGGCCATCAGGGGACCGTGGTTTTCGTCGCCCCAGAATGGCCCAGGCGACCCTGGTTTGCGGACCTGCTACAGCTGGTGATCGACGGGCCAATCAGGCTGGGGCACCTCCCCCAGCTCCTACATCAGGGCCTGGTATTTTTCGAGCAGGCAGAACTCTTCTGTCTTGCGGCCTGGCTTTTGAGAGGCGCCACCTCCGGCGTCAGGGCTACCCGGAGGTGGTAGTATCCACGCTATTGCGGGCACGAAAGACATCGACGTCGGCGACCTGTGTTTGAGCTGTGGTGTACCAGCCAGGCCACGAGACCCGCTAAGGCTTCTCTACCTCAGATCCTTCAGTTTCTACAGGCGGGGGTGGAAAAAGGGCTCGCCTATAATTCACTACGGGTTCAGGTGGCCGCCCTTGGTTCGCTGTTGAGCGATGGGGGCTCTCATCTACAGTATCCTGACATTGCTCATTTTCTCAAGGGTGTCAAGCATATGCGTCCTCTGTTACGGGACCCTTGTCCCTCCTGGAGTCTTAACCTTGTGCTTCGCTCTCTGTCGGGACCACCGTTCGAGCCGCTGCGCAGCTCAACGATAAAGGATCTCACTCTCAAGACTGTATTTCTTGTGGCCATCTGTTCCGCTCGACGCATCTCGGAGCTGCAGGCTCTGTCGTGTAGAGAGCCCTATCTCCGTTTCTCAGACTCTGGAGTTTCGCTTCGCACCGTTCCCTCCTTCCTTCCGAAGGTGGTTTCTGCATTCCATGTGAACCAGACGGTGGAGTTGCCGTCCTTCTCTTCCTCAGAGCCGAAGTCTCTCTGTCTCTTGAATGTCAAGCGCACTCTGCGCCTCTATCTGGAGGCTACAAATGAGTTCCGGACCTCTGACTATCTCTTCGTACTCTGGGCCGGTCCCAAGCAGGGGTCTCAGGCCTCGAAGACTACCATTGCCAGTTGGCTGAAGGCCGGCATTGCTGCTTCCTACATTGGGGCGGGGCGGACTACCCCACCCGGAATCGTAGCGCATTCTACACGTTCTCAGGCGGCTTCCTGGGCGGAGGTTCGCTCGGTATCCTCGCAGGAAATTTGTAGGGCAGCCACCTGGAAATCGTTACACACGTTCTCGAGGCACTATCATCTGCACCTCGCCTCTTCGGTCTCTGGACACTTTGGCGAGCAGGTTCTCCGAGCAGACCTCGCAGGACCCCACCCGATTTAGGGAAGCTTGGGTACATCCCACTGTCTGGACTGATCCAGGTACGTACAGGGAAAAGAAAATTATTACTTACCTGCTAATTTTCGTTCCTGTAGTACCATGGATCAGTCCAGACGCCCACCGCGTTTGGGGTCTTGATCCTGCTCAGCTCTGCGCTACTTCTTGCTCGCAGTGTTCTGTGTCTTCACAGTTGTTTCTTTTCGCTGTTTTTCACAGCTCCCTACAAGTTGGTAGGATGTTTGCAGTTACTTGTTGCGGTTACAATTGTTTTCATTATCTGTTTCCACAAACTTGATCCTTCGGGGGTTTCTACTCGGGCTTTGATATACTCGATACTGAACTCCAGCAGAGGGAGTAGTAGGATATATGGATACGCCCCCTCAAAGCTTGTGCTGACTCCATCTGCTGGATTGGGGACATAACCCACTGTCTGGACTGATCCATGGTACTACAGGAACGAAAATTAGCAGGTAAGTAATAATTTTCTTTTTGCTTCCGTGTTTACTAATGAGGATGTTGGGGAGATACCAGTTCTGGAGATGGTTTTCAGGGCTGATGAGTCAGATGAACTGAACGAAGTCACTGTGAACCTGGAAGATGTAGTAGGCCAGATTGACAAACTAAAGAGTAGGAAATCACCTGGACCGGATGGGTATGCATCCTAGGGTACTGAAGGAACTCAAAAATGAAATTTCTGATCTATTAGTTAAAATTTGTAACCTATTATTAAAATCATCCATTGTACCTGAAGACTGGAGGGTGGCCAATGTAACCCCAATATTTAAAAAAGGCTCCAGGGGCGACCCGGGTAACTATAGACCAGTGAGCCTGACTTCAGTGCCAGGAAAGATAATGGAAACTGTTCTCAAGATCAAATCGTAGAGCATATAGAAAGACATTGTTTAATGGAACACAGTCAACATGGATTTACCCAAGGGAAGTTTTGCCTAAATCTTCATTTTTTTGAAGGGGTTAATAAACATGGATAAAGGTGAACCGGTAGATGTAGTATATTTGGATTTTCAGAAGGTGTTTGACAAAGTCCCTCATGAGAGGCTTCTAAGAAAACTAAAAAGTCATGGGATAGGAGACGATGTCTTTTCGTGGATTACAAACTGGTTAAAAGACAGGAAACAGAGAGTAGGATTAAATGGTCAGTTTTTTCAGTGGAAAAGGGTAAACAGTGGAGTGCCTCAGGGATCTATACTTGGACCGGTACTTTTCAATATATATATATATATATATATATATATATATATATATATATTTATATTTATATTTATTTATTTTATTTATTTTTTTTATTTATTTATTAATTAGTAAATAAACCATATCGGATCGGTTTACATAAAACAAGGGTATAACAGAAGCAATAAATAAAAGTAATTAACAAGAAAAGAGAATAAGATAAAGTTACATTTAACAAGGAGTAAAAAACTTGGGAAGCTTAAGAGCTGGAAGGAAGTTAAAGGCCAAAAAATAATTAAAGAAGCATAGTCCAAAAGGAATTTGGATTAATGCAAAAGATGCTTTATTCAGTAGGTGCCAGAGTTCTTCGTTTGAATGGATGTAGGACTTTAATCTTCTACGTCCAAGTGAGGAAAAAGAAGACTAAGATCATATATATATATATATATATATATATATATATATATATATATATATATATGATCTGGAAAGGAATACGATGAGTGAGGTTATCAAATTTGCGGATGATACAAAATTATTCAGAATAGTTAAATCACAAACGGTTTGTGATACATTACAGTAGGACCTTGCAAGACTGGAAGATTGGGCATCCAAATGGCAGATGCAATTTAATGTGGACGAGTGCAAGGTGTTGCATATAGGGAAAAATAACCCTTGCTGTAGTTACACGATGTTAGGTTCCATATTAGGAGCTACCACTCAGGAAAAAGATCTAGGTATCATAGTGGATAATACTTTAATATCGTCGGCTCAGTGTGCTGCAGTAGTCGAGCAAACAATGTTAGGAATTATTAGGAAGGGAATGGTTAATAAAACGGAAAATGTCATAATGCCTCTATATCCCTCCATGGTAAGACCTCACCTTGAATTCTGTGTACAATTCTGGTTGCCGCATCTTAAAAAAGATATAGTTGCGATGGAGAAGGTACAGAGAAGGGCAACCAAAATGATAAAAGGGGATGAAATAGCTCTCCTATGAGGAAATGCTGAAGAGGTTAGGGCTGTTCAGCTTGAAGAGATGGCTGAGGGGGGATATGATAGAGGTCTTTAAGATCATGAGAGGTCTTGAACAAGTAGAATCGGTTATTTACACTTTCGAATAATACAAGGACATGGGGGCATTCCATGAAGTTAGCAAGTAGCACACTTAAGACTAATCGGAGAAAATTCTTTTTCACTCAACGCACAGTAAAGCTCTGGAATTTGTTGCCAGAGGATGTGGTTAGTGCAGTTAGTGTAGATGGGTTCAAAAAAGGTTTGGATAAGTTCTTGGAGGAGAAGTCCATTAACGGCTATTAATCAAGTTTACTTAGGGAATAGCCACTGCTATTAACTGCATCAGTAGCATGGGATCTTCTTAGTGTTTGGGTAATTGCCAGGTTCTTGTGGCCTGGTTTGGCCTCTGTTGGAAACAGGATGCTGGGCTTGATGGACCCTTGATCTGACCCAGCATGGCAATTTCTTATGTTCGTAAATGTTATCTCAGGGCTTGCTACTAGCTGCAGAGCTTTGTGTTCATTCTAACTATGCTTCTGTAACCCATGGTCCAGTACTTTCTGTTAATACAGCATTTCTATCTAGCCTCTCTCCTGTGGTATGTCTAATAAAACTAAAGCAAAAGTATCATGTTGGTTTTGTTAGTAATTATAAAGCTACTTATGATCAAAAATAAAATATAAAAAAACTTAGTAGAAGAATAATGACTTGTGTGAATGTCAAAAAGTATTTCATTGCCTCTTCACATCTTAAGTCATGCTTGTGATAAGCACCACATCATCCTGGTAGTAATTAATGCTGGATGAAGTATGTGTGGATTAAATTTTGCAGTCTGATCCAGGATCAAGCTTGAATACAAGAAAAGGCTGATCCCCCCTCTAATGCTGCAGTAGTTAAAAAGGAACCGGGTGCAGAACCTGGTTATCTCATCATGAACCAAATTCTGGAGTAATTTATTTAAAAATACAGTAGGATATGTGTGAAAACAATATAAAAAAAGATTGGAATTATGAGTGGCCATTCCTCATCAAATTTCAAATATGCATAGTTGAAAAAATAAATACTATAAAACATAAAAATCTATAAAAATGTTGCTTTGATTGCATTTTTACTTGCCAATAGATTTGAGCTCAATAGTCAATAACATGACAATTAGGGGCTAGGCTTAGACAGAAATTGTGGAAGATACAGGATTGCACAAACAGGTTGGAGACAGGCCTGTGTTTTAGGCTGATACTCGCATTCACAGACTTCATGCATGCTTTTGACTAGGTAGAAGTGTTTTGTCAAATTAATTATAAATTATGAAAGGTAAAGAATTTCACATGAACAAGACTTTTAAAAAGTAACCCCATATTTTTGGAAGAGGTCAATACGGGGTCCACAACCATAACAAATAATGCATTCTGGATTAAGATGAATTAAGAGCCCTGCAGAGCTTTCTTTTCTCCAAGAAGACAGCCACTCACTAATGTCCTCCAGAGTTTTGAGCATGAAGACAAGGGAATTGCTGAAAAAAAGACATTTGTATCCTAAACAAAAGCAAATGACAAACATTTCTAGGAGCTGAGTTAAAAAATGTTAGCTGTGCTAATAATGCCAGCCAGGTGGCAGCCCAATCCCAGACAAACAGTAATGGAAAGTGTGATACTTGATCTAGTGCTCACAAATGGGGAAAATGTCTGTAATGTCCAGGTAGATACCCACCTGAGCACCAGTGATCATCATTGGTATGCTTTGATATCACAAATAAGATACACATGAAGACCCAAGTTTTGAATTTCAAAAATACTGACTTGTCAAAAGGGGATGTTCCTGGAGGAAGAACCAGAAGACTGGGAGATAATGGGTGAGGTAGAACAACAATGGGCCAGATTAAAAGCTATTACAAAGCCAACAAATCTATATATTAGAAAAATAAACAAAAGGAAAATGAAACCAATCTGGTTCACAAAGGAGGTGGCTGAAAAAATACAGGCAAAAAGAACAGCATTTAAAAAGTATAAAAGGATCCCAAAAAAAGGAACACTGGGAAGAATACCTGGTGAAACAGAGGGAGACAAAGAAATCAGGAAAGCAAAAGGGCAAGCAGAAGAAAGGATTGTCAAAGAGGTAAAGTGAGATGACAAAACATTTTTCACATATATAAAAGAAGGGAGGCCCAGAAGTGGTGTAGTGAAATTGAAAGGTGACGAGGAGAAATGTAAGGAGAGAGATGAAGAAATGGTGGAAATATTAAATACTTCAGTTCAGTGTTCACTAAAGAAGACCTTGGAGAAGGACTGCTGCTGGTTGACAAGACCATAGAAAGGGATGGGGTAGACAAAACTCTGTTTACAGAACAGAATGTATGGGAAGAGCTAGGCAAACAAAGTGGGCAAGGCCAGGGGGCTGCCAGATGAGGTCCATCCCAGGATACTGAGGGATCTTAGAGAAGTGTTGGCGGGTCCACTGAAGGACCTTTTCAATAGATCCCTGGAAAACAGAAGTGGTGCCACATGTTTGGGGAAGAACGGTTGTGGTCCCACTTCACAAGAGTCATAGAGAGGAGGCTGGAAACTACAGGGTGATTAGCCTCATCATGGTGGTGGGAAAATTAATGGAGATGCTGCTGAAGGAAAAGAGAATGAACTATCTACAGTCGGGTGGGTTGCTGGACACGAGGCAGCATGGATTCGCTAGGGGAAGATCTGGTCAGACACTTCTAATTGAATTTTTTGCTTGGATGACTAGAGAACTGGATTGAAGATGGGCATTCAATATGATCTACTTGGATTTCAGCAAATCTTTTGATACAGTCCCGCATAGGAGGCTTGTGAATAAAATGAAAAGCTTGGGAGTGAGTGTTATTTTATTTATTTATTTATTTATTTATTTATTTATTTATTTATGTATGTTTTTTATATACCAACATTCAAGACGGTAGTCCCATCATGCTGGTTCACAAGAAACAGGGGTGCAATTAAAATAAACTTTACAATTTGAACAATAGTGCAGAAAAGCAGTTACATGTAACAGGGAATCAATAACTTGGGGTAAGAAGGAAAATGAAGATCAGATATATATATATATACAAAAACATTATAAGAGGTGGCTATTAATGCTATTACTAGCGAAGTATGTTGATTGAAGGGAGTTAAGTAATGTTGGAGTTAGGAAAGGCCTGCGTGAACAGCCACGTCTTGAGTCTTTTCTTGAATGTTGAGATGCTGGGTTCCATTCTAAGATCCGGGGGAATGGAGTTCCATAAAGTTGGACCAGCTGTGAAGAAGGCCCGATCTCTAAGCGTGATGTGTCTGGTAGATTTGGCTGGAGGTACTTGAAGTGATCCTTTGTAAGCATCTCTTGTCGGTCTTGTTGAGTAGTGTAATCGGAGGGGGATATGGAGATCGATTGGGGCTAATTGATGGATGTTTTTGAAAATGGTGAGAATGGCCTTGTAGATTATTCTGAAGTGGATAGGCAGCCAGTGGAGGCCCATCAGGATAGGGGTTATGTGTTCTCTTCTCCTGGTGTTAGTGAGTATACGGGCTGAGGCATTTTGGACCATTTGCAATGGTTTGGTGTGTGATAAAGGGAGACCAAGCATGATGGTGTTACAATAGTCCAGCTTTGCGAAAATGATTGATTGTAGAATCGTTCTAAAGTCATGTGTGTGGAAGAGAGGTCGTATTCTTTTCAGCACTTGGAGCTTATAAAAGCAGTCTCTGGTGGTTTTGTTGATGTTCGCTTTCAGGTTTAGGTGATTGTCAATTAGAACTCCTAGGTCTCTCACTTGTGTAGTGTTTGGTAAGGTTGGATGAGTGTGTGTGAGGGGGCTGTTTTCTGGTGTGATAAGAAGTTCCGTTTTTGATGAATTTAGTATCAGGTTGAGACTTGTGAGAAGCTGTTTGATATTTTGTAGGTGGTGGCGCGGATTACAAAATGGTTGACTGTAGGAGAGTTTGTCATGGTAAACGGAATCTACTCTGAAGAGAGAACCGTGTTAAGTGGAGTGCCACAGGGATCGATATTGGGACTGGTTCTGTTTAATATCTTTGTGAGTGATATTGCGGAAGGGATAGAAGGTAAAGTTTGTCTATTTGTGGAGGATACTAAGATCTGCAAGAGCGTGGACATGCCTGAAGGAGTAGAGAGAATGAAAAGTGATTTAAGAAAGCTTGAAGAGTAGTCAAAGACTTTGATAGCTGGGATTCAAGGCAAAGAAGTGCAGAGTAATGCATCTGGGATATGGTAATCCAAAAGAGCGGTATGAGATGGGGACGGAAGGCTGATGTGCCCGGATCAAGAGAGGGATGTTGGGGTAATAGTGTCTGGTGATCTGAAGATGGTGAAGCAATGTAACAAGCTGATAGCTAAAGCCAGAATGCTGGACTGCATAGAGAGGAATAACCAGTAAGAAAAAGGAGATGATAATGTCAGTGTACAGGTCCTTGGTGAGGCCTCACCTGGAGTGCTGTGTTCAGTTCTGGAGCCCATATCTCAAACAGGATAGAGGCAGTCCAGAGAAGGGTGACCAAAAATGGCGTGGGGTCAGTATTGGAAGACTTATGAGGAGAGGCTGAAGGAGCTATATATGTATACTTTGGAAGAGAGAAGGTGCATCCAGTCTCTATCCTTTTTGATACAGACCTTCAAATACCTGAAAGGTTTGATGCCCAAACTTTGAACCTTTTCCATTGGAAAGGAAACAGTAGAACTAGGGGTCACGAAATGAAACTCCATGGGGGATGTTTCAGAACCAATGTCAGAAAATATTTCTTCATGGAGAGTATGGTGGAAGCCTGGAATACCCTTCTGGAGGAGGTGGCAAAGACGAAAACAGTCAAAAAATTCAAAGGGGCATGGGATAAACACTGTGGATCCCTAAAAGCTAGTGGATGGAAATGAAGAAAAGAGTGCATGGGGTAACTTGCTGGTGCGGCAGTTACTGCTCTTAACCAATAAGCCTTGATACTGTTCATGCAACTGCAACATTGCTCTCGGCTTCAATGGCAGGGGGAAGAGAGGAATTGGGTTTAGACAACAACCAACAAGGACCTTGACTTTTATAGTCTGGGGAACTGATAAGCATGGGGGTAATCTGCACAGAGCAGCAGTTATCACCCTTAACAGAAGGCACAGGATTACTATCCTTAACCAGTAAGCCTTGATACTTTTGATGCAACTGCAACATTGCTCTCCACTTTGATGAGGGTGGAGGGGAGGGGAAGAGAGGAATTGGATTCAGATGATAACCAACATGGGCCCTGACTTTTATGGTTTGGGTTACCGATACCCAGACATGAGAGAAAAAGCACAAGACTGCTTCTATGGCCAAGTCCAAAGTATGTTAAGCAGCACTGTCTGAATTTTCAAGAAGGCTCATCACCCAGTATAATTATTGCTAGCGGTACATTTTTTTTGTAGGCTATACTGCACGGAATGGCAGTTGCTATCCTTAAAAACACATGGGGGTAACCTGAATGGCGCGGCAGATGCTATCATAAGCTTGCTAGGCAGACTGGATGGACCATTTGGTCCTTTTTTGCCATCATTACTATGTTACTGTATAAGACCACTGGGTTTCTCATTGGAAAATTAAGTCATCTCATTCCTTTTATTCTGATACGTTGTTAGAGTTGTTTAATGCTGTCATCTGAAGAGTTTGACTAACAGGTACTATTGTACTAATATATCTCTTATTAGAGCTTCCTAAAATTAATTTCTAGGTAGCAGGTGGTTTAGAAACTGGGAACATGACAGCAAATAAAGAACATACAGCCCATCCACATCTACTCAGTTCTTCGGTCCTTTCCTTCACAGATTCTTTGTGCTTGTACCAGATGCTTCTGGCCTTGTCACACCAAAGCAAACTAATCTGATTCTAAAGCTTTCAGTCTGTTAAATTACAAAGAATGATTAGTATGATAAAATGATGGTATATATTGGTTACTGTAGGTTAATGCTGAATAAAAAGTAAGAGATGACAAGCCTTCAGAGGCAGATAATGTAGAGTGACAACCTTAAAAATGGTCAACTATAAAACAAGGAAGCCGTGCAGTTGAGTGCTGCCAACTGGCTTTATTGAGGAAAACAGATTTTTTTTTTCACCAGTGGTTCCCGTTCTCGTGGATATCCTGAAAACCTAACTGGCTGGGGGTCCTCCAGGATGGGGTTGGGAACCTCTGTTTTACACAGTAACAAGCCATCACTTTATTCTACTTAATTTCTGTAAACTCAATTAATCTTATTGGATGCATTTCAAGAATGGATTTACATGGGCACCGCAGGTTGCATTCTGTGGAAGACTGCATCCTTACAGGCTTCAACACAAGGTCTAGGCTATCAAAGTTGAAAATGTAACAAAAGCATGATATTGTTTCCTTACTTCAGCCCATGTCAACTGAACATGCTGATCCAGTTCTGGTTTTACCTCATTGTAATTTTCTCATTGTTTTCCCTAAGAAAATCAGAACTACAAGTCAATGAATGCAATGGAACAAAACCAGGCCTGGATCTACAAGTTTGGTTGACCTGGGATGAGGTGGCACCCCTAAATCCTCATCTTCTGCAGTTTCCCAGTACTAGTGGTCTTTATTACTCTGGGATTTTTCCCTCTTAACAAAGAAAAAGTGAAAAGACTGATGAAAAAGCAGATGCAAATTGTTTTGGCTAATTAAGTAAATACCCTTTCTGATTAGGACAAAGTTGATGGCTTTGCTTTTTTTTTTATTGCAGAATTTGTATTTCTGTTGTCTGAACAATGGCATCTGGACAACTCTGCAAGATACCAAGCTGTAGAAATATTAGAGAGGTAACGTATCAGAGAAAAGTGACAGCCAAACAAGCCAGCGGCTGCTATGTCCAAACTCCGGAAGTTCAATAGAGAGCAAATTAAGCTCCAGAGAAAGACACACACACAAAAAAAAAACTGCTAGTGTAGGAATGCTATAGGGTAGGGTTTCCCAAACTTGTCCTGGGGACCCCACAGCCAGTCGGGTTTTCAGGATATCTACCATGAATATGCATGAGATCAGTTTATATATACTGAGTCTCCATGGTATGCAAATTTCTCATGCATATTCATGGTGGATATCCTGAAAACCCAACTGGCTGTGGGGTGCCCAGGACAGGTTTGAGGAGCCCTGCCATAGGGTTTCATTACACTGAATGAGATATGGGATAAGTTGGGTAGCTTGTGTGTGGGTCTAGGGTGTAAAAAATAGACAATTCCAGTTGGCCAGGCAGAGTTTGGTTTGCAAAAACTGGGCATTATCGGGTAAGTCAGCATAACTGTACTACTCTGTGGTTGGTAGATGAACGTGGGTGTTAGACACCATCATGCATCTTGTGTTCCAGCAGATTCTAAGATCTGCTTTACATGTTTTATTTTAACTACATTTTGTCTTGTTTCATTTAGGAGCTAATACACTGAGCATTTTTCTTGTCGACACAAACCGAGAAAAATCCATTTAGTATATTAGGTCGTAAAATAGAAATATGTCAGATTGATGCAGTGAGTCTGAGGTTGAACTGATTATTCTTTTTGCAGATTTATGATAAAGCATATCGAAGATATCTATAATTCTGCTGTAGCGGCACAGAAGGATAGTGACAAAGCTGTGACAGACAACTGGAGCTCTTTCAAAGTCCAGTGCCATGAGATTTTTATGCTTAGACTTGTGTCTTGCATTCAGATTGCAAGTAAACTTTCTTTCCACTGCAGTGTAAGGATTAAACGATTTCTTTTTTTCTCAGTAATCAACATGTTGTGATGATTATAATATGACATGTATGTAAAGTCTTGGTTGGTTAGTTCTTAAAAAGAAACCTGGAGCTACTCCTGCATACTGGTAACACAAAGTCCATGCTGTAATTAATTCTGAATTGCCAAAAGACTGACGATCCGCTTTCTTGCTACCTGTTTAATCTGTTCCTCCTTCTGCTGGCATTTGTAGTCCCTCATTAACCTGAGGCCATCCTATAATGATAATGTTATGTTTCATGGGTGTGGAGAACCCCATTATTTACATCACCTTGCAGCCATCATATATTGTGAATTTTTATCATTGGGAGCTTAAATAATTTTTGTTACCCACACTCGTGTCCAGCGATGGTCCTAACAGTGCCCCATAGCGCAGGTTCCCCTCTGATGATGTGCACACCCTCACTGATAAGAGTGACTGTAAGCTGCACAGGGAGCATATCACTAATGACAGTGGAGATATGGTGCCGCAGGTGGGTGCCTATCTCGCCTGCCCCTTGCAACAGCCCTGCCCAAACTCCCTTTCATGCTATACTGCTTAAGTATAAAAAGAGACAGAATCCATGCAGTTATGAAACCTAAAAGCTTATAGTAAATAATTTCCTTTTGATTATGCGCGCATGTTATAAAATCGCATGCCTGTGTGTGCACTCCGGGTAGTGCATGCACATCTCTTATTTATTTATTTAAAATCTTTTCTATACCGTCGTTAAGCTAGACGCCGTCACAACGGTTCACAATAAGGCACATAACTTCATGTTGCATAAAATGTCTTAAATTATATCAACTAAACAGGTGCCATCAAAATACTGTAACATAAGTTTCATGATAAATATTAATTGGTGGGTGTTATAAGTCATGTCCAATTCTATCTGTATCAGCTATAAAATAAATTAATACTTAAATCTAGTCCTTTGTTGTTGAAAGAAAGAAAGAAAAAAATGAGACACACAAATTAAGTAAAAAGTGTGTGAGTGGGAGTTCTATTGACCGCATCCTACATTTCCCTGGATTCTACTCTCCATTCTCTTTGTGGTATGCTTGCTTAAATAGCCATGTTTTTAAACCTTTTCTGAAAGTTTTGATGTTTCTTTGCAATCTGATTTCTAAAGGCATATTGTTCCATATTATAGGTCCTGCTAAGGATAGGGCCCTATCCCTTACTTGAGTTAATCTAGCTGTTTTAACTGAGGGAATAATTAGCAGTGCTTTGTTTGTTGATCTCAGGATTCTGTTGGGGACGCGTACACGAAGGGCTGTGTTCAGCCATTCTGCTTTTTCATCATGTATCAATTTATGTATGGTACATAGAGTGTTGTATTGTATTCTTTGCTCAATGAGTAACCAGTGTAGTTCAATTAGGGTATCGGTGATATGTTCTCTTTTACTTTTACCACTTAGAATTCTTGCAGCTGTGTTTTGTAATATCTGTAGTGGTCTTATTGTGGTGTATGGTAAACCCAGTAGAAGGGCATTACAGTAGTCGGTACTGGCAAAAATTAAGGCTTGTAATACTGATCGGAAGTTGGTAGGCGTTAGTAATGGTTTTATTCTTCTAAGAGTCATAAGTTTGGCGTATCCTTCCCGTACTTTTAGAGATATGTTGTTTCATACTTAGTTCTGTATCAATTATCACTCCAAGGTTTCGTACTTTGTCAGCTAGTTATATTTTTTGGTTGTTATTGAGTGTGATTGGGTTTTGGGTTTTGAATGATCGCTATGTTTTTTCGTTCTGGATGTAAGAATTCTGTTTTCTCTATATGAATAACTAGTTCCATTTGGTTTAGAAGTTGTTTTATAATATCTAGATACATGTTGGCTATGTTTAATGTTTTCTCAATTGTGTCATCGATGGGAAGTATTAATTGAATATCATCAGCATATATGTAGTGTGACATGCCTAAACCAGCTAGCAGGTGACATAAAGGCAGCATGAATATGTTGAATAGTGTGGCAGATAGGGCTGATCCCTGCGGAACTCCTGTTTGAAGGTTTATTTTCTCTGACATTACGTCCTTGATTTGTCTGTTATTTAGGTATGATTTGAACCATTTGATTGTTTTGTTGCTTAATCCTATTTCTTCTAATCTATTTAATAGGATGTCACGATTTACTGTATCAAATGCCACTGATAGATGTAGCATCACTAAAATGTAATGTTTACCGCTGTCAAACCCCTTAATCTCTCTAGCCTTGCCCTCCCTTAGTTCCCCTTTTACCCCCTCGATCTTCTAATGGTAAAACTGACTGTCCAAAAATGTTGTTAATCCAGTACACTATTTGACAAATTCCAATCTCCAATAAACTTTTATTATAAATATATACTATAGATGTAGGACCATTAACCAAATCAGCCTCAATTCCAAATATTTTAAGCTGTAACCATGCAATGGTCCCTTTCAAATTTTTTTTTCTTTTGTTTTTTGTATATAAAATTCAATGACCAGCAAAGATTATGTGAGGCACATCAAGCAGACAGTTCATTATCAATTATACTTATCTAAAGTGATGTGCTGTTTTTTTCAGAGTCCTCAGAGGTATCTTCTCTATTCAAAAGTCCAGACATGATGCCGTGTTTTGTTATAACTGGCACTGCATCAGGGGATTAATGGATCCTTTTATAATCCCACATCAAAAGTTTGAGTGCAGTGTTATGCTTCTTTGAATGCTCCTGACTCAACTTTGAATGTCTCTAAAAATGGAGTTATAACAAAACACAGTATAGTGTCAGGACTTTTGAACAGAGAAGATACCTATGGGGACCTTTTGAAAACAACAGCACATCATTTGAGATAGTTGAATATAGTTGGAGCTACCACCCAGGAAAAAGATCTAGGCATCATAGTGGATAATACTTTAAAATCGTCTGCTCAGTGTGCTGCAGCAGTCAAAAAAGCAAACAGAATGTTAGAAATTATTAGGAAGGGAATGGTTAATAAAACAGAAAGTGTCATAATGCCTCTATATCGCTCCATGGTGAGACCGCACCTTGAATACTGTGTACAATTCTGGTCGCCGCATCTCAAAAAAGATATAGTTGTGACGGAGAAGGTACAGAGAAGGGCAACCAAAATGATAAAGGGGATGGAACAGCTCTCCTATGAGGAAAGGCTGAAGAGGTTAGGGCTGTTCAGCTTGGAGAAGAGACGGCTGAGGGGGGATATGATAGAGGTCTTTAAGATCATGAGAGGTCTTGAACGAGTAGATGTGAATCGGTTATTTACACTTTCGAATAATAGAAGGACTAGGGGGCATTCCATCAAGTTAGCAAGTATCACATTTAAGACTAATCGGAGAAAATTCTTTTTCACTCAACGCACAATAAAGCTCTGGAATTTGTTGCCAGAGGATGTGCCTAGTGCAGTTAGTGTAGCTGGGTTCAAAAAAGGTTTGGATAAGTTCTTGGAGGAGAAGTCCATTAACGGCTATTAATCAAGTTTACTTAGGGAATAGCCACTGCTATTAACTGCATCAGTAGCATGGGATCTGCTTAGTGTTTGGGTAATTGCCAGGTTCTTGTGGCCTGGTTTGGCCTCTGTTGGAAACAGGATGCTGGGCTTGATGGACCCTTGGTCTGACCCAGCATGGCAATTTCTTATGTTCTTAACTGTCTGCTTGATGTGCCTCAGATAACGTTTTATTTTTTCACAGACACAGAACAGGGGAAAAAAAGCCTTAGAAACTGAGGTCCTAGGTCTCATGAAGCAAAAAACTGTCAAGAATATTACACTATATGGGTTTGCTATAATATCTGATGAGAATGTCTTAGGAGTTCTGTGCAGTTAGATACAAATTTCCTCTACATGTCAGATTATACATGTTTTCATATAGCAGAACATTTTAGTGGCAAAACAAGATTTTGGACAAATATAGATTGTATGTCATTGTTTATGCCATTATCCTCTTTGGTCAGGGAGTTCACTAATAATAAATGCCCTGAGGTTGGGCAAGTTATTCTTATTAGAAATTATAGTGTTTTAGGCAGTTTTTAAAAAGTGGGGTTTTTTTTAAAGACATCATGAATGTTGTGAAAGCTGAAGTTTATGATACAGGAAATTTGTGTGAAATTAAGTTTGTTCGTTCCAGCTGTACTGCTAAACATTCTATTTTATAATCCGTATTATCCTTGAAACATGTGCTCAATCTGTTGCAACCTGTAGGATCTATAAAAAATATATTTCTACAAAATTCCTATATTAAAAATGCAGGTATTTCTGTAAGTGTAAACTGTGATAATACAGAAAAATTGACTGTTCCTTATTTGTCTTTTAGGTAATTAACAACAACACAGTTCTGAAATTTTTGCAGTCCTTGGGTTACACGTACAGCAAAGAAGAATTACTTGAATCAGAACTCACTGTTCTGAAGGCCTTACAGTTTCAGATGAATGTTGCCACTCCATGTCCATATGTTGAAATGCTCCTGGAGGTTCTGGGTAAGGGCATTTCTAAAAGAAGAAATTTTTGTACTTATTATTGGAGGTCCCTAGAGTCTTTTTTCCTTTTCCAGGAGGTCTTCAGCTAGCTGCTGAGGATTGGCAATAACATAGGTTATTATTTTCATTACAAAATCAACTTTATATTCACCATACAAAATGGAAAAAAATTACTTGAGCATTTTGGCATTGAATAAATTGGAAGTGCAATGGTATCACTCAATCTGACAGGGTGACAGTCACATGAGGCCAGTCTTTGTAAGAAATGGGGCTTGAAACAAGCAACTATGATGTTTATAAAATAGATTTGTTATAGTAAATTTAATTCCTTATAATAGAATTGTAAAGCCTTTTTCATCCTCCCTACTTCAGATCACTGGAGCATGGAATGATATTTTTAAATTACTAGTCTTTGCCAGCGATTACTTGGCTGGGCAGATTTACTTAAATAGCACCATCTCTCCTCCCAACTATGGGCCTCATTTTCTAAAGTATTGCAGGCCTGCGATACTTTAGAAAAATGCGGTAATGAGGGGGGGGGGGGGGGGAGCGGTCCTGCGCTAGCCGGCAGCGATCGCACCTCCGCGGTGCGATCGCTGCCGGCATCGCGCCCAATAACTCCATCATAGAAGGTGTAGTTATTGGGCGCGAAATAGGCAGCAAAAAGGCCCTTACCTTTTCGCTGTCCGCGCCGTTGTCACAGTCGGCCCCGGTGACGCCCCGACTCCTCCTCTTCCGGGGCTGACTCCACCCCGATGTAGGTAGCACAGGCGTGCGCTACTTTCGCTAGCTATCATAGGCTTGCGCTGTTAGTGCAAGCCTGCAATAGCCTTGGAAAATAAGGTCCTATGTGCTTAAATTGGACAAATTAATTGTACCAACACAGCTAAAGTTTTTTCCAAAGGTAGAGTTGGGGCAGATAGATTGCTAATCTGAATAATGGAGATCAGGCAGGAACACTTCCTTTGTTTCTGTTTGCACATAAGTTTACCCAGACTGCGCAGAAGCAGTGGACTTTATAAAATACAGTATTAGAAGATGAACTTCCAAAACGTAATGTGCATACAAGTTATCATATATGCACAGTAAGTAGCCACTATTCATTAATTTGGTATTTTGTAGTCATCCACAATGCATGCACATATATGCATGTAAAAAAAAAAAAAGGGTGTTCCTGGGCAGAACCAAAAGTTACAGATGAAAATTGCTTTATGTGCATACATTTTCCAGCTTACTCATGTATCGTTACACATGCTAATTATTTGGCAGAAGTGATAAACACTTCCCTGTATGTACCCGGATCAGTCCAGACAGTGGGGTTATGCCCCCCTTCCAGCAGATGGAGACAGAGAAAAACTTGAAGGGCGTCCTCTCTTAAGGGACGCCCTCTGCATCCCTTCAGTATTTCTCTGTCTCCAGCAGATGAAGGTTACAGAACCTGCGGTTCCCAATTAAAAAAAGCAAAAAAACAAAAAACTTGTGTATCTTTACACCTGCTAATTATCTGGCAGAAGTAATAAACATATTTATTGTGTAGTACTGACTGGGCAAACTGCAGGCTAATTAGTTACACTGGTAATTTTACTCATGCACGTATGTTTTAAAATACACTGATTTATGCATGTATGTCCTGACTCACTCAAGTCATACTTTATTTTTGCACATAAAATATATGCACGTACATGTAAAAAGTAGGTAAAGGGATGGGCCCAAGAAGCAAAGAGGAAGGCGATCTATGATAGCCGTGGAGGAAACAACAGAAGAATAGATGCCAGATATCTTTGAACGTATTTATTGTAGTTCAAAGACATCTGGCATCTATTCTTCTGTTGTTTCCTCCAAAAATAGGTAAAGTACATGTTTGCAATGCATTGAAATTCTTGTAATAACGTGTTGGCCTACACACATGCACATTTTATGGGGTAAACATAAGCGTATTTTTAACATACATATATCACATACACATAAAATTCTATGGCAAAATTATGCACGGATACATACATACATATACGTCACCATGCACAATTCTTTTAAAGTTAGCCTCCCTGTGTGGACATTTTCAGAAAAAAGGGGGCACCAAATGCTTTGAAAATAAGTGCAAGTTTGTGTACAATTTTACCAACTTCCCTACTTGAAAATTACCGTCCTGATGACTTGGACGCACAGTGAGGAATCAAACTGGGGTCTCCAGCTCTGAGCTTTATATTACTACTATACCACTGCCAACCTTGTACAAGAATTATTTTTGGATGTAAGTGCTGAGAAGGTGCTGTACATAGGACCATACAAGATAATGCACAAATTTCAGTGACCATGTCCCAAAGAGTTTACAGTTCATGCACAAGGTGGTAAAGTGATTTCCTCTATGTTCCATAATGAATTCTTGATGGATTCAACTGCAGGGGGGTTACGACTTATCAGCTCTGATGTCAGTGAGTTGCTAATTGGGAAGAGGTCTAATGGTCCTTTTCTGCTCTCATATTTTAGATTTCTCTATTGCAGATGTTTCAGATATTTTTATAAGCCACGTAGCATGCACATGAATGCTTTTTTACTTTTTATTCTGGCTTTCCTGTATCAGCATTGTGTCTAACACAAAGATAAAAGAGAGAAAAATAACTGCACAACAGATCTGTTAACTTTTAGGACACAATGGCTGTGAACTACCTGTGAAACGCTTGCATGATATCTGCTTAAAGATTCTTGATCTGGTCTATCTTATGAGGAACTCCATCTATGAGACTTTATTACGAGCAGCCGTGGAAAATTCATCACCTAACGAGCTCCAGAGGTAAACCAGCAAAGTCCAGTTATCGCTAAAATTTTATAGTGTGGACACATGGGGAGAACCAACATGTTTTGCATTATCAGTAATTAGTGCCATACAACAAAATAGCAGTGGCCTCAGGGCCAGTGCCATTTTGATAATGGGACCCAATGGGGCAGGGGCAACTGGGAATCATTCTTACCCCATTTTGACCTCTATGACTCCATAGATGGGGTAAGATAGCTATGAGGGAGGAGGGATGGTGAAGGTCTGGAAGGGGGGGGGGGGGGGGGGGGCGGTAATTGTTTTTATTGCAGCAGGGCTGGGATAGGGGATGACTTGGCAGAGGGAGGAGGGAATCTGGCCCCTTCCTTTCCTTTTTCTGTTTGTTTGTTTTTTGCTTTGATATTTATTTTGTTTCAGTTAAACAAAACAAACCAAAATAAACATCAAAAGAAATGAAAAAAACAAATAAAAAACCCCCAAAATATATAAAACAAAACTTGCTTCTGTGGACATCCATAATAAAACAAAAATTATTAGTAATAGTAAAGTCATGAATGATGCCATTCAAAAAGTATCTTTCCTCAAAATAGTTCTCAACCTTCTTTCTGTTGGGACACACCTGACAGATGGTTCTCACATGCGTGACACACTGAACACATGATCCTCATGGGGCTAGATGTAAACATATACTCTGTATCTACAGGAACTGCCCTGACTCCCAAACAAGGGGTGCAGAACAGAACTAGGATATTCCCTGTTCATGCATGTCCTATTGAGAAAACACAACAAATAATATTGATACAAATGCTTCCATGCTAGTAAAATACCTCACCTCTGTCACACACATAGAACCAACCTTCCCCAAATACAGAAAGACGCAAATTACAAATATAGAGACAGAAACTGGAATGGAAACCCAAAAAAGCCACTCTGCATTCAGTGCAAAACTGAAGAAATGGAAACAGAAATATAGTACCTAACAGACTCCCAGAATCTGCAATAACGTACACAAACTAATGCGCAAAATGTTACACCTGCATTATGGAACTCATTCAAATACTAACAATCATACCTATGAAAAGGCAACACTACAAATATTTAACCAGGTGCTAAACACCAATACACCTCCTGTTAGGAAAACAGAACAAGCCAAGATCCCTACACAGAGACTACAAGCTTGACGAATACCCTTACCTGGATCACACACGCAGAACACTGACAGACCCTGACCAAATACAGAATAAAGTGACCATCAAGTTAATGTTTTTGTTTTTCCATTGTTGCACTGCATACACTGTTTGGCTTCTTGCTGTTTCCAGTTCATTTTTTGTCTCCACATTTCTATTTATACATTTTTCAAGTAATATAAAATAATAATTCTAAAACTAGAATAATAAATATAATAAATGTTTCAAAACAACTGATAAATAGAATAACATCCAGTCATTAAAAACTTACAAAATTATTAAAAATTCTCTAAACACAGAGGGGAGCTTTCCAAGATGGCAACCTGAACGGTTGTGGCGTGAGAAGCCCCTGATACTTTTCCTTGTTACCTGTTTCTGATATGCCTCACACCAAACGGAAAGCCCGGGTGAGGGGTGGAGAGAGTACCTCCACTCCTCTGGAAACATCGCAGCCCAGGATTGGGAGCTTTTTCGCTGCTGTCCCCCCATTGACGCCGGGAGATCGGGTCACAGGGGAGCAAGCTTTGGAGCGTGATCTTACCTCCCTGACCGAGACATCTTTAAGCCCTGGATCACCTATAAGGCCGCGACGAGGAATCGAGGTTGGGGAGTGTTGTGAGCCCAACGGAGGTAATCCTGAGAGAGGCCGGAACACCCAAACAAGGTGGAATATTGGAAGGACTTACCATGCAAGTGCAAGAAGACAAGGTAGAGCCCGGAGGAGCAGAGGGGGGAGCAAGGATAAGACTCGCGAGCCTTGGAAATAGCGACGGCCTAGCAGCGGGAGTGGGCAGAGAAGTGAAACAGGAACTCTCATTGCAAAGGAAACTGCTACCTGATTCTGAGATATCTCTTCTCTCTATTTGGACTGCTCTCCAATTGTTAGAGAAAGTAATATTGGGTTTAACAAAAGAGGTTATTGAAGTAAAACAACAAGTTAAGAATAATGATACTGAGATTGTGATACAAAATAATAAAATGGAAAAAACGAGTCACAGAGGTGGAGAAAATTCAATCAGCAATGGTCTTAAATGACGAAGCAAATAAAAGGCTTGAAAAGATTGAGAATACATTAAGGGGTAGATTTTATAATTTAGCGCGAATGCGTACTTTTGTTCGCGCAACAGGCGCGAACAAGAGTACGCGGGATTTCAATAGATAAGCAAGTAGGCGCGCGTATCCATTAAAATCCGGGATCGGCGCGCGCAAGGCTGCCAATTTTGGGCAGCCTGCACGCGCTGAGCCGCGCAGCCTGCCTCCGTTCCCTCCGAGGCCACTCCGAAATCGGAGCGGCCTCGGAGGGAACTTTCTTTTGCCCTCCCCTCACCTTCCCCTCCCTTCCCCTACCTAAACCCACCCCCCCACCTTTATCGCCGGATTTACGCCTGCCAGAGGCAGACGTAAATCTGCGAACGCCAGCGGGCTGCTGGCGCGCCATCACCCGACCCGCGGCCACACCCCCGGGCCGAAACCACACCCGCGGTACCGCCCCCGAAACGGCGCGTCACCCGCGCCACGCCCCCGAAACGCCACGTCACGACAGCCACGCCCCCCAGCACGCCTCTCCATGTAAGCCCTGGGACTTACGCAAAATAGGCTTGGCGCGTGCAGGGGGGATTTGGGGTAGGTTTTTGGGGGGTACACACGTATCCCTTTGAAAATCTACCCCTAAGAGCACACAACTTAAGATTCTTAAACTTTCTAGTATTAAGAAATATTTCTCCTATTGATCTATTTAAGTTGTATGTATCCCAAATTTTAAAGGTTCCGGAAGAACTTAAGCCAGTAGTCACAAAGGCCTATTACTTACACTCCACTAAAAACAAATCGAGAGACTATAGCAGAACAAGATATACCAGATTTAACATCCTTGCTGGACTCATCATAAGAATTGATAGTATCTCATCGCAGACCTCTCTTGGTTACATTTACCTTCTTGATGGATAAGAATAACATTTTCAAACAATATTTCAGGAATAATCAAGCCCTATTTTTTGGACAAAAAGTCTGGTGCTATCAAGATTTGTTGAAGCAGACGCAATTAAGAAGAAAAACCTTTCTGAATTTGAGGGAGGAAGCAGTCCAAAAGGGAGCAACTTTCAAATTGCAATTTCCATGCAAGTGTTGTCTGTTGTATCAGGGGCAGCGTTTGTATTTTTTGATCCAATACAATTGAGAGCATTTCTGGATACTCACTCTAGTCCCACATAGGCCTGCTGTTTGGTGTGTAATGTAAAATAGTCGGGGGACTGTTCAGGTTGCCAGATATTCCATATTTAGATTTTCTATTTGTTGTTATTGCTCTAATTACATGCTCTCCAGGTATTTCTTCTATTTGACTATAATATAGAAGTTAAATTACGAGTAATTATATTTTTGGTCTTGTAGATCTATTAGTATTTCTGTATTATAGGAAATTTCATTAACAAGTGGATGCTTGTAAGTTGTATAAAAGCATAAATAAAAAAATAAAAAATTCTCTAAACACCAATAAAATATTTCAAACAGCAGATACATCACATAATACCTGAAAGTAATCTGCTTTGAAGTGCCGAAAAAGTGTGAAAAGCGGAATATAGATATCTAAATAAAAATAAAATAAAAAAATACCCAATAATTAAAATGGCAATCAATTAAGGAAGATACATTTAAAAAGCCACCTTTACTTATCCTCTCTAGCAACTCTCCTACTCATTTCCCTTGTAGGCTAATAGCACACATCAGAAGTATCAATGGCTGCTGAAGCTCTGTCCTCACACTCCTCTTGCTTAGGGCCCATGATTAGTCTGTCTCAAACACACACACACACACCAGTCATCTTTCTCTCTCTCTCTCACACACGTCACGTCCCTGACCAATCTTTTGCACACATGTATACACCAGTCACTTCCCTGACCAATCTCTCTCGCACACATATATACACCGGTCACCTCCCTGACC
This sequence comes from Rhinatrema bivittatum, assembly GCF_901001135.1. Classification (NCBI taxonomy): domain Eukaryota; kingdom Metazoa; phylum Chordata; class Amphibia; order Gymnophiona; family Rhinatrematidae; genus Rhinatrema; species Rhinatrema bivittatum. Next base: position 52,029,134 of record NC_042626.1, read on the forward strand.
AATCTCTTTCTCTCACACATACCAGTCACCTCCCTGACCAATCTTTTTCACACACACACACATACACACACAAACCTGTCACCTCCCTGACCAATCTTTCTCACACACACACACCAGTCACCTCCCTGACCAATCTCTCACACACACACACCAGTCACCTCCCTGACCAATCTCTGACACACACACACACACACACACACACACACCAGTCACCTCCCTGACCAATCTCGTTCTCTCTCTCTCACACACACACACACACACATTATATATATAGAAACATAGAAATGATGGCAGAAGACCAAACGGTCCATCCAGTCTGCCCAGCAAGCTTTCACACATTTTTTTTTTCATACTTTTCTGTTACTCTTGTCCCTTTAAATAACTTTTTTGGTTCTATTTCCCTTCCACTCCCGCCATCATAGATAGCAGCGCTGGAGCTGCATCTAAGTGAAGTATCTAGCTCATTCTCTTTTTCACACACCCCAGTCACTTCCCTGACCAGTCTCTTTTTCACACACACACACCAGTCACCTCCCTAATCACTCTCTCTCTCACACACCAGTCACCTCCCTGACCAGTCTCTTGCTCTTATACAAGCTTTGAAATAAAATTTGTGGGCCAGGCTCCTTCTGATGATGTCACAGACGTGCAAGGATTGACATTGTGTTGTCCTCAGAAAACACCTGTTACACATTAAGCAACTCTGCTATACAGGTCAAATATTTTAGAATAAAAATATTTGTAGCCAAGATTAATTATTAGACATTTAACTTAAATCAGTATCTAATATGCTATTTTGTTTTTATTGGACAGAGTAATGTTTTTAACTGTAAAAGAAGATTTCATGCTTTTGGCAGCTGGAATTATTGCAGCAAGTGCTTTTATACTAAACCATGAATGCTGGAGCCAGGTAGAGGAAAATAATACTTCCTACAAATATACATTGTTACTTTTGAATCTACTGTCATATCTTTCCAGCAGTGTACTTTGGAAAGCAAGGGCATGATGCCACATTACTTAAGCGTATTACATCTTTTTGCAACTGTTAGAATTCCCTCCCATTAGATTAGCTAACGCCTTGATTAGCACAGTGCCAAGCAGAGGCTCCAAGGACTTGAATGTCAGTCCTTGGCCTGTTGCTGCTGCAGCAATGGTACTTGCAGCTTTCTGGGGGATTGTTTTGAGTGTTGAGCCATGAATTATGGCGGACAGTATAGGCTGGCTTAGAGTAACGCAAATAACACTAGAGAAAAGTACCTTTGCTACTAAGTGCACTCTGTTTCAGGATATGACATGATCACATGGAAGTTTAAAAGAACAATTAACAGTCTCCCCTCTTCGTGGATGGAAAAGTAATGAAACTGAGCACCTCCCGTTACTGTATGCTTCAGCTTCATCCCTATCTGGTTGAAAATACTTAGCTCATTATTGCATAAGCATTTTTAAAAGGTCATGCCATTTGCTCTGTCTGGGGTTTAAGCAGCTACTCCACTCTCTTGTTCCCATCCCTTTGGCACTGTCTGGAAAGGTCCTAGAAGAGGCCTGAAATTACAAAGAGAATACATTTGAGATTAAAAAATTCTTTCCTTCTGCAGGTATAGAGTGTGATAGTTTAGCATTATACCTCCATGGGTCAATTGCATTTCAGCCTTGATAGGTTACACTGACTTTTTGATACAGTGAAATCCTGTATATAGTGCTTCCTCCTCACCTAGGAAACATTTTTTCTCTCCAGCTACACTAATGAAGTTACCACTGCATCCTAACAATAAGGGAAAGTATACATAGGCATGGGTCTTGGGAATGCTTTCCAAGAAGTTTGGAGGAGGGGGTGCTGCAGTTCTTACCCCTCCCCTTCTCTAACTCAGAGAAATTTCACTTATATCAATTAATGTTCCACTTGTATTATGTTATTGGATGAAGGAATCTTGAATGCTTAAGTAGAACATTATAATTTGATCATAACAGAGGTTACTTAGACTCTCCCCAGCAGAGCTGCACTTATTGATGCTGGAATCTTGAAATTCCACTCAAGAACAACCTCTCTTCCCATACAGAACATGGGGAGATGGGATAATGCACAACTCCCTCCAGTCTCTGCCAAATGGGGGAAGTGATCTGCCTACAGTACCTCACCTCTCACAGAACTTACTTCCACACAGGCATATGGTTGAGCTTGGAAAATATTGCCAAAGTCAAGCTTCTGCATGCTCTTCCTACTTTTTTTTTTTTGTCATAGGGCATTTTTAAAAGGCATCTAGCCACATAAAAATAAATTAATGTGCCTAGATTGCCCTCCTCAGCCTGGCTAACGTAGGCACAGTTTGCCATAGCTTGTATACTTAAACAATTTTCCTTTCCTGTTCATATCCCTGATCTGTCCAGACAAGTGGGATGTACCCAAGCCCCTCTAAACTGGGTGGGATCCTGAAAGACCTACATTTAGTACACTCTCAAAGGATCCCTGCTCTGGGGCCCTGACATCCAAATGGTAATGCCTGGTAAAAATATGCAAAGAGGACCAAGTTGTTGCCTGCCAGTCTCCTGCGGCAACACAGACACTCTGCCCAGGAGGCTGTATGTGCCCTAGTAGAATGCGAATGCAATCGCTCAGGGATTGACAGACTTTTACTAATATAAGCCAAAACTATCACCTCCTTCAACCAAACGAGCAATCGTATGCTTAGCTGCTTTGCAACCTTTCTTTGGTCCACTGAACAACACAAAAAGATGGCCCAAGCACCGAAATCCATTGGTCACCTTGAGATATCTGAGGAGAACCAGACGCACATTTAAAGACGACGATCCCTTGCACGAGGAGAATCGGGAGTCAGGTGAGAAAACCCCAGCAGCTCTACAGTCTGCCTAAAATGAAAAGACGTTACCTTGGGCAAAAAAGGAACCGCCCACAATGAGACCCCCTCATCAGAAATTTGCACAAAAGGGCTCTCTGCACGATAAGGCTTGGAGCTCAGAAATTAGTCTTGCTAAAAGATTTGGGGAGACCTATAGCTGCGGAAGCTTGGACACAGGTATATGCATCCGCCAGGAAGTGTTCAGTCTCTGCTTCTCTCCAAGAGAATTGTTATAAGTTAATAATGCGGTGCCATCACTCCATATTCTCTGCACCGTACATATGCTGGAGGGACTGTGGACAAATTGGCACGTTTCTTTATATGTTGCACGAGTGCAGCAACTGTGGAGTGAAGTGGCAGTGTGGCTTGAAGGGATTTTGGGTGTGCATTGTATTCAAGACCTTGGTTTTATACTCCTTAACCACTCTCATCAAGCCCTAGATAAATCACACACTTCATTTTGTCAACAAGTTTTTATTGCAACTAGGCTGGCAATAGCAAGTCACTAGAAAAAGACTGAGCTTCCTTCTCTTCACACGGTTCAACAGAAAGTACACCTTTATTGCAAAATGGCAGCAATTACGGCAGAAGTACACAACTCTATCTCTACATTCCAGGTGACCTGGACACCCTACGTGCAGTGGGAGAAACAATCCGCTATATAGAAGCTTTACTTTATTTTCTTGGATCCACTATGCACTATCAGGGGTCACCTACTAAATTTATCCACTAAGTTTTGAACCATCTTTTCATATGTTATCATATTAATAGTTAAAGTCTTTCCTATGAGAGCTCATATGGGGGGGGGGGGGGGGGGGGAGACTGGAGACGCAGAGGGGCATGTTCTCGTTATGTTCTCGTTATGTTTGCTGTACTGTTATGACATGTTTTCAGCTCCACTGTATGTTAAAATTGAAAATAATAAAATTATACATTATAAAAAAGAAATGTCTCGCTGAGCAAATCGGCACCAGGAACACCACCTTCCAGGTAAGATCCTGGTGTATGTAGGTATGTACCGCCTCTTGGCGTAATTTTTATGTTTCAATGTAAACCGATGTGATCTGTATTTTAATACAAGAACACCGGTATATAAAAATCTAAAAATAAATAAATAAATAAATAAATCCTTCAAAGTAGCCCTTTGCAAAGGTTCAAAAGGAGGACCACACAGTATGCACAGGACCAATTAAGATTCCACGATGGACAAAGTCTACGGACTGGATGACACAAATGCCTCGCTCCTTTCAGAAAACGTACTACATCCGGCTGAGATGCTAAAGGTCTTCCCTGCAATCTCCCTCTGAAACAACCCAAGACTGGCACCTGGACTTGGAAAGAATTATAGGCCAAATCCTTTGACAAGCCTGCCTACAAAAAGGCCAAGACCTGGGCAACGTTCACTTGCAAAAGATCAGCGTCATGGACCATACACCAGGACTGAAACAGTCTGCAGACTCTGATCTTCTAGTTTGAAGAAGAATAGTAAGCACTTGCTCAGGATATCCTTTCAAGCGGATGCATCACCTCTCAAAAGCCAAGCTGCTAGACAGAAGTGATCCGCCTGCTCAGACAAGATAGGTCCCTGACTTAGCACTCCCCTCAGGTGGCTTAACCGAATAGGCCCATCTACTGCTAGCTGAACCAGATCTGCAAACCATGGACAATGCGGCCACTCCAGTGCTACCAGGATCACCCGTCCCTGATGCTGCTCGATGTGATGCAACACCCGACCTACGAGCGGCCATGCAAGAAAGACATAGCAGGAGCCTTTCTGGCCATAGCTCAACTAGGGAGTCTATCTCTGCAGAGCCGAACACCCTTCGGCAGTTGTAAAACGTGGTCGCCTTGGCATTCTTCCTCGATGCCATGAGATCGAACTGGGGTTCACTCCCCCTGCACCGAATGAGTGCAAAGGCCTCCGGTGACAGTTCCCATTCTCCCAGGTCCAGCTGTTGTCTGCTGAGATAAGTTGCCTGCACATTGTCCAACCCTGCCATGTTGAGAGGCTGCAAGTGCTGCTAGAAAAAGTTCTGCCCAGGCAAAGAGTTTGTAAACCTTCTGAGCCACAAAGCGACTGTTCGTTCCGCTATGTCGATTGATATAGGCCACCGTCTCCACTTTGTCCGAGAACACACCTACCGCCCATCCCTGAATCCAAGGAAAAAAAGAACAGTGCCCTCTGGACCACTCCAGATGGTTGATTGACCAGGACGCTTCCATCAGAGACCACTGCCCTTTCACTGTAGATCCTTGACATATCGCTCCCCAACAACTCAGACTGGCTTCTGTGGTTTCTACCACCCAGTCTGGAACCTCCAAATCCACTCCCTTCTCTAAATTGACCCGCGACAGCCGCCATGAGACTGGACCTGGATTCCTCCTGGAGTGGTAACGGCAGCTGAAACTCCTCAGACATTGGATTCGAAACGGGACAGGAGTGCCTTCTGAAGTGGACACGTGTGCAAACACCCATAGCACCAAATCCAGCGCAGAAGCCATGGACCCTAGCACCTAAAGATAATCCCAGACCTTGGGGACTGACAGGTCCCTCAGCTGAACCACTTGTGATTGCAACTTGAGCACCCTTTCTGGGGTAAGAAACACCTTGCCTAACTGGATGGAACAGAGACCCTCCACCTCCGACTTTGCCCGAATGAGCCAATCGTCCAGGTACAGATGGCACCAGTATCCCTTCCCTTCCGAGGGCCACCACCACCACCATCATCATCACCTTTGTGAACGTTCTTGGAGCAGTAGCTAGCCCAAAGGGAAGAGCTTGAAACTGAAAATGCTCCCCTAGGATCGTGAAGTGTAGGAAGTTCCGATGGTCTGCTCGGATAGAAATGTGGAGATATGCTCCGTAAGATCCAAGGAGGCCAGAAACTAACCTTTGCACACCGCTGCAGTCACTGTTCGTGTCATTTTCATCCAAAAAAGTGGCACCTGTAGTGCCGCATTGACCCTTTGCAGATCCAGAATGGGCCAAAATGAACCCTCCTTCTTGGGAATCAGAAAGTATACAGCATACCTTCCCTGACCATGTTCCTTTTGCGGCACTGGGAGGATGGCTTCCAATCGCTGCAGCAGAGTGTCCCGCACTGCCACCTGCTTGCCGGGCGTAGCGCAACAGGACACCACGAAGGCGTCTTCTGGGGGGGGGTTTGAGAAAATTCTAAATCATAGCCTTCCCTTACTACTTCCAACACACACTAGTCTGATGTGATTCTGGTCCACTCCTCGTAAAACTGGGATAATCTTTCTTGGACTGACACCAGGAAGGAGTGGACCAGCCTGCCTTCATTGGACGAGCTTTGCACCTGCGCCTGTCTGGAACTCTCTCTGGCTGGTCTACAAGTCCTTCAAAGGGACTGCTTCCTTCCTGCACCCTGCTTCTGCATAGCGCCTGAAGAACCTCTGCTGGAATGAAATCTCATTTATTTATTTATTCAATTTTTGTATACCGTTGCACAGTGCAGTTCCATCACTACGGTTAACATAAAAGATAAAAAATAAAATTTAAAACTCAATTCAAAATATTAACCTATTAAAATATTACCGACAATTATAAAATATTAGATATACTAGCCGTTAAGCCCGTAAGAACGGGCTACATTTAAAAAACTTTTTTCGGTCCATTTCCTTCCCACTCATTCTCCTTCCCACCTCTATTCTCCCTTCCTCTCCTCTCCCCTTCCCTCCCCCCCCCCACTCTCTCCTCTCCTCCCTCCCCTTCCCCCCAACTCTTTCCTCCCTCCCACTCTTTCCTCCCTCCCTCCCCTCAGTCACTCCCCCTCTCAGCTCATCCACAACCGGCAGATGGAAGATCTCCAGTGGGGGGGGGTCCCTCCCTCACACGCGCCGCCGCCGCTCCTGCTCCTCCCAGCACCATTTTTTTTTTTCGGGCACGCTCCGCTCTGACCGACGTGCTCGCCCACGCATGCGCGGTAGAGCTGCTCTCTACTGCGCATTTGCGGGCCGTCGGTCAGAGCCCATTTATAAGGTAGATTACAATCAGTTATAAAAACAAACTCTGAAGCGAGTGCCAGGTGGGAAGGTCTTCTTAGTTCCCTTATCTTTGGGCAACCTATTCCCTTTAGAAACTGCCAAATGCTTCATCAGCTTCTCTAGATCCTCCCCAAACAATAACCTTCCTTTGAAGGGGAGATTACAAAGCTGTGCCTTTGACCAAACATCTGCCGATCAATTACGTAGCCACAGAAGCCTTCGTATGGACACCATAATCCTAGTTGAAGTGCTAAGCATATCATAGAGGACATCGGCCACATAGGCCACCCCTGCTTCCAACCGAACATCCTGGTCAGGCTCCGCAGAGGTTTCAGCTGCCTTCACCTGCACGTTCTGCACCCAGCACAAACAGGCCCTCTGCATTAGACTAGCGCAGACTGCAGCCCTAAGGCTCAGAGCCGAGACTTCAAACAGCCTCTTCAACAAGATCGCCCAGCTTCCGGTCCATGCAGTCCCTCCAACACCAGGTTTACCCCTTCATTGTCGGAATCTTCCTGCACAACCTTAATCCCCAGCCGCTCCAGAACCTGAGGGATGAGTCCCCACAATTTCTTCTTACGAAATAATCTGACCACCCTTGGGTCTTCCCCTTCTGGCAGAGGGACCTTGTCTGCATCTAGGTCCCCCAGTGGATCCATCACTGGTTCCACACCCTGACCAGATCCCTGCTCCTGCAGGCTCCACGGATCAGCACCATCAAAATCCTCGGAAGAAAGATCCTCCCCTTGTGATTGCCATATGCCTCCTTAGCCTTGCCTCGGATCGTCTGAAAAGCTGGCCTCTTCACTGCCAGCTCCTGCTCGGCGAGATAGGCCTCATGCATTAATAAAACAAAATCAGTGGAAAATCCACAGCGGTCTCCTATCTCCCCAGGTGCCAGGTCCTCCCCTGCGTCGCTGGCACATCTCTCCCTCCTCCAGGCCCCTGATGCACAGGAGAAAGCGGGGGAAGGGGAGTCCCTGCCTTTCCCATCCATGTCAGGGCTTTGCCATGTGGAGCTAAAATGGCCACCATTTCTTTCACTCCCTCTGGGGCCTCCTGCACAGGACCTGCAGCATGGATGCAGTGTCTGCCCTCTGATCCTTTTGCAGAGGCTCCCTTGCCTCCAGAGCCACAGGCAGGGCACAGAAGGGCCAAACTGAGGCAACAGTGCCTCGCCTGCAGGCCCGACAGGCTTTTCCATGCTCAGCGGGGGACAGCATCACACACGACATGGCTAAAAAGAACCCCGAGCAGGAGAAAATAAAGCTGCCGCCATTGTCCCGGCTTCGGGTGCTGAAAAGACAGCCCCAACTATGCAGTTTCCTCCTCACTCCAATGCCAAGTCTGCACACTTCAGGAGCTCTGGAGAAAAAATAAACAGGCTTCACAGCTTGAGTTAACTTTATATTAAAAAAAAAAAAAACAAGCTCTTAAACAACCTGCTGAGCCACCCAACAATAAAAGCAAATGAAAATTCTACTTTCCTGGTTCTGGAAGCTCCAGGCTGTTGCAGCCTGGGAGAGACGACCTTAGTAGGAGGCATGAGGGAAGCAGGACCCCTGGCCTTCCCTCCCTCTGGAATCAAGGGTTGAGTCTGGCCAGTGATTTCCACACACCCCCCCCCCCCCCCCCCCCGGCTCAACCAGGAGGGATGGCCCACGAAGGATCCTAACACTTCTGGGAGCTTCATCTTCAGTCTTCTCTCTAATCCTAACCTAATCTTATTTTAATTTAAATAACAGACTGCAGGGTTGCACCTCTACCATCTGCTGGAGACAGAGAAATACTGAGGGACTACAGGTGGCACGCTCGGATATGTAGCAGTGCCTCAAAGTTTTGTTCTCTACCCCCATCTGCTAGTGGGGATGCAGAAACTCACTTGTCTGGACTGATCTGTGAAATGAACAGGAAAGCACCTGCATACTTTAAAACACTGTGGGCCATTTGAAAATTGCCTTCTTAATTTTCCAAGTGAATTCTAAGGGCCTTTTCTCAAAAACAAAAAAAAATGTGAATGCTAACAGGATTTTGCACACTAATTTGGGGGTCGGTGGGTTGCCTATTTCCCTGTCTTAAGCTGTCCGAGAAGGCGGCTTTTGAAATGGAGCACTCGCTAACATTCCGCAGCCTCTAACTTCCACATGTAGTATGGCCCTAGATGTACAGACAGAGACATGGAATCATTTAACAAAGTTCTTTCTAGCATCTCATTGTTGGAAAGCAGAAAAAGAGACAAGTGATACTTACACCTTGCCACCTACAGCTTCTGTTTTTCCCCAATATTTTAGACCGCCCTCCTCCCATTTACTACTTTCTTTCCCACTGCACCATGTTGAAGTGGCAAACTTTTTTTTTTTTAAATAAAATATCTTTTGTTCTTTTTTTTTCTAAAGGTTCTGGAACATTTAAATTGCATCACGGGTATTACCGTGGAAAGCATTTTAGAACTGTCAATTGCAATACTGAATCATAGCATTGGCACCACAACCCCACGGAAGCACTGAGTGAAGTGTGCAGTTCACCTCCATTCTGCAGAATGACTGCTGCACTTAACTAAAAAGAAACCAAAAGTTATGAAGAACAGATTGTAAGAATTTCTGTGAACTGAATCGCTGTATGACACTTAAAGGCTGCATTTAAGGTTTATGCTTGCAGGGCTGCAGAGGAAGCCTGAGTATGTGGGCCCCGGCCAAAGACCATTGCTGGAATGACTGGGCTTGAGACCTTGGGTGGGGGTGGGGAGATATTTATCTAATCTATACAAGTAGAAATTCACAGGTAATTTCAAATGAAGGCTTATGGTACCGGGATCCCAGCACCAGTCCCAATGGAGCTAGAAGTACATAGCAGCAAAAAAAAAAAAAACCCACAAAAAAAAAACCAAGCACACACCTGTGGAGCCAAAAAAAAAAAAAAAAGTAAAACTGATTCACATAAAAGTTATGAAGTAGAAAATTATAAAGCTTTTACTCCCATCCAGCTCTGACATTTCAAATAACCGAGCAGGTTATGTAACAGTGCATAGGGTGCAGTTTGTTTACTGTGAAAGAGGTTATAGCACTCTGCCCCTGACAGTCATAAGGGTACAGCCTGTGCCCATTAAGTGAGAGGGAGTATGTTATATTTTTCTCAGAATACAAAGTATTTTTATTACTGTTTCCAGCCCATGCATAACAGAATGCAGTAAGTCTCTACTACAAATATTTAAATATATCATTGAAGCTAGTACTAAACACGCTGGCACATAGTTCAGTCCTAAAATGGATTTTTTTTTTTTACCTTTTATTTAAGAAAAAGGAAAAGCAGCATTACCATAATTTAAAGCAGCATTTCAGTACAGCCAACACAAAAGGCACCAATGCTGAAATACCTTCCAATACTGTAAAGTGATTTTCTTTGTAATTAAAAGGGAGATCCCCACCCTTCATTTCTTGGAACAATGTAATCACCAGAGGAGAGGATGCAATTTCAGAAATGGCAGTCCTTTTATAATCTATACTGGGTGCACAAGAATTCTGTCCCATCTCCTTCAGAAGGCACACCAGCCTTAGTGCTAAGCCAACAGCAGAGCCAAGCCTTGCACACCTAGAACAGCTCTCTGAAAGGATCTAGCAAGGGGAGTGGCTGGTAGTTTATTACCCCAAACTGAGAAATGTATATAGTGTCACACATCAGGACAGGTCCTTCAGCAAAGACGTGGGTCAGCAGTGGTGAAGTGCTGCTTTCATCTAGTCCACGGCCAAGGCAATGCAGCAATGAATATTACACATCAATGTGGCCAAAGAGATTTCGTAAATTGTTGCATTCTCTTAATTTTATACATATTTAATTGAACACATTGCTCCAGTGCAGCTAAATGAAATGTAAATCAAACATTTTAATGATTTTACAAAATAATTTGAGCGCCCCACTCACAAACAGCACATTGCAGAAAAAAAAAAATCTCTGGCTGCATCCTCTACCTGTAAAGTGATTTGTCCAATGCAAGGCTCACTTCTGTGCATGAAAGAACAGAGCTTTTCTGTATGCAGTCCATGAAACAGATTAAGAGAAATATTACATGGCATAACTACTTTGTTTACTTCCTTGTATGCTATTATAAACATGAATCCATTCAAAGTTTTAGAAAGTGTCTTCTGGGTGCTTTTTTAGTCAGAAAGTAGAGGATCTGTGTGTGTATGAATGTTTAGTGTCTGAGTCACACCAGATTTTTCAATACAGATCAGAAATTCCAAGGGCATACTCACAGGGTATTTTTTGGAGCCACATACCTGTTCCAGAAGTAGGATCTTTTTGTTCTGTGTGGAATTTTGCATTTACTATTGTGTAAACATGGTGCTTGTGAATAATATTAAATAAGAACACCTCACTAGGACATTTTTCAAACTAGAAGTAAACCATAAGCCAGCATGATTTCAGAAATTCAGTCATTTGTTATAAAATTGTGAAGAAACCCAGGCCAGTCCCCATTTCAGATTGGTCAACATGAATTTGAGAGCTTTTGTCCACTGCTCCTCAGAGTTGAACTGAGTTTTGATGGAATACGAGCCACCGCTTCCACCTGTGTCTTCAATCTTGCCTTTCTCTACATCCATTCTGCATCAAATAAGAGTATTACAGGATTTATAATACAGCCAAGACTACTTCTTTGCATTAAACTATAATTAGAAAATGAAGTATTAGCATTAGTTCTACAATTGTAGCTTAATACAAACATTTCTAAGAGTGAGAGTGACTTTATAGTTATGTGTCTGATGTAGCTGCACTGCAAAGAAAATCAGCACTTCAAGGGCAGCCTCTGGCTGCGAACACACATACTTTAGATCAGCAGTGCACAGCGTGCCATTCCCCTGCATGCACAGGGAGCCACAGAGCTAACACCAATCCCGAGTGAGAGTTGCCATCACTTTCGCTGTGATTAATTAACCACAATGGGGTTCTCCCCCTTCAGCCTCATGCTTTACAACTTCTTGTCCATGTAGCTCTCTCCAGAAATGAAGTCCACAGGAAACCTCAACCTGAGAGAGTGGTAGATGTACAGATTTGCCTCCCATTGGAAGTACAGGGGAAAACTGTGTTGGAACTGAGAAAGGCATGGGACACGAATAAAAGATCCTGAGCAGTGGGGGAAGTGATGGAATACCAGAGACCCAATATGGTTTGTAATATTACAATAGGCAGACTGGGTGGGTCTGACAACCGCTTGAGTCTCCTAACTTCTGCTCTTAGGCTCTAACAATTAGACTATTACACCATTTCAGAGAAATCTAAGTATAATAAATAAAGATGCCCTGCATGCATATCACCAGTATGCAAATTGAGCTCTGCCCCCTCCCTGTATGGGAATTGAACTCTGCCTTTCTTTCCCTGTACTCCAGCTCCACCCCCCTCTCTCTGAATTGTTCAATCCACCGCATATGGAAATTGAGCTCTGCACCCCTATCTGGCTGTACTCTCCAGCTCTGCTCCCCCCCCCAAAATTATCAATCCATTCTCTACCACCACACATTATACCCAAACTCAGCCTGCACTCTCAACTACCACATATCTGAATTATGCACTTACGGTGTTTCCCTGGTCTTGGATGGGCTTTTACTACTAGTTAATAATGTAGAAGACTCATGCACACTTCATTTCTTATTTACATAAAATAAAATTCCAGGATAAAAAAATGTATTTAACTATTTAATACTATTAATGTTTCCTTAAGCACCACCACACTCTGGAGACTATATCTTTTTAATTATTCATTGATTAAACAATGAGATATTTCATTTCCAGTCCTATTTGCTGCTAGAACAGGGGTGGGCAAACTTTTTGACTTGAGGGCCCCATTGAAAGGTATGACACCTTGTGTGGGCCAAAGGTGCTCTGCTCTGCCCGCCCCCCCCGAGCACCTCAGCAGCCAAAACAGTACCAATTTCTGTACTGCTTTCCCCTTCTGACAATATGCCCAGAAATGGCTCATCACCAGGGACTGAATTAAAGCTCACACAGGCAGGATGTTCCCTTCAGGTCATAGTTCGTCCACCTCATTCTTAGAGACAGACAATTTGCAGGTGTGCAGAGTCTCCTTTTTTGCATGCAGAATTGCCTCTTTGCTCAACTTTGTCCTTCTAAAAAAAAATTTTACTCCAGTGCAGTTCAGAGAGAGATAGAGTTGATTACCTGTAACAGATGTTCTCCTAGGACAGCAGGATGTTAGTCCTCACAGATGGGTTACATCATCAGATGGCGCCTGGCACAGAAAACTGACTGGCACACTGAGCATGCCCAGCATGCCACAACCCGCACGGCCACACAGGGTCCCTCTTCAGTCTCGTATCTTGGCGGAAAAGGACAACCGAAAAAATAAAACAAACCAATGGAGAACTCAACTCCGCGGGTGGCGGGCGGGTTTCCTGAGGACAAACATCCTGCTGTCCTAGGAGAACATGTTACATAAGTAACTCTGCTTTCTCCTTGGACAAGCAGGATGGTAGTCCTCAGAGTTGTGAGAATACCAAACTATCGGTTGCCCCAGGCAATAATAGAACCCACAGCACTTAACCATGTGCCAACGGGCACAACAGACGTGCCGAGGGTGAGAACGGGAGACAGCACGAACCAGACACTGGGCCCTAGGTAGGGAGAGTTGGGTTCTTAGGCTTGTAGCAGATTACGAAGGACAGACTGGCCAAAGGTACTGTCATGTCAACCATCCTTGTCCAATCAGTAATGAGCGGCAAACGTGCAGGGAGCTCCACGTTGCAGCCTTGCAGATCTCAGCAATGGGAACCACACGAAAGTGTGCCACTGATGCTGCATGGCCCTGAGTGTGCTTTGAAGCAGCCTCCAAGTAGAAGGCCCGCCTACTCGTAGCAGAAGGATATACAATCTGCCAACCAGCTGGTCAGTGTCTGCTTGCCCACCGCAACACCAAGTCTGTTCTTATCAAAAGAGACAAAAAGTTGCACTGACTGCCTATGGGTTGTGCAGAGCCCGTTCATCCTGGTGGGAATGAGGCCTCAGAAAGAAGGTGGGCAAAATGGACTGATTTTGACCTTAGGCAGAAACTTATGGGTGAGTGCGTAGAACCACCCTGTCATGAAAGAATTTCGTATAGGGCGGATATGTCACTAACGCCTGAAGCTCACTGACCCTGCGAGTGGAGGTGACACAACCAGGAAAATGACTTTCCAGGTGAGATGTTTTAAGCTCGCAGGAGCACATAGGCTCGAAAGGAGGCTGCATGAGCCATGCTAGAACCACGTTGAGGTCCCAGGGCACAACAGGAGGGTGCAGAGGGGGCTTTAGATGCAATAGGCCCCTCATGAAGTGGCCCACTAAGGGCTGTACAGAAATGAGTGCACCACTTATCTCATGGTGATATGCACCGATAGCGCTCAGGTGGACTCTGATCAAGGTGGTCTGTAGCCCAGACTCAGAGAGGGACCACAAATAATCCAATAGTCGGAGTGGGGCATGAGAAAGGGTCTAGGCCCTTTGCCCCACACCAGACAGAGAACCTCCTCCACTTCATCCGGTAAGACTTCCTGGTGGAAGGCTTTCGGGAAGCCACCAGTACCTGCGACACATTATCAGAGAGGTCAAGGGACTGCAAGACTACCCTTTCGACATCCAGGCAGTGAGGGCCAGCGAGCAGAGGTTTGGGTGGTGCAACATGCCCTGATCCTGTGTGCTCAGGTTGGGGGGAGGTGGCCAGGCGAATAGGCTCCCGAATCGATAGGTCACGCAGGATCGGGAACCAGACTTGTTGCGGCCAGTACAGGGCAATCTGAATCATGGTGCCCCTGTCTTGCCTGAGCTTCACGAGAGTCTTCCCCCACCAGTGGGAGCGGAGGATATGCATACAGCAAGCCCTTGCCCCAAAGCCGAGCAAAGGCATCCAAGGCTATTTCCCCATCCTCCCTGTACAGGGAGCAGACGTGGATCACTTTGTAATTCTGGGGGGAGGCAAAGAGGTCCACATCCAGAATGCCCCACAGGTGGAAGATTCTGTCCGCAACTGTCAGGTTGAGGGACCATTCGTGGGGGTGGAATGCAGACTCAAGCAGTCCGCCACCACATTCTCTGTCCCTGCAAGGTAAACTGCTTATAAGAGCATGTCTTTCAACAGGGCCCAGGCCCAAATCTGTACCACCTTCTGGCAAAACAGAAAGGAGCCCATGCCTCCCTGCTTGTTTATGTACCACATCGCAACTTGGGTTGTCGGTCTGGATCAAAACCACTTTGTGGGCGTACCGGATTGCTTGCAGCTCCAGGAAATTTGACAACTTGCCTCCTGCTCCAACCACATGCCTTGCGTGTGCATATTGCCTACATGTGCTCCCCAGCCCAAGGTGGAGGCATCAGTGGTCAGCACCACCTGCGGGGGTGGCACTTGGAAGGGAAGGCCTCTTTCCAAATTGGTCAGTCTCTCCCACCAGGAAAGGGAGGCCTAGAATGGCGAGGTGATCTGCACTGGCGCTGAGAGGTCCTGGGTGGCCTGGAGCTACTGAGAGCAGAGTGTCCACTGCACCACCCACATGGCTAGCAGGGCAAGTGGAGTGACATGAACTGACGCTGCCATGTGGTCCAGCAAGCGGAGCAGTACCCGGGCAGAAATAATCCAACTCTGGCAGATGGAGTGCACCATCGAAGTCAGGGTCTGGGCACGGTCCCGGGGAAGAAATACTCTGGTGAGAGTCATGTCTAGCTAAGCCCCAATAAATGCCAGCTGCTGGGACGGGCTCTAATGAGATTTTGGTAGATTGACCACGAACCCCAACAACTGTAGCACTTTGGCTGTGAAGTGGAGGGAGCGCAGAGCACCCTCTGGTGTAGTGCTCCTAATGAGCCAGTCATCAGGTAGGGGAACATGTGCACCCCACTGCAGTGCAGGTGTGCCCCTACCACTGCCAGGCATTTTGTAAAGACCCGTGGGGCTGAGGCAAGGCCGAATGGCAGCACCCGGTATTGGAAATGTCTGCGGCCCACTATGAAGTGGAGATACTTCCTGTGAGGCGGGAATATTGCTAAGTGGGCATAAGCGTCCTTCAGATCGAGAGAGCAGAGCCAATCTCCTTTTTGAAGGAGAGAAATCAGAGTGCCCAAGGAGACCATTTTGAAACATGCTCACTGCAAGAACCTGTTTAAGGCTTTGAGGTCGAGAATGGACCGAAAAGGTAGTCTGTTTTCTTTGGTATCAGAAAATATCTCGAGTGGAACCCCTGGCTCTGTTGAGAGTGGGGCGCGGGTTCTACTGCTCCGACCTTTAACAAGGCCGAAAACTCCAACTTGAGAGTTTCCTGATGCTTTGACAGGCCCCACATTGGCGGTGGTGGAGAATCTGCTGGGATTGGGACATGGCGGTAACCATGTTGTACGATGGCCAGAACCCAGCGGTCGGTGGTAATAGAAGCCAGCGGTCTGCAGACAGACACAGCTGGACCCCGACTGGTGGATAGGGATTCGTGGGCACCGCAAGGTAGCATCCACTCTCTCGCCGCCAGTCAAAAGCCCGCAGCTGGACTGGGCTGTTGGCGAGGCTGACCCCTGGTCGTAGAGTGTTGTGCCCTGGTGCAGGAAGCTGGATGGTAGTATCTCCTCTGGTGGTAGAAGGACTTGCAGTGTCCATGACACAGAGACTTGCTCATGGAGGATGGTGGGTCCGAAGTACTGGCTGAAAGGTCTAATGATGATCCTTGAGCTGAACAGTCTCCGTCTCTGACCTTGTCCCTGAAGAGAGATTTTCTCTGGTGCAGGGCAGGTCCGCCAGCCTTTCCTGGATCTCTGGCCGGAGGCTCGAAGCCAGGCCATGCGTCAGGTGCTAATGCCCGCAGCTGATACCCTGGCCACCATCTCGAAGACATCGTAAGATGATCTCATCTCATGATTCCCGACCTCCAGGCCCTTTTGTACTATTGCCTCCAGAGCATCCTGTTGCTGAGGCAGGTGCTCTGCCAACTCTTGAACTTGTTTCCACAAGTTCCTTCTGTATTGAGCCATGAACAACTGGTAGGAGGTGATATGGGCAATCATTGTCCCTTGGAAGACCCTCCTACCAAGGGGTGCCCAGGGCCCTATGCTCTCAGCCTGGAGGGGCGGAGGAATGGGTTTGAGATTTCTTGGTCTTTAAGGAAGACTCCACAGCCACAGATTGGTGTGGGAGCTGGAGTTTTTGAAGGCCAAATGCCTCTTGGACCAGATAAAGGGCATCTGTCTTCCGGTTAACCAGTGGGACAGAGCCCAGGTGTTCCCACAACCGGTATAGAAGTTCTAAAAGGACTTCATGGACTGGAATGGTTATTTTCTTCGGGACATCCACAAACTGGAGAACTTGCAGCATTTTGTGGCGGGCGTCCTCCTCCGTGAGGAGCTGGAAAGGAATGGCTTCTGCCATAGACCGGACAAAGCCCACAAAGGAGAGGTCTGGGGGAGAGCGATGTCTCATCTGGCGGAGAGGGCTCAGAAGGCAAGTCGCCAGATTCATCAGACAAGGATGCCGATGAATCATCGCCCCAGGGATCATATGCCACGTTCTCCTCATTAACGTCCACAGGACGGTGAGGTAGGCCAGCACCCATACCCACCGGTAGCGGCACCAAGGGTTGTCTTGGCAGCCTCAAGGACATCGACGGTGGCGGAAGCACCGGGGGCCCCGAGGGAACAGACGGCCCTGGGACTCCCGATGGCCTGGGAACGGGTTCGGGAAGTGCAGGTACCATCGAGGGCTTCAGGTGCAATTGTGTATATTCCTCCTTGGAGGATCCAATAATTGGTATAGCTCCGGAGGGGGACCTCAGTGGCCGATGGGGAACCGAAGGGGCCCTGGGCACCAGTTGCATTGGTAGGATGTCGAGACGCTCCAGCAGGGCATGCACCACCGCCTGTTGAACCCTATGGTCCAACTCCTCCTGAAAGTCCAGCGATGAGAAATCAGACGACGGAGGAGGAGGAGGACGAGGTGTCACCGGAGCCTCCATGGGGGGGCCCAAGGAGGCTCTGTGACCGGCCCCACACTCTGTGGGGAATGCCTGGAACTTCTGGGTTTGGAAGAGGATGGTGCCTGTTCACCACGGGGTCGCTTCAGGGGAGTCTCGGCATGGGCCGGTGCTCCACTGGAATAGACACTGGTGCTGTGCGAAGACTGCAGATACCGGCATTTTCCCTTAGTGCTCAGCCCGATCCTTCTCCAGTGCTGAGGAAGCAGACAATCCAGATGCCTTGGAACGGTCAGACAATGGAGAAAGCCAGTCCCCTAAGCCCTTCTCTTTGCGAGGAGGGATCAGACAGGACGCAGAGGGCAATTCCGAGTCGGTGGGATCACCGCAAACCTTCGATGTCAAAGTCCCCGATGCCAGAGTTGATGGAACTGACTTTAGTGCCAAAAAACTGCTCCATTTTGTCCAGCTGGGAACGACGACTGTTGGGGGTCATCTGAGCATAGTCGGGGCACCTGCGGACATCTCGAGAAACCTCCAGGCAGAGAATACAAACCTCGTGCGGATACGTGACAGACACGGTCTGCAGGCACTGGGGGCACTTACGAAAACTGGATGATGCCATGAAAATAAGCTGGCGAGCGGTCGATGGCCACTGGGAGGCAATAGGCTCGGGGATCGACCGCAAGGAACACCTATTGAGATGCCGGGGGAACCGACCGCGAAGAGGGACCCCATGCGGGGAAAAACAGAGGAGAAATCCTCAAAGAAGAGAAATTTTGAAAACTTTGGAGAGAACCCCGAGAACCGCGAGGAAACTGTTTCATGGAAAAAACGAGACTGAAGAGGGTCCCCGTGTGGCCACGAGGATAGTGGCATGCTCAGTGTGCCAGTCAAAGTTTTCCATGCCGGGCTCCATTTGATGATGTCACCCATCTGTGAGGACTACCATCCTGCTTGTCCTAGGAAAATAAGATCTCTCTTGTAAGAGCTTACAAAGTGAAGGTATGTATGGATTTTAGAAAAAACATACAGATTTTTCTTGCTATTCTGTTATTCTGGTCAGAAATCTAAGGATTAGTGTTACTTCTTGAAGCTTTAGAGTACTATATTTTCCACTAAAAACAACCCTCTAATACTTTCTGTAAAACTGGTCTCTTCACTTTTTTTAAATCTTCATTCAGTATTTGGGACATTTTTAACCCTCCCCTTTTTGAAAACCATTAATACCTAGCCAGTATCCAGTTAGGGCCAGTTCAGAGTTATGCTTGCATTCTTCACTTTTTACTCTTTTCTATACCTTTTTCCTTGTTCCATATCGTCAAGTCTTGGACATCAGTAATATCCTGCATATGGGAAGATAGTATGCATCTTCCTCCCTAAAGACTACTTGAACAGTAGACGTGGAGTCAGTACTCTCCGTTCTCCACTTACAGAGAAGACCCTTGGCTTGCCCCTGAAATACTGAGAGACTGAAAACACAGAGATCCTTGCCCCAAGTCAGAATGTGGGTCCTGTCACACTGCCTGTGAATCACTAGAATACTCTCAAAGCCTACTCATCGGCTCTCAAATGTTTCCACCTTCATAATGTGTGGTGGAAGACTGATTGAACACTACCAATCTCCACTCCATATTCCCCAAGCTAACGAATGGGAGAATAATCCCAGGGCTCAACCTATTTTTTTTCTTTTGCCATGATTTAATGTGTTTTAATTGGCCAGAGGCACAATATCTAATATAATCCTAAATCATTAAACAGTTTTTACAAACTACAGTTCTTTTTTTTTTTTGTTACCTGTATGGGAGACAAAACCCTGTATCGCCCTTCTCCACCTCCTCTTTAAACTGCTGCACACAGTCCAAGAAAGCCACCATTGCATGATCAAATTTGTTGTCCCAAAAGAACCTTAAACCTCCAGAGCAGTACAACGGCAACTCCTTAAATTGTAGAAATTATATCATGTTAAAATACAAAAATAATATATCCATAACACACTACTCCTAGAAGTATGCAGCACTATACAGATACACACAAGAGACAGTCTCTGCTCCATGGAGCTTACAATCTAGTCACAAAGCCAGACATTTTGATTCCCACTACAAAAACTTCTACACCATCTGTTGCAGAAGAAGAAGAGGTGGTTATAAAGAAGATAAGCCCATAAAGGTAATCAAACTGGACTTCTCTGTACCTACGGAAAAAAAAACAAAAAACTTTTGGAGCAAGCTCCCTCTACAATAGGCTAAAAAATGAGCTAAACTAGGGACTGATGAGGTTATTTATAAAAGTAGTGTGGGTTGCCTTGAATGCATGGAAATAAATGTTAAAAAAAATATTACGAAGCGATACCATTTTTAGACTAATTTAATACATTGCTTGACTAGCCTTTGGGATGTTTAACACTTCTTTGCTTAAATCCAAACAGAATAAGCAAACAAACAATGACACTGTCATGATATTTTTGAGACCACTGCATCAATGACCTTATGACCATAATACTAAATGGCTAATCCAGAACAATCCAGAAGTTAAAACGATTAAATACTTCAGAACTCACATGAAAAGGACTTAATAGAAACGTGCGTTTTCTATTCCACTACCAGTGAGGCCAATGAAATAAGCTGTGCTGCCCTAGCACAGTTTTTTAGCACCCGTTTTAGCAAGGGTTTTCAACACTAACATACCCCAGTATGTAATAGGGGTTTTAGTGGCGCAAAAAAAAAAAAATGCAGTGAAAGAAGAGTAAAAGGCCATGCTAGGATTAGCATGTCTCTATACAAACTGCAGGATAATGAGCGTATTAGCAATTACCCTGTAATGCAAGAAAGCACTGTAAAGGGCACACACCTTGCGCATATCAATTTATCACAGGAAATTTAACTCCTGTGTCCTCCCACCCACCCAAATGGTGGCCGATGCACCTAAATTCCTAATCCTCCCATCCCATCCCATGTGGTGGAGAAGAAAACCTTATTTCCTCCAGCCCACATCTCAAAGTCATGGAGTTAAAACTATTAAAATTTGTCAGGCTGCTTAATTTGAGTGTGTTTATTACTAGACTTGCTTAACAGAGACATACTGCAAAAGTATGCCAATATGGAAGGATGTGATGAAGAGTTCTGTTATTAAAATCAAATTCCGGCACCAAGAAAAATTCAGTTATAGAAACAAAGAAAAGGAAAATTGGTTCTTACCTGCTAATTTTCGGTCCTGTAATACCATAGATCTGTCCAGACAAGTGGACCCATCAGCAGATGGAGACAGGGAACAAAAACTTTCAGGCACTGCTACAGTCTCTCAGTATTGACCTGTACCCAAGCCAAAGAGTAGATTCCATTCCCCTTTCCTGGGCGAACTGGAAAACACAGGGTTGGAATCCCCTGAATTGAAGGCTCACATGCTTCCAAACAAGAAACACTCTGAAAACCGCTTAATTTAAAAAAACAAACAAACTTCTGAACAGTCTGAAAATTTTCTGATATAAGCTGTACAAAATCACCAGGAAATTCAATCTTTCGGCAGCAAATGGGATGGGTCTCTGGACTGATCTATGGTATTACAGGAACGAAAACTAGCAGGTCAGAACCAGTTTTCCTTTCCTATTCATACTCAGATCAGTCCAGACAAATGGGATGTACCCAAGCACCCCTATACTGGGCTGGAACCAGAAAGACATGATTTCAATACACTTTCAGTGAAAGTCCCATCCTCCTGCACCCGAATGTCCAACTGGTAATGCTTGGTGAAAGTATGAAGCGAAGACCACACAGCGGCCCTACATATCTCTTGGGGAGACACCAACTGACACTCCGCCCAAGAGGCTGCCTGCGCGCTAGTCGAATCTGATAGGATGAGCAAATGGTTTCCTTCAGCCATCAAAATATCACAGCCTTAGACGTTCTCTCTCCACTGAACACCACAAAGAGATGGTCCGACCACCGAAAGCTATCAGTGCTATCAGTGCCCTTCAAATAATGCAACAGAGTGTGATGCACATCCTGAAGACTCCCTAGACCACTCCGGAAATGCCGGCAGCTCAACTGTCTGATTCACATGGAAAGAAAAAACTTTCTGCAAGAAAGAGGGGACTATACGCATCGTCACCCTGTCATCCTTCTTGGGTATGATGAAATAGATGTAATAACGCTTCTTATTTTATTGGGGCATAGATACTGGGATTACAGCCCTCATCCTGAGAAGCCTTAAAAGAGTAATCTCCATGGCCTGCTTTTTGTGCTGGGAGTGGCAAGGAGACATCATAAATATGTCCCGAGGAGTGCCGAGAAATTCCTTCTCATATGACTTCTGGTACCCACTTGTCTGAAGTGATCTCAACCCACCTTTGGTAAAAGACAGAGTCGACCCCCTATCTCCTCATTCCGAAGATGGATCGGTAAAATTTCATTAGGAGATTTGGGATGATCCTGAACCTGCCCCTCTCTTGGGCTGTAGACTATGAAAGGGCTGAGACCTCTGAAATGTTGAGTTTATGTAGGGGCGAAAACATTGATAGCCCCTGGACCGGCTTCTCATAGGCGAGGGGCGCTGCAACTGCTTCCTCTTATCTTCCGGTAGCTGGGGGACTGAGATTCGCCCCATTTACAGGCCAGTTTTTCCAATTCATTTTCAAATATGAGTGATCCTTTAAAGGGCATCTTTGTAAGGTTGGCCTTCGAGGTTGCGTCAACTGAGCCTTGCCACAGCCATAGCTGTTTTCTGGCCGCTACCACCGAGGCCACTCCTCTGGCTGAAGTACAGGTTAAATCAGAGTCCGTGTCTAGTAAAGAGGCGGCAGCAGGTTCCATAACCGCTCTGGGGTTCACCCCCGAGTCATCCACCCCCTGAGAGAGAAGTAGCCACGAACGTGCTGCCAGGGCACAAGAAGCAGCAAACTGTAAGGTCATTGCTACTGTGTCAAAGGCTTGTTTAAGGAAAGACTCCAACCGTCTATTGTGTGCATCCTTTAAGACTGCTCCTACCTCCACTGGGATAGTTGTTCACTTAGAGACAGCACAGACCAGTGCATCCATTTTAGGGAAACACAAATGTTCTCTCATGGATCCGGTGGGTATAGAGCTTCTAACACCCTGCTCCCTTTAAAACTTGCTTCTAGGGCATCTCATTCCAGGTCAATCAACTCCTGGATGGCTTCCAGTACTGGGAAGTAGCAAGAGGCTTTGCGCAAGGAAACCAGACTGGAATTCTTCTTTGGTTCCGTCATAGATTCTGTTCCAGGAACTCCCAGCATTTTCAGAGTCTGGGAAACCAAGGCTGGCAATTCATCTCTAGGAAAGAACCATAATATGATTCGCTTCGGTTCTGATCCTGGGGGAATTTCCCCTTCTTCCAAAGGATCATGCTTTTCATCTGTGCCATCAGGGCTCCCACTAGGGATACCCTTGGTCAAGTGGGGCATGCCTAGAGGTCTGCCAACAGGAATGGGAGAGGGGGCTGCCTGGGGTTCCGTCCGGACAGAGGCAAGCAAGGAAGAAGACTGCACCTGTAGAAAGGCCTTTAGTTCCCGGAAAAATTCCACCCAAGAAAAAAGGCTACCAGGTCCATGCCTCGCCCCAAGGAGGGGGGGGGGGGGGGGGCGCAACTGAGTTTCCCTCTCCCATGGAAGACCCAGCCAAGGAGTTACTCAGATCCAGAGTTCTTCCAGTTAAAGGCTGCCAATCCATCATCTGAATGGGATGAGTCGGGATCAGCAAAGTCCAGGAGAAGCCAAATCCCCTTGTGCTTCCTCACAGTGCTGACAAGTTGAAAACCAGTTCAGACTGGGAAGCCCTAATATGACAAGCAGCGCAGAAAGCAAGGCACTTATGTTTCTTGGCTGCCGGTGCGATTGGCAGCAGTAAAGGAAAATTAGTTTCTTACCTGATAATTTTCGTTCCTGTAGTACCAAGGATCAGTCCAGACACCTGGGTTGTGACTCCGCACCAGCAGATGGAGACAGAGCAAAACTTGTCGGGCATCCCTACATATAGTAAGGTGCCACCCACAGCTCGTCAGTCTTACGTAATGTCAAAGCACAACATTGAACTTCAACTAACTAACTAGATGGCCCGAAACCCCAGGCCAAATCCACAGAACCCCCGGCTGGATCAGAACTACCAGAACCAGAGGCCTCAACAACTTACACGAAAACAAACAGAGTGCCAACCGAGCGGACTCTCTTCTGCAGAACTCCAAACCAAACAGACTATACGGGCGGGATCCTGGACTGATCCTTGGTACTACAGGAACGAAAATTATCAGGTAAGAAACTAATTTTCCTTTCCCTGTACGTACCAGGATCAGTCCAGACACCTGGGATGTACCAGAGCTGAATTACCGAGGGTGGGCACTAGAGAGTCCCGCTCGCAGAACTCTCTCTCCGAAACCCCCTGAATCCAGGCCCCGAACATCCACACGGTAGTGTCTAGCAAACGTATGCAGTGACTTCCAAGTCGCTGCTCTGCAAATCTCTTGTGGCGACACGTGGGAAGATTCCGCCCACGATGCAGCTTGTGCTCGCGTCGAGTGAGCCCGAAGACCCGCAGGAACAGACTTCCCTTTCAGAATGTACGCTGAAGCAATGGCCTCCTTGAGCCAGCGCGCAATCGTGGAACGGGAAGCTGCCCCACCACGTTTTGGCCCCGAGCACAAAACGAATAGATGATCTGAAACCCGAAAGGCATTCGTGACTTCCAGATAACGGAGCAGCACTCTGCGGACATCTAGCTTCTTCAACAGTCTAGCATCAGGATCAGACCGCTCCCCTTCCGGAAAAGCGGGCAGCTCAACCGTCTGGTTCAAATGAAAAGCTGAAACCACCTTAGGAAGGAAGGAGGGAACCGTCCTTAACGAGACGCCTGCCGCAGAAAAGCGCAAGAAAGGCTCCCTACAAGACAACGCCTGCAGTTCGGAAACACGCCGTGCCGACGCAATTGCCACAAGAAACACCGTCTTGAGAGTAAGGTCCTTAAGCGTCGCCCGTCTCAGAGGCTCAAAAGGGGACGAACACAGAGCGGAAAGAACCCAATTCAGATTCCAAGAAGGACATGGCGAACGCAAAGGCGGCCGCAAATGTTTGGCTCCCCGAAGAAAACGCGCCACATCCGGGTGCTGCGCCAAGGACCTTCCGCTCACCTTACCTCTGAGGCACCCAAGCGCCGCCACCTGGACCTTAAGAGTACTGCAAGACAGCCCCTTTGTAAGTCCAGACTGAAGAAACGCAAGAACATCCGGTACGGAGGGCCGCACAGGATCCAACTCCCGAGCTCTACACCAGTCCTCAAACACTGTCCACACCCTAACGTAGGCAAAGGACGTGGACCGCTTTCTAGAACTCAGCAATGTGGCTACCACCGCATCCGAATATCCTTTATCCTTCAAGCGTTTCCTCTCAAAAGCCAGGCCGCGAGACAGAAGTGATCCGCGTCCTCCAAACAGACGGGCCCTTGCCGCAGGAGCGCCGCTTCCCCGCGGAACCGGAGAGGAGGTTCCCGTGCCAACTGGAGGAGGTCCGCGAACCACGGACGCCGTGGCCATTCGGGCGCTATCAAGACCACCTCTGCGGGATGCATCTCTATGCGCCGAAGAATCTTGCCTATCAGAGGCCAAGGAGGAAACACATACAGCAGAACGTTTGTGGGCCAGGGGAGGACCAGAGCATCCACCCCTTCGGCCCCCCATTCTCTTCTTCGACTGAAGAACCGCGGGGCTTTGGCATTCTGAGCGGTGGCCATCAGATCCATGTGTGGCGTTCCCCACCGCTCGCAGAGGAGGTGGTAAGCTCCCTCCGACAGCTCCCATTCCCCGGGATCCAAGCGATGTCGGCTGAGAAAATCCGCTTGGACATTGTCTACGCCGGCGATGTGGGAAGCCGCGATGCTGCTTAGATGTCTTTCCGCCCAGTGCATCAGTTGCCGCGTCTGCTCCGCGACAGCCCGGCTCCTCGTTCCTCCCTGGCGATTGATGTACGCCACTGTGGTCGCATTGTCCGACAACACTCGGACCGCTTTCCCCCGAACCAAAGGGAGAAAGGACTGCAGCGCCAACAAGACTGCCCTGGTCTCCAAGCAATTGATTGACCACTGTGACTGAGCCGTGGACCACTGTCCCTGCACCGAGCGGCCCATGCACACCGCCCCCCAGCCGGATAAGCTGGCATCCGTAGTGACCACTGTCCAGGTGGGCATGAGCAGAGACACTCCGCGGGTCAGATTGCTTGAGCTGAGCCACCATTGTAGACTGGACCTCGCAGGATCCGTGAGTGGAAGTGGCATGTGAAAATCCCCCGACACTGGTCGCCAGCGGGAGAGCAATGCGGATTGCAATGGCCGTAGATGAGCAAACGCCCAGGGAACCAGGGACAACGTCGACGCCATCGATCCCAACACCATGAGATGATTGCAGACCAATGGGCACCGCAGGGACATCAACCTGCGTACCTGGCTCTGAAGCTTGCACACCCGCTCCTGGGACAAAAACACTCTGCCCTGCTTCGTGTCGAATAGAGCTCCCAGGTAATGCAGCGTCTGGGTGGGGACGAGGCGACTCTTGGCGAGATTGACCACCCAGCCGAGAGAACGCAAGAGTTGCAGGACTCTTTCGACCGCCTGTTGGCATCGACTCTCCGTTTTGGCCCGGATGAGCCAGTCGTCCAAGTAGGGATGCACCAGGAACCCCTCCTTGCGAAGCTCGGCTGCCACCACCACCATTACCTTTGTAAACGTCCGCGGAGCGGTGGCGAGGCCGAAGGGGAGAGCTTTGAACTGATAATGCCGGCCCAGGATACAGAAGCGTAGAAACCGCTGATGGTCTGGCCGAATGCCTATATGCAGGTAAGCCTCCGTGATGTCCAAGGACGCCAGAAACTCTCCTGGCCGTACAGCGGCGATCACCGACCGAATCGTTTCCATTTTGAAGCGTGGAACGCGAAGACACCTGTTGACCCTTTTCAGATCTAAGATGGGTCTGAAGGTACCTTCCTTCTTTGGCACAATGAAGTAGATGGAGTACCTTCCTCGACGGAGTTGTCCCGGGGGAACGGGTATTACTGCCCCCAGGTCTTGCAGCCGCTCCAGCGTATCCCGGACGGCCGCTTGCTTGCCTCGACCCTTGCAAGGGGAGACCAAGAACTTGTCCGCTGGAATCCTTGCAAAATCTAACGCGTAGCCTTGACTTATCACTGAAAGGACCCACTGATCCGTCGTTATCCTGGTCCATTCCCCGTAGAAGCGCTCCAACCTGGCTCCCACGTGCGGCACAGCCGGAGGAGCAGGTGGCCGGGAACGGACCAGCCTCCCTTCATTGTGAGGCTTTCGGCCCCGATCCGGATCCGGGACCGTCGCGCCTCCCAAATTTTCTGCCGCGAAAGGACTGAGACCACGAAGATGTTCTCGAGGAACCAGAGCCAGCTCGATAGGCGGGCCCAGACGACCTCTGCTGCCGTGACTTCCGTGGACCCCGAAAACGGGCCCTACCAGAGAAGGATGTCCTGTTTCGGTGCCTATCCTCAGGCAACTTGAACGCCCGGTTCTCTCCCAGAGACTGCATCAGGTCGTCCAGCTCCTTACCGAACAGCAGCTTCCCTTTGAACGGAAGGGCACCCAGATGAGCCTTCGAGGACCCATCCGCCGCCCAATTCCGTAGCCACAGTAACCGGCGGGCCGAAACCGCCGAGACCATGGCCCTGGCCGATGTCCGAAGAAGGTCATGCATCGCGTCCGCACTATAAGTGATCACCGCCTCTAGGTGATCTGCTTGTGTCGCTTCCTCTCCCGAAAGCCCTGCGTTGGCCTGGAGCACCTGAGCCCAGCGCAACCCGGCTCGTAACGCAAAATTACTGCAGATAGCCGCGCGGACTCCCAAGGCTGACGCTTCGAAAACCTTCTTGAGCTGCGCTTCAAGCTTCCGATCCTGGATATCCTTAAGAGCCGTAGCCCCGGTAACTGGAATCGTGGATCGCTTCGTCACTGCCGAGACCGCAGCATCCACCCTGGGAAAACGTAACATCTCCAGAGCGTCCTCCGGCAAGGGATACAACTTATCCATCGCTTTACTGACCTTCAGGCCCAATTCCGGAGTATCCCATTCTCGGAACAGAATATCGGTCGCCGAGAAGTGAAAAGGAAAAGCCACCGCCGGTCCCGTTAGGCCTAACAGCACAGGATCCATCTTGGCGTCTGACCTAGCGGCGTCCGACCGAGACGCCACCGGGGGGGGCATCTACTCCCACTTCATGCAGAATGGCCGGGATCAGCGGAGCCAGCTCCTCCTTCCTGAACAACCGGACGACCTTGGGGTCGTCTCCTTCTACGGCTGGCGTTCCCTTGGCCGTCCCTGGGCCTCCCGCCTCCGGGTCGGCTGGCGCGTCCAGTCCCCTCGGATTCTCGTCCGGCTCGTCCCCTGCCGACGAGACCGAATCCGACTCGGTGTCCTGGGGGATCCCCCTCAAGGACCGACGCTCCCTGGGCGGGTCCGCGGGCCTCCTGATGGCCTCCCCCGCCCGTCTCTTTCGATGGCCAGCCTTGCCGGGCTTCCTCTTCCGTTTTGAACTTTTGTACTTCAGCAACTGATGCAATAATCCCGCGATACCGGGAGATAAGGAGGCCTCCGAATCCGAGGAAGCCTCCTCAGAAGGGCAACTCGCAGGCGATCCGTCCCCCCCCGGGGGCCCGCTGCTGCGGGGAAAGTGCAGGCGGCAACGCGGCCTGCTCCATGGCCTTCCTTGTTGCCTCACGAACCGTGTCCAAGATGGCCGCTGTTCCCGCGCTAAGCGGGAACGGCTCTGAGCTGCCTCCGGCATCGGGTCCTTCTCGCGGCGGCGAACGCAGCGGCCGAGTCCGGACTCCCCGACTGCTCTCGGACGGTCCTTCACCCCCCGAGACGCAAGTCGAGCAGAGCCCCTCCCTCGACACTCGCGAGCGCGCCGAGCCGCACGAGCGGCAGGAGGAACCACGTGGCATTCGCGCCCTGTGCAGCGGCGCGCGGCCGGACAGCAAGGCAAGTAAAAAACCAAGCCTGACACAAAATTTCGGCAATCCGGCGGCCCCCCTTTACTACCCGCGAACACAAGGAGCGAGCGAGAGAGAGAGAGCGACCGGCCGGCACCGTAAAGAAAGTACAAAAATTTTTTTTTTTTT